>NC_137093.1:24825136-25425136 GCF_951640355.1 Cnephaeus nilssonii | reverse complement strand
TTCCATGGAAAGTCGCTTCATGTCAGTATCCTTGAAGTCGAAAGACAGGCTGTCACCGATGAGGTTGAAGCTTGACATGTCAGGAGGCAGCGGTGCTGGGAGTGGGTTGATGGGCTAGAAATGAGAAACGCCGGTTAGGAGGGCCGGGTTCTACCAGAGCAGAGGGCACTGCTGTGCTAACCACCGCCCCCGACCCCCGGCCCGGGCAGCCACGGAGGCGAGGGGAACGGCGTGGGCCCCGCCTCCCGGCACCGCCACGACCTCCTGCCACCACGGCCTTCTCTGACTCCACAGTTCTACTCGTGAGAATTTATTCTACGGAGTCACCCACGTGTACGTGCCAATATTTGCGTTCAGGGATGTTCCCTGCAGTTTTTGTTCATAATCGAACAAGAAAACAGGTTACGTAGCCATTCGCTGGGGACGGACTGGCTGGATGAACTGTAGTTCATCCGTACAACAAGCTATGATTAAAAAGTCCGCATGCGTGACCTCCTCCGGGGTTCATGCATTTATTATTAGAGCAGAGTATAAAGTCTGCTCCCATGTGTGTTTTACACATCCCCCACCCGCCCCGGCCGGCGTGGCTCAGTGGTTGAGCGTCGACCTAGGAACCAGGAGGTCACGGTTCGGTTCCCAGTCAGGGCACAGGCCGCCCGGGTTGCGGGCTCGATCCCCAGTGGGGGGCGTGCAGGAGGCAGCTGATCAGTGATTCTCTCTCATCACTGATGTTTCAATCTCTCTCTCCCTCCCCCTTCCTCTCTGAAATCAATAATAAATAAACAAATAAGTCAATAGGCTTCTCTATTCGTTCTGTGACCCCACTGAATTGCAGTCTGCCTCCCTGTCCCAAACGGAGTCTGGAGGCTGGATCCTGGAGGCCGGTTCTCGCACGGCAATAGGTCGCCTGAGAGACACAGGGTCTCCCTGCCCAGAACTAGGATCCCGGTGCAGAGCACATCCCGGCCGATGAAGGTGACGTCCAGTTTGGTGCTAAGAGGCTGGAGAGCCAGGTCTCTCGAGGGCAATGTGGGACTATATACTTGGAATAAGAAGAACACTTCCGAGCTGTGAAAGGCCCTGTGGCTTGCTGTCTAGGCAGCCAGAGAGGTGCCTGAGAGTCCAAGGCCAAATGGCAGCCCAGGCGTCCTGCCCAGACCCCCCCGTAGGCTCTGCTCCCCTTGCCCTGCAGGCACCGCCCGGTGAAGCGAAGGGCTGGGCGGGAGGGAAGGTTCCTGGGTCTGGGCAACCCCCCTCCCCCCCCCGTCCTGGCCCCCCCGTCCCCCCCCAGGCTCACCGGGTACGTGGGCTTGGTGGTGATTTCCAGGAGCTTTTGCTTGGCTCTTCGCTCCGCCTCGCGGGCCTCCTGCAGGTCCTGCTTCAGCTGATCGGCCTCCTTGGCCCTGCGGGGGGAGGAGGAGCGGTCACCCCCCAGAAGGTGAGGAAATGGATCCCTTCCCCCCCTTTCCCCCTGGGGAGGAGGGACGGGGTTAATCCCGAGGATGGCACCCGATCAGACAGACAAGGTGGAGGGTCAGGGGGCGGGGGACACAGACACGAAACCAGAACTTCCAAGCCAAGGACACCATTCCCGGGTACTGTTTACTTCAACTGGCGAATCTAAGCGGGACGAGCAGGGAAGCCGTGGGGAGAAGAGTCGGGGATGAACCCATGCAATTGGAGGAGGAGGAGGAGGAGGAGGAGGCGGAGGAGGAGAGACGAGGAAGGGGCTACGGACATTCTGTGCGTTGTCTCTGGGTGAGAGTGGGATGAGCACAGGGAGAATCCAGTGGATTCTTTGTGATCCTTTGGAGGTGAAAGAACGGACTCTTCACAGCCGCCCCCCACCCCCATCCCCCTGAAACTCATCTGCAGGCCAAGAGCCCACCCCCTCAGGCATCACCGCTGAGGGCCTCATCCTTCGGTGCAGGTCCTCGCCCTGTAGGACACAGGATCCAACCCATCATGCATCACACGTGGGGAGGCGACCGGACACAGGGAAAGGGGCCCAGGACAGGGCAGAAAACAAGGACCCGTAGTCCCCGACCGACGTGCAGAAAGGGGAGAGGGCCCGGCCGGCATGGCGCAGGGGTTGAGCGTCGACCTAGGAACCAGGAGGTCACGGTTCGATTCCCGGTCAGGGCACATGCCCGGGTTCCAGGCTCAGTCCCCAGTGGGGGGCGTGCAGGAGGCAGCCGATTGATGGTTCTCTCTCATCACGGATGTTTCTCTCTCTCCCTCTCCCTTCCTCTCTGAAATCAATTTAAAAAATACATGTATTTTTTAAAATCACGTTTTTTAAATGTAAGAAGAGCCTCCTTACATCTCCTCAGCTAAAGCAAGTCTGGGACGCGCCCGACGGTTTTCCTGCAAACACGGAACCCGAGGGACAGGGCTCATCACCAAGGCACACGCGTGACAGACGCCACTCCACAAGAGAACTGTGTGCCGAGAGCTCGGCAGCACCGGCCTGGCCGCGGAGGAGCCGTCCCCGCCCCGGACAGCGGAGCAGCCTGAGGACATCTGCAGTCACTCTGCCTCGGCGCAGGGCCGGTGAGGACCGAGCGGCCCCCCCGCCTGGGCCCCAGTGCCCAGCCCCCCCCCACCCCCCCGGCCCCGCCCCCCTCACCTCCTCTCGGACTCCTCGGCCATCTTCAGCGCCAGCACCTCGGCCTCCAGCACCTTCTGCTCCATCACGCGCTTCTCCTCCTCCGTCCGGATGGCCGTGGCCTTGATGCGCTGCATCTCCTGCTCGGCCTCCGCAGCCTTCTGCGCCAGGAGCTTCGCCTCCTCCTCGGTGATCTGGGCCTTTTCCGCCAGCAGGTCGGCCGTCTCCTCGGACCGCATCTGGGGAGGCGGGCGCCGGGAGCGGGCGTCGGTGGGGAATCCCCTGCCCGTTCCCCCACCAGATCTGAGCCCAGACCCTCGGGTCGGCAAGAACCAGAGTCTCGGAGTCTTTGGGGCCCTGCCACGGAGTGTTCCCCTCGGACGACATCCTGGCGACCGACGACAAGCCACATCCCCCCCCCCCCCTCTTCTCAGAAGGGCCTTTGGGGTCTCACCCAGGGCAGCAACACGGAGGCGCCTGATGGTGAGTCCCCAGGGAACGGAGGCTCGATGAGGGGGAAAACCAACTTCACCCCACTCTCCTTTCCCTTTAAGTCAGCTCCAAACCAGGGGAGACTCTGCCCGCAGGGGGACACCTGACGATGTCTGGAGACACTTTCGATGGTCTCCCAGGAGGGGTGAGATGGTGCGACCAGCATCGAATGGATCAAGGCCGGGGACACCACTCAAGGTCCTTCATCGACAGGGCAGACCCCACCGGGGACCATCTGGCCCCAGTGTCCGTCGTGCTGAAGCTGAGACCCGCTTTAAAGGCATCCCACTAACCGGGGGACTTATATGCATCCATTCACAGCCCCGGGACGCAGACAACAGAGTGGGGAAGGCCTGGGAGGGGCGGGGCGGGGGCGGGGCCTGGGGCGGGGTGGAGGGGGCCGACGGGACAAGCAAACAAACAGACGTCCGGGCTGCGAACACCTGTGACACTTTCCACAACAAAGATGCAGCCTGCACCTGCCTCTGCCAGCACCACTGAAAGGAAAATGCACTGGTTTTTTGTGGATTTTTTTTTTTAGCTGAAATGTCACAGCAGATGCCTCTCGTTTGTGGTGCCCGGGAGGTCTAGCTCCAGCAAAGCGAGCGGGACGCCGGGCAACCCCCTGGGACCCAGACCCCTGGGGAATCACCAGCGCTTCGTTGGCCATGGTGGCCTCCTCTTTCATCTGCAGCAGCCTCCGCTCCAGCTCGTCCCGCGTGCGCTCGGCCTCCTCCCGCATCTGCTTCTCTCGGGCGAGACGCTGCCGCTCCATCTGAGGGGGGTGGGGGGACGGGACGAAAGCAGCCACTGAGTCCTGGGCTCAGGGCCTCCGGTGCCACGGGAACCCAAGGATGCCCAGCGTGCAGAGTCCCCGCTGTGGGCACACTTTTCTTCCGGGAGCCAGTGCCGTTCTCGTCACCCACCACCCTCTGTCCTCCTAAAGCAGCCGCCGGGGTGCAAACTGCGCTCCTTGAGAAAACATGGAGCGGGAAGGAAACCAACAGCAGCCTGGCTGGCTCTGGCTCCGTGGTTGAGCGTCGACCTGTGAACCAGGAGGTCGGGGTTCGATTCCCGGTCAGGGCACAAGCCTGGGTTGCAGGCCCAATCCCCAGTGTGGGGCGTGCAGGGGGCCGCCGATCAATGCCTCTCTTTCATCATTGATGTTTCTGTTTCTCTCTCTCTCTCTCTCTCTTTCTCTCTCCCTTCCTCTCTGACATCAATAAAAAATATATTAAAAAAAGAAAAAAGAAACCACCAACAAACAGCCACGGCAGGTCTCTCCCTGGATGGAAGGGGGCACTCTCACACACCGTGCCCTGCGGCTGCCGGGACACAATGCAGGTTCCTTGTCCCTGAGACGGAGCCCCCAAAACAGGCGGCTTTCTCATCCGGTAGATGAGCCACCTCGCTATTGCTCATCGACACGGTCCTCTCTCCCACCGCTAATCTCATCAACAACGGCTGCGCCCTCGCCTCGGACCCCGGAGAAGATGGAACCGTTCTGCGTGACGCATCGACAGCTCGCACGTTGTATTTCACGGGGGGAGCTGCGGCAGGCACGGCGCAGGCCCGCACAGCCCCCCGCTGAGGCGCCCCCGGAGCCGGGCCGGAGCACAGCCCCCGTCCTCACGGCACCCGCCCAGCCGCCGCCGCCGCCTCCCTCGCCTTCTGCATCGCCCGCCGTAGGAACTGGGCCACACGCCGAGCTTAATCAGGCGAGCGAGCAGGACCACGCGGCGCTCTGTGAGCCTGCGGCCCGGCACGCACTGAGCTCGGGAGGCAGCGGCCGGAAGTGACCGCTGCGCTATTCTATTCCCTTTAATAATTAAAGCAACGTTTAATCACCCCTCGTTTCGAGCTTCTCTCAAATGGGAGATTTCTAAGAGCGCTGCTTTTCCTAAGTACTAAGCCAGGAAAAAAAAAAAAAAAAAGCATCGCACCGCGGAGGAATAATGCAAAGACAAGCAATAAAATCCTGTAAATTCTTCTCCCAATTTTCCTTTGACAGGTCAATGGAAAGCTCGGCCGACGTGTGCTCCAATTCCATCACGTGACGACTTCCACTCGGCGGATAACTGCTCGTCCATCACCCGCCACTTGAGAAGAGCCCGGGCCGGCCCCTTCCATTCCCGGCACCGCACCTTCCCCGAGGTCTCCGCCCCCATAATGAGGGGCCTCCGCCGGCCAAGTGGTTCAAGCGATAAGGACTCTCGGCTACGCCGTGTCCTTTGATCGGAGGCACATGAGGAGGACCATTAGCTCCACGTGACAGAGGAGAACACGGGGGGCGGGGAGGGGGCATTCGCTCGCCTCACATACTAAGTTGCCCAGCCGGCTCCAAGGTCAGTGTCTACACAGGGGCCGCGGAGCCCCTGACCCGCAGTTGCCGGATGCCAGGGACGTGCCCCTGCTGTCCTGCAGGCAGGGGAGGCCCGAGGGGCGTCCACGCTATTCTCTGCCGCGGCCCAGATCTCTCACTTCTGAGCTCTGCTCTGCTGGCCAAGGGGTCAGAGGTCACTTTTCTTCTCCAAGTTCCCACTAGGACCCTGTGCTGGCTCAGGAGTCTCTCTTTGTCCAACAAAATCCATTCCACTCCCCTCCCAGCCCCCGCAAAGCATCCCCCAGGGCACACGCATGGCCCGCCACCTCGGAAAGCTAAGAGATGGAGGGTCGGAAGCACTAGATCAAACAGGGCATCTCATCCTGAAGCTGCTGGTGGGGAGCCAGGCGCGCCCGGGGACCCAAATCAGAGACAGCTGCGCGCAGACTAATTATTACACCTTCGAGCCCGCGAGTCCTGAGGGCATCCGGCTGCAGCTGCTGCTACTCTGCCTAGGAGTCCGTCCAGAACCACAATTAATATGCTCGGCAGCGAGGCGCGGGCCAGGGGTGTGGAATTCGGGGAGTCGAGAAGGTCTACGGGCAGGAAACAGGGATGCAGACCGTCCGGTCTGCTCATCGGCGCTCCCGGCACCTCCCGGGGTGGGTGCTGGGCGCCCGGCTGACCCACGGCGGGAAGTGCAGCCAGAGGCTAATCAGCATTCCGGCAGCGGCACGGACACGCTGCCATGCATTCCATCACCACCTAATTGGAAAAGGAGCAGGCCGGACGGAGGAGAGACGGATGCACGGGCGGGGACAGGCAGGCTGGGCTATTTCTTCCCACTTCACCCGAGTGGAGAAGTAACTGGAGACGTTTCCTTCGGATACGAGACTGGAGTTCATTCCTCAGCTCCAGAGCTGACACCCCACCAGCTGGCACCAGCCAAGAAAGATTCAGAAGAGATAGAACAAGAGTCCCCTTCATCGCCCAGCTGGCGTGGCTCAGTGATTGAGCGTCGACCTAGGAACCAGGAGGTCACGGTTCCATTCCCGGTCAGGGCACAGGCCCGGGTTGCAGGCTCGATCCCCAGTGGGGGGCCTGCAGGAGGCAGCCCATCCATGATTTTCTCTCATCATTGATGCTTCTCTCTCTCTCTCTCTCTCTCTCTCTCTCTCTCTCTCTCTCTCTCTTCCTCTCTGAAATCAATAAAAAAAAAGAGTACCCGTCATCCACGACCAAAGGACCCCGGTCAGCCCGTAACCACGCCTTCCCTCCTGGGCCAGGACGGCCGGGGGTAAGAGCAGCCCGAACGGGGTCTTGCTCACCTGCTTCCTGGCTTTCTCCTCCCGGGCCTGGGCTTTCATCTGCTGAACTTCCAAAGAGTCGGCCTTCCTCCTCCTCATGAAGAGGTCGTGGTTCCCAATGCACAGCTGCAGGATCTGTGGCCGCGGAAGCGGGAGGAACGGTAAACCCACACGCTTACGTCACTGCCCGCGGCGCCCCCACGCCCCGGCACCGCAGTCTGAGGGCCCTCGTGGGCAGCAGGAAGCCTGAGAGGGAAGCGGGAGGAGAGGCGCCAAACCCCTGCTGACGGCCTCTAGCGCGCTCCGCTCCGGACACAGCGCACTGAAGGTGCCGCCGATGTGCCGGGGACAAAAGCCACAGGAGAGAAGCCCAGGGGGCGGGGCTCCGCGGTTAAGCCACGGCCTAGGAACCAGGAGGTCGAGGTTCGATTCCCGGTCAGGGCCTGTGCCCCGGGGTTCAGGCTCGGTCCCCAGTGTGGGGTGTGCAGGAGGCAGCCAATCAATGATTCTCTCTCATCATTGATGTTTCTCTTTCTCTTTCCCTTCCTCTCTGAAATCAATAAAAAAAAATGTATATATTTTTAAATCACAGGCGAGAAACAGGACACGTTAGCAGGCCTTCCGGATGCCCCTCACTCTAAGTGCAGATGTGGCTCTGCCGATCAGGGAGGCCAGGCAAGCTCACTCGATAGGCTGGGCTGGGACCACAGGTCATTCATGTGGAAAAATGTAAGTCGGATCCTTCCCTTACACCATATGCAAAAATGAGCTCCGGAGGATGCGAGACTTACGTGAGAAGCTCAAGCCCTTGAAACGTTCTAAGAGAATAGAGAAGAACATCTGGCCCTGGCTGATTTGGCTCAGTGGATAGAGCGTTGGCCTGTGGACTGAAGGGTCCCAGGTTTGATTCCGGTCAAGGGCACATGCCCAGGTTACGGGCTCGATCCCCAGTGTGGGGCATGCAGGAGGCAGCCGATCCATGATTCTCTCTCATCATTGATGTCTCTATCTCTCTCTCCCTCTCCCTTCCTCTCTGAAATCAATAAAAAAATATTAAAAAAAAAAAAAAGAAGAAGAAGAACATCTTTATGATCCCAGGATAAGGAAAGATGTCAAGCAAGACACAAAGGATCAAGGAAAGGACGGATACCTTCTTCTACATGAAAAGTGAAGAATTTCTCGCCCTGGCCGGGCAGGTCAGTTGGTTGGTGTGTGGTCCCGCTATGCTGAGGTTGTGGGTTCAGTTTCAAAAAGGGCATTCGATTTCTCAGAAACACCATAGCTATCGGTCACAGAAGCCAGCATCTCAACTTACCAGCTTATTAACACGGAGCTTTGAGGAGTTAAACTTGAAGACGTCGATTTTCTTATCCAACGGTTTAATGGTAAACTGAAAGAAGGAAGTGGAAGACGGTTTCGGTCGGACGGCCTGGAATGTTCCCACCAACCGGGGACTCACACAACAGCAGCAGCCACCCCGGCAAACAGCCAGCACGAGGCCGCGGGGACCCAGGCACGAAACCACGGTGGATTAGAGGCGTCTGAGGACGCAAGTCTAGGGCTGTGGGAGTTCAGGATCCTCAAAGGCGTGCTCTCAGTACCATCGTGGGCTTAGAAACCTGAAATATAAACCCCTGATGGGCCCAAGCTCCGGGCTGACACGGGGAGGGCCACGCCAGACTCTAAGTCATGGCCCTGACTTAGGCTCACAACCTAGTGGAACTAGACTAACCACAGGCAATTACTGGAGAAGTCACATCTCATATTCGTGCCTCATTGGGGGGCGCAAATCACAGATGTGCTGGGGGATTCAGAGTGGATCTACCACGGGTAGGAGGGACTTAAGCTGGCGAAGAATATGTACAGAAGTTAAAAGATAGGATGGCTCGGCCGGCGTGGCTCAGAGGTTGAGCATCTACCTAGGAACCAGGAGGTCACGGTTCGATTCCCGGTCAGGGCACATGCCGGGGTTACGAGCTCCATCCCCAGTGGGGGTTGTGCTGGAGGCAGCCGATCAGTGATTCTCATCATTGATGTTTCTATCTCTCTCTCTCCCTTTCCTTTCCTCTCTGAAATCAATAAACATATACACTGAGTGGCCAGATTATTATGATCTCTGAATGCATAATAATCTGGCCACTTAGTGTGTGTGTGTGTGTGTGTGTGTGTGTGTGTGTGTGTGTGTTAGGCCCGGTGCATAAATTTGTGCATGGTTGGGGTCCGGCCAGCCTGGCCAGGGGAAGGGAACATGGGCGGTTGGCCGGCCTGCCTGCTGGTCAAACTCCTGGTCTAGGGGACAAGTTGCATATTAGCCTTAAAGCTGGGAGCTGTGTGTCCGCTCCAGCACCAGCGAACCCCCTGCCATCAAAAGCGGGGAGCAGGCTGCTAGCAGTGTCCACGGAGCGTGCTAGGCTCTTCGTGCCTGGGCCCCCGTGGATATGGCCTGGATGGCAGGTTAGGCCTAGGGGACCCTACACGTGCATGATTTAATCATGCACTGGACCTCTAGTATTAAAATAAAAAGATAGGGTGGAAGGACATTCTACACAAGGAAAGCAATACAAATAAGGCAGAGATGGGCAAATGAGTGGTGTGTGTGTTTGTGTGTGTGTGTGTGTGTGTGTGTGTGTGTGTGTGTGTGTCTCATCAAGCATGGCTCTTTGATGCCTAAGACGATACCATGGGCTTCGACGGGGAGGAAGGCAGGGGTGTGCTGGGAGTGGAGGGGTGGGCTAGGGGTGGAGGGGTGTGCTGGGGGTGGAGGGGTGGGCTGGGGGTGGAGGGGTGTGCTGGGGGTGGAGAGGTGGGCTGGGAGTAGACAGACAGAGGGGTTTAGACCCAGTGTGATAGCGTACAGGGCGTCACTTCAGATTTCTGAACATGGGATTATTATATGAAAGCTGATAGCAGAAGGAATACAGTCAAGCGTGAAGACGAATAGACCGTAGCGGAAGAGGCAAACACAGTTCCTGAAATCAAAGCGGAGAGGAAGATGAATGATAAGGGGAACCAGGAGGTCACGGTTCGATCCAGTCAGGGCACATGCCCAGGTTTTCGAGCTCCCTCCCCAGGGTGGGGCGTGCAGGAGGCAGCCGATCAATGATTCTCTCTCATCACTGATGTTTCTACCTCTCCCTCTCCCTTCTTCTCTGAAATAAAAGTGTCCCCTCCGTCAATAAAAATATATATGTATTTTTTAAAAAGAACAAGTGGCAACGGTTGTTTTCAACCATTCCTGATGAGACCAGACAGATCCTACATTTCAAAGATGCCCTTAAAAACACGGGTCATCCGTTCCCAAGAAACACCTGCTACGCAGACAAATAGGTTTGGAGAGATCTGTTCTCGGGTGTTTCTTTCTCCGGTTACATCGTCCAACCACGGGTTAGCACCGCGAGGACAGGAAATAATCCTCTGTGTAGCTGTCGGTCAAGTTCATTTAGAGGCGGTATTGCTCCCGTGTCGGCTGCTGTTGGTGAATTTCGAAAGCTTATTTTTGGCCCTGCTGTCAAATCCCGGGGCTGTCAGCGGGAAACCACGCGTTGTGTGGAGACCGCGGGCCCTGCGCCATGCCAGGGCCGCACGGAGAATCAATGAGTCGCTTAAAATAAACCAACGACGTTTCTGTGTTGACAGCACGGCTGCCGTACAGAACTACGCGGGCTACTTCCTATGAAGTCCCGTCAGTCTGGGGTCTCCTTACTGTGCGAGTTATTGACAGGACGGAGCGTGAGGGCGCCTCGCCCCTGGAGAGGGGGTATTAGGGTTCGGTGTGTCGGGCCACCCTAAGGGAGACCTGAATCCCTGGGTTCTGGGAGGACGAGGGTTTTGGGGAGCCTGGAGCACACACATGTGTGGGTGTGCAGTAAACAGCCGCCATAAAATGAGAAATGAAAAACTACCCTACCCCGGCTCACCGACTGCTTGAAGTCACGTGGAGCTTTCCATTTAAGTACTTAAAAAAAATAAAAAATCCCTAAATGCTCATTTCCTGGGCTGCTTACCAAAATTTGAAAGCCAGAATGTTTTGAGTTAAGAAGCTCAATCTAGCCCTGGCCGGTTTGGCTCAGTGGATAGAGCGTTGGCCTTTGGGCTCAAGGGTTCCAGGTTCGATTCCGGTCAAGGGCACATGCCCGGGTTTCGGGCTCAATCCCCGGTGGGGGACGTGCAGGAGGCAGCCAATCAATGATTCTCATCATTGATGTTTCTATCTCTCTCTCCCTTCCTCTTTGAAATCAATAAAAACGTATATAAAAAAAGAAAATAACCTTAAAAAAAAAAAGAGAGAAAAAAAAAAAAAGAAGCTCAATCTGGCCCGGCCGGCGTGGCTCAGTGGTTGAGCGTCGACCTATGAACCAGGAGGTCAAGGTTCGATTCCTGGTCATGGGTCAGGGCACATGCCTGGGTTGCAGGCTCGATCCCCAGGGGTGGAGCATGCAGGAGGCAGCCGATCAATGATTCCCTCTCATCATTGATGTTTCTATCTCTTTCTCCCTCTCCCTTCCTTTCTAAAATCAATAAAAAAATATAAAAAAAAAAAAAAAGAAGAAGAAGAAGCTCAATCTGTCTCGTCAAGCCTGGACAAGCAGATCGCAACCACGTATTAGGAACTGGGGGCCTGGTGCTCCTCTCCGGGAGCTGCTCCCAGGAAAGAGAAAGCAGGAGGCCTGCCTGGGGGAGGCGGCTGCGCGGGCCACATGAGCTGTCAGTGACTCACTCCACTGTCCGGGCCGCGCTCCTCTGCCTGGTGCCCTGTGAGGCGGCTTCAGGGAACCTGGAGCGCGGGCCCTGAGATCCCACTCCCTGGACACGGGCCACCTGATCCCTCCGCATCGCTGCTGCCTGTGATGTGACACGGGAACCCCAAACACGGCCCTACTCTCCCCGCAGCGTTCCTGTGAGGACTGGACGAGCGCCGGGGTGAAAGGGCTTGTACTACGTCAGTGTCCGCTCCGTCGTCAGCGCCTCACACTGCAGCCCCGTCGTGACGGCACTGTACCTTCCCGGAGGGCTCGGGCGGGATTTCCTACATCTCTGCTTCCCCTACAAAACCTAAGGCAACCCAGAGGCTCAGTAATCCCTTTAAAACTAACAAAGAATGAATAAGTGAACAAACCAATGAATGCAGGATTACAGCGTTTGGGAGATGCTATTAGAAATATTAGAATTCTTAGAGTGTTGATCTAAGTGATTTAAACTTAATTATCCTCAATTTCTGATAAGCAGGTTAGCCTGATATCATTAGTTATTGTTGATATTCTCTCTCTCTGTCTCTCTCTCTCTCTGTCTCTCTCTCTCTCTCTCTCTCTCTCTCTCTCTCACACACACACACACACACACACACACACACTCACACACACACACACTCACACCCCCACCATACGTACAAGCTGGACACAGAGAAAGGGTTTAATATCCACCATACTTAAAAGGCAAAGAGAATTTCTCACCAAAAATAGAAAGCCAAGTCATAAGAAATGGTTACGTTTTGGGGTTGATTTACTGCTTGTCCTTTGGGGCTAAGTTCTGACAGGCTCAGCTCCCAGGGCGACAGGCTGTTAGCAGGGCGGGGGCGGGGGTGGGGGGTGTATAGGGATGCTCTTTGAAAATAGAATGCCAATACTCTCCTGTAAATGCTATAAAAATCAATAACCAAACACCCACCGCCTGGGCATGAAATTACTTTCCTGCAACAGGAGGAGAGTGGCTGGGGACCCCGCAGCCAGAGGGGGGAAGGGGGAGGCCTGGGGACCCCGAGGCCAGGAGGGGAGATGGGGGGGGGGGAGGCCTGCGGCCGGGCCCCAGGTGCAGCTTCGAGCGGACAGGTCCTACCTCCTTGTCGCTGTAGGAGATGTTCCGGATCTCGTTCCACGGGAAGGAGATCTTGGGGGTCAGCCTGTTCTCGGGGTCGTAGATGTGAAGCCCCAGCGCGTCCACGCCGAGCAGCAGCTCCGTGCCCTTCTTGTTCTGTGGATTCGACAGAGAGCGGCCGCCGTCAGCTCCGGCCGAGGCCCGCAGTTTCATCCCACGTCCCGCAGGACCTGGGCCACCGTGCGGCAGATGGCAGGCTTCAGCAGGTCCCCACCGGCTTCCTGAACGGGGGCAGGTGGAGACATGGCTATACCATTCTCATGACCCACGTGTCCCCGGAGAGGGACGGCGGGAGGCTCCTGCCACTGTCTCGATGGCTGAAGTAGCAGCAACCTAAGCACTGCTAACCTCTGAGTAAACAGCCAGGTTATCATAGATGTGAAATGAAAGCCTGTAAGATTAATCATTTCTTAGGTTAAAAGAAAAAAGCTGTTGGCACAGCCGGTATGGCTCAGTGGTTGAGCATTGACCTACGAACCAGGAGGTCATGGTTCGATTCCCGATCAGGGCACATGTCCGGGTTGCAGGCTCGATCCCCAGTGTGGGGCGTGCAGGAGGCAGCCCATCCATGATTCTCTCATCATGGGGTGTGCAGGAGGCAGCTGATGGATGGTTGCTTTGCCGTCTACGATTCTGTAGTTTGGAGCTAGCGATGCCATAGCTCAATGGATTCGCAGGAATTCCTTTGCGAGGAGCCTCCAGCAGGCTGGAAAGGCCCAGCCGCGGACTGCAAACAAAGGCCATCCTGAGGCAGGAGCAATCGGCTCCCAGAGGACAGTGGACAATTAATGATCTGAATAAAAATCCAATTAGCCTGCCGGGGAGAACAAGAGTCCACACCCCCACGCGGCAGTGAGACATAAAAGCGTCTTCGCTCTCCTCCTGCCCTTGGGAGAGGGAGTATGCACAGGTGGGCCCCGCGGGGCCCGGGTCTCGCAGAGCCGGATGGAAATACTCCAATGTTGCACCCAAGCATTCAAACGGGTTTCTGCTCAGCCCGGGACCGGCCCCAGGCCCCGGAGCTCCATCAACACTTAATTACCTTGGATCTAACGGAAGCCCCCAAAAATAGACAACGAGGCTGTAGGACCCTCTACCCTTCCCTCCCCTTCACCACTGAACCGTGCAAGAGTCTCCTCCGATCCAGCTCCAGCCGGTGTGGCTCAGTGGATGGAGCATCGGCCTGCAGACTGAAAGGTCCCGGGTTCAATTCCGGTCAAGGGCACATGCCCGGGGCGTGCAGGAGGCAGCCGATGGATGATTCGCTCTCATCATGGATGTTTCTCTCTCTCTTTCCCTCTCCCTTCCTCTCTGAAAACAATGAACATATATTTATTTAAAACAAAAAAAAAGAGTCTCCGACCCAGAATGAGAGAGTAATCCCTTTCCGCAGTCGGCCCCTGGGTCTGTCTCTGGCTGCACGCGGGGAATTCGGAGAAGCTTCCACGTACCCGGATGGCGAAGTAGTTCACGCCGTACATCTCCAGGTCCTGCGCTATCTTCAAATACTCCATCTCGGCCTCGTCCCTATGGGGACAGGAAAGACGCCGGAGCTGAGAGAGGAAGCGGGAGGGCAGGCGCACACCGCGCTGGGTGCGCAAGCGAGCCAGAGCGGAGCCCCGCGGCGCTCTTCCCAACCCGGGGTCTGTGCTGCACGGCGAGGTCCAGCAGGGTCTCCCATCCGCATCAGCAGGAGGGAACAGCCCTGGCTGGTCTGGCTCAGTGGACAGAGCATCCGTCTGTGGACTGAAGGGTCTCGGGTTCGATTCCGGTCAAGGGCACATGCCCGGGTTGCGGGCTCGATCCCCAGTAGGGGGCGTGCAGGAGGCAGACGATCAATGATTCTCTCTCGTCATGGATATTTCCATCTCTCTCCCCCTCTCCCTTCCTCTCTGAAATCAATAAAAATATATTTTTTAAAACAATGTGAAAGGGAATGAAAAGATGATCAATTCCTAAAGTGATCGGGGAAATGCTGATTAATATTTAACCCTTTGCAATCGCTTGCTTTTTTCTCGATTCCTTTATTCTACTCGGGATTTAATTTTTTAAATACCCCAGATTTTACAAAGCGCGGCAGTAGAATAAAAAGCTGGAGTTTCTTTTCATACAAACTTATTTATTTGGATTTTTTTATATTTCAAATTATTGATACATTCAAAGAGTAATTTTAATCTCGACATCCGAGTGCAAAAGGTTAGGACATGTTTTACCTTTTAGATGATAAAAATTGGATTGATAAAAACAGGTATTGCCCTAGCCAGTTTGGCTCAGTGGATAGAGCGTCAGCCTGTGGACTGAAGGGTCCCAGGTTCGATTCCGGTCAAGGGCATGTGCCTTGGTTGCGGGCACATCCCCAGCTGATCAACGTTTCTCTCTCATCACCGATGTTTCTATCTCTCTCTATCCCTCTCCCTTCCTCTCTAAAATCAATAAAAATAATTAAAAGAACAAACAAACAGGTATTGGGAAGAGCATGGGATGGGGGGCTGGAGACACTCACACACTGCTGATGGGCACGTGAACAGGTACCACCTCTTTGGGGGGCAATCTGGTGGCGCCTGTCAAAACTCAAAATGCATCCTGTGACTCAGCAACTCTTCTAAGGAATCCACGGGCGAATCACACAGCCCATTACGTAACCATATACCACGGTGCACACTGCAGCGCGTTTGGTAAAAGTGGAAAGCCTCTACCCCGGCGGGCGGGAAGTACCCGTGCTCACGGGCGCTGGGAAAGGGATTCCTACAAAACCGGACATACTCCCAGCTCTCTCTTTTCTTTCATACACTCCAGGTATGCACTTTGTTCGACAAGCACGTCCTAGTTTTGTAGTTTGTTTAAAAAAAAAAAAAAAAAAAGCCCCTAAAGAAATATAAACCAAAAAGGAAGCCGCCTCACCTGGCCCGGCCTCGGTGCTCCGCGTACCAGGCTGTGATCCTCTCCTCCCACATTTCCGGAGTCATCTGATACAGATTTATTACCTGGAGAAAGAGAGGGCACCATAAAACACACACACACACACACACACACACACACACACACACACACACACACACGGAGGTTCGGTATCGTGTGCCGTGTTCATCATGACGCATCACTTCGACAAAACAGCACGGCTATTTTCTTTTTATTATTATTATTATTATTTTAAATATATTTCTTTATTGATTTCAGAGAGGAAGGGAGAGGGATAGAGAGAGAGAAACATCAATGATGAGAGAGAATCATTGATGGGCTGCCTTCTGCACGCCCCCTATTGGGGATCGAGCTCACCCACCTTGAACAGAAGGACCGTTTGGCCCTAGCCGGTTTGGCTCAGTGGATAGAGCATCGGCCTTCGGACTAAAGGGTCCCAGGTTCGATTCCGGCCAGGGGCCCCTGCCCGGGTTATAGGCTCGATAGGAGGCAGCCAATCAATCGATGGCTCTCTCTCATCGTGGATGTTTCTACCTCTCTGGCTCTCTCCCTTCCTCTCTGAAGTCAATAAAAATATATTTGAATAAAAAAAGACCGTTTGCAGGCCCTGCGAGTCCTGGCAGCCCCAAACTCATTGCGTGAACCTTTCCTTTTTTAATATTCTTAACAGAAATTCCGTACTCTCCACTCAAGATCGATTACAGCCCGGCCGGCGTGGCTCAGTGGTTGAGTGTCGACCTGTGAACCAGGAGGTCACGGTTCGATTCCCGGTCAGGGCACATTGCCCGGGTTGCGGGTTCGATCCCCAGTGGGGGGACGCGCAGGAGGCAGCCGATCAATAACGCTCTCTCATCGTGGATGTTTCTATCTGTCTCCCTCTCCCTTCCTCTCTGAAATCGATAAAAATAAATATATATTTTTTAAATTAAAAAGAAAGACTTGATGACCAAACATTTATAATAACGCTCTTGCCACGTCCTCCCGTTATTCCTTCAGGTCCTTCGGTTGTGATCCCTCCCCAAACAGGGAACGGGATGGGATGCCTTACCCTTTTCGGCAGCAGCTCCTCTTGGGCCAGAAACCCCCGCTTGTGAACCGAGGGGTCGTAGTCGCCGTACTGGGGGGAGAAGAGAGGGAGAGCGGGCGGTTGAGATTCGAGAGACAACTGTCATTTTCCGAACAGCTGGACGCGGGCTCCATTCCCTCCCAGCTCCAGGGAGCAATCCAATCCCGATGACAAGTCAAGATTTCAGCCTTGCTGGCGTGTGATCCCCGCATGAAAATTCAGAGCTGATTGCATCTCTCCGGACGCGGCCGCGCAATCCCCGCGGGCGGCGACGCGCTGATGAAAATGTGACATTCGCAGGGAAAGGGGGCCGTGGTTTCTAAACCGGCAGAGAAAGCCGTCGCTCCCGAAGCTCGTGCTTCAGAAAGGAAGCGACAAAACGCGACTGTGGCCGCGGCGGCGCGCAAGGTGTGATAAGGGCCTCTCCCTGCCGATGGCGGCTCAGTGGCCGGTCACCGGAGCTGAGGGCTCGGTGGGAGCTGGGGATAGGGCTGGCGGCCTGTTTAATGCCTTTCATTCAAGGCTCTGAAAAAAAAAACCGCTCCGGGAAGATGCGATGCCAGCGCTGTCACTCACGTGTGTCATCCGGACAAAGACACGAGTGAAAGGCGGCCTGGCTTTCCTAAAGCTGTAGAGCCGGTCCCCGGAGGGCCAGACCCGGGCAATGTGTTCTCCCAGGATAGGGACTCGGAGATTTACTTCCCGATTGAAGAAAGATAATCCTTTTCTTTCTCAGGACACGTAAGTCTGCCCAGGACATAATAATAACGATAAAAAGAAATGATGGAATTTTAAAACAGAAACGAACTAGGAAACCTAGAGAACATAAAAATCAAAGCCCGCCGAAACCGGTTTGGCTCAGTGGATAGAGCGTCGGTCTGCGGACTGCAGGGTCCCAGGTTCGATTCTGGTCAAGGGCACACGCCTGGGTTGTGGGCTCAATCCCCAGTGGGGGACTTGCAGGAGGCAGCTGATCCATGATTCTCTCTCATCATGGATGTTTCTTTTTTTAAAAAATATATTTTATTGATTTTTTACAGAGAGGAAGGGAGAGGGATAGAGAGTTAGAAACATCGATGAGAGAGAGAGACATCGATGAGCTGCCTCCTGCACACTCCCTACTGGGTATGTGCCCGCAACCGAGGTACATGCCCTTGACCGGAATCGAACCTGGGACCCTTCAGTCCGCAGGCCGACGCTCTATCCACTGAGCCAAACCGGTTTCGGCTCATCATGGATGTTTCTATCTCTTTCTCCCTCTTCCTTCCTCTCTGAAATCAATAAAAAAATATTTTAAAAAAACAACATGATGGCTGACACACAGCACTCAGGACAACCTGATGTTCAACGATAAAAGCTCAAGCCGTGTCACCTCTCGGCGTGTTTTCTAAATTCATCAAATGAGAGCGCTGGTCCTAAAGGGTTTGAAGTGGGGGCTGCAGAGTATGTCCCCACTGTGGCCTTGAGTAAGGCACCCCTCCCCCCCCTAACCCTCCACTTCCTCATCTGAAAAGCAAGGGTCCTAACGAGCCTGCCTCATAGTGGGTGACAAGGAGGAAGTAAGCCAATCCGGGGAAGCACTCGGCTCCTAGTTATAATGTCACGTATTACTGTTAACTTCTCTCCGTTGTTTAGAATGACACCGGTCACTACCTGCCTCTCTGATCTTTTTTTTTTTTAATTATTATTATTATTGATTTCAGAGAGGAAGGGAGAGGGAGATAGAAACACCAATGATGAGCCCTGGCTGGTTTGGCTCAGTGGATAGAGCGTCGGCCTGTGGACTGAAGGGTCCCAGGTTCGATTCCGGCCAGGGGCACATGCCTGGGTTGTGGGCTCGGTCCCCAGTAGGGGGCGTGCAGGAGGCAGTCAATCAATGATTCTCTCTCATCGTTGATGTTTCTATCTCTCTCTCCTTCTTCCTTCTTCTCTAAAATCAATAAAGTACATTTTAAAAAAAAAAGAAAGAAAGAAAGAAACATCAATGATGAGAGAGAATCACGGATCGGCCACCTCCCACACGCCCAGTGGGGGATCGGGCCCGCAACCCGGCACGCGCCCCTGGCCCTCGCTCCATCCACTGAGCCAAACCAGCTAGATTTTTTTCAAGGGGTAGGAGGGCGGAAGAAAGCCCTGCTCGCTGCATTTGCATGCCTCTCAGGAGTGCTGACCGGACTGTAATGCACAAGTAAGCAGATATGCAGAGTTAAGGTTGTAAATCCAGGTTCCAAAGGCTTGTAAGATTAACGACCCACATTATCCTACTGAGCTTCCCGGCGACTCCGCTGATCAAATAGGTTACGTCTGAGCAGTGCAGAGGCAGCAAAGGCCCGGCTCACAAGGCCCGGGCTGACTCCACTTGCCACATGAAAGCCGCCTTGATGTGTGCGTCGGCTCTTAAGTGAGCCTTTAAGAAACAAAAGAAGAAGAAGATCCTTAGGTGGTGGCAGCTGGTGAAGATGAAAGGAAGTCGTGCCGCAGCACAGGGAGAGACGGCTGTCCTCCGCCTTTTATGTACAAAAGCACCCTGAGACGGTAGCCGGGGACCGAGTTTCCTGTGAAGCCAACGACGCTGGGGTTACAAGTCTCTGTGCCCAGCTTTATACTCATAATTTGTATTCTTGGGTTGGAAAAAAAAAACACAACACAACAAAACTCCTGAGGTTATAGAAACTTCAGGCCGCACAAAACCTGGATCCACCCCTGATGATAAGCCAACTGAATTTAAATTCGAGACAGGGGTTCACCATGTATGGGGTTCTGGGAGTCAATCCTTACGTGAAGCGGATACTGATTATCCTTCTGGAGGTTAAATACTCTCCCCTGCCTGTATGCGTGGAAAATTAGGCAAAACGCTCTGAACGGGATCTCACAAAATATAAAAGGTTTCATCAATACATATATCGCATAAATAATCGGATCCCTACCGCACGCACCTCCGTCACTAGAACACAGATGGATTAAAGCCTTAAACCAACAATGAAAAGCCATCAAAATACAAGGACGAAATGTAGATGGACATGTGTATAATAATGGTGGGTGAAGCCATTCTAAAAAGTCACTCAAAACATCAAAAGATTGACAGTCTGACACGTAAAAAAAAAAAAAAAAAAAGATAAAAGGTTAATACCCATCATAAACGGAGCTCCTATAAATCAACGAGAAAAAGATAAGCAGCAGAGGAGAAAAATGGGCAAATCATAAACATCAGACTCACAGAGGAAAGTAAATCTGTGAAAAGACGCTCAGCCCCAACGGTCAGCAAGGAAATGAAAACTTTGAAAAATCTATTTTTTTTCCTGTCAGATTAGCAAACATGTGAACGACCGACAGCATGAGGATGTGGAGAACAGGTATTCTCACACACCGTTCTCAGAAGTTACGCTGGAGGGCAATGTGGCCACACCTATTTTATTTTTTAATTGAGATAAATTTACATGCAGACGACGCACCATTTGCAGTGTCTAATTTCGTGGTTTCCAGCATATTCAGAAGGTTGTGCAACTATCACCGCTATCTAATTCCAGAATATTTCTATTGCCCCAAAAAGACATCCCATACCCATTAGCAGCGACTCCCGATTCCCTCCCTCCATCCCATCGCCACCACTAGATCCACTTTCTGCCTCTACGGAGCTGCCCACAGTGGACATTTCATAGGAGTGGAATCACACCATCCGCGGCCTTCGCGTCATGGTTTACATTTTAAATGTTCTTATCCTTCGACCCAGTTATGCCGTTTCTTGGTATCGATCAGAGAAACGTTGTTCATGTGCTCACATTCACGGATGTTCGCTACATCCGTCTAAGTAACTGAAGAATAATAGAAAGAATAACAAACCTAAATATCTCCCAATAGAGATTTAAACAACCTGGAGTCCCTCCTTTTTATGACATACTAGAGTCCCGGTGCACGAAATTCGTGCACGGTGAGGGGGCGTGGGGTTCCTCAGCCTGGCCTGCACTCTCTTCAATCCGGGACCCCTCAGGGGATATCTGACTACCGATCCTGCAGTCAGACATCCCTCTTGCAATCCAGGACCACTGGCTCCTAACCGCTCACCTACCTGCCTAATCGCCCCTAACCACTCTGCCTGCCGGCCTGATCGTCCCCAACTGCCCCCCTGCGCCAGCCTGATCACACCCAATTGCCCCCCCCTGCTGGCCTGATCACCCCCAACTCCCCCCCCCCGTGCCAGCCTGATCACCCCTAACCTCCTCTGCCTCGGCCCCGCCACCATGGCTTTGTCCGGAAGGTCTCCTGGTCTAATTACCATATTACTCTTTTATTAGTATAGATGGCTCAGTGGTTTCAAAACATGAGATGGATCTATCTGTTCTGGCAGTTTTCAGTGGAAAGGGCACATTGTACAGGACTCTCTCTGGATTAGTCACCCAGAGCGAGGATTCGGGGTCGGCGGGGGTATCTCCTCACCTGACCGGCCCCTCCCTCACCCATCACTCCACCGAGGCCGTGCCAATGCACAGACCGTCCGGGCAAGCAAATGAGCCTCAACGGCGCTCCTATTGCATCCATGGGTTTATTGCTCCCTGTCAAGCTTATGGGTTTGGAACGTTGCCTTACGGTCGCTCTAATTTCTCTTTCTCTTGATTACTAGTGAGATGGAACATTTTTTTGTTTTGTTTTTACTCATCACTCTCATTTTCTCTTCTTTAAAGTGCCTGTCGTTCATACGCCTGGTGCCCATTTTTCTGCTGCCTCTTTCTTCTACACGTGCAGAGCTCTTTACGTTCAGGGATAATGGATGTCATTCTACCTCTAGAAACCTACCTTAAGGGGAGAGAGCTTTTGCACGTTTACACAAGGAATCGCATAAAAGGATTTTCAGTAAAGCGCTGTTGGAAAAGCAGAAACTAACCCTACCTCTTCCTCAGAAGGGAGGAGGGATAAACCAGGTTTGTTTGTCAACGGTTACGATACAGTGGTTAGAAGTAATGGGCTAAATCTAGACGTAGAACACAGATACATCTAAAAATCAACGCGGCGTGGGGAAAATTGCAGCATTTTGTAAAAAGGATGTGCGAAAAAGATAAGCAGAGGGAAGCATCGTTTGCATCAACCTTTACCTCCTGAGTTTTTTTAAGTCTGCACCTCCCCCATCCCTCCCCTTCCCCCCCTCACCCCCCCCCCCCACCTCCAACTCACCACTGCCCGAGGTGTGAGCCTCATTCCCAGTCTCTCACCGGGAGGACCCCAGCCTGATAACAGGGCTCTCTGTTTCCAAACCTGCCTCCCCCTCCAATATGTCCTCTAATATGTCGCAACCCACAGGTTGAGAACCGCTAGCAGGGTCGCCTAAGACCATCGGAAAACACAGATATTTACATTACGATTCATAACAGCAGCAAAATTACAGTTATGAAGTAGCAATGAAAATAATTTTATGGTTGGGGGTCACCACAACATGAGGAACTGTATGAAAGGGGTCTCGGCATCAGAAAGGCTGAGAACCACTGCTCTACGTGTATCTTTCATACACCCAACTTCTTAACTGCTTTCTGGCACCCTGTCCCTAACCTGGACCCAAGAATACCGACTAAGAAACGTCAGTCTCCTCTCCCACCCTTCTTTTCTCCGAGCACTAGGAGTCGGCAGGCCAGCACTGCACAAAATTGATGAAACTATATGCCACGCTCTCCCAAAGTCACGTTGAACGCGCGCACATTTCGGACGCCGGACTGCCGATGTAAAACCCAACAGGTGGTTTTCAGACACCGCGAACGGTTTGCCGTGCCCTGCCCCATGGACTGAACCGAAGGCCCCGCCCGTACTTTTGATTCATCTGTAACTCCAACCCCAACCAACAAGTGTGGTCCTTGTCAACTGAACCGTATGATGAATATTTGTGTTTTCACTTTGAGGGTGACTGTTTCTTTATGCTGCGGAATTAACTGTGTGTATATCACGCAAACAGCTAGAACACTGTCATGGACACACTGGTGGGTAATGACAGTCCGCGTGCTAATGAGCTCAATTCCCCCCCCACACACACACACACTTCTAAAGGTCCTTGCCGTCTCAGAAAGGCCGTGGAAGAAAACAAACTGAACGTAATGGAAGGAACCAGGGGGATTTACCGAAAAGTCTGGACTAATGTGACCATGCAAATGAATCTGGGATTTTAAAAACATATATATATTTTTTATTGATTTCAGAGAGGAAGGGAGAGGGAGACAGAAACATCAATGATGAGGGAGAATCATTGGTCGGCTGCCTCCTGCAGGCCCCCCCACTGGGGGTCGCGCCCACCACCCGGGCATGTGCCCTGACCGGGAATCGAACCGTGACCTCCTGGTGCACAGGTTGATGCTCAACCACTGAGCCACGCCGGCCGGGCTGAATCTAGGGTTTAGCGAACGGCATGTGTGATGCCTGGAGACCTCCCTCAGGCAACAGACCGTGAGGGGCGAGAGCAAAGTGTGGAGTTAGGCAACCAGACCCCAGGTTTCCCACCATGACCCCTTTCTCTGGTTCCATTCTGCTTCAAATCCCGTCCACCAAGTTACGGGCTACAAATTCCATTAGAAAAAAAAAAAAGAATTAGCCCGGCTGGTGTGGGTCAGTGGTTGAGCTTCAACCTATGAACCAGGAGGTCACGGTTTGATTCCCCGTCGGGGCATATGCCGGGGTTGCGGGCTCGATCCCCACTGTGGGGCATGCAGGAGGCAGCCGATCAGTGATTCTCTCTCATCATTGATGTTTCTATCTCTCTCTACCTCTTCCCTCCTCTCTGAAATCAATGAAAAAATTTTTAAAAATTAATATAAAGTATCGTGACTTTAGACAAATTATTACTCCATTCTGAGCCTTAAATCCGTCACCTATAAAACACGCATAATACTTTTCAAGCCCTGGCTTATGGCAAAGACTACACGGAGAATCGCACAAAATATTCATGTTACAACACTTTGTAAAACGGTAAAACACTACAGGCATCTACGATCTTATAAATACTATCATCAGAAATACCCTCTTAATATTAACCAGCAGTCCTGGAAACTGGAGAGGATGTAAAAATAATCCTTCGTTTCCCAAATGCAGACTCGAAGTCATAGATTCCCTTTATTTGTGAGATCCCGAGAATTTACACCGGAAAAAAAACACACAAAAAAAACACACACAGAACATCCTCCTCCATATGAGCCACATATGTGCTCTGTGAATCACTTTCATCTCTAAATTAGTAGGGCTTTCCTACAGTGAAATCTGTTTAAGCAAACATCTGCTGGTTCCCAGACAAGTTCCCTCCCCGCACAAACACACACACACACACACACACACACACACACACACACACACGTACACATATACACAGGTGGCCTTTGAATTTGTGGCCCAAAATCCATGCAAAGAAAACGCAGCCTCTGAGATGGAAGCCCTTCAAGGAGAGAGGGGGTGTCCTTGAGCGCCGGGGCCTCCGCTCAGCTGGGGAGAGAGCGTGCTAAACAGGAACTCCGTTCCGGGCCAGGAAGTGCTCGGATTTAATGAGGGTGACAATGACTGCTTCATCGCTGTCAGGGTGATACTGATTGAAAGGGCACATTTTTCCTGTTATTAATATTCTTAATCAAAGCATAAAAGGAAGCATATGTCTTCGTTGAATCAAGGCCCATTTTCTGTGGGTCTTTTCTTTTTTTTTTTCTTTCCCCCAATGACTCATTTTTCTGGGCAGTAGAAGAGGGGGAGGCACAAAATGTAATCCCAGGGCCATGAATTCTGCCTTTAGCTTTACCCTAAGATTGCCCGAATGACCTTGGGCACGTGGCTTAGCCTGTACTGTGACAGAATCAACACCCACTTGTTCAGGCCGGCGAGCACTCTGCCGCCATCAGCCCGGGCGTCAGATGACTCCGAGTCATCGAGTGACTCCCGGGGCTTGTCGGTCTGACTAGCATGTACAGACTCCTTCCTCCGCCAAGTGACAGGCTAACGGGTTACTTCCTGACTTTGACCTGAAATCACAATAAACTACTCCAAAAAAAGTAGGCTAAAGAGTGAAGAGCGTCTTATTCATTTTGGTAACACTGCAGGGCTATGGCATCAGGGGACAGACACCTCTAACTGCAAAGGAAAACACTAGCCGAAGACGATACAAAAATCACCACAGTCATCAAGATGCCCTAATTCTGCTGTAACCGGTCTGGCTCAGTGGATGGAGCGGCGGCCTGCGGACTGAAGGGTCCCAGGTTCGATTCCGGTCAAGGGCATGTACCTTGGTTGCGGGCACATCCCCAGTGGGGGGTGTGCAGGAGGCAGCTGATCCATGTTTCTCTCTCATAGATGTTTCTAACTCTCTATCCCTCTCCCTTCCTCTCTGTAAAATATCAATAAAATATATTTAAAAAATATATATATATGCCCTAATTCTGGAACTTCTTTATGCGGCGGTGAAAGGTGGTGAGTGAGCAGAGGGGATGAGAGAAAGCGGCACATGACTGCAGTGGAAATCAGGGGGACCTCAGGCCCCCTGGGGGCTGGCCCTGTCACTGGTCTTACAGAAACAGGGAGGACAAAAACACACGATCACTGGTCTCCCTTTCCTGCCATTCTCAATCACTGGGAACGCCTTTCCGCTGGCCGGACAGCTCAACGGGGCTCAGCGGCCAAAGAGCTGGAGTGCCCAGCCGTGAGCAGGGTGGCGTGCCCATCGGGTGGAGGGAGCGGGCCACTCTCTAGGGGACGGTGAGGGCCCATCCCACAGGGCTGCTGGTCCACCGAAGATGAGTTCGCAGTGAGCACCTGGGCCTTTCTGACCTAAAGGCCATGTTTGACCCAAACTGGAGATCGTAAATTCCTTTTTCCTGGTTAATAATAAGAGAGGTTGGGCCCGGCCGGCGTGGCTCAGTGGTTGAGCGTCAACCTAGGAACCAGCAGGTCACGGTTCGATTCCCGGTCAGGGCACAGGCCCGGGTTGCGGGCTCCATCCCCAGTGGGGGGTGTGCAGGAGGCAGCCGATCCGTGATTCTCTCTCATCATTGATGTTTCTTTCTCTCTCTCTCTCTCTCTCTCTCTCTCTCTCTCCCTCTCTGAAATCAACAAAAATATATTTTAAAAGAAAGGAAAAAAAAAAAAGAAAAAGAAAAAGGAGAGGTTGGTTCAGTAAGTGTAAGGAACCACGTGTGCACAATGAGATCACAAAGAAAAGTTATCAAGCTACACACTTACTTGTACACACACACACACACACACACACACACACACACACACATGCTCACGAGATCATACAGAAGTGAGACTTGGTTCCCCCCAGACCCTCCCCCCTCGCTGGGGAAAGCCTCCCTGAAGTCTAGAAAACCCCAAGAAACAGATGACTAAGAGCAACCCCGCGCGCGCGACACGTTCCTGCCCCGCAAAACTGCGTCCTTCTTGGAGCCTACCTTGGCCTGGACGGCGTACGAAGCCAGCAGCACAGACGCCTCGGGCGGGCAGTAGATCTTTTCATCCAAGATCTGCTTCTTCACCTGGAAGGGGCGACAGGGGACACGTGGCAGCGAGCCGCGCGGCTGGTCACGGCGGACAGCGGCAGGGCGTCCCGATGAGGGCCGCCTGCCAAGCCGGCCTGCGAACGACGCTGACAAAAGGGTACGATTTCTTTTTATTTATTTATTTATTTTTTTACTGCTGCAGACAGGGTGGGAGCTCAGGCGCTGAGAGGTTATTGGTGAGACGGCCATGCGTGAACACCCCTCATTGCCTTCTGCTCACGATCAAGTGCTGAGGAGGAAAGACCGTCTTCATGGTTACAACCGAGATGAACGGAGCCTGGCTCGGTGGACAGAGCATCGGCCAGCGGACGGACCCAAGGGTCCCGGGTTCGATTCCGGTCAAGGGCATATACCTCGGTGGCAGGCTCCTCCCTGGCCCGGGCCCTGGTCGGGGCTCGTGCAGGAGGCAACCAATCAATGTGTTTCTCTCACATCGATGTTTCTCTGTCTCTCCCTCTCTCTTCCATTCTCTCTAAAAAAAAATCAATGGAAAAATATCCTCAGGTGAGAATTAACACCCCCCCCCCCAAAAAAAAGAGAGAGACAGAGAGAGAGAGAGAGACAGAGAGAGAGAGAGAGAGAGAGAGACTAACATCTGGGCCGGGACAGAGGAGCGGCTCTGATGGGGGCTGAGCCTCAGCCCCGCTGAGCACACGCAGCACCAGCGGGAACGGCGTCTAATTTCTAGTCTGAACACAAGAGAAAAGGCGGCGAGGCCACCGAGTTACGACTGCGGGGAACAAACCATCCCTTTCGGTGCGGCTGCTGTAAGGAAAAAGGAAGCAGTAAAGTGGGATCGATGAAACCGTTAAGCACACTGTGAGGTCCAGGAAATATAGCTCTTAGGCCGTAACGCTGAATGGACGTATCCCACGGCACTTAATTTCTCAGGACGGCGCGGCGCGTGATGTTCCCGACACAGCGGCGAGGGAGCCGCGGGGAGCGGGGGCAGCGAAATAAACACATCGGGAAAGCCAGCTCTCCCTTCACCGATGCCAACAGCCACCAGATCCACAGACGCAGCAAACTGCGCCTGGCTCGGCCGCGACGACGCCCCGACGTTTCCGTGCGAGGGGAGAGCGCGCCAAAGGCGCATGAGGGCGGGCACCGCTCCCCAGGGCTGACAAGAGGGCCATCTCCACAACGGGAGGGCCTTCGGGGGCCTGGGGGGGGTCCTCCTGTGGTTTCCTTCAAAGCAGTGTGACTTCCTCGTCCTTCGGTTTCTTGTCAAAGGGGAAAAAAGCCGCACTGCAGGAAAACCGAGAGGACTTCCCACTGAGAGAAAGTGTTGGGATGGGGGAATATGTAGGCGTAGATGTGCATTTGTGTGTATATATACATACATCCTTTTTTTTTTTTTTACAAACATTTTTTTGTAAAAAATTATTTGGAGGCCCTGGCCGGTGTTGCTCAGTGGATAGAGCATCGGCCCTCGGACTGAAGGGTCCCGGGTTTAATTCCAGTCAAGGGCACGTACCTCGGTTGCAGGTTCGATCCTCGGCCCCAGTCTGGGCCCATGCAGGAGGCAACTAATCAATGTGTCTCTCTCACATCGATGTTTCTCTCTCTCTGTCTCTCCACCTCCCTTCCACTCTCTCTAAAAAAAATCAATGGAGCCCTAGGCAGCTTGGCTAATTAGATAGAGTGTCAGCCTGCAGACCAAAGGGTCCTGGGTTCGATTTCGGTCAAGGGCACGTACCTCGGTGGCAGGCTCCTCCCCGGCCCGGGCCCTGGTCGGGGTGCATGCAGGAGGCAACCCATCGATGTGTTTCTCTCACATCGATGTTTCTCTCTGTCTTTCCCTCTCTTTTCCACTCTCCCTAAAAACCAATGGAAAAATATCCTCAGGTGAGGATTAACAAAACAAACGGGGAAAAAAAAATTGGGGGGGGGGGGGGAGAATGTTATTAACTTACTATTTCCTGAATGAATGCAATAGCCCGAGGCTCGAACTAATTTTTGAGCCCGGACTAGGTGACAGACCATCCATTGACTTCTGGGAGACCATGTGATTGATACCCTGGCTGCACTCTTGCCCACGACGGACAGCGGGCGCCTGCGGGCACACGAGCAGCTCCGGCGCCCATCACTGTAACCAACCCTGAACACCGGGGAAGCTCTGATCCAGCGGTAAGGACACCAGCAAAACGGACAAGGTTTTCATCCTCACACTAACCCACCCCCGGCCCCCAACCCCCACCGCGCCCCCGGCCGGCCGGCTAGCTGTCTTGGAACCTACAGTTAGCAACAGATCTCCGAACCCCTTCAGTCTGGTTGAGGGGTTACATACGGAACGCCTACTGCGCACTCCGTGGGCCTAGCCTTTAAGGAGCTCGCTATCAATGAGGGAGGGAGGGAGGCCTGAGACGATGACAGGCGAGGAGTAGCACGCAGACAGGGAGTAGCATAAAGCGGGACGTGCGAAGCTCCACGTGCAGGGATTAATCAGTGGCGCTGGAGTCCCGGACTCCTGCCCTCACGGGAACGGACGCTGAGCTTTTGGGACAACTGTTCTTTGTAAGACTCTCTTTCGGCTCCCTGTGCAACGGCTGAGGACTTTCGGGTTAGCGAGCAGAGAAACGGGATCTATCGTCAAAGAGGTTTCAATCGTTCGCCATCACACGTCTGCTGTTTCGCCTGACACTTCTCTGCACTCGAATCTCCTCCTATCCTAAAGGCGTTGTCCATTTCAGAACCGAAAGGACCGGCTTTCTGGAGGTGGGACCTTTTCACCACGTGAGGCCTCCCGGGTCAGCTCCGGGGACGCCACGGACAGTCTTCCTTCGTCAGGCCGCGTTAACGCCTCTGCAACCCGGCCCGAGTGCGCATTCCAGGAGCGAGGAACTACTGTACCTGCAGGAAGAACAGATGCTGCGTGATCTCCTGAACCAGCTCCTCCTCGGCGTTCTCGGGGTAAAACTTGGCCAGGAAGTGAAAGGTGACCGGCTCTTCCTTCGAAACATCGTGATCCAGCACCTGCAAAATGGCAGAGCAGAAGACAAACCGGCTACGTTGGCACCTCCCCCACCCCGCCCCGTACCCCCATCGAAGAACCTCTCGCAGGGAGCCTATGAATATTTTTCCCCCTCTAAATTCATCACATGCCCGGCCGGTGTGGCTCAGTGGTTGAGCATCGACCTATGAACCCAGGAGGTCCCGGTTCAATTCCCGGGCAGGGGCACATGCCCGGGTTGCGGGCTCGATCCCCAGTGGGGGGCGTGCTGGAGGCAGCCGATCAACGACTCTCTTTCATCATGGATGTTTCTCTCTCTCTCTTTCCCTCTCCCTTCCTCTCCGAAATCAATCAAAATATAGTTTTAAAAAGTAATAAATTCATCACATTTCCCAGAGGTTGTGATTAACAAGAGGTATTACTTCAAACGGCCTTTCTGAAGCAAGCTAATGAATGTGTGCCCGAGGGGTGAGGAGAGCTAAGATTAAGGCACGAGTGTTCTCGAGGCCACAGAGGCCGTCAACAATTATAAATGTCTGACTCGGAGGTCTTGGGCTACTGCCCTTACTGGCAGGCGGAATGTTTTTTTTCTAATTTTTTTTTGAAAGTAGTGGGATATTTCTTTATTCTCTTTTCTTGCTGCCAACCACCCCCGCCATTTAAGGTCCGTATTGGAATGGAGCTTAGGACGATGAGCTAAATCTCTGTCAAATCGGCTGAACACCAGCTAAGCAGGAGACCGTGAGACGTGTCCCCCCGTGGCGACCCTGTCTTTCCAGGGACCTCCAGAGACGCCCCACAAAAGCACTTGAGCGCAGGCGGTAAGCCGCACGCCTTTCATCTTCCAGCAATCCCACCCGCCCCCCGAAAAGCCTGCGCCATCTGCTCTCCAGAACGAGTTTCCCTCCAGGCCATAAACACGCCACGTGACGGGCTCCGAGTCCCCGTGAACATGGGTCACAGTTGACTTCCTGGCGCCCCCAGTCCGGTAGCCGTTTGGCCAACACGCAGGGAGACGACGTAAATTCGCCTTGCCGAGAATCGTGAGAAGATTCGAGGGAGTTTTGCTGTCTTTGGTAGATCGCTTTCCACGCCCCCCGTCCAAATTCCCATCTGTGGTTCCCAAGAGACATAAAATAAACCTGATCTCGGACAATCTTTTTTTTTTCTTCTTTTTTTTTTGGTATTTTTTTATAGATTTTTTTTAAAATATAATTTTATTGATTTCAGAGAGGAAGGGAGAGGGGGAGAGAGAGAGAGAGAAACATCAAAGATGAGAGAGAATCATTGATCGGCTGCCTCCTGCATGCCCCTCACTGGGGATTGAGCCCGCAACCCGGGCACGTGCCCTTGACTGGAATCGAACCTGGGACCCTTCAGTCTGCAGGCTCATGCTCTATCCACTGAGCCACACCAGCCAGGGCTGATCTCGGACAACCTTGCTGGCATCGGCACAAGGTGGGCAATTGGACGTTCGAGATCACTGGGAAATACCGTGTGGAATGTATAACCTGCGGGGGTTCCAACACGAAGATCCAGATGAGTGTGTCCATCTGTAAGTAATCTTGAACACTTGAGTTTAGAGTCCAAGTGGCAAAAGTCGGGGGGCTTTTATGGTTTATCATGCCACGTAGCAGATGATAAAGTCGGGTCCCATTTGGGGTAGGAATTAGACACTGACTTCCTCTGAGATTCGCTGACAAGAACATGTGGCCCTGGTCTCAACCATCTTCGTGGTTAGTAGGTCCGTATATCTCTGTGTGCACGTATGAGCCCACCCGGAGGGCCGTCTCCCCGGGCGATAGTCACGTCTGCGCCACATCAGAGCTGCGGGGAGCCCTCTTCAGGCCACAGAAGCCCCAGAAAATCACGAGGACTACAGGGACACCCTTCCTTCATCACAGGGACCACGCGCTCTTTATTCCTTAGGTCGCATGAACGATTAGACTGAGTTGGGCCATGGTGTTTCTCAAAAAGACTCTTAGCCCGGCCGCCGTGGCTCAGTGGTTGAGCATCGACCTATGAACCAGGAGGTCACGGTTCGATTCCCGGTCAGGGCACATGCCCCGGTTGGGGGCTCCATCCCCGGTGTGGGGGGAGGGGGCGTGCAGGAGGCAGCCAATCAATGCTTCTCTCTCATCACTGATGCTTCTATCTCTCTCTCTCTCCCTCTCCCTTCCTCTCTGAAATCAATAAAAATATATTTAAGCCCTAGCCGGTTTGGCTCAGTGGATAGAGCATCGGCCTGCGGACTGAAGGGTCCCAGGTTCGATTCTGGTCAAGGGCACAAGCCCGGGTTGCAGGCTCGATCCCCAGAGGGGGGCGGGGCAAGCAGGAGGCAGCTGATCAATGCTTCTCTCTCATCGTTGATGCTTCTATCTCTCTCTCTCCCCCTCTCCCTTCCTCTCTGAAATCAATAAAAACACATTTAAAATAAAATGAAATCTCATAAAGCACACAAGCCCCAAGGAAACCTTTCAACGACGTATATTCTAAGTAACGTTATGTCACTTTCATTCACAAAGCCTGACGAGTGGCTCAATGAGCTGTCAGCCCGGGGATGACGAGGAGAGGAGCCAGGGGCGGCAGCAGTTTAACGGTGGCGGGTTCTGCGTGCCCAGGAGAGCCTGGGAGGGGTGGAAATGAGCCCCCTTCTCTACCCTGGGTCCGCCCAGCCCCACGGCGAGCAGACACGCTGGGCCCATGCTCGGTGGGGGGGGGGGGGGGGGGGGGACCGGCGCGCACACCAGCCCCTCCGGCTTCATCCACGTCCAGCCCCACCTTCTTGTCCGTCTTGAGCCAGGCCACGGTGTCCTTGATCGTGTACTGTAGCCCGAAGAACCAGGTTTCCCGCAGCCCCAGGGTCCGGCACACCAAGTCAAACAGGTCCTTCCCTTTCCACTTCATCTGCAACACGGCAAACCGAGAGGGGAAAGAAAGAAAGAAAGAAAGAAAAAAAAACATTGTGAGCCGGCATTATTCACAATAGCTAAGATCTGGAAACAGCCCAAGTGCCCCTCAGGAGATGAGTGGATAGGAACGCTGTGGGACATGTACACGATGGAATACTATGCAGCTGTAAAAAAAAAAAAAGGGATCTCTTACCCTTTGGGACAGCATGGATGGACCTGGAAAATACTACGCTAAGTGAAAGAAGCCAAGCTGAGAAAGACAAATATCACATGATCCCGCGTATTTATGGAATCTAATGAACAAAATAGATTGGCTGACAAAATAAGACCCAAAGCAGGGAGGCATGGAACAGACTGGCATACCTCCATGTGCGGTTGGGGGGACGAGAAGAGATAAACCAAAGAACTGATATACTTATATGCATAGCCCATGGACACGGGCACTAAGGCAGTGAAGACCCCGGGGGCGGGGGTGGAGATAGGGGCTGGGAGGAGGGAGGAAGGGGAGGGGGAATGGGAGATACCTGTATTACTATCAACAGTAGTGTGTGTGTGTGTGTGTGTGTGGGTGTGTGTGTGCAAGAGGTTTCAATAATTCTCTCGTCATTGATGTTTCTATCTCTCTCTCCCCCTCTCCCTTCCTCTCTGAAATCAATAAAAATTATATATATATATATATATATATACTAGAGGCCTGGTGTACGAAATTCGTGCACGGGCGGGGGTGGGGGTGGAGTCCCTCAGCCCGGCCTGAACCCTCTCCAATCCGGGATCCCTCTTGCAATCTGGGATCACTTGCTCCTAACTGCTCACCTGCCTGCCTGCCTGATCGCCCCTAACCACCTCTGCCTGCAGGCCTGATCGCCCCTAACCGCCTCTGCCTCAGCCCTCACTACTGTGGCTTTGTCCAAAAGGACGTCTGGAAGATGTCTGGTCTAATTAGCATATTACCCTTTTATTAGTATATATATATATATATTTTTTTTTTTTTTAAGAAAACCATACACACCAAACACTGTGAGCAAGAGCCATAATCTGCTCAAACCTCTTCTCTGCACCCTCCACTCTCAGGGGCCACGGCGTGGAGATGACACGACGGTGGCTGACGGGCACAGGGCTCCCAGCTCTCCTTCCGCCCTCGTGTGAAGGCTTCCTCCACAGAACCAGGACGGGGAGATACCGATCAGAGCTGCATAGCATGGCTCCGTCGCTGCCCAGCACACGCGGTGTCTCCCTCGCACAGGTCCCCACAGACCCCGCCGTCCCCAGAGCTCCTTTAGGGAAACGGGGAAACGCGTCCTCGCCCAGGAGCGCCGGGCCTCTGGCGTTAACCCGGGGAGGGGGCTCTGTTCCAGGCACATTGATTTCCTTGAGATTCTGTCATTGATTTTTTTTTTTTAATCACGACCTTGTCCTTTAATAAAAGGCTAGCAGCGGTCTGTTGTTTGTTTGTTTGCTTCACTTTGTTTTAAAATGTAAAGGCTGGTTTGACCAGAACATTTTTTTTTTAAAGCAACCTAGGAAAAGATGTAACCGAAGTCATAAATCACGGAGAAAAACGACATGAGAGACGAGTCAGTCCACTCCGATCATGATGTGGAGCGGAGGCCAAAGGGGAGGCCACTTGCCCGCACGGAGCCATTTCAGACTCTCGGCGTCTGAACCAGGGGACGAATGGAGACCGATAAGGACCTGAGCGACGGCCGCTAGACCCTCGCCTCGGCCGTCCAATCTCGCGGCTGGAAAAACAAGTTCCACGTCTTCCTAGGGAAAGAAAATGCCCAGTGGTTTTTAGTAAATGTTGCCACCTTGTGGCTTTCGAGCTAAATCACCCAACTTGTTCCCAAACTGCCAGTGGGCCTCGGCCCGCCCCCCTACCCCCAAGGGCCCCCAGGTGGGCATTCAAATGTTCCCCAGTACAGTCATGAGCATGTGAGACGAGACACATCACAGCATCAGGGGGCAGAGCAAGAATGATCTTGGGACTCAATGACGGCGTCGCCGGACGCCAGAAGAACAAGACCACTTGACTGCAGACCCAGCTCTCCGTCTGCCCTCATTAGACATCTCCACCCAGGCCCGGCCGGCGTGGCTCAGTGGTTGAGCGTCGACCTACGAACCAGGAGGCCCAAGGTTCGGTTCCCGGTCAGGGCACATGCCCGGGTTGTGGGCTTGACCCCCAGTGGGGGGCGTGCAGGAGGCAGCCGATCCATGATTCTCTCTTACCATGGATGTTTCTCTCTCTCCCTCTTTCTTCCTCTCTAAAATAAATAATAATAATAATAATAAATAAATAAAAAAGAAAGAAAGAAATCTCTACCCAGTTCCTGGCACACCGAAGGTGCATAATGAAAAGGAAGGAGGGAATAATTAGGGTTTAGACGACTTGGTATAAAAGCAAAGAGGAAAAAAAAATAAGTCAGGCCTCTGACATCCGATTGGCTTTGGCTAAACCCTGCATCTCCAGAGGACTTCTCACGGAGGGCTTCTATTTTTAATATCTGTGAATGGACAGTGTGTTCTCTGCGGGGCTCTCGACGGGAGAGCCCGTCCCTCTCCCCGGCCTGCAGTCCAAGCGGAGAGCAAAGTGGCAGCCCAGATGGCAGGACTCCAAACCCGCAGCAGACAAGTGGCTGGGACGCGTCCTGGCTGCTGCTGTCCTTCGCCGGGGCCGTGTCCCCCATCTGTCCTTCTCGCTCTGCCCCGTCCCCTCCCTGTGACCTTAGGGAGGCCCCCGAGACACGACAAAGGCTGACATTCTCTTTAGAAATTATTTCCCAGAGAATAAAATCAAATGACAATTTAAAAAAAAAAATGATCCCTTTCCCCCTTTGGAGGGCTTCATACCGCGCGCTGGCACACCGCGTCCCTGTCTGACAACAGGACAAAGGGTTTTTTCCACGCACGGCAGGTTTCCGTTCCTACGGGCAGACGGCGCTGAAGAAATGTTATTTTGGAAAACGAGAAGCTTCGGGACGCTGATGATTCTCTTGTCTCTATTTTAAGCCGGTACACAGTATATAAATTATAAATGACTACCTTGCTACAAGATAATGGAACAATAAAAAAAACCCACAGACATTAGCTTGGAGAAGTTAAACACCCAAGGGCCAAGATCAAAGTAATTCCGAATCCTCCCTAACTCACAGCCCCGGCCAGGCCGGGATACGGCACGGTCGGCACCGTCGGCTCGGCACCACGGCACCACGGCACGGCAGGAAGGGGCTGCACACGGGATGCCCGGGCATCGAAGGAAGCTGCAAAGGGGATGACGGGGGGAATGTCCTGACTTGGGAGTTTAAATTCTCAAGCGTAATACCGCATTAATGCAGTTTTCTTGTATTCCTTCCTACTTCCTTGCTTGTAAAACGCAAAACTATCCCTGTGGAATGCAGAGCCCATGTCTTTGTTCCCAGGGAGGAGGGGAGGGGGGAAGTTCTCACACTGATTCAAAATGCCCTGCTTGGATTTGTAACTTATGGCCCTGGCTGGTCCGGCTCAGTGGATAGAGCGTCGGCCTGCGGACCGAAGGGTCCCAGGTTCGATTCCGGTCAAGGGCACATGCCCGGGTGGCAGGCTCGATCCCCAGATGTTTCTATGTCTCTTTTCCTCTCCCTTCCTCTCTGAAATCCATAACAATATATTTTTTAAAAAGAAAGAAAGAAAAAAGAACCCGAGAATGTCCGAGTTGGAAATAAGCCTCCCTACTGGGTCTACCTACTACAGATCCATCCATCCCCTTTTCGTATAAATAAGGAAACTGAGTCACAGATCCTGCTAAAGTAGACCCTGGCCTTTCTCACAGTGATCGGGTAGGCAAGCAACCCTTCCCCTGACCCCCTACCCCCGTTCCTCCTCACTAGAACTCCCCAGCCATCTTTTTCAGTCAGTGACCAGTATCTTAACACTGTCTTCCTCTCTGAAACAAAACCCCTTCTCCGAAGAGCCTGATACTTCTCCTTTACAGCTCAAAGTGAATTAATGCCTCTGCCACCTCTCATTTATTCTTTCATTATTATTATTATTATTATTATTATTATTATTATTGATTCCAGAGAGGAAGGGAGAGGGAGAGAGAGAGAGAAACATCAATGATGAGAGAGAATCATGGATCGGCTGCCTCCTGCACGCCCCCCCCCCCCACTGGGGATCAAGCCCGTAACCCGGGCATGTGCCCTTGACCGGAATCGAACCCGGTTCCCTTCAGTCCACAGGCTGACACTCTATCCACTGAGCCAAACTGGCCGGGGCTCATTTATTCTTTCAACAAGCATTACAGAGCACATTCTGTATGCCGGGCGATGTTAGACGCCGAGGATGCAAAACGGTGGCAGCTTGGTCCACGCATCCAGACTCCAGCAAAGACCCAGGTCTTTAGAGAACAAGGGAGAGATGAGAGAGGAAAGGAAATAAATCTTTTAAAAAACAATCATAATACCACCTGGCCGGCGTCGCTCAGGGGTTGAGCATCGACCTATGAACCAGGAGGTCTCTGTTCAATTCCCAATCAGCGCACATGCCCGGGGTTGCAGGCTCCATCCCCAGTGTGGGGCGTGCAGGAGGCAGCCGATCCATGATTCTCTCTCTAATCATTGATGTTTCTCCCTCTCTCTCCCTCTCCCTTCCTCTCTGAAATCAATAATAATAATAATAAAAAAGTGTATATTTTTAAAAAGCATAATACCTACAGGAAACTGCAAGCCATCTGGTAGAGCCGAAACAGACAGCCTGAACGCAGGAGGGGGCGTGGTGGAAATGGGGCGTGATGTGGGCCCGGGGGGCTCGCCCTGGAGTCTTTGCAGACTTTTGGGCCGAGGAGTGAGGGGATCAGATCAGATTCTGGAATGTGCTCTGACAACAGGACGGAGAATGAGTTGGAGGAAAGGAGCCGGGGATCAAGAAGGACGGACAGGAGGCCAGCTCCTGTCTCCACAGAGGTGGTGGGCGGGAGAGAAGACAGCCCGAGAGAAGGCGGTCACAGAACCGGCACCCGATGCCAGTGGGGACCGAAGGAGAGAGAAGCAAGGACGCCCGTGTGTCTAGCTCGAGCACCGGGAGGTTCCTTTAAGGGAGAGAGAGGACACGGGGGAAGCAGCAAGTTTCCAGGGGAACAGATGAGCAATTAAATTTTTAGACAAGATAAGTGAAGGTGCCTGAGGAAACCAAGTAAAAGTGACCTACATGCATTTGATGTAAAGTCTTCGCTCTAGTTAGAAAATAAAACGTCCGATCTTTAAGTGATTAAGAATTTTTTCCTTTAGATTAACTCTAACCACCACGTTGTCTGCCTACCCGAGGATGCACTGTTCAACATGCCCTCCCTCCCCAAGACGCATGAGGCTTGCTCAGTCCTCCTCACTCGGGGTTCTAATTCTTTTTTTTTTTTTTAATATATTTGATTGATTTTTTTTTTTTTTTTTTTTTTACAGAGAGGAAGGGAGAGGGATAGAGAGTTAGAAACATCGATGAGAGAGAAACATCCATCAGCTGCCTCCTGCACACCCCCCACTGGGGATGTGCCCGCAACCAAGGTACATGCCCTTGACCGGAATCGAACCTGGGACCCTTGAGTCCGCAGGCCGACGCTCCATCCACTGAGCGACACCAGTGAGGGCGGAGTTCTACTTCTTTACAAACAACAACCACGTTTCTCAGTGGCTCCGGGTGGTTCTCGGACGCCCTGCGCCGGGAGGTCTTGGGCTGTGAATGGGGCCTCCTTGGTGACAGCCGACTGCCCGGGGTGTGACCGCGCTCAGAGTTTAACAGTGACCCACTGCGCCGCGCGGATGCTGTGACGTGACCAGAACGTCTGAACGTCTCCCTAGATTGTAGGCACCTCAGAACAGAGCACCATCTGCCCCGTCTCTACCCCCACAGCGTCCAGCCGAGCATGGACGTACGAGCCACGGCAAACGGCGGCTGTCCGGCGGAAGACCTGACTGCTCCCGGAACCCGAGAGCCTTAGAAACGGAGAGCAAGGTGAACCTCCATCCGTCCGCTCCTTCGACAAACATTTGGGCAACGCCCAACGTGTCCAAGCAGGAGCCGAGGTGCAGGGGCTAGACGGGGAACCAAAGAGACGGTCTCTGCTCTCCCAGGCCAGGTCCGGAGCGTGAACCGGTCAGGAACAGATCATCACCTCCCTCGCCCCACGCACAGAGACCCACTCCAGGTGTGGAGTTTTTCAGCACGACAGCACCTGTGTGGGTGCCCCAACAGGGACACGGAGCCTGCAGGGACGCCCAATAAGGGACCCTCTGTCTTGGGGGGATGGGAAATGGCATCTAAACTGACTCTCCTGGCGGGAAACAGGAGCCGAGTGAAGACTGGGTGTGGGGAAGGCAGGAGTGAGCAGGGAAGTGTGTTCCAGGCAGAGGGAATAGCATGTGCAAAGGTCGAGAGGCAAAAAAGCGTAGCCGGTCCTCGTGGGAAGGGAAAGTAGTCAAGACCGGAGAGTACTGACGGCAGTGCCCCCAAAAGGGCCATCGAATGGCACGTCTTTGTGAACCAGCTGGCTCGGCCTCTCCCGTGCGCACCGCGGGACGCGGAACGCCATCCACATGACCGTTTCCTCCTCGTCCCCAAGGACGGGTTACATGGAGGACCCTTCCAGAGATACCGGAAAGCAGTTACATCATTAGATAAGATAGATGTCTCGGGACATCAGCACTTCCTTCTTCCCGGGAGCCAGGCTAAGGGGCCTGGGCAGGGGGTGGCTACCTAACGTCGTCGACAGGCATCTCAGTCCTGTCACGCTGCGACCTTGGGCAAGTTACTGAGCTCTCTCATGCTTCTCGGCGACGGGGATAACCCACAGGTGATCTGAGCAGACTGATCTGAGGACTCAGGGCATTAATCCAATGAAAAGGCCCGAGGTAGAGACCTGCCCGTAGTAAATACTCAATAGACTTCAGGACTCCTTCCTTCCAGCCCGGCCGCCACGCCTTCGATCCTCAAGGGGCACCGTGGAAAGCCTCCCGGTCCTATTTCGCTCCACGGATGATGGATGACCGATCAGAAGGGGCACCATCCATTCTCATTGAACTCACCACGCCATCACTCATTTGACAAACATTTATTGAGCAGCCACTACGTCCCCGTCACTGTGCTCAGCACAGGAGATAAATGATGAATTCGGGGCAAGACACTGTCCCTGTTCACGTCCGACAGGGAAGACAGGTGAATGGATAACGCAGATGCAACCTGGTAAATGCTAACAGGACAGAGTCCTATGGGAACACAGCCCAGGCCGGGGGGGAGGGGGGCTGCTTGGGGAGCTGCTGTCTGCGCTGGGTCTTGAAAGCCAAGTGGGGTAGCTGGTGAAGGGGCTAAGAAAGCGGTGGGGGGGGGGGGGGGGACGGGAGGGGAGCGGTCACACCAGCTGGAGGGAACCGCATGCCTGCCACTTGGGCCCAAGCTGTTGCAGATGAAGGAATGTTCTCTGCACTTTCCCGGTGTCTGGCGAGCAGCATCATTATCCTCGCTGCAGCAGTGAATGCTCAGTGCAGCCCTGAAACGCAGCTCCAGCCCAGGGCGCGTGACGGCCGCGCCACGGCTGGTCGGGAGCCACGGCGTTCGGCCACTGGTTCTGAGCGGCCACGCATCCCATCACAACACCTGCCAGGTCTCTAAGAAGCCACGACCAGTGGGATGAGTCTTACGTTTGTGTGTGTGTGTGTGTGTGTGTGTGTGTGTGTGTGTTTTAATTAAAATATCTCCTTTTCTTGCCCGGCCGGCGTGGCTCAGGATTGAGCGCCGACCTGTGAACCAGGAGGTCACGGTTCGATTCCCGGTCAGGGCACATGCCCAGGTTGCGGGCTCCATCCCCAGGGTGGGGCGTGCAGGAGGCAGCCGATCGACGATTCTCTCTCATCATGGATGTTTCTATCGCTCTTTCCCGCTCCCTTCCTCTCTGACATCAATAAGAACGTATTTTAAAAAATAAAATAGCTCCTTTTCTGACACCCGATCGCGCGATAAGCCTTTCCGGCGCCGCACGTATACCCCCTGAAGGCCATTGTGTCTGTCATCCGGTGTGTCCTTTCTCCCGAACAGACGGCCAAAAACAGGACAGCTCCTGGTTTTGATGAAACGTCCCTTTAAACCCGAATGGGCCCATCTCTTCCCACCTGGTCCGAGTGTCCAAACGGTTCCGCACGCGCTCGTACAGCGGCTCCTGGCCTCACCTCCGCCTCGTGGAGGGGAGGGCAGGGGAGGGGAGCTAAGCGGCAGATGCTCACTTTGCAGACAGAAAAGAGAGAGGTGGAGGGAGCGAGGTGATCCGCAGGGAGAAGAAAGGCAGGAAGGAGCGCCAATCTGGGCTGCCCGGCACATGCGCCCCCTCCACCCCGCGGACCTCGGACTCAAGGTGCCCTTCACGCGTCGGGGCTAACAGCGGCGCGGCCGGCAGGGCGATGCTTCGTGCTCGGTGGCTGTGCTCTCTATTAACGTTAACCGTCTGCAGGGCTATTTCACAGATATAGACTTGTGCCCGCACCGAAGATAGATGTGGGTGAACTTTATAAACAGGCCTAAGTGCTGTCAGCTTGTTATTTTTTCTAGGGGCCTAAATTTATGAGCTTTATCCGGAGTGAAGTGCTTGTAATTTATCAACCTCCTAGAATGTTTTAAGTAAACAGCACTAAGCACTTACCCTCCGCGGCGGGGACGTGGCCGGATGCAGCACTTACCTGCTGCCGGACGCAACGGGCACCAGCAACCCACGGGGCTGACTGGGGGCTACTGACCATGAATAACACCCAGGACAGTCAACTTACAGTTGGCCGGTTTACTTTTTATTTTCTTAAATATATTTTATTGTTTTTCTACAGAGAGGAAGGGAGAGGGATAGAGAGTTAGAAACATCGATGAGAGAGAAACATCGATCAGCTGTCTCCTGCACACCCCCCATTGGGGATGTGCCAGCAACCAAGGTACATGCCCTTGACCGGAATTGAACCTGGGACCCTTCAGTCCGCAGGCAGACGCTCTATCCACTGAGCCAAACCGGTTAGGACAATTGGCCGGGTTAGACTACCATTTGTCCTGGCTGGTGAGGCTCAGTTGGGTTGGAGCACCGTCCCACGCACCGAAGGGTCGCAGGTTCGATTCCCAATCAGGGCACATACCCAGGTTGTGTTATGGGAGGCGACCATCAATGTTTCTCACATCGATGTTTCTCTCTCTCTCTCTCTCTCTCTCTCAAATCAATAAAAAAATTTTTTTTTAAAGAAAACTCCTTTAAAAAAGTGTGTCAAACAGCTCCCTTACAGATAGAACAACAGAAGGAACTGTGCCTCCCCAGGTTCAGGACATGCAACACGTGTTGACCGTTATTCCAGAGATGGAAAACCAAGTTTGGCTGTGATTCCTCCTCTCAGTGTTTACCCCTGACTTTTGCGGTCGTGGCCGGCCTTCCAAGAACTGATTTACTATAAGGAGACTTGAGGATTGAAGATGCTAACGTACCAGATCCAAATACAACTTTGATTTGTCCATTTTGGGGGGAAAAAAATAGATGCCAAATACCTCGAGATCCAAGATAAACACAATCGAAAGAGTTATTACAAATGATTTTGCTGCACAGTCGGTGAATAATGAGTTCCATTAAAATATTATTTCATCAAAGAAGATTAAAAACGTGCTGCAATGCAGGTAATAAAACCAGCACTCCCCACCTCAATGTGGTATCACCATACACAGAAACAGGTTCTTGTGGCTTATGAGCTCACACTACAGATCGATCATGCTGTTTCCTATTGCAATTAAAGGAGACACCACTCCCAATTAGCCATTATTTCTCAACACGAGGGGAAAGGGGACCCTCCAAGTAGAAACAGGATTTTAGCACACAAAAAAAAAAAGAAGAAAGAAATTCATTTCTCTGGTCTACCAATCACAGCGCCCTCTGTCACTCATCTAAATCTGAGCAAAATCTCCTAAACCTAGAGCCTCCTCTTTGCAAAAAAAATAATAATAATAATCCCATCTCCACTCTCTTGTCCTGTCAATTTCTGTCATAATCAACCATAGCAAGTAATTCCCCTGTCCCAGCCCTCCAATCGTCTCTGTTAGCATGCGAAATCTATTTACATGATTGGTTTCAAGACCTTCCACCTTGAAATTACTTCCTCGCTCTTTCAACCAATGCCCCGGCCTTGTGACAACCCAGCCTGTGCCCTCCCCACGTCAGCAAAACGAGGCGCTTCCATCTATCCGTAACCGGACCTTTCTGAGAGCCATTCATCTCATCGCGGTCCTCCTGCCCACAAACAACACCGGGCACGTGAGTCGGCATGGACAGAAAAACAGGTGTCTGCCTTTCCCCCCCGCTTCCTGTCCGGCCTCCGGTTCTGCACAGCGCACACGCCTCGAGAGCAAGGGCTACGTCGCGTCTCCTAGAACCCGAGCAAGCGCCGCGTCACCTGTGGCCGCGCCAGGCGTGCTTGCGGGTGGGCGGCTGACGATGTTGACGATCGTGATGATGACACACCTCGATGAGGCTCCTGAGTAGAACAGCCTTCTGAGGAAGGACGGCAGCGATGCCAGGATTTAGGATGCTCCTTATTAAAACTGTGATTGCATAACTGGGCCTTAAGATATATCTTTTCCCCCTTTGGTGACACAGACTGATTTTCCTCTCTCTAAAAAATACCTTGGCAAGGAATTCTCCCTCTCTAAGAACCAACGAGAAAAATTTCCACAGAGCGAGAGAATCACAGCACGTTGGGAAGTCACAAAAGAGGGGTTTTAAACTCTGATAAGTCTTTCAAAAGAAAATGTATTACAGTTTCTTGGGGTGTGTGTGTGGGGGGGTTATGTCTGCAGCTCCTGGCATGTTTCCTGCTGAAAAAGAGACGGGGTACGGCAGCCGCAGTGAACCCAGGGAGGAGATCTGCATTCTGAGCTCCCTCCCTCTGCCACACACAAGCCTGCACTCTTGGGGGAGCCACGCAGCTCAACTGGGCCTCAGTGTCCTCGCCTGTCAATCTCTTACGCCCCCTGCAATGCCCGGATTTTATGATGCTATGAAAAAAAAAAAGATGAGGCCTGGCCGGGGGGGTCAGTTGGTTGGAGCATCGTCCTGTACACCTAAAGGTGGCAGGTGTGACTCCCAGTTAGGGCACATACCTGGGCTGCGGGTTTGAGCCCCAGTCAGGGTGCATACGGGAGGCAACCAATTGGTGTTTTACTCTCACATCAATGTTTCTTTCTCCCCCCCCCTCTCTACTTCTCTCTCTCTGTCTCTCTCTCTCTCTCTCTCTCTCTCTCTCTCTCTCTCTCTACTTCTCTCTCTCTCTTTCTCTCTCTCTCTCTCAATCTCTCTTTCTCTCTCTCCCTACCCCTCCTCTCTCTACACATATCCTTGGGTAAGGATTTAAAAAGATGAAGAAAAAGAAGCAAAAAAAAAATTAAAAAATAAAAAGATGAAGCACTTCAAAAGCGGCTTGACAGATGACAAAGCAAAAAGAAACAATACGATGATGGTGCTATCAAAGCAACAATCCCCCCAAAGCAAAGGAGACAATTTCTGTCCTCGGAATTGAGCTCACGACAGGAGGGCAATCGCGGCCTTGTCAAATGGCTATAAAACACCCAAGCCCGCTGCGCTGGGAAAGCCACTTGACCTGCCTGGGCCTCAGCTTCCACAGTCGTCACGTGGTCGGTCAGGATTAACACCATCGGGGTCTGTGCGCCCGAGATGGTTTTGGATGCGCCATGTAGTGCCTTTTTCTGTTGCTGTCGTAATTTCTTTTAAGCCTGTGTCACCACCCCATTCGATATCTCGAAATCATTTTCCGGGGTGTAAATGACACTGAACATTTCATTGGCGTGTGCATTCTCCATTTTCTCCCCGTACGGGGGTTCCGCTATGGCTATCATGTGGCTCTCTCCAAATAATCAAGAGCCGACGCATGATAATGAACTCTCTAATGTAACAAAAATGATCATTACAACGCTGCTGAAAAATAAAAGTGTTTTAGCACCAAGTATGCTATAGCTACTCAGCATTTATCAATGATGGCACTGCTTGAAACACTGAGAATCAAAATTCTGCAGAGCTCCAAATAGGAAACAGGAAATTCAGTGCAGACGCAAAGCTAAATTTCACATACCTCATCATGAGGCAAAATGAGCAGACTATGAAATACAACCCATGATTAAGTATTATCTGACTAATTAACTCCGCCTGCCCTTCACAAAAATTGTACTTTGTCTTTAAAAGTGCATTCCTTCAGCCCTCGCTGGTGTGGCTCAGTGGATAGAGCATCAACCTGCAGACTGAAGGGTCCTGGGTTTGATTCCAGTCAAGGGCACGCGCCCGGGGTTGCGGGCTCGATCCCCAGTAGGGGGCGTGCAAGAGGCAGCTGATCAATGATTCTCATCACTCAGGTTTCTCTCTCTCCCTCTCCCTTCCTCTCTGAAATCCATAAAAATATATTTTAAAAAATAAATAAAAGTGTATTCCTTCAAAAAAAAAAAGTTCCCAGTACAACAGGACTGGAACACAATCCTTTCATGCCAATCAGCTCCTGCAAAACCCAGACCTTGGCCCGGAAAGAAATTTTATTAAAGTATTCTGTTCATAGCTTGACCTCTGATTAAGTGTCATGTCATTCATGATAAGGACACTGACTTGAACAACCCTGGCAGGTAGGAGTACGAGTGGGTAGGACCGGTAAGATTTTCTACCGATGGAGGAGAATTACTGTGGGCTGAAGACTTTTTAAACACATTCATGGGACTGACTGAATCTCAAATCAGCAGGAGGAGGGTACCAGATAAAAATACACTGGTTGGTGAGTGTAAAACCACCGACCAGGTCAGGTAAGTTTCGTAATGACTCGGGCCTTTACGTTTTCTCTGGAAGTCAAAGGATCACAATGACTAAAACCAGGAGACAGACGAACCTTGGCAGGATGCACGGGGAAAGCAGTCAGTAGCGGAACTCACCCGCAGAAAGGCTTTGTGAGCTTGCCAGCGCTGGGTCCAAATTTGCCTTCAAAGAAGCCAAGGGCCCAATGCCTTTAAGAAATGTTGTGCTCGGACCCCACCTAGTGGTGCCGGAGCGATTCCTACACTGGGACAAGCACCTTGAGCGGCTGAAGATTTGATTCAAGCTTTATTTTCCCCCTGAGTCAGCACTAGTTTGGTAATAACGTTTTACTTGGTTAAAAAAAAAAAAAAAAAAGTACGAAAACACGTGGATTTAGAATCTACATTAGACAAAGCACAGGCAGGAGGACGGAAGGCATCGTCCCGTAACAAACCAGAGAAGCCTGGCTAAAAAGATCAGCTGCTCTGAGAAAAGTCAGTTCTGGGTGTGTTTTTTTAAGACCTCAAATGCTGCAACTTCTGAAATTAAAATTAAACAAGCAACAACAATGTGTTAAGACGAGAAAGCAACACCAGCATGAATAACTGGAGAAGTCAGCAAAAACAAAGAAAAGAGAAAAATGTTCCAAACGACACATGGGGGACAAAAGAGAGGAGAACAATTAACGATGGCAGAAATAAGAAAAGGACCCTGCGCTCACAGTGGACCCCAAGCTGAACAGAGATCAATTACGTATCACCTCATAAAAAAAAAGATCCTTGAACAGGAATAAGGCGTAAAGTTCATCGTATGTAGACTAATTATAACCCAGAAGGTCTACAATTTCAAAGGCTTCCTTCTTCGCTGTTCACCAGCAAAGCGCGACTGCATTCATCCTTCACCCTTGACTTGATCTGCGGCACCCATGCCACCCACCATGGGGGCACTGCTTACAACCCCCATGGGAGAGCCCAGCAATAAACAATAAGGTAGAGTCCATCTTTCTTCTGAAATAAGAAGGAAAGTTTCTCAGTGGCCTCATGTAGACTACTCTTACTACATATTACCAAGCAACAGAATCACCACCACTGCCCTCCTGAAGTGTACATTCTAGGAGGAAATCGTTTATTTGCCTAAATCTCGGGGCGTCTAAAATTTCACATCTTTTTTAAAAATATATATATATTTTTTATTTCAGAGAGGAAGAGATAGAAACATCAATGATGAGAGGGAATCATTGATTGGCTGCCTCCTGCATGCCCCCTACTGGGGACCAAGCCCGAAACCTGGGCATGTGCCCTTAACGGGAATCGAACCTGGGACCCTTGAGTCCACAGGCCGAAGTGTATATACTAAGCCAGTGGTCGGCAAGCCGCGGCTCGTGAGCCACATGCGGCTCTTTGGCCCCTTGAGTGTGGCTCTTCCACAAAATACCACGGCCTGGGCGAGTCTATGTTGAAGAAGTGGCGTTAGAAGAAGTTTAAGTTTAAAAAATTTGGCTCTCCAAAGAAATGTCAATCGTTGTCCTGTTGATATTTGGCTCTGTTGACTAATGAGTTTGCCGACCACTGCCCTAGCCAGTTTGGCTCAGTGGATAGAGCATCGGCCTGAGGGCTGAAGATCCCAGGTTCGATTCCATTTAAGGGCACCAAAAAAAAATAAATAAAATGTCACATCTTACTGAAAATACCAGCTGTCCTTTCTGTTTTCCCCTTCGGAAAGTTCCTTCTGTCACGGACAACTTCATGTCCACGTGTATGTTGGCGGTTAAACCGATCCTGACCCCACTTGGGTCTGTGAAAACATTTGGGCTCTCAACCAACACCAGGAGGAGGCTTTACTTCTCAATACGAGATAGCATCAGAATCTCGCACAACTCAATTCGGAGAAATTTTTCATATTGGGCTCTTCTTCCTGGTAGGTTGAGTTATTAGAGTAAAATTCCAGCCTAGATAAGAAATAACAGAACCGTTTAGCCTCCTGGCAAATTACATTCAGCACCCACTCTCTCAAAATGACAAATATCAGGTCTTTCGAGTGGAAAAATCCTCCAAAGCATTGAGCCAATTGTGCAATGCAGCAAGCAGTGCAAGGAAGAGATTTCCCCCCTCGCGCCCCCCCACCCCCCCACATCTCTGCAGCAAAAAAAAGTTTGAACTTATTAACATAAGGTGACATGATTCCTATGTTAACTACCACTGGTTCTGAAGTTGACTCCCTATTAAAAAAAAAAAAAAGCCACCTACATTTGACCTCGATAAAGCCAAGAATTCCACAAGAACCATCTCTCTTCTTCTTTTTTATTTTTTTCCAAATGCATTAGCACTTTGCTCGGTGAATGTATAACATAATAATAGGGCAGGAGAGTAAGACCGATGGCTTCTCCGAAGCCGAGTTCACTCAGTCATCGTAGATCAAACGGCCGTTACTTTCAACGGGACATCTGAACATCATTTACAGCCAGGTAAATTTTCACTGGAAATTTGAGGTTCAATGAGATGCAACCGCTTGACAAATCACAGCATGCCAGGGTACGGGGGTGACCTGAGCCTCCTAGGCCAATTCCTGTCCCTTTCTTTCCGCCCAGCGCTCTGCAACCCGCCCGTCCTCATCACAGCCTGGCGGGGCCAGTGATATTCGTTCCATTTTACTAATGTGGAAGCTGAGGTCCAGAGAGCTCAAGTGTCTGACCCAGGCTTTACGCAGTTTAGCTGGAACTCGGTGAAGCCCGGGTCTGTCTTACTTCAAAGCCCACGCACTTCCTCCTCGGCTGCAGCATCACTTGAGAGTTGGTTAGCAATGCAGAACCACACGTCTTACCAAGATCCTCAGGTCACTGATGTGCACTTTAAGGCTTGACAGACGATATACTTTATTGTGGGGTTTTTTAAAAATATATTTTATTGATTTTTTTACAGAGGAAAGGAGAAGGATAGAGAGTTAGAAGCATCGATGAGAGAGAAACATCAATCAGCTGCCTCCTGCACATCCACTACTGGGGATGTGCCTGCCACCAAGGTACATGTCCTTGACCGGAATCGAACCTGGGACCCTTCAGTCCGCAGGCTGACGCTCTATCCACTGAGCCAAACCGGTTAGGGCCAGACTACATACTTGAACATTCTGCCTCTCTGAGTAGCACTACTGTGATCTCTTTCCATAGACCCCAACGTGGTGGTGGGATTTTTGCTTCCATAGCCATGAGATATTGGTCTCTAGTTTTCTTGTGCTATCTCTGTCTGGTTTTGGTATCAGGGTAATGCCGGCCTCGTAAAATGAGCTAAAAAGTGGTCCTTTTTCTTCTATTTTTTTTTGGGGGGAGGGGGTGGGGGGGTCATTTGTGAAAATTTGGCATTCATTTTCTTTTATTTTTTAATATTTCTTTATTGATTTCAGAGAGGAAGGGAGAGGGAGAGCGAGATAGAAACATCAATGATGAGAGAGAATCATTGACCGGCTGCCTCCTGCACGCCCCCTACTGGGGATCGAGCCCGCAATCTGGGCATGTGCCCTTGGCCGGAATCGAACCTGGGACCCTTCAGTCCACGGGCCGACACTCTATCCACTGAGCCAAACTGGCTAGGGCGGCATTAATTTTCTTGAAATGTTTGACAGATTCGATGGTGAAGCTATCCAGTCCTCGGGATAGAGCCTGGGGTTTTCACCCTGGGTAGCATTTTCATTACTAAGCCACACTCTTCATTCACTTGTAGTTCTGTTCAGATTGAGCCAATGCCGGTATAGTTGCTGTCTTGAGGAATTTGTCCGTTTCATTTAAGTTGCATAACTATTTGGTATAGAACTGCCATTTTTCTTTTGTGTGTGTGTGTGTGTGTGTGTGTGTGTGTGTGTGTTTAAGTCTTTTATTTCTCGATTCCTCCTTTACTACTTGCTTTTGCATTAAGTGAATATTTTCTAGTGAAGCATTTAAATTTCTTTAATAAATTTTTCCACTATATTTGTAAAGATTTTTTTTTTAGTGGTTACCCTAGGGTTTTAACCATATAACCCTTATTTATCAGAATCAGCTTCAGATTTATATTAGCTTAATTCCAGTGATATATAGAAATGATACTCCCATATAGCTCCATTCCCTCCCCCTTTTTTTGTAGCATTGTTACATATATTATATCTGTTAAAGTTACAAGCCTGGCAATGCATTGTTATAATTATTACTTTATCATCTATAGTCATTTCCTTAGCCCATTACAGCTTTTTTCCTACCCACTCCTTTGCACTATTATTGGCAAGTATATTACACATAGATTACATTTCTGTTATAGTCCCAACAGTATATTATATGCATATTTTACATAATTGCTTTTTAAATCAGTTAAGAGGAGAAAAATATGTATTTATACTTTTTTTCTAATTATATAATTACCTTTATTGGTGCTCTTTGTTTTTCTTTTATGTGGATTTAAGTTACTATCTAAGGTCATTGCTTTTAGCCTGAAGAACTTCCTTTAGTATTTAGTAAGGTGAGTCTTTAAGCAACAAATTCTCTCAGTTTTTATTTATACAGGAAAGTCTTTAGTTCATCTTCACCTTTGAAATGTCCTTCTCGTTTATAGCCACCGGTGCTGGATATAGGATTCTCAGTTGACAATTTTTTTTCTTTGAGCACTTCACATATGTTCTGCTGAGAAGTCAGCTGTTAACCTTATTGGGGTTTCCTTGTAATGGCAAAATCGTTTTCCTCATGTTGCTTTCAAAATGGGCTCGTCTTTGACTTTCAGCATTTTTACTAGGATGTGTCTGTTTGTGAATCTCTTTCTGCTTATCCTCCTTGGAGTGAACTGAGCTTCCTCAGTGTACAGGTCATTGTTTATTATAATGGCTACTTTAAAACCTTCTCATTAAATCTGACATCTGGTCACCCTCACAAGCAATTTCTCTTGCTAGCTTTTTCCCACTGTATGGGTCATACTTCCCTGCTTCTTGGCATACCTCGTAATTTTTGTTGGAAACTGGACATTTTAGACAACACATTATATCAACTCTTGGGACCCGTGCCCTCCTCTCCAGGGCTTGTTATTTGCTTATTTATTTGTTTAGAGCAGTGATGGGCAACCTTTTGAGCTTGGTGTGTCAAACTTGACCAAAAAACTGAGCATAACTCGGATAGTGTGTCACTTTGAGGAAAAAACTAACTCCAAGACTCTAGTCGCAAATGTTTCATCCTCAGGAGCAGCAAATGTTTCATCCTCGGCATGCGGCCGCGTGTCATCAGAAATGGCTACGTGTGTCAGTGCTGACACGCGTGTCATAGGTTCGCCATCACTGGTTTAGAGGCTGGCTGACTTGTTTTAGTGAAATCTTTCCCTCACACAGTGTGGAGGCCGATGATGCTGCTCTTCGTGGAAGCACATCTTTGGGTATGCCTAAAGGTTTTAGAATCACTCTCATTCTCTTTCCCTTATCACACCCAGCTGTTAAAGTCCACTAATTGCGGTATATTGTTCCATTATCCTAGACCAGTGGTCAGCAAACTGCGGCTCGCGAGCCACATGCGGCTCTTTGGCCCCTTGAGTGTGGCTCTTCCACAAAATACCACGTGCGGGCGCACACATATAGTGCGATTGAAACTTCGTGACCCATGCGCAGAAGTCGGTTTTCGGCTCTCAAAAGAAATTTCAATTGTTGTACTGTTGATATTTGGCTCTGTTGACTAAGGAGTTTGCCGACCACTGGCCTATACTAGTAGCCCTGCACATGAATCTGTGCGCTAGTAGCTCTCTGCGGGGCCTGGCCGCTCCGCACCCGCTGCCCAGAGGCTCTCTGAGGCCCAGAGGGCCATCTACGGCCGGGCGCAGAATGCTTGCCTCGTTGCCAGGGCTACGACACAAGCATTCCCCCCCACCCCCGCAGCAGCTCTGTGCCCGCTACCCAGAGGCCCTCCGCAGCCAGGGTGGAACGCTTGCCTCATCACCGCGGCAACAAAGCAAGCATTCCACCAGGCCGCTCACGCTGCCCACTTTCAGTGGCCGCCCCCTCCCCGGGACTGGGGAACTCCGGGGGGGCTGAGAGGACAGGGCGCCACCATCTTGTGGCTATGGGTGCCTCCACATTTTGTGACTGAGTGACGGTTAATTTGCATATTACCCTTTTATTAGTTGGGATAATAAAAGGGCAATATGCAAATTGACCAAACTGTGGACCGGTTGCTATGACGACTGGTCGCTATGACACGCACTGACCACCAAGGGGCAGATGCTCAATGCAGGAGCTGCCCCCTGGTGGCCAGTGCGCTACCTCAGGGGGAGCGCCGCTCAGCCAGAAGCCGGGCTCACGGCTGGCGAGCGGGCTTAGGCCTGCTCCCCGCTGGTAGCGGGCCTAAACCATCAGTCAGACATCCCCTGAGGGCTCCCCCGAACTGCAAAAGGGCGCAGGCCAGGATGAGGGACCTCCCCCTCCCCAAGTGCACGAATGTCGTGCCCCGGGCCTCTAGTTTTCAATAATGCTCTGGGACATAACGTGCTCTAGGAAGCAATCCAATCAATGGGTGGCTCTTTGAGGGAATAGTTTCTGCGATCAGTGTTTGATATTTGTTCTGGCCCCCGGAGGGCTCTTCCTAGCTGTCATATTCCCCAATTCTCTCCTGCAAACTAGCTGGCCGACAGCCTCGGCTATATCTTTTGCAATCCACAAATACCCTCCCAATTGCCTTTCACCAAGACCTCTACTGTTCTTGAGTACCCCGAGGCAGAAACTTCTCCATACTCTGCTGCAAATAAAGTCACTACCTTGGGAAGAGATTAGAAGCTAAGGGTTTTACCGAAAAAAGAAAAGGAAAAAAAAACTTGAAATCATGTGTTCCCAAAGATATATGCGTCCCTATGTTCACTGCGACATTATTCACGGTGGTCAAGACATGGAAACAACCGAAGTGCCCTGCCACAGAGGACTGGATGAAGAAGATGTGCTACGTCTACACAATGGAATGCTACTCAGCCATAAGGAAGCATGAAAGAGCGCCCCTTGCAACAACATTGAGCTAAGTGAAATAAGTCAGAAAGAGCTAAGAACTATACGATCTCACTCATATGGGGGCTATAAAACGGAAACTTGTGAGCACAGACAGCAGGGTGGTGAATGCCAGAGGGAAGGGGGGTGGGAGAGAAGGGAGTCCTAATATATGGAGACAGAAGACCTGACTTTGGGTGGTGGGCACACAGTGCAATATACAGATTTTGTAACATAGAAACCCCACACCTGAAACCTATAAGTAACATAGAAACCCTCTGAAACCTATATGTCACATAGAAACCCACACCTGAAACCTATATGTAACATAGAAACCCACACCTGAAACCTACATGTAACATAGAAACCCACACCTGAAACCATTCATGTTGACCAATATCACCCCAATAAATTTAATAAATACATTTTTTAAAAAGAAGCTCAGGCCCTAGGCGGTTTGGCTCAGTGGATAGTGTCGACCTGCGGACCAAAGGGTCCCGGGTTCGATTCCCAGTCAAGGGCACATACCTGGGTTGTAGGCTCCTCCCCGGCCTGGGACCTGGTCGGGGCATGTGCAGGAGGCAACCAATCAATGTGTTTCTATCACATCGATATTTCTATCTTTCTCTCTCTCTTCCACTCTCTCTAGAAAAAAAAAAAAAAAGCTAAGGATTTTAAAGCTGGCTTCTCCCTCTAGGCAAAATCTCTGAGCCCTTGGCGGAAGTGGGGAGGGGGACATACCAGCTTGGGGCCTTCTCCTGGCGGGAAGCACCATCTCACAAGCTGTGTGGGGCACGAGTAAATGGGCCCAGTATTCTCCGCGTGCCACACCCAGGGCACAGCCCCCCTCTCCCATAAGTAGGAGCGGGGTGAAAGAAGGAAGCCCCCTCTTTCCCCTTCACTCAGTCTGTCTCAGCAACACGTAGCCTCGGGCAGGATAAGAACACTGAAGTCCCGCTCCTCCTGGGAAGAAAGCCTTCAGACAGGTGCCGCGGGGAGAGGGAGCGTGTGTTCTGAGCTGCGGCAGGAGAATCTCTCTCCACGTGCTGAGCTGGGAGCAGGGAGGGTGGTAGAGGTCTTGGCTCAAATGCCACCAATTCTCACCTCCCTTATGGAATGTTTACGTATTTTTTAAAAGATACATTTTTATTGGTTTCAGAGAGGAAGGGAGAGGAAGAGAGAGATAGACATATCCATGAGGAGAGAGAATCACTGATCGGCTGCCTCCTGCCCGCCCCACACGTAGGGATGTGACCTGACCGGGAATCGAACCGTGACCTCCTGGTTCATCGGTCCACGCTCAACCACTTGAGCCACGCCAGCTGGCTGTTGAGGTATATTTTTAATAGGTATTTCTTCACTCGATGCAGGCCCCTATCATTCCTAGAGGGTTTAAAGTATTTTTTAAAAAAATAATTTTGACCAGTTTTACAGAGAACCAGGTCAGTGGAGCTCCTCATGCTGAAAGTTAGCGTTTGTGCTACCAGGGTACAGCTGCAGAGCGGAGTGGTTGCTGCTGAGACCGGATGGCCTACGAAGCTGAAAATATTTATGATGTGGGCCTTTACAGAAAAAGTGTGCCGAGCCCTGACGTGGGTCGCTGCTGCCAATGCCGCTGGTCCCCAGACCACACTTGGAGTAGCAAGGGCTTCAATTACTTGAGAGACAGTAAGTACCGTGTTGGCTAAGCTCTTGCTTCAAGACCCCACTTCACCATTTATTAGGCACATGGTTTGGGGCGCCCCCCCTCACTGGGTTGTTGTGAGAACCAAATGTACGAAAGTCTGCCACTTTGAACGTATTCAACCAATAACTTATCATCATGCAAACTGTATAGGAAATTTAAATATAAGACAGCCTCTCTTTCCTCAAAGAGGTGTTGTTGTTTTTTTCCCCCAGAAAATTTAAGTTTTGGAAAAGGGAAACGAGTATAGACTCCCCAATAAGACGAGAATTCTTTTAATACCCGGGGTGCACAAATGATCTAACGAAGTGAAAACTCTACGGAGCTGGAGCTGGAGCCGACACGGAACACTAGAATTTGCCACCGCCAATGCTCCCAGCCCCTTGCAGTAACAATGAATGAAAACTTTCAGGACGCGCTTCCAAACCCCAGTGTCCTATTGGAAAAGACAGCCATGTGTATCCTGGATACGAGGATTTGGGCCTACATGGCTCCCTTCCGGTTCTGGCCGTCTCTGTCTGTGCCCCGACATGATATAAACAGAACCCCTCAAGTTTCCACCTGGACTTGACACCCGGGCCGGGGCGCCCGGATCGGTGCCGCCCTAATAGGGGCCCGAGGCGCAGGGGTTCCGCCCGGCTCCCACCTCGCCGCAGCCCGTCGGGGCTGCCCGGCCCGCTTACCTCGCAATTGAACTCCATCTCGGCGTCCATGGTGACGATCCGCACGGTGAACGTCTTCGGCTGCTTCCTCTTGAGCGAGCTGAAGCTCATGCGGGAAGCGATGGCCCCGGCCATGGCGCGGGGCTCCGGCCCGGGACCCTCGCGCCCCAAGGCCTGCGCTCTGGGACGGTTAGCCCCCCTGGAGGAGCCGCACAGGCCTCAGGGCCACCATGGTGGCCGGCCAGCCGGCCCGGGAACTGTCTAGGCGGCGCGGGCCCCCCGCAGCCAGCATGGGCCGCGAGGACCCTGCCCGGGGAGCGGCAAAGGGGGAGTTGCGGGGCGGGCCCCGGCGGCCGTAAGGGAGGGAACGCGAGCTGGGACCGACGGGGGTGGAACCGGCCCGGCTCTCCGGGACTCGGGTCGGGGACGCTGAGGTCACCAGGACCCGGCCCCTTAGACGGCGGCGACCCCGATCCCGCGCGCCTCTCCGCGGCTGACGGAGATCTCGGGGGCGCGCGGCAGCCGGGCGCGCACGTGCGCGCGTGGCTGTCACCGTCCTCGCTCCGCGCGCGCCCGCGGGAAGCGTCCCCCTCCCCGCAGCCCCGCAGCCAGCTCCCCGCCCCGCCCGCAGGCCCTAGTTCACCGAGCACCACGCAACCTAACCGGCGGCCACCGCTCGGGCGCAGCGATTGGCGCGGGACTCCCAGGGAGGCAGAACTTTCCCTCTCCGTCCCTCGTCTCCCGAACGGCTCCGCCAATTGGAAGTTCCGCTCTCACCGGGGGCCTGGGCTCGGCGTTGACTGGCTGCCGCGTCGGTCGCTCCGAAAGCTTTTGTTAGGAACTCTAGCAAGACTGGTTGAGGCGGCGGATCCCGACCCGCCTTTCCCGGGAAACCACGTCGTAGAGGCTGGCCCCGGGGCGCGCGCGCGGGGATCCTCCCAGGCCCTGGCGGATCAAGGGCGCCGCCGAGGGGGACGCGCCCAGGGGGTCGTGTGTCGGACACCCGGCGGAGAGTCCTGTTTGGCATTTTCACAATCCCACATTCCGACCTCTGTTCGCCACACTTTCAACTCACGTTGGAGGCCGCCCAGGTGGCCGGCTCTCTCCCCCAGATCCTTCTGCTTCTCTTTAGGAGAACTAAGTAAGTATGAACAGGAGGGGGTTGTAGTTGGAACTGCCTCGTGGGGTTGAAAAGGAATATAAGCGAGTTAGTTATAAAGCGTTGTTAGTTCTAGGAACTGGCTGGCACTAACGAGGTTGAATCCGATGCAACAGCTGCTTTTGTGGATGCAAAACGGTCCAAATCAAAGCATTTCTCACTTTGTGCTCTACGATTTCTGTTTTCGAACCATATGCGTGTATTATTTGCTTTTTAAATGTTATCAAAGGTTGTGACGGGATGTGTATGAGCTGGGGAGGGGCGCATAACTTTCTGGGGTTTTTTGTTGTTAATCCTCACCGGAAGGTATTTTTCCATTGAGTTTTAAGAGTGAAGGGGAAGAGATAGAGAGAAATATCCATGTGAGAGAGAGACATCAATTGGTTGCCTCCTGCATGAGCCCCCAGACCAGGGCCAGGGATTCAGCCTGCAACCCAGGTACCAGAATCCAACCCAGGACCCTTCAGTCCCAAGGCCAACGCTCTATCCACTGAGCCAAACATGCTAGGACATAACTTTCTGGGGGGTTTTTTGGGGTTTTTTTGTGTGTTTTTTTTAGAATGGTGTTTGGGAAGGATTGCTCTTTTTTTTTTTTAATATATTTTATTGATTTTTTACAGAGAGAGGGATAGAGAGTTAGAAACATCGATGAGAGAGAAACATCGATCAGCTGCCTCTTGCATACCCCCTACTGGGGATGTGCCCGCAACCAAGGCACATGCCCTTGACCGGAATCGAACCTGGGACCCTTGAGTCCGCAGGCCGACGCTCTATCCACTGAGCCACACTGGTTTCGGCATAACTTTCTGTTTTTAAGGAATAAATCCTACTTTTAAATACTTCTTAAGCGTTGAATAGAGACCATTCCCTGTGTTTTAACTGAGCCGTAAGCACTTCATAAATACTAACCATCGCCTCTTCTCTACAGAGGAGGAAGCAGGCCCGGCATGACAGCGCACTAGCTGGCTGTCCTCCAGGCAGGGGCAGGCGAAGCTGGGACTAGAACCCAGGTCTGTGCCCCACAGAGCCCACTGGTGTGACCACTGCACCGCCCTGCTTCTCTGGTCGTGGCCGCCAAACTGCTCCTGCTGTCGCCCCAGGAACCATGAGCTACATTTCTGGAGCATTCGGCAGACACTGTTGCTAACACTATACTAAGAGCATAAATCTAGCTCTTCCCTCAGGCTCCTGCCAGGCCAGGAGGCACCAGCCAGGTGCCAGGCATCATTTGCTGGCACACCCGGAGAGGCTGCTGTTGGGAAACCTTCTGTTCTGTCTAGTGCTGGCTAATTCTCCCCTCCAAACGGACTGTTCGGCGGGGGGGGGGGGGGGGAAATGGTCCAGGCGTGGGAGTGTCTTCGGTTTTTTTTAAGATTTTTTTAAAAATATTTTTTTATTGATTTCAGAGAGGAAGAGAGAGATAGAAGCATCAATGATCAAAGAGAATCACTGGTCAGCTGCCTCCTGCACACCCGCAGAGGGGCTTGACCCCGCAACCCTGGCATGTGCCCCGACCAACCGGGAATCCAGCCGTGACATCCTGATTCATAGTTTGACACTCAACCACTGAGCCACACCAGCCGGGCTTTATTAATTTCTAGAGAGAGAGAAACATCGCTGTGAGAGAGCCACATCGATTGGTTGCCTCCTGCCCTGGCTGGTTTGGCTCAGTGAATAGAGCGTTGGCTTGCAGACTGAAGGATCCCAGGTTCGATTCCAGTCAAGGGCACTTGCCTGGGTTGCGGGCTTGATCCCCAGTAGGGGGTGTGCAGGAGGCAGCTGATCGGTGATTCTCTCTCATCATTGATGTTTCTATCTCTCTCTCCCTCTCCCTTCCTCTCTGAAATCAATAAAAATATATTTTTAAAAAAAAAAATTTGGGTGCCTCCTGCACTGCACCCGTTGGGGCAGGGAACCTGCAACCCAGGGATACGCCCTTGGCCAGAATCACACCCACGACCCTTCGACTGGAGGGCCGACACTCAGCCATGCCGGCCAGGGCTGACCGGGGACCCTTTTAAAGAGAATCCGCCGGTATCTGTCGAAAGTCTGTCAGTTCAGGTTTGTCTTACATTTCCTCGTGATTGGACGGATGTGTTTTCGTAAGCTGCGCCACATTCCCTGGAGTGGGATGGGGACAGAAACCAAGCACACTACCTGGTAAGAGGTTCTGGCCTGTCTGCAGCCTTGAGGCTCCGGAAAGTGACAACTCATTCATCATCACCTGGCCCAGGTGTCCAGCTCTGGGCCCATTGTCTCCCAGCGACAGCGAGCTCCCTGTAACAAAGGTCCTTGTCTAATCAGGCACTAAAATCCGACTGTTTTCTGGCCTAACACTCACGCTTGTGCCTGATTTGCAGTTTGCTGCTCTTATCTTTTTTTCTGTAGTAGTAGATACTTTTGGGTCTTGAGCTGACCTTCTGGATTAGTGTCCAAGGCTGCCTTAACAAAGCACCACCCACTGGGTGGCTCCCATTCAATAGAAATGTCTTTCCCTGGCTGGTGTGGCCCAGTGGATAGAGCGTCAGCCTGCGGACTGAAGGGTCCTGGGTTCGATTCCGGTCAAGGGCAAATGCCCGGGTTGCGGGCTTGATCCCCAGTAGGGGGGCGTGCAGGAGGCAGCCAGTCAATGATTCTCTCTCATCATGGATGTTTCTATCACTCTCTCCCTCTCCCTTCTATCTTTGTGTCCAGGTTTCCCTTTTCCATAAGGACATCAGTCTTGGTTTGATCGGGACCCACCCTAATGACCTTGCTTTAACCTGAGTCCCTTGGTTCAGACCCTATTTCCAAACCAGGTCCCTGAGGCTAGGACTTCAGTCTGTCTTTTTCAGGGGCCACGGGTGGGGGAAAGCACTCTTGTGTTTCTCCTTGACTCTCTCACGTGCTCAGGACCTCTGAGACAAAATGAACGGGTTTTCCACACCAAGCGGTTCTCTGTGGCACCGGCGGGATGGCCTGTGATTCAACTCAGTTCTGACATCAACTAGAGTAAGTGCAGACCCCACAGGTTCAAGGCTCAATCCCACGAGACCGCCCCCCCCCCCCCTTTCAGACGCCAATCACAGGTCCAGGTTGTCATCTGTGCTTCTGACTGACTGGCTATAAATTGCGGTTCCTCAAAATAAATAAATAAATGAATTGGGGTTCCTGTGGCCTCCTCCTGGAATTGGATCATTTGCTAGGATGTCTCCCAGAACTCGGGGACCCGCTTGGGCTTACGGGTTTATTCTATGACCAAGGACACAGATGAATAGCCAGATGAAGAGGTACACCGGACACGTGTCTATCCTTGCGGAGTTGGAGCAGGCGTCTCTATCCTTGCGGAGTTGGGGTGCAACACTCCCCAAGCACGTGGGAAGCTCTCGGGACCCCCTACGTTTGAGCTTGTATCGGCGGCTTCGCCATGTAGGCATGATGATGGGTCATTAACTCCATCTCCAGTCACCCTCCCCTTCCAGGTGGGTGGGAGGTGGAGCTGAAAGTCCCGAAAGTCCTGAGCTTCTTAGGATGGCTCGGTCTTTCTGGGACCAGCCCCATCCAGAAGCCCACCACCAAAGCATCGCCTCATGAGAATGAAAGGCATCCCCCTCACCCAGGACCTGCCACGTGATTTAGGAGCTCTGGGTCCTGAGCCAGGGCCAAAGACCAAACATTTGTTGTTGATGTTTTTTAAGTCTTTTTTTTTTTTAATATATTTTATTGATTTTTTACAGAGAGGAAGGGAGAGGGATAGAGAGTTAGAAACATCGATGAGAGAGAAACATCCATCAGCTGCCTCCTGCACACCCCCTACTGGGGATGTGCCCGCAACCAAGGTACATGCCCTTGACTGGAATCGAACCTGGGACCCTTCAGTCCGCAGGCCGACGCTCTATCCACTGAGCCAAACCGGTCAGGGCTGTTTTTTAAGTCTTTATTGTTGAAAGATATCCCCTTTTTTTCCTCGTCGACCCGCTCCAGCTCACCCCGCCCCCGCCCCAGGCCCTCACCACCCCACTGTCTGCATCCATAGGTTATGCACATATGCAGGCAAGGAAAGACCAAATATTTGAACAAAACGTGTGCCCAGTGCTGTCACCGGTTAGTGAACTACAGGGGTTTTAGGAGCTCTGAGCCAGGGACTGGAGGCAGGGACTCGATATTTCACAGGACACAATTCAACCCACAGCACTCCCCTTGCAGGAGGCGGCTTCAGGAGCCGTATTTATGCCAGGACTGCCGGGCGGTCCCGGGAAGTCCCATTTCTCAGGAAGGATGCCTTCGGTAAACTTCACATGATTCAAACCTTTGTATTCCCAGAACCTCCTTTCCCCCACCGGAATGCCTGTAAAGTGAGTGATCAAATGCGTTCGCACAGCTCATCCATCTGCCACCGTCTTCCACGTTTCTTTGCTTTTGACGCCGCTTTGTATCTTGGCGGCATCATCTACGCCCTCCAGCACGCTCCTGAGTTAACAGCATCACCTGCCGTGGAGGTAGTTCCGTCTTCTTCGTGGTGTTTCATCGGGTCCAATATCCACTCCAAAGATATCCACTTGGCGCGGGAGTGTCTTTTCCAGTACTAGCATCACCGCCTTGTGAATGCATGGATAATGTTACTATATCTGTTTAAAGGGGTTTATAATGACAGTGAATGGCAAAATGACAGCTGAATAGCCACACACAAAAACAAAAAAAAACAACAGTTGCTAGAATCCAGAGTATGCTTAACAACTTTGTGATGTATGTGTTCCTTAATGTCGCAATGTGGTCGTTTGTTTCCCGGCTACAGTGGCGCCGCCTTGTGGCAGTAGCAAGAACACAGTTGATAATTCATTCCATCGCGGGGACGCTTTGACATTGCCCCATCCCTAATGAGTTAAAATGTTTCCTTTTTTTTTTTTTTCCCCTGACGTTTGTATGATTTCCGATGTCACCGTGGAGGGGCACTTTGTTGACGGTTTTATGTGACACCGTGTCAAAGTCGCGTCATTCATATCTGCATCGGATGCAAACCACAGACAGGCCGGGACGTGGCGGGGTGGCTCATGCCCCCGCTGAGACAGCAAAGCTGTCTTGCCCCTGTCCCTCCTGTTTGGGGTCCCTCCTGTCCGGGGTCCCACAGGAGCCGGGCAAGGCAATTCTGAGAGCGGCTGAGCCCGGGCCTAAAAGCCCATCAGTTAGGAGCCGGTGACACGACCGGAGCTGGGTGATTTGTCTCCTGGCTATTCCGCAGCCCGTTCCGCGATGATCTATTTGTCCTAGAGAGTGGGTAATGGCAGGGCTGCCCATATTTCACACTCAGGAAGCGGCCTGCCCCTCTCCGCCCGGCGCTGCCCATCTGTCTTTGTCCCCGGCTCCGCTCATTTCATTTCACAAATTGGGCAACAGGCCTTGGCCATGACTGATGGAGGCAGATTCCGTGAGGGCAGCTTGCTTTGGGAAGGAAGAGGGGGAGAAGGGATGGGTCAGCTCTCCGCAGGGAGGGGCGGGATGAACAGGTGCAGCGGAAAGAGATGTCGTAGACTCGGTGGTGGACAGGAAGGGGAGGGAGAGCTCCTAGCCCAGAACACAGTGGTGCTGAGGAGGCCTGCTCGTTGAAAATTGCTTGAAGAGCTGAGTCCAAGCCTAATAATTGGGCTGCCCTGGCCGGTTTGGCTCAGTGGATAGAGTGTCGGCCTGCGGACTGAAGGGTCCCGAGTTTGATTCTGGACAAGGGCACATGCCCGGGTTGTGGGCTCGATCCCCAGTGGGGGGCGTGCAGGAGGCAGCCAAGCAATGATTCACTCTCATCATTGCAGTTTCTATCTCTCTCTTCCTCTCCCTCTCTGAAATCAATAATAACAAATATATATATATATATATATATATATATATATATATATATATATATATTTTAAGCCTAGCCCTGACTGGTTTGGCTCAGTGGATAGAGCGTCGGCCTGCATACTGAAGGGTCCCAGGTTCGATTCCGGTCAAGGGCATGTACCTTGGTTGCGGGCACGTCCCCAGTAGGGGGTGTGCAGGAGGCAGCTGATTGATGTTTCTCTCTCATTGATGTTTCTAACTCTCTATCCCTCTCCCTTCCTCTCTGTAAAAAATCAATAAAATATATTTTTTAAATGATTTTTTTTTTACAGAGTGGAAGGGAGAGGGATAGAGAGTTAGAAACATCGATGAGAGAGAAACATTGATCAGCTGCCTCCTGCACACCCCCTACTGGGGACGTGCCCGCATCCAAGGTACATGCCCTTGACCGGAATCGAACCTGGGACCCTTCAGTCCGCAGGCCGACGCTCTATCCACTGAGCCAAACCAGTTAGGGCAATAAAATATATTTTTAAATTTTTTTTAAAAAAGTTGGGCCTGGTGCAAAGCCTAATTCTGGTTGCCGGCCTCCGGGATGGCCCCTGTGACTGGCAAGTGTTGGTATCCACACCCTTGTAAAGCCTTTTCCCACCCTGAGCAGGGCTGACGTGTATCACCAGTGGGATGTGCAGCAATGCTCAAAAATTCCCACTCTGACTCCCACGGCCGGGGTATAAAAGGGCTTGAAGTTTCCACCTCGTTTTCTTTGGGGTCCCTCACATCGGGGGAAGCCAGCTGCTGTGTGGTGGAGACCTCCAAGCAGTGCCCGGAGACGCCCAGGTGGCAAGGAACCGAGGCGTCTGGCCCGCTCACTTGCCAGCACCCACTTGCCAGGTGGGCGAGCACCCTCCCCAGGAAGCCGGGCCCACGGCTCCGGTCAGACCCGCACAGCCCGGGCACGCACCTTGACCTCGACATGGCAGGAGACGCAGAGCTGGAACCAGCCCGGCGAACCCGTCTCTCCTGAATCCCTGGCCCATTTGGAACCGTGTGATCTAATACATGTTTATTGTTTCAAGCTGCTCCGACGGGGGGTGATTTATTCCGCGGTCATTGGGATTGGCCCAGTTCCTTATTCGTGGAATTACTGCCCAGCATCTAGCTGGTTTGCTGCCCAGAATGCATCGTCCGTGGGGCAAGAACCCGTTCGGACCAGCTGCTCGGTTAACTGGCGTTGCGAGGCAGGGTGAATGGAGTTAGCTAAGCCAAGGAAAGATTCTGGGATGGAAGGGGGGGGGGCGGGGGTGTCCTGAGGAGAGGGAAAGGGCCACAGTTAGGATTGTTAGAGAGTGGGAATTTTTGAGCACTACTGAGGCCGTGGACTGTGCCCCAGATAGAGATGTCAGTGCTGACACCAGGCCAGGCCTTGAGATAGGGACTCCTGTCCCCTTCCCAGCAAGTAGGCCTTCTTTCATGGAACACTGTCAGCTTTCTGGAGAACAGGATGACCCTGTGAATAACATGGTCGTCAATGGCATGATCCTGACGTTGCTTGGGAAAAACTGTTTTGTCTTGGGTTACTTGTTCTGCAAAAACCGGATGTGGTTAATGTGCTTAAAAGTGGTCCTAACACAAAGGGTCGCTGCTGCTCTCTGGCCTCCCTGCGTGGAGAATGGCAGAGCAGTCGCCCGGCTAGTCGCTCGGCCCAGCCAGCCGGCTAATCAAGGCTCCCTAAATTTTAATTTGGTCTGGGCTCCAGTGGTCATTCACTCGCCTTCGCTCCATAACAGGATGACCAAACCTCCCGGTTTCCCCAGGATGGGGCGGTTTCTGGGAGGGGGGACTCAGTGATGAAACGAAGACTGTTGGGTAAACTGGAATGAGGTGACCGCTGTAGCTGGGGTAGGGGTGAAGCTCTCCAAGCTCCATTCCAAGTGAGCGGCCACGCTGTGGTTCACGTGACACGGCGAGGGATCCCCCATTTCCCACATCCCTCTGGGTCAGGGGTGGGAGCAGGCCCCACCGGACTTGGGGGAAGATGGGAAAACCCTCTTTGGAAACGCCTAGGCCAGCGTGAGGGGGCTGCAGACCAGCCCTCCCTCCTCCTTCCCTGCAGAGGCAGCCAGAAACACCCAGAATGTGCTGAGGACGCTCCATGGAGACCAGGAGGGCCAGCCCCAGGGTCCCGGCTTCCCGTGGCTTCCAAATGCCCTCGATCACGTGGCCAACGTGTGGCCATGCAGCCTCGATGGGCATATCCAGGGACAGGTCATCCCAGCGGCCCGCACCGTGGTCCGGAAAGCACTCCTGGTGCTGAGTGGGAAGCTGCCGCCACCCTTGAAGTCTGTGGGATCGTGCGGGACCGTCGAGACCCGTTTCTTCCTGGCAGCCCTTTCGCACCTGGGCACGCGTGGCTTGCTCGGCTTAAGGTTCTCCCTGCTCCTGGCAAACTCTCCCTGCTGACCCCCCAGGGCTTAGGCCCAAAGTGAGGTGAGATGAGGGGCAGTCACGCCCACCTCCCCGTGCCCGCCACACTCAGGTCCTGAGGGAAGGACAGCTTCACCCCACGACACCAGTGACATCTTATTTGCTGCACCTCCAAATGTCCACCTGGGCTTTCCCGGAAGTGGCTGTGACTGGGAACTCCCAATCACACTGACTGGAGGAGGAGCTTACCCCCTTGTGGTTCCCCTGATCACCCCAAGGAGCCACTGGGCCCAGCTGTGTCTAACACTCCCCCCCCCCCTCACTCTTCTTTATTTTCTTTATTTTTAAATATGTTTTTATTGATTTCAGAGAGGAAGGGAGAGGGAGAGAGAGATAAAAACATCAACCATGAGAGAGAATCATGGATCGGCTGTATCCTGCATGCCTCCTACTGGGGACCAAGCCCGCAACCCAGGCATGTGCCCTTGATTGGAATCGAACCCGGGACCCTTAAGTCCGAAGGCTGACGCTCCACCCACTGAGCCAAACCGGCCAGGGCTGTTTATGGCAATGGATTCAGGTTTTCCATTTGTCTTAAGGATATAGTTTTCTTTTTAAATAAATCATGCATATACTACATGTGCGTTGTAGTAACTTTAGAAAACACAGCGGGGGGGGGGGGGGAATCATAGTTTGAGCCTCACTTTCTTATAGAAGTCATCACTGACCCTCAGAGTCTATATGGGACCTCCCTTTTTTCCCTTCTTCCCTCATTGTAAGTCCTCCTCATAGCTCCCCATACCTCACAGCCTCGGTGGCAATTGGCAGAGATTTTTTTTGTTTCCATTCCTCACTTACCCAGTAAATATTTTGTGTCCCGGCAGGAGCGGTGAGGGGAGAGAGGCCCAGGGTGCCTGCGGGCCCTGGAGGGGCTCAAAGTCAGGGCGGATTTGATTTTGCCTCCCCGCCCAGGCCTTGAGTCCCAAGAGGGCGGGGGGCTTACTGTCCTGCCCACCTTTGGTGTCTCAGAGCCAGGCAGACGCAGCACTTGCTGAAGGAATCACAGAATGAGAGCCTGCCCTCCACTCCCCCCCTCCAAGCACACCAGCCAGGAGCCACCTGCCTGCGGTGGGCACGCGTCTGGGGGGTGTGCGTGCGTGCTTCCATGTCCCTCCGGAAGCCACCAAGCCCCTGGCCCCTTGTGTGGCGTCTGCAGGCTCTCAGCTGGGGTGCCTGGCTCTCTGGGCAGAGGATGAAAGATGGGGTGAATGGGAGGGGCCGGTCCTGGGCCCTGGAGCTGAGGTCTGTGATCTGGGGGGCTGCGGCAGAGCAGGGGCTCCTTTGCAGAGCAGACCAAGGAGCTGGGCGGGGCAGGAGGAGGGTAGGGGGCCCCAGGAGACGCAGGAGGCGATGGTAAAGGCGGATGGGAAGAGTAAAGGAGGTGATGGGGAGATGGCGCGGCCCTGAGCCTGGTCCACCAGTCTTACACTGTGAGGGGGTTTGCGTCTTTGACAACGTGATAAACACTGCCTGTGGCTCCCCTCGACCCCAGAAAAACGCACCGGTTCCGGGGGCTCACTCTGATGCTCACCCGTCCATGCCCAGCTAAGAATTCCTCATCTCTGCCCTAGCTGGTTTGGCTCAGATAGAGCATCAGCCTGTGGGCTGAGGGGTCCCAAGTTCGATTCCGGTCAAGGGCATGTACCTTGGTTGCGGGCACATCCCCAGTAGGAGGTGTGCAGGAGGCAGCTGATCGATGTTTCTCTCTCATCGATGTTTCTAGCTCTCTATCCCTCTCCCTTCCTCTCTGTAAAAAATCAATAAAATATATTTAAAAAAAAAAAAGAATTCCTCATCTCATGGTTCAACGCTCCCATTTCATTGAAGTGGACACTGAGGCCGGAGCGGGGAAAGGGCTTTCTTAAGGTCACAGAGCAAGTCGGTAGCAGCGCGGGGGAGTTCGGAGGAAAAGAACCGCGACTTCCTCCCACCCAGCGACAGCGGAATTGGGGGGTCCGGCGGAAGGAGGCGGGGTTCCCGGAGGAGGCGGGGCTTCTTTACGCTCGGCCGCCGCCGGGCTCGGGGGCGGGGTCTCCCTGCAGCCTGCGCTCCGCCAACATGGCTCCGCGGCTGAGCAGCATCTCGGCGGCGGCGCGGCTGCTGGGGGGCCCCGGGCCCCGCCGCGCGGAGGTGGCGGCTGCGGCTGCGGCGCGGTGAGAGCCGGGCCGGGCAGGGCGGCGTGCGCGGGGGTGCGGGGCGGGGGTGCAGGGCCTGGGCGTGGGGAATGCGCAGAGACTCCGGCTTGGAATCTATGGGTTGGAGCCGGGGGGGGGGGGGGGGGGGAGGGCAAAATCCAGGCCTGGGGTGGAGCCCTGAGCAAGAATGGGGGAGATGGTACGCGCAGGGTCTTTGTTCCAGGGGGTGCCTGGCTCTCTGGGCAGAGGATGAAAGATGGGGTGAATGGGAGGGCCGGGTCCTGGGCCCTGGAGCAGGGGAGGCAGGAGGAGTGGCCTCAGGCCTCTCCCCCCCCCACCCCACCCCGGCCTTTGCGGTGACTGTGAGGTAGCATCCATTGGGGGCTCCTGGGAGAGGCAACTTCTCCCTCTGGAATCCTGGGGGGAGCAATGGAGGATCCTCAAGAGCCACGGCTGCACAGACCCCTTGCTCCCCAACCCTGAACAGGACAGGTGGGGCAAAGGGGGCCTGGGGGATGGGTGGGAATTGCCCAAGGTCACTCACTCCCCCTGCAGCGCTGGGCCTGGACCCTGGTCTCCTGACGCCCAGTGCCTCCTGGGAGAGGACGGCTGGCTGGACCCTGCCCCCGTCCTGAGCTTTTGTGTGCGCCCTGCTCTGGGCCAGCGCCTCCCGGATTGGCCCTGCGCCTCCCCTCCTTCCTCCGTCCCCAGCGCCCTGTACTTCCCCCATCGCTGCACATACACCCTGTCCACGCTTGCCTGTCTCCCCTACTAGACCGTCACCTCGTTTTTCTGTTTCCCCAACCCCTGGCCCAGGGTTCAGGACAGCGTGTGCTCAAGCACATTTGGTTAGAAGTGAGGACCCCGATCCACCCTGTGGCAAGGAGGCAGGGTTCCTTCCTGCCCAACTGCCCCGGCCCAAGCTGCCCCCCAAGCTGCCCCCGCCTAGACCTCGCCCAACGTGGGCCTTGTGAGATGTCAGAGCGCTGTGCATTGGGGCTTTGGGGCAGCTGGCAAAGAGGAGCCGGCATGTGCCCCCACCCGACTGCCCAGTATTTGGGGGAGAAAGCTGATAGCATGGGGAGCGCCTGCTACCTTCAGCCTTTCTTGGTGGGGTGACCTTGGGCGAGTCATTTGGCCTCTTGAAATCTCAGCTATCTCATCTGTCAAATGGGAGTGGTAAAATAGTGCATATCTCAGAGAGTGGTTAAAATTAAAAGGGCCGGGAGCTGAGGCTGCTAGCCCCTGGGGATGGAAGGTATTGCTCCTTGCTCCAGGCGATGCCTCAGGCAGTTTCTGCATGAGCCCCTCCTAATAGGCCCCTCCTAATAGGCCGGAAAGGGCCTTGGGGAGATCGTCTTGTTTGCCAGATGAAGAGACGAAAGACTGGGTTACAGAATCCGTGGGTGGTAGAAGCCGTTTGCGTGGCAAACATCCAGAGGCCACACAGGAGCGTGGGAGCCTCGTGTTTCTCAAAAACGTATTGTGAGGATTCGGTCTTGGCACAGAGTAAGTGCTCAGTAAACAGCCGTGATTGCTGCTGGACCAGGGATCCTGGGGACAGGACTTCGGGGTTCGCTCTGGTCTGTCTTACTGCTGCTGGAACGGTAAGCAGAAATAGGGCCCTTTCCAGAGTCGGCCAACTCGAAACAGGAGTGTTTCAGCGTGTGCCTAGACCCCTGCTTCCTAGCGAATAAATAAAACATTCTGGAGCCGATTCCTGATGCCGGGGAGGGCGAGAGAGGGGAGGCATCAGACTATTGGTACCTATTAAGTGCAAATGTGTCATTACTGAAAAGTCCTCACCTGGGACATACATGGAGCTGTTCTCATGCCAGCAGCAGTGTGTTAGGTATTGGGGGGGGGGTGGGTAGAAGGACATCCATTGTGTTTGGGGAGACTAGAGTAGTCAGATGAAAACGATGGCAGGGCTGAGGGGGGAATAGGAGAGGTGTTTTTGTGGAAGGGGCTGATCCTTCCCGCAGGTTGGACAAAGCTGCATTGTGTTTTTCTAGGCCTAAGAGGCATTCTTGGAAGAGTTTTGATAACAGAACCTTTGACGTGTCTGGGATGGTTTACCGAGGTGGCGTAAAAAATAACGATGATACATTGGGACTGCTGTGGAGCAGTGATCCTCAGACTGGAGTGTGCATCAGCATCCCCCGGTGGGCTTGCTAAAACCCGGATGGCTAGGCCCATTCCCAGAGAGGCTGGTGCAATGGTCTGGGCCTGAGAATTTCTCAGGGGATTTGAGACCCACTGGGATGGGGAATCCTGGCTCTGTGGTTATCCCATTCAAATGGGAATTGGCTCTGGAAAGCTGGGCAAAGTGGATGAGAGCTGGAATCCCAAGCCTTTGTTTCGTAGGCAGTGTGGGGGCGGGGGTTGGGGGGGGAGGGGGGAAGGCACGCACGGGGGGGGGGGGGGGGGCATGGAAGACTTGAGCAGAGGAATGGCATCACCAAAGTGGTGCCTGACAACAATTGATGGGCAGGTTAGGAAAAGTGGGGTCAAAGAGGGGGAGCCCGGAGATGAGTTAGGAGTTTCGGTAGGAACGGTGCTCCTGGCCGCCACAGCTGTGCAAACCCTTTCTCTAAAAGGCCCGTCTTTTTGCCCCCATTTTCCAGATGAGGACTATGAGGCTCAGAGAGAGGAAGCTGGGCTGGGATGAGAACCCCACTTTGTCCAGAACCTGTGCTCTGAAAGCACTCATTCCGCTGCTGGGGGTGGGGAGGGAAAGGTTCCCTGAGCCCTGGGTCCATGCTCTGAGCCAAGGGCCACCCTCTCTTGCCTTCCACCTTTCACCACTTCCCTGCAGCTCTGTCTGGGCTTCCCGACCTCTCCTTCTGTTCCCCGATCGCGGACTGAGCGTGCGCCACGTGCCCAGCACTGTTCCGGGCTCTGGGGAGAGAGCAGGGCCACGCAGGACAGACAGCATCCCTGTCTTCCTGGTGCTGCTTCTAGCAGGGAATCAGTAAACAATAATAAACAAACAAACAGAAGGTATGTGTTAGCCTGGCCGGCATGGCTCAGTGGTGGAGCGTCGACCTGTGAATCAGGAGATCACAGGTTCGATTCCCAGTCAGGGCACATACCTGGGTTGTGGACTCGATCCCCAGTGTGGGGCGTGCAGGAGGCAGCCCATCAATGATTCTCATCACTGATGTTTCTATCTCTCTCCTCCTCTCCCTTGCTCTCTGAATTCAATAATACACACACACACACACACACACACACACACTCTCTGAGTGGCCAGATTATTATGATCTCTGAACGCATAATAATCTGGCCACTCAGTGTGTGTGTGTGTATATATATATATATATATATATATATATATATATATATATATTAGAGGCCCAGTGCATGAATTCGTGCATGGGTGGGGTCCAACCAGCCTGGCCAGGGGGAGGGGGCATGGGTGGTTGGCCGGCCTGCCTGCTGGTCGAACTCCTGGTCAAGGGGACAATTTGCGTATTAGCCTTTTGTTATATAGGATATACACTGAGTGGCCAGATTATTATGCATTGAGATCATAATAATCTGGCCACTCGGTGTATGTGTATATATATAGAGATATTTTTAAAAAGATATGTGTAAAAACAGAGAGAAAGGTGAGAGCGCTCAAGAGGAGTTTAAGGGCAAGAGAATGTTGTGATTTCGCTGAGAAAATGAACTTGGAAAGGTGAGCCTGAGAATGCTGGGTTCCAGGTCAGACGCTGCCCTAGGATCCTGGCTGGGTTTTACCTGTGGGAAAGATCTTCGCTCCGTAGACACCTGGGGAAACGGAAGCCCGTAGGCAGGAGGGATCGGAGGGCGTCAGGAAGACGGGGGAGCCCACGAGAGCTCCCGGACCTGCCTTCCACTCCAGGGCTGGCCACCTGGCTGTTGGTCTTGGTCAGTGCTGGTGTTAATCAGTGACTTGGAGCCCAGTTTTGGAGCAAAGGTCTTGGTTGGCAAACTGGAGGAGCTGATCCTCTCCCTGCCACCGCCCCTTCCAGGGACGTGTCCGCTCGGCCAGTGGCTTTGTTGAAACTCCCCTGGTTCTTCGCGGTGTCTGCCTGGCGCTCTCCGGGTCGGCCCCTGACCCGAGGAAAGAGCTCTGGCGTGGTCCCTGCCTGAGAGTTTGGCCCCTGATTTGCCACGTGACCTCGGGCAAGTTCCTTCAACGCCCTGGCCTTCTCTTTCCTCGTGTGGGAAACGGGGACACTCAGAGGATCAACACGGTAACATCATTCCACGGCGTCAGTGGGATCACGCTACGAACACGGCGGTCACAGGTCCCTGGCACAGCGGACGTCCTCGGCAAATATTATCAACAGTGCAGCTCCCTTATTCTGGTCCAACACCCATCTGGTGATAATTGTCTTTTTGGGTTTTGTTAATGAAGCCAATATATGCACATGGACAGAAGGCCTATGAATCCAGAAACACTTAAAAAACAATTTTTTTAGCTTTATGAATTACTGGAGGCCCAGCGCACGAAATCGTGTGTGGTTAGGGTCCCTAGGTCTAGCTGCAATGAGGGCCATCTTCTGCCTGCTCGCCAGTCCCCAGTCCCGCCATGCCGCCACCCACCCAGTTCCCCGTGGTTCCCGTTCGCCATCCAGCAATCGGAGCCTGTGGGCTGTGGGGAGGGACCGAGAGGTGTTCAGTGCACCTCATAGCGACTGGCTGATCGGTCATTCTGGTCGCTGGCCTTTTATTATATAGGATAACGAATAAAGCAAACTTTAACCATCTCCCTCACTCCTCTCCCAGGTAATCAATATTAACAGTTTGGGATAATCCTTACCCAAAAGCGGAGGCAGGGAGGCTGGAAAGAGATGGGAGGTGGGGCTGCCTCTCTGGGCCTCTTGAGGCCCGTCAGAGATTCGGGAAGCAAACTGGCTGCCGGGAACCCTGCAGAAGGGACCGGGTCTGCTCAGCCGGCTCCAGCGACGTGTACCGTTCTGGAGCTGCCACGGGATCCCGTGGCCCCGTTCCCAGAATGTGGGTCACCGGCCTCGGGGAGCGGGGCCTCGGAGCCCGAGGAAGGGCTGAGGCTCCCCGTACCCGCGCGTCCTTCTGAGCTCCTTTGTCCCGCAGCTTCTACTCCAAGGACAATGAAGGCAGCTGGTTCCGCTCACTCTTCGTGCATAAGGTGGATCCCCGGAAGGACGCTCACTCCACCCTCCTGTCCAAGAAGGAGACCAGCAACCTCTACAAAATCCAGTGTGAGTGGCTGCTGCGCCCGCCAGCCCGCCCCTCCACACAAGGCTTCAGCCTGGGGATGAGGGGCTGGGGGATTCTGAGCTGTCCCGGGAGCCCTGGCCCCGTGGGGCTCCCCGTGGACACACACACACCCTGCTTCACCCCCCACTCTCTGTCCTCTCTCGCAGTTCACAACGTGAAGCCCGAGTGTCTGGATGCCTACAACAGCCTGACGTGAGCATCTCCCTCCCTCCGCCTGTCCCAGTGCCTGTTGGGGTGGGGGCCACATCCCAGCCCCATTCTCCTTGCGGAAACCCGGGGGTGTCCACGTCAGAGCCGCGCGTCCTAAGGATGTCTTGTCCGGCATCTGCGTCTTAGAGATGGGGAGGCTGACCCCCAGCCCCGAGGGCCTGAGTGGAATCCCTTCCCTCAGGGTGCGACGTGGCTGGTGTGAGCCCTCCCCCGTCCCTGTGCCCCTCCCACAGGGAGGCCGTGCTGCCCAAGCTGCACCTGGATGAGGACTACCCCTGCTCGCTCGTGGGCAACTGGAACACGTGGTATGGGGAGCAGGACCAGGCAGGTGAGGTGCCCCCCCGCTCCAGCACCACTGCCGCCCACCCAGGCCCCGGCACCTCTGACACCTGGCTGCCCTCCACTCCCTCTACAGCAGCACACACAGCGGGCTTTCGTCTTTCTTTCTTTCTCCTTTTTTTTTTTTTTTTTAATATATTGTTATTGATTTCAGAGAGGAAGGGAGAGGGAGAGAGAGAGATAGAATCATCAGTGATGAGAGAGAATCATGGATTGGCTGCCTCCTGTACACACCCTGCTGGGGATCGAGCCCGCCACCTGGGCACGTGCCCTGACCAGGAATCAAACCATGATCTCCTGGTTCATAGGTCGGTGCTCAACCCCTGAGCCACACCAGCCGGGCCAGAGTGGTCTTTCTAAATACAATCCTCATTGACTCACTCCCCTGCTCAGACACCTATGGGGGCTCCCCTCTGCCCTTGGGTGGCCCATGAGGCTCTGCGCATCCTTTCCTGCCCAGCCTCTGGCCTCGTCTCTCCACACCCCCTCTTGCTCCCTGTGCTCTCCCGCCTGCGACAGTTTCACCCTCTAGTTCCACACTGTTCTCCTTGCTCACTTTCCCTGGTTTACTCCTCTACTCGTCTTTTATTTTGATATAGACATCACCTCCTCCTAGAGGCCTCCCTGATTGCTTCCACCCAAGCTGAGCCAGGCCTCTCCCCTGGCTCCCCAGCACCTAAGACTTGCCTCTTTTTTTGCCCTGATGGTGCACCCTGTGGTGTACTTGTCTGCCTCCCTTTGTCGGTGGTGAGTCCCGGGGAGGCGGGGCCCCTGTCTGTCTGTCTGTCTTCATCACCGAATCCCCAGTGTGTGGCACGTATTTGTGGAACACACAGGGGCTCTTGTCTGAGCTGGTTCCTTGCCCCCCCAGCATGCCCCATCCCATCCCTACTCACCCACCTCAGTTGGCACCAAGTGGTAGGGGCCACCCATGGATTTGGTTGACTCTAGCGGTTCAGCCACTCAAAGGGGCTTTGGCCTTGAGATCTATACTGTCTGGGAAGGTAGCCACTAACCACATGTAGCTATTGAAGGCAAAATTAGGTGAAATGAAATGAAATGAGAAATTCAGTCCTCAGTCACACAAGACACATTTCAAGCCTCAGGTGATTCGTGGCTACCATGTCGGACAGCACGGCTATAGAACATCTGCATTGCAGGAGAAAGTCCTTTTGTACGGGGCTGATTTAGACTCTACACAGCACAGGGAGTGCCTCTGAGCTACCCTGATAGAAGGTTCTCTACGCTTCCCTGGAACTCTCCCAGCAATGGGGAGCTCACTACCTTTTAAGCCAGCTTATCTCATTCTTTCATAGTCCTGATAATTGTGTTTTTTGTTTTTTGTGTTTTTTTTAATGATTTCAGAAAGGAAGGGAGAGAGAGATAGAAACATCCATTATGAGAGAGAATCATTGACTGGCTGCCTCCTGCACAACCCACACTGGGGATCGAGCCTGCAACCCAGGCAGCCGTGACCTCCAGGTTCATAGGTTGATGCTCACTGAGCCACTCTAGCTGGGTGACAATGGTGTCTTTTTAAAAAGTCTGTGCTATGCAGATAAATTCTCTCTTTAATGTATTTTTATTGATTTCAGAGAGGAAGGAGAGGAAGAGAGAGAGAGAGAAACATCAATGAGAGAGAAACATCGATCAGCTGCCTCCTGCACACCCCCTACTGGGGATGTGCCCACAACCAAGGTGCATGCCCTTGACCGGAATCGAACCTGGGATCCTTCAGTCCGCAGGCCGACGCTCTATCCACTGAGCCAAACTGGTTAGGGCTGGGAATCTACATTTTAATGAATTTGTAAGAACCACTGATCCTTCTTCTAGAAGAACCACTTTCCTGGTTAGACATTTATTTCTTCTCGTGAATCTAGAATGCCCTGCCTGTAACTTCTTCCTGTTGGTAGTCCTTCCCCCCGCCCCACCCTACCCCCGTATTAACATCATCCCTCTTCCCCAGGTCAGCATCCCTGGTCTTGGTAGCCTTCCATCCATACAGTACTTTCGCCGTGTCCCCTGGGGAAGGGCCTTTACACAAACCATAGGGTCAGACAGTTTGGCCGATGGGACAGTCGAGGCACAGATGGGAGTCCAAAGGCAGGTGAGGGGCAGGCTGGAGATGGGGACGCGCATTTTGGAAGCTGGTGAGCCCACTGCCCTCAGTGCCGCCTGTCCGATGGGCCTTTGGGGAGCTTTCCTCCCTTGTCCCAGCCATTCTCCCAGGGATGGGAAGACTGTTCTCGTTCTTTGCTTCCACGGTCACGGGTTCTAGCATTTCCAGATGTCTTCGTCTCCTAGGGCTGCGGTGACAGACTTCCAACACTAGGCGGCTTAAAACCACAGAGGTCTGGAGCCCAGAGGTTTGAAACCAAGGTGTGGGCAGTGCCACGTCCCTTCCAAAGACGAGGGGGGCCCTGGCCGGTTTGGCCCAGTGGATAGAGCGTCAGCCTGCGGACTGAAGGGTCCCGGGTTCGATTCCGATCAAGGGCACATGCCTGGGTTTCGGGCTCGGTCCCCAGTGGGGGGCGTGGAGGAGGCAGCCGATCAATGATTCTCTCTCATCATTGATGTTTCTATCTCTCTTTTCCTCTCCCTTCCTCTCTGAAATCAATAAAAAATATATTAAAAATGTAAAAAAGAAGAAAAAAAAAGATGTGGACGTTGAAGCCTGGAGGGGTCAAAGGCCACCTGGCAGAGCTGGGGCTCCAACCTAGGTCTTCTAAGCTTGTGTCTGGGGTCATGCCCTGCCCAGCACTGCCCCCCTCTACCCGCCCCCCCACCCCGCCCCCAAGGCAAAGGGTCCTGGTGCTACAGAGAACCAGGCTGGAGGCCACCCCCCTACATACATGCTTAGCCAATTTGGGGACAAGCAGGCCAGGGTCCCAGGGGCCCCCTGACCCGAACCTCTCATCACCCCACAACAGTGCACCTGTGGCGCTTCTCCGGCGGCTACCCCGCCCTCATGGACTGCATGAACAAGCTCAAAAACAACAAGGTGCGTCGGGGTCCGCTGGGCAAACCTCTCCGCGTATTGGTTCCGGCCCAGCCTGCGCTGGGGGCTGCCTCCGCCGCCCCCTGGGCCCCGCTGCAGGGTGTGGGGTGGAGGGGTCGTGCTCCCCAGCTGCCCTGCCCTGACCCCCGCGCCCGCAGGAGTACCTGGAGTTCCGGAAGGAGCGGAGCCAGATGCTGCTGTCCAGGAGGAACCAGATGCTTCTGGAGTTCAGCTTCTGGAATGAGCCGCAGCCCCGCGCAGGTCCCAACATCTACGAGCTGAGGACCTACAAGCTCAAGGTGCCCGGTCCCCGCCTGCTCCCGCTTTCCCTGCTGTAGTGCAGCTGCAAGGGGCCCGCCCCGAGGTGGGTGCCCCAGCACTGAGATGGGGGTTCTGGCCGCTTCCCCCCTCTGGGCCCAGCACGGAGGTGGGTATGCACCTGTGCGCACATGCACACCCAGGTGGGGAGTCAGGGCCCCTGAATGAGGCCACGGGACCCCTGGAGCTGGGGAGACCTGACAGTTTCCGGTCTTCACCCAGCTGTGACGCTGGAGTCCAAGGGGAGGGCTCATTGGATTCTCTCCTGGTTCTCTTTCAGCCAGGAACCATGATCGAGTGGGGGAACAACTGGTGAGTGGCAGTGCCGGGGGCTCGGGTTGGGGAGACCCTGCCCACCTGCCCTGCCAAGGCCCCTGGGGTACCACCTTGCCCGGGGCCAAATGGCAGGGATCCCTGCAACCGCTGCCCCTCGTGGATCCAGTGGGGGGGGATGCAACCAGGAGGTGAGCACCTTCTAGAGGATCCCCTGGAACCACCCAGCCCGCAGCTCACTTCCGTCACCCCATTCCCCGACCATCTCGAGAGCTGGGGGCTTCCGGCTCCTCCCTTGAGGTGGAGCAGAGAAATCGGCCTGGAGACACCTCGGGGGGCCCTCTGTACCGGCCCTGGCGCCTCCCCAACACTCCTCTGCCGCGCAGGGCTCGGGCCATCAAGTACCGACAAGAGAACCAGGAGGCGGTGGGCGGCTTCTTCTCGCAGATAGGGGAGCTCTACGTGGTGCACCATCTCTGGGGTAGGCTGGGCCCCCCCCCCATCCCCCAGGGGCAGTGCGGGGAGAGCCAGTCCTGTGTGCCCAAGGAATGAGGCAATGCCTTTCCTTCCCACAGCCTACAAAGACCTGCAGTCTCGGGAAGAGACTAGAAATGCAGCGTGGAGGAAGAGGGGTTGGGACGAAAATGTCTACTACACAGGTGAGTCCCTTCTTGCGGGTGGGGGGGGAGAAGGGGGGAGGCAGTAGGGCCCTTGGAGGTCATCTGCAAGGAGCCCTATTTGAGGATGGAATCCAGCCTCCCTTGGCGACCTCCAGCGATGTGGAGCTTGCTTTGAAGACCATGAGTTATTGGGGTTCCATCTGGTGGCTCACAACATGGTCCAGTCAGGCCTCCATGAGTGCTCTAGGTCAGTGGTCGGCAAACTCATTAGTCAGCAGAGCCAAATTTTTTAAACTTAAACTTCTTCTAACGCCACTTCTTCAAAATAGACTCGCCCAGGCCGTGGTATTTTGCGGAAGAGCCACATTCAAGGGGCCAAAGAGCCGCATGTGGCTCGAGAGCCTCAGTTTGCCGACCACGGTCCTAAGCAATAGTATCTGTGAATGCACTTTTTACTAGGCTAGTTTTTTTTGTTTGTTTGTTTTGTTTTCTTTTGTTTTCACAAACCCAAGAAAATAAATGTATGATCAGGACAAGCGTTTACATGTTGCATTTCGTCACCACCTAGGTCCTCCCTTCTCCCACAGTTTGGAAGACCCGGTGCTCTCCCTGGGCCATTCCAGAAGGACAAGGGGGCGGTGTTTCCTGTCTCAGCATCCCAGGCCTCCTCCCCCTTCAGAACCCAGTGTCCCGGGTGCGCTGGCCTCATTCACCTCTGTGACCTCTGCCTCTCTCCGCAGTCCCCCTGGTGCGGCACATGGAGTCTCGGATCATGATCCCTTTGAAGATCTCGCCTCTCCAGTGATGCTGCCGCCGCCGCCGCCTCACCGCCCTTCTCTCTCAGGGCAGCCACGGACAGAGGGGCTCCCAGGCCAGCTGTCTTGGTTTTCTCTCTGATCTGGAAGGACTCTGGGGGCTGGTGCTCAGCTCAGACAACGGGGAGCTGAGGATGACAGAGGTCTGAGGACTTTGCAGCTCCGCCTGCCCTGCCCATCCCTTCCCCTGTGCTGGAAGCAGTTTTTAATTTCTTTGAATGAAGAACACAACCTTTTATGTCTTCCTACATTCCCTCCCCCTCCCCTAAAATTCCTCATCTCGAGGCCACCAGTCCCCAAGTATCACCATGGAAAACAACAGTTTAGCTTTAGTTACACAAAAGGTAAGTGTGTCTAGTGGTTAGAGGTGGGGTGTGAAGGGAAGAGGTCAAAGCAGACCCGGCTCTCGGGGAAATTCCCTGGTCTCCACTGGCCATCCACTTGCTGGACAGTCTGAACCACGTCCCTCCTGCTGGGGAAAAGCCTAGAACTGCCTAGAATTGCAAGAAGTAAAGGAAAATCCTCAAGTTAGCAAAGTCAGCAGGAGGTCCACCTAATTAACCCAGAAAGGCTGGGGAAATGGAGCTGGAAAGGATCTGGGGGGCAGGAAACAGACTGGAACAGGACAAGAACCAGGAACCCATGCCCTAACCGGTTTGGCTCAGTGGATAGAGTGTCGGCCTGCGGACTCAAGGGTCCCAGGTTCGATTCCGGTCAGGGGCATGTGCCTTGGTTGCGGGCACATCCCCGGTGGGGCGTGTGCGGGAGGCAGCTGATCGATGTTTCTCTCTCATTGATGTTTCTGACTCTCTATCCCTCTCTCTTCCACTCTGTAAAAAAAACGCAATAAAAAAAAAAAAAAAAAAAAAGAACCAGGAACCCAGAAGGTAGAACTTAGAATTCAGAACCTGGGTTTGAACTGCAGAACTTGGAATACAGAGTGGGGGGCATAGGTAGCACAGAGGTGACAAGACCACTTGGGAGGGTTTCCTACTACAAGACAGCTGGAAAGAGGCTCATTGCTTAACCTCCACACATTGAGGTTGAAAACTTGAATGTGTAGTTGCAGCCCGTCTGTGCAGGGAGTCTCCTGCCCTCCCCTTCCCTTCCTGTAGGCAGACATCGGGCCAGGTTCTGTGCTTTTCCTCACCCGGCATCCCTTTCCTCCCAACACCTTTGATCACCCTAACTCTCATTCTTCTGGGCCACTGCATAGTGACCTCCATACCTCATGAACCTCTGGGTAGGTTGATTCTGCCTCCCTTGTGCTGGAATTGCTGATGGAACCAATTAAATGTTTACTATAAACCATGGTGTCTTATCATCATCTGCAAAGAATTCTGGTAGGTGCCCCAGGCAGGACCAGCTTCCCAGGTCCAACTGCTGATTTTCATGGTATGGTACTGTGCTTCCTGAGCTACTCTCAAAGAGGGCCTCCCCCATGGCGGAAGGAAGTGTAACCGGGGATTCAGGACATCAATGTTTCTACCTCCAGGCAAGGTTTTATACCAAAGTCCTGAACCTGCCCGTGCAATTCCTACCAGGGGTAGAAAACACTTGACGCTGTGAAAACGATGCATTAGGACTGCAACTGCCTGGGCAAATGGGGCCTAAAATAGGAAACTGCTGATGCACTTGTGGGAAAAACACGTGTAAGATGGGGTTACTGCCCTCCCTGGCTCGCTCCCCTCAGTAGTGTGGGATGTTAGGGTGAATATGATGGTTAAGAACCCAGGTTGTGGAGGCAAATTCACAGGGGTCTAAATCTTCACACTGCCACACTTTAAAATTAATTTTTAATTTATTGATTTTAGAAACACCGATTTGTTGATGCATTCATTGGTTGATTCTTGTCTGTGCTCTAACCAGTTGAGCTACCCGGCCAGGGCTCTACACTACCCCACTCTGGTGTTATCTTGGGCAAAAGACCTATTCATTCAACATATACTTGGCAGAGAGCCTCCTAGTTGCGGGCACTAAGGCGCTGGGGAAAGCGTGAACAAAACGCCTTGAGCCTTTGCCCTCGCAGCTTCAGTTTCCTGGTTTTGGAGGGCAGCGTGAGGTGATGGCGGTGGGGATCCTCCCTGGCAACCCAGTTGCCTCAGCCCCTAACGCCCAAGTCACCAAAACCGCAGCCAGCAAGGTGCGCCAGCGGCCATCGCGGGCTTTCGAGCTTCGCTTCCGGCTTCCGGCCTCGGTGCCTCACTTCCGGCCTCCACCCTCCGCTTCCGGCCTCCGTGCCGCGCTTCCGGCCGCTCGCTCCTTCCTTCCGCTTCTCTATGGTGCGCGGGCTGCAGTTCCCCCGGCCGGCCGCCTGAAGTGAGTGGAACGCGGGGGCCGGTTCGGGGCGCGGGGCGGTGAGCAGGGGTCGGGCCCCTGAAAGGGCGGCCGGGCGAGGCCGGGGGCTCGGGCACTGAGGGGCGGGCCGCCCGGCGGGCATCGTCGGGCTGGAGTCCGGCCCGGGTGCTCCGTCCTCAGGGCCGCTGCGCGCTCCGTGTCCTCTCGTGGAAAAGGCCGGCTGCGGCGCCCCAGGCCCCCCCATGGGCAGCACTGAGACGACGAGGACGAAGGCGGCGGTGAAAACAGCGCCCGTTTATTGGGCGCTCGCGTGTGAAAGACACGCAGGTCGCGGTTGTTCACCCGGAAGCCTTTCGGGTCTTGCCTTGGTGGCTCTCGCCTTTGTGGGTTTGGCCAAAATCAACTTACCATGTAGGACTGTTGACTAAAGGTTCTTAATGGAGTCGCTTAGAAAACATGTATTGATTTTTAGAGAGAGAGAAACATCGACGTGAAAAGGAAACATGGATGGGTTGCCTCCCATGGGCACCCCGACGTGGGGCGGGGGTGAATCTAACCGCAACCTGGATATGTGTGTCCTGCCTGGGAATCGAACCCCTAACCCTTGGGTGCACGGGAGGACGCTCCACCCAACTGAGCCACCCGGTCAGGGCTTCATCGAGTCACTTTTAAAATTTAAATTTACTTGAAAAGTTATCGGCTGTCATAAATGTAAAACTCCGTTCACTTGTCATATGCAGAAGGCTGTGATTTAAAAAAAAAAAATTAGCATATTTAAAATGAAGACAGATTCTTGTTCATGATTCCGGCCAGATCTCCTTGTCTAAGGCTCTGAGATAGAGTCCCTTTGTTCACCAAGGAACGTCGGGGTTCATCGATGTTAAAGGAGGGAAATAAGACGCTCCTTGAAGCAATCGGCCGTTTCTAACAGGAATCGGAAAGAGAGTCGCTTCCTCCTCAGGTGTCCACCCTCCTTGAAGATCACGCATGTACCACCCGAGGCCCCGCTCCTGATCGGCGTCATCATCGCCTTCCCCCGCGGAGGGCATTCCCGTGTTCACGGCCACAGCCACCCTGAGGTAGGGCCTTTTTCTCATTGGGACTGTGAGGGGGACACAGGCCCAGAGAGAAGTGCAGTGACTTGTCCCAGGACTCGGACTCCAGCTCAGGGCTTCCCTGACTCCACTCCCACGCGCTGTTGGCTCCCTCCATGTTGGTTGGTGACTGATTTGTTGGGGTACGGGAGGGGGTGCTGCCCACCTCAGGGGGCGGTGGTGGCAGTCAGGAGAGAGCAGAGGGAGGACGCTGCATGATCCGAGAGCTCCATGAAATGTAGGCTCTGCTCTTTTTTAAAAAAATATATTTTTATTGATTTCAGAGAGGAAGGGAGAGGGGGAGAGAGATAGAAACATCAATGATGAGAGGGAATCATTGATCAGCTGCCTCCTGCACACACCCCCCCCCCCCCACACACACACACACACACACACACACTGGGAATCGAGCCTGCAAGCTGGGCATGTGCCCTGACCGAGAATTGAACCCAGGACCCTTCAGTCCGCAGGCTGACACTCTATCCATTGAGCCACACCAGCCAGGGCTAGGCTCTGCTCTCTTAAATGTTAGGGGTCACCAGGGGGTTGACAGCATCCCCAGATGAGATGGTGGCAAGAGGAGGAGGCACAATAACGTGGTTAAGAGCACTGATGGGACATCCTAGCTGTGTCAGCCGGGGCAAGTCATTCTGATCCTCCGTGTTCTCATCTCTAAAACGGTGCTTGTTCTTATTCGAAAGGTTTGTATAAAGAGCAAATGAGAACATTACCCATAAAGCACTTAGATCAAGGACTAGCTCCAGTGATGGGGCAGTAGTATCGGGGATGTGCTATCGGCCGGGCTGAGGAGTTCGGTCAGTGGTGTGGTGGTGGTGCCCTTAAAGGAGGCGGAGGGGAAAAAGATGAGTTCATTTTGGACAGGCTGAGGGGTGGCCCCTCACCACCCCTTTTATAGAGGATTTAATCGCAGCTTTGGAGGGTTGTCTTTTTTTCTTTTAAATCCCCCACCGGAAAAAAAAAAACCCACGAAAAATTAAAAAACAAATAAATCCTCACCCTAGAATATGCTTAGAGAGAGGAAGGGGGAGAGAGAGAAACATCGATTGGTTGCCTCCCGGTTGCCTCCCGTACACACACCGACCAGCGACTGAACCCACAACCTAGGTATGTGTGTTGACCAGGAATCGAACCCACAGCCTTTTGGTGTACGGGATGACACTCCACCAACAGAGCTACCCCACCAGGGCTTAAGGGTTGCGTCTTCTCTTGAGTTACCGAGGGTGTAAATGACCACAACTGCTCATTAGACTTAAGTTTTCTGACCACAGGGAAATCTCAAAAGCTCTCTCCTCTTAACAGGTCTCTACCGCTTCTTCCTGACCTCACCAAACAAGCATGTCATCAGAGTCGAGCAAGAAGCGGAAGCCCAAAGTGATTCGAAGTGATGGAGCTCCGGCGGAAGGGAAGCGGAATCGTTCTGACACCGAGCAGGTAAGATTCGCCAGGCTGCCATGCTGCTGAGAAATTGCAGCTTGTTGCTGGGCACCAGGCTGTGGGTTTGCAGCAGCTGAGGGTCAGAGGGCAACCTTCCTGGTAGCCTCTGTTTAATAAGGTGCCCAGAATGCACTTGGCTCTACAAAGCCTGAGTATCCCCATCAGTTGTAGCTGCAGCATCCCAAGAACCAAGAAGCCTTTTCTTTTTAATTCTTTATTGTTGAAAGTATTACATGTGTCTCCTTTTTCCCCCATTGACCTCTCCCCAGCTGCTCCCGCCCCCCAGCACATGCCCTCACCCCCCTACTTGTGTGTCCATTGGTTATGCTTCTATGCATGCATGCAAGTCCTTTGGTTGATCTCTTACCACCTCCCCCCATTTTTTATTTTGTTTTTGGTACTCCGCACTATGTTCTGAATCTGTCACTAAGCATGCATTACTTTATAATCAGAAGAGAGGAATTATTTTCCATTTTGAAAAGAAGAAAAACATTTGATTTGAGGACCAGATCCTATAGAGACCTGCTTTGGGGTTCCATTGTTATTGATCTCAGCCCATGTCCCTGGTCCCGACTGGGAGACTTTTACTCCCTACTCAAGGCCTGTATCCTTGCCTCCGCAGGAAGGTAAATACTACAGTGAGGAGGCTGAGGTGGACCTGCGGGACCCTGGAAGAGACTATGAGCTGTACAAGTACACGTGCCAGGAGCTGCAGAGACTCATGGCCGAGATCCAGGACCTGAAGAGCAGGGGAGGCAAGGATGTGGTAAGGAGTGGAAGAAGCAAATATGAACCTGGTGGGTCTGCACGGATGCACCTGTGTCGCACTTACCAGAGAGAGCCCATCCTGACCTTGGCCTCCTATCCTAGCCCTGAATAGGTCGTTGGGGCCTGGGTGCTCTAGGGACCTGCCTATTAATTTATTGGAACTTCTCATCACCACCCACTCACAAATGACGGTAATGAAAGTACAGGATAATGAATTTTTTCCATAATTACAATTTGATAATTTATCCAAGTAATGTGTGTTAAGTGCTAAGTATTCTGCTAGGTGTTGAGAAATGACATGTAAATACCCTGCTGTTATAAGGATGGATATGTACAAGGAAATCAGAGAGACCAAAAATAAAATTATTAATACTAAATGAATAAACCAGGCTTTTGGGCAGAGAAACTAAACAGTGTGACTACAAACTAGATGGATAAGTTCAAAACAAAACAACCCATATTTTGCCAGGAACCTCATGTGCTTACACTGGCCAATATTGTTAAAGTTATTATATCTTACCTCTTAAAGAGGGTCAAATTTTACAGCTATAATTCTGCTATTTTCATTTAAATTATTCTGTAATGCTATTTATAGAGGTAACATTGTATATGGCAAGATTTTGGATCTCTTGTGTGCGATATGGAAGGCCAGATGTTTTCCTGCGTTGGCTGCACTTGCTCCATATTCAGTTCCTGTTAACTTTGGTCCAAGCAGAAATGGCTTGTTTTCCTGAGAACCTTAAGCCCTTCCCTTGTACAGTCAGTTCTTTCCTTGCTCTCTGACTCTCATGGTTCTGCCTCCTCCCATGGCCTTATTTTGGAGCCAAAGGAAGCGAGCCAATGCCCATTCTTGCCGTGTTTACCAGGTTTTCTTTGCCCGCAGGCAGTTGAGATTGAAGATCGCAGGATCCTGAGCTGTGTTCATTTCATGACTCTAAAGAAGCTTAACCGATTAGCCCACATCAGGTTGAAGAAAGGACGAGATCAGACCCATGAGGTAGGAGTTGAGAGGTTTAACCCTCCTTCTCCTCCCTCCTTCCCATCCCCTTCTCAATGCCCTTTATCCCTTTTTCTGAGGTTGCTACCCACTCTGCTCTGCCCCGCCCCACCCTGACCTGCCCCACTCACCTCTGACCTGGTCCTCCTTTCAGGCCAAGCAGAAAGTAGACGCCTATCACCTGCAGCTCCAGAACCTGTTGTATGAGGTGATGCACCTGCAGAAGGAGATCACTAAATGCCTGGAGTTTAAGTGAGTTTTGGAGAACAGGGCTTCGGCAAGATGGTCTGTTGGTAACTGTGTATTCCTGCACAGCTCTGTGTGAGCTTGTCTCTTTAAAAAGAAATCAGATGATTGTGGAGACTGTAGGACCTGGGAGAAGGGTGAATAGATGACTTTGAGTGGGAAGATTGGAGGCAGTCTATTCAGGCTGCACAAAGAAACTCCAAAGCCTGTCTGACCCTTTTGAGTTTTGAGCTCTGCACCTGGCCAGAAGCAGTTGTCTCTCCCTAGTAGGGGCCTTTGCATCCTTTTCCAGTTTGATTTCTGAGCAGCCTTGTGTGGGAGCAGCTCACCTCCTGTCATGTCCTTTTAACCTTTTGGCCCAGTTTTAATCTAAAGGTCCAGCAGTTCATTTCTGCAGATGAATTGGAACCGGAATTTCTTGCTGCTTAGCTGCCTTCGTGTGAACAAATGAGAATTTGGCAGTGTTCTTTTTAAAATGTAATAATGCCTCTTGGCCAACCCACCATGAGAGAGGAGAAGGGAGGAAGGAGTAGAAGGGCGCATGTTCTTGCTTGGTCAGACCCATTTTTACCAACGGAAGGTGTTATTTGTAATAAACTTGGGGTGAGTGGGCACAGACATTGGGTCTAGTTTATTTTTAATAATAATAATGATGATTTTTGAGGACTCCTTATCTGCTCCACAAATTCATCACATAGTAATACTTAAATACTAACATCAGGTCTGTATCTGAGTTAATAGCATCGTACCATTGCCACTTTCCTGGTTTTGACTTCGTACAGTTTAAAAAGGTATTGTTATTGGAGGAACGCAGGGGAAGGCTACGTGGAGGAAATAAACTCACTCCAGGTGTAAGAATGCATGCGATGCCCCAGCCTGTAACCATGGTTCATGGCTCAGATGAAAGCTGACAAACCCAAAATGCAGTGGAACTGGGCCCATGGAGAGGCCAGTGGCCCTGGAGTGAGGCACGTCCCTGCGTAGCTGTAGACCTGGGCTAAGTGGGTGTACATGGGGAGGAACTGGGGGCCTGCTTAAGCCACAGTTTGGGTTCCTCAGAACGGCAGCTTGACATTTGTTTCTGTCTGTAGGTCAAAGCATGAAGAAATCGATCTGGTCAGTGTAGAGGAGTTTTATGAAGAGGCCCCTCCCGATATCAGCAAGGCTGAAATCACCAGGGGAGACCCTCACCAGCAGACCCTTGCACGTCTGGATTGGGAGCTGGAGCAGCGGAAAAGGTGGCTTTCCTCTTCCCTGACCTTGTTAACCTGTGCAGACACGGCCTTTAACCACAGGGATAGTACTTTGTTATGATCCACAGTCAGACAGCAAAGCTCTGTGCAACCAGCAGAATAGTCTCTAAGACCTAACCCCATTTTGTGATGAATTCACACCTGATAGTTCAAATTTGGCCAACTGCATCATAGTGGGGTTGGAATTGCTTAAGGCTGTTAACGGAAAGTTGGAGTAATCTTTCTTTTAAAATTTTAACACCTGAGACCCAAATACCTTTTGTACCATAAATCTAATTTTGATTTTGCCTTTTCCCCCTGTGGTTTTTTAAAGCTTTGCAAACATTATTTTGGAAGGTTGTACGACATTCCATGTATAGACAAATTGTAATTCGCATAATCGTTCCCTCATTGGATTGGACTGTTTTTCATTGGAGAAGCAGCTGTTTTTATCCCTTGCCTTTTTTGGTTATAGAATGTGTTCTGTGCCTTTGGTCCATGTTATAAATTTAATAAGTACTAAGTCTGATGCTTAGGGATTGGTGTCAATTTTTAGCAGATGGGCCTATCACTCCCCTGTGCTCCCGGCACAGGCTAAACTGTGAGTATTGTATTCCTGTGGTCTGGATCCTTCCCCACCCTGCCCCACTCAAGCCACTCTGTGGCCTCATTTGGGTCCTGTAGCTGTTAGGTCCATATGTTTGTGAAAGTTTGGGTCTTGCCTCTAGAGGCAAGAAATGGAGCAGATGATGACACGGGGTATTCCCTAGAGGTTATGGACAGAGCTTCTGGAGCCAGACAGTCATGGATGCAAAGCCTAGCTCCGTGCCTTCTCTTCCCTGGATGACCTTGGGCAGGTTATCTACCTCCCTGAGCCTTCACGTCCTCCTTTGGGCATAGAAAAGACTCTATCTTCCAGGGTTGTTGTTGGTGTTTTTTTGTTTGCTTGTTTTTAACAGACAAAAGGTTTTCATTTTTCTAAATATATTTTTATTGATTTTCAGAGAGGAAGGGAAAGGGAGAGAGAGATAGAAACATGAATGATGAGAATCATTGATTGACTGCCTCCTGCATGCCCCCTACTGGGATCAAGCCCGCCGCCCGGGCATGTGTCCTGACTGGGAATTGAACTGTGACCTCCTGGTTCATAGGTCAACGCTCAACCACTGAGCCACACCAGCAGGCTCTAACAGGGTTTTTATAAAGAGTAAATGCAGTAATGCTTATAAAGAGTTCTTCAAAGTGCCAGGCATATAGTATGTGCTAGGTGAACATCAGTTCATCCCAGCTGCTTTTATTAGGTGGATTCTGACAGTGAACAGGTATGTCGGTATCTCTGGAGAGCATCTAGGGACAGTGCTCTGTCCTTTCCCAACAGGTTGGCGGAGAAGTACCGAGAGTCCCTCTCCAACAAGGAGAAGATCCTTAAGGAGATTGAAGTGAAGAAGGAATACCTGAGCAGCCTCCAGCCTCGCCTGAACAGCATCATGCAGGTGAGGGCCTTCCCCAAAACCCTCACCCATCAGCCTCTGCCTTGCCTCCACTGAAGAACCAGTGAGACCCTGCCGACCCGAGCCATCAGCAGCCATGTCTGCCTTTGGGTTTTGCCAGGTGTGTCACCCTACCCTGACGTAGAGTATAGTTCGAGGATGGTCCTGGGGAGAAGAAAAGCTGGCCAGGTGGACTCGGGGACATATACACAAGTTTACTTGGGGTGCTTTCTTCTTGTTTGTTTGTTTATCCTCACTGAGGATATATTTTCCATGGATTTTTAGAGCGAGTTGAAGGGAGGGAAGAGGAGAGAGAGAAACATCAGTGTGAAAGAGATACATCAATTGGTTGCCTCCCATATGCTTTCCGACTGGGGCCAGAAATCTAACCCAGGTACGTGCCCTGACCTGGAATCAAACCCAGGACCCTTGGGTGTATAGACCAACACTACAACCACTGAGCAGCACTGGCCAGCATTATCCCAAAGCCTTATCCCGGTAAAACACGTGTGTTGTTTTTTTTAAAAAAAAAAATAGATTTTTTTATTGACTTTTAGAGAGAGAGGAAGGAAGAGGGAGAGAGAGAAAAACATCAGTGTAAGAGAGAAACATTGATCAGCTGCCTCCTGCACCCCCTGACCAGAAATGGAACTGGCCACCTTTCAGTGTACGCTTTGATGTCCAACCAACTGAGCCACACCAAACAGGCCCACTTTTGCAAACTCTTTAGTTTACCCCCTGCATGGTCTTTACCAGCCCCCGAAGTCTATAGGTGCCTAAGTGTGCTTTTGTGGATATCTGTTAGATCCCCCTGATTGTACCTCAGGGGAAGATCTTTAGTAGATCTACATACTCTGAAAAGAACGTGACTCATATTTGAAAGCCATTAGGTACCCTAGGAGGAAAAGTCCCCACTTTTCCTGTGAATTGTACTGTCTGTCTATATAGGTGACCTGATTTTGTTGGCTTTGTGAAGCAGATTTGGTCTAAGCCCTTACAGCTTTATGAAGCAGGGTAAATGGTTGCTAGGAAGGAACTTGGCAAAAGGACCCTAGAGAAATTATAAATTCCCTTTTCAGGGGTTTGGCAAGTCTACATTTCCTCCCTTCCACACTAGGCATAGAATTAGAATTGTTAACAGAAATATTCCCAGTAACACTTTATAATGGGATAAGGGACAGAACAAAAATGGAAACTAAGAGTGTGGGCGGTACTTAATTTTTCCTGTTAAAAAATATGCCTTGCATATATTTAGGTTTGTAAAGTGATTGTACTGACTTAGGGAAATTTCCTTCAGCACTGTAAGAAAGTTCTAATTGCTCCTCATCCTCATCAACGCTTGCAGGCTTCCCTCCCGGTGCAAGAGTACCTGTTCATGCCTTTCGACCAGGCTCACAAACAGTATGAGACGGCCAGACACCTGCCGCCTCCCCTCTATGTCCTCTTTGTCCAGGCCACTGCGTACGGGCAGGCCTGTGGTGAGTACGGGGCCTGGTGCAGAGGGGCCGGGGAGCAGCAGCTGTGGCTGAGGGGGTCATTTGGAAGCACTGCTGGCTGAGGAAAGCTCTAGGCCCAGCTCAGACACCCTCAGGTGGCCAGGGCCGCCTCCCCTGTGCACCACCCAGCATGGCTGCTTGGACTAGCTGGCCTGAGGCTGGACTACACTGATGGGCATTTCAGAATGGATGGCTTTGAATCTTCAATGAGCCTGGCTGGTCGCCTGTCGGATGCAGTACCCAGGCAGCCCAAAGCACGCTTGGCAGGTGGATCTGCACCTCTGGCTCAGCTTCAGAAACTGAACACAGGTCCCCGCCAGCTCTCCTGGGCTTTTCACGCCCCAAACAGGCTGCATGTCATTACGGTGAATTGCCCAGTGAGGGACTGTGTCCTCATGATAAGCTTAAAGGCAGCCCTTTACTCCTCCAGGGTTTTGAGATGTTTTGGAGACCCTGCCTCTTGCTCTACTGCCGCTTGCACCCAGCACCTAAAGTTTTCTTCCCCGCCCCCACCAGGGCATGCCTCTCCTCCCGGCTGTAGGCACCACCACATCACTGTCTCTCTTCTTCTGTCTTCTGGGTCCTCCTGGTCCTCTCCCTCCCCTTGTCCTCCCTCCCCGTTGTCCTCCCTCCTGTTTCCATCATCAGCTCATATGAAATCCTCCCAGCCCCCTAGACAGGGTGAGTAATTTTCTTTTTCGTTTAAACCCCAACCTGTTTCCATTGTCATTTCACTGTCCAATTTCAGGACTAAATTACTCAAAAGTTTGCCAGTGGTCGATGGGGGCAACCAGCTTATTTGGGGTAAGGTGTGGTGGGTCATGCAGGTTTGTCAGAGAGAGTAGTGGGCGGCTACCTGGGAATATTACCCCAGTGGCTTGCCCCTCCGGGGAAGTTTGTCATCCCTCTTTAGTACGATTGGACAAATCATTTTAGGCTTCTGTGACTGTCTGTAATCTGTGTACTCTTTTGAATGGAGCAGGAGGGGAGCTGGTCTGTCTGATCTCCCAGCTCTAGACCCACAGGGCTCTACAAAGGCAGGCCCAGGCGTCTCTCAGGAAGATGTTGGGTCTGGTGCATGGTTCTTGAGATGCCAAGCTCAAGTTGAATAGATCTGGTCTTGAATAGAACTGAGCTTGAGTCAGGCCTAGGACTGGACTGCAGGGTCCAAGTTTCTGCCCACTGTCCTCCTGCCTCCCAGTGAAATGTCACAGTGCCAGCGGGTGCCTGGTGTGGTGTGGAATAGAGAATGAGCACTTGGTCGGGTGAAAGCCATCATTTCTGGGATGTGACAGTTACGGGTTTCTGCATGAGAACCTTTAAGGCATTTGGCAGGAGAGTACCATGCAGCTTTAGGCCCGAGGCTGGGATTTCTGCACCTTGGTCTAAGCCAGAAACCGGAGGTGCTCACCACCAGTCTCAGGTCATACTTGTCCAGGAATCTACACTTTGGGTTCTTTGTTCTCGGTAAGTGATGCATGAAATACTTAAGTGTCCTACCTGTTTCTCTTCGTCTGGAGAAAGGGCTTTTGTCCCCCTACCCCCAGTCAGTAAGGAGCTGTGACAAAGGCAGAAGAGATGCAGTCCCAGAGCTGGCCTGCCTGTGTAGCTGAGCTCCTACCCTCAGCCGCTGTCATACAAAGCTTCTTCTTGCTCCCAGATAAGACGTTGTCTGTGGCAATCGAAGGCAGTGTGGACGAAGCCAAGGCCCTGTTTAAACCTCACGAGGAATCCCAAGGTAATGTCTTCTGTAGCTGGCTCCGGGGACACTAAGTCACCACCTGGGGGCAGTGCTGGTCCTTTGGAAGTGAGCTGTACTGCATTTGTTTAACAGGGAGCTTGGCTTTATGTTCGGGGGGAGACAGGGAAACCCTGCCTGTGGATTTCAGCCCTGCACTCACCAGCTCATTGGTTCCAGGGAAGCTCTCTAACCTTCCTCAGCCTCAGTTTAGCCACCTGTCCAAACAGGATAGTAATACCTCATGTAGAATTATGTGAATTTAACAAGGTGATGCATGCAAAAGCCCTTAGCATCATCCTCGGCACATGGCAACCACTCAAATGATCTGAGCTGCTGTTACTACTTTATTACTATTATTGCTACCACCACCACCACTACCAGTGGAGGGGCTTATGGTCCATAGGAGAACATTAAAAAACATGTAAAAAAAAACTCTTAAAGATAGGTGGTGTGAGTACAGGTCATTTCTCTTTTCTTTGTTTTCTTGCATCATTATGTTTTCTATACTGAATATGAAGCAGCAAATTAATTTATCCTAAAAAAACAAACAACATTTATAAACGACAGAGTCTGGGCCCCTTTCCGCCCTGGGTTGAGGTCCTTTAGGAAGCATCGGGAGTCCCCTCCACTCTACACGCCTTCTCTCTGTGTCTGCAGATGACGAGAGCGACTCGGATGCCGAGGAGGAGCAGACCACGGTGAGAGCCGATTCCTCCTGTGGGCGTGCCAAGCAGCTGCCCTGGGGCCTGCTAGTTGGCAGGTGCCATCCTTCCCAGAAGCAGAAGAAAGGTTTGAAGGAAAGGGCTGCTGGGAGCCTGGCCGCTGAATAGCTGAAGCATCAGGTCCCAGGCAGCAGTGCTGAGGCCCTGGCCGGTAGGGAGAAGGAAGGGAGAGGTTTTGTATGACCAGTGCTCATCGTGTCCACGCTTCCCTTTGTCCAGAAACGCCGGCGACCCACACTGGGAGTTCAGTTGGATGACAAACGCAAGGAGATGCTGAAGAGGCACCCGCTGTCCGTCATGCTGGACCTCAAGTGCAAAGGTCTGGCTCCCCTTGTTCTGGGGGTCCCATAGCACTTGGGAGTTCAGCCAGCTGTAGGTGCACAGGGTCCAGCAAGCCAGGGGGCCTCTTTGCCCAAGAACAGATTCTGATTTCATATTTCTCTGATGATCTTCATTGTCAAGGGTACATGGTACCATTGTGTCTTATTCCTGGTGATGTAAACTTGGATCCACTTGGTGATCACTGGGTCACCCCCTTTTCATACTGTATTTGTCAGAAGCAGGGCCTGTAAGTCCAACCCACACTCAAGGGGAGGGAAATGGAGATCCACCTTTTGGGGGGGGGGAGTAACAAAGAATTTGTAGATGCTCTGCTTTTTCCCCCCCTCAACATTAAATTGCCATTGAGTTTTTGTTTTTATAGTAAAATATCTTAAAGCCTCATTGACTTCCCTTTCTGTAAAACTAGTAACTCGCTCTCCTGTTTCACTCATGCATTCCTTTCTCCCTCCCCGTCCAGATGACAGTGTGCTTCACCTGACTTTCTACTATCTCATGAACCTCAACATCATGACAGTAAAAGCCAAAGTGACAACTGCCACGGAGCTCATCACCCCCATCAGTGCAGGGTATGAGCAGGCGTGGTGGAGGGGGGCAAGGGAGGGTGCTGTGACGAGAGCCGGGGTGCTGGGCTGCTCGCAGTTTCTCTCTCCTCTGGCTCTGAGAGGTTCGTGCCTACTTTGAATTCTGTCGTCATGTCCACTTGGCCTGGAAGTCCTGGCGCATCGCTGGTGTTTAGAAAGCACTCACCGCCTTGACTTAGTGACGTCCTCCTACACAGCAGGTGACAAAAGTGACTGCGGCAGATTGCAGAGCGAGTAGGTGGGGCAGAGTAACAGCTTTTTACAGCCAGTGTTGAAAGAGCTTGAAAATGAAAATGAGATTTGGCAGACATTATCAAGTTGACGGATTTTCTTTTCTTATCACAAGATGCTAGGATTTTCACTTTACAACTCAGCTCAATCCCAGATTGTTCTTACCTGGGCAGTGGGAGGAGGACTGTGGTGGGCCCTGTGGGTTTTTTGTGGTTTGTTTTTTTTTGTGTTTTTTTTTGGCCCTGTGGGGTTCTTAAAGAAGGTGAGATTTCAGGTTTTGTCTAGCTCCGTGGTCGGCAAACTGCAACTCTCGAGCCACATGCGGCTCTCTGGCCCCTTGAGTGTGGCTCTTCCACAAAATACCACGGCCTGGGCGAGTCTATTTTGAAGAAGTGGCGTTAGAAGAAGTTTAAGTTTAAAAAATGTGGCTCTCAAAAGAAATTTCAATCGTTGTCCTGTTGATATTTGGCTCTATTGACTAATGCGTTTGCCGACCACTGGTCTAGCTCATCCCCTCATTGTACAGATGGATAAACTGAGGTCCAGGGCGCATATGATCGTGGAAGCCCTGGGTCGAGGGCTCCAGACTCCCAGTCCAGAGGCCTTGGCTCAAGTACAGGCTGCTTCGGCCCCTGGAGACACCAGCCTGGTGTATGGTTGTATTTGTCCGTCTTTCTTTTTGTCCCCCTCGATGTGATCACAGTATATCACCCAATAGCCAGTCAGAGTGCAAGTATCCCTGGTTTTCTCTAAGTTAGTTGTTTCTGTTTGGATTTACAGTTTGGGTTTGACTCAGGAACTCTATATGGTCCATATGTTGCAATTGGGTGAAGCTTCTCTCAGGCACTTTTCATCTGAATGTCTCTGCCATCTTTTGTTGAGAAATTGTGTTGTTTTCTCTGTAGTTTTCCTCCAGAATTAGGTTTTGGTGATTGCATCCCTACAGTACAGTTTTATGGGTTACTCCTTCCCCATGTATTTCATATAAATTGTAGTTAGATTTAGAGGATTGATGAAATTCCATTTTTATTTTCTTGGAGGGGCAGAAGAGCAGGACTGTGTCATAGATATTGAGTGCTTCCATAAGAGACCCGAGTTCTCTATCTTTGCGATATTGATGACTTTTGCCAGGATCTATTAATTCATTAGGGAATTAATGTTTTTAACACAAACATTTTAATCAGAATTATACTAGCCTTGCTGAATTTTCCTCCAATTATTTTCCAGAATGATCTCCAGTGGGGCATTTTAATCCATTAATTTTTCATTAAGCCATTAAACTATTTTTACTCATTTTCCATTTTTATTTTACCAAGGTTTTTTTAATCCCTTTTCCATTAAAATTTTATAACAAAGATTTGACTCATTGAATAGCTTTTTGTTTCAATGTTGTATTTTGATGACTATAGCTTCCCCTTTCATGTCTATTGTTTTTACCAAAGTCAGTTGTCTTGAGACACATATTACAGATGTAAGTTTTGTCAAGAAGATTTGCTTTTTCTCCCCAGCCAGCGTGGCTCAGTTGTTGAGCATAAATCCATGAACCAAGAGGTCACCTGGTCGATTCCCAGTCAGGGCACATGCCCAGGTTGCAGGCTCGATCCCCCGTAGAGGGCATGCAGGAGGCAGCCAATCAAAGATTCTATCTCCCTATCCCTCTCCCTTTCTCTCTCTAAAATCAATAAAAACTTAAAAAAAAAAAAAAAGATTTGATTCTTTCATCAAGATTTATCAATTAGAAACCCTTATGTGCAATTTTAGCTGTTGTGTTTTATTTTGGTTGATTCATTCTGTTAGTAATAGTCACTGAGTATTGGCCAAAGACTGGCAATTCTTATTTTCTAGCCAGTTTTCCCTGTGAGGCAGTGAAAGGGACAGACCCTTGCTGGGGGATAGTGGGGACAGAGAGATTCTGGGAGAGACAGAGAACAGAGAAGAGCCAAAAGCTGCCACCGCCACAGTAGTAAGTCCCGAAGTCATTTCCGGGGCTCAGAGCAGCAGGATCAGCTCTTCTGCCTGAGCTGCTCCTGATGCTATTCCTGAAAAAATGGAGACTCTGTACTGGTTGAGGGAAAGAGTGGGCCCTGTTGTCCTTTTGTGATCCGATTACTCTATTATTATGCTCCCCCCAATTCTCTTCTCTGCGTGTCACACTTAATTACAGTCTGTGCCCTAGCCATTCCAGTTGGGTGGCAGTGGCATCACTGTCTTTCTGTATATAGCACTGGGCCACCTTGTCTCCAGTGCAGGTGATTATGTCTTTTTCTTCTAATATAAAGGGGGCATTTTCTTGTGAGTACCATGAAATTTGGTCAAAGTGTGATAGACACAGCACCAAAAGTTGCACACTTCCTTTCTGGGGTAGAAAGGGATCTTTCTGCTTTTATAAAAACTATGATTATTTCTATTTCCAGTGTCATGGGGCTTTGCTCCCCTTAGGTAAGGCCCTGATCTCCATATAACTTTGAAGGGATAGGGTTTTTTGTGGGTTTTTTTATTATTATTATTATTTTTATTGCTTTTAGAGGGTGGGGACGGGAAAGGGATAGAGAGATGGAAACATCGATGAGAAAGGACCTCATCAATCAGCTGCCTCCTGCATGCCCCCTACTGGGGATGGAGCCCAAAACCCAGGCATGTGCCCTGATGACTGAGAATCAAACCAGCGACCTCCTGGTTCCTGAATCAACACTCAACCACTGAGCCACACTGGCCAGATGGATAGGTTTTTTATTTGGTGGGTAAGAGTACTGTCATTTTTTAAAATATATATATATTGTTACTGATTTCAGAGAGGAAGGAACAGGGAGAGAGCGACAGAAACATCAAGGATGAGAATCATTGATCAGCTGCCTCCTGCACGCCCCCTACTGGGGATCAAGCCCACAACCCGGGCATGTGCCCTTGACTAGAATCAAACCTGGGACCCTTCAGTCCATAGGCTGATGCTCTATCCACTGAGCCAAACCAACTCGGGCACTACTACTGCCTTTTTTAGTGCAAATCTCAGCTCCAGCACTTAACTAGCAACATGATTTTGGACAAACCATATCTTTCAAAGCCTTGAGTTTCTCCTCTATAAAATGGAAATGATAATACTCTGTACCTCATAGGGTTATGAAGATCCAATGACCTCAGGTGTATAAAGTGTCTGACTCACAGGAAAGATTCATTAAATGGTGGCATTGGTCATCAATGCGAAGTGGCATTACCACCCCCGAATGTCCAAGTCTGCCTTGGACCGCATTCTCACTGCAGTCTTCTCCCTTTCCAGTGATTTGCTGTCTCCTGACTCAGTCCTGAGCTGTTTGTATCCTGGGGATCATGGAAAGAAAACTCCGAATCCAGCCAATCAGTACCAGTTTGATAAAGTTGGGTGAGTCAGCAGTATTTCCTCCTTTCTCAGCCTCTCTGCTTCTGAGTTGTGGCTCAAGCTTAATGCAGGAGACCTAGTAGGGCCAGCAGCCTCTCAGGGGGTAGGGAGACCTTGGGGCAGGAGAGAATGCTCTATTGAGAGAAGGGAACACATGATCTTTCCTGCTTATGGGGCAAACGGAGGTCATGGATGGGTGGGTCGGGAACATAATAAGAACACGTGTTATAATAAAAACGTTGAACATTTTAATTCTCTGAAGATTAAAAACATTTTAAAATCCTATATAATAAAAGCCTAATATGCTAAGTGTCCGATCATCCGGGCGTCCGTTCAACCAATCAAAGTGTAATATGCTAATGATATGCTAAGGCTGTTCAACTACTCGCTATGATCACCAGTTGCTATGACATGCACTGACCTCCAGGAGTCAGATGCTCTGACTGGTAGGTTAGCTTACTGCTGGGGTCCGGCAGATCGGGATTGAGCAAGATGGGCCCGACATGCCCTGGAGCCCTCCCATGGTCCCTCCCTGGCTGGCCAACCTCCCGCATCCCTCCCTGGCCCCAATTGTGCACCAGTGGGGTCCCTCGGCCTGGCCTGCACCCTCTTGCAATCTGGGACCCCTCGGGATGTCAGAGAGCCAGTTTCGGCCCAATCCCGCAGGCCAGGCTGAGGGACCCCACTGGTGCACGAATTTGTGCACCAGGCCTCTAGTACTTTATAAATTGGTAAACTAGTAAGTAGAATGATCATGTGCACTGACTTTTTATTGAGATTTGCTTATTAGTTGAGGACTGTCAGGGGAAAAGAGAGAAGTGAACATGGGAGAGATGACATTTACAATAGGGAACCGCTGAAGTCAAGAGGCGTTGCTGGTAGCCTGGCTATAAGCATGGCTGAGCCAGCAGGACCCGCCTGTCTGGGGTGATTGGGAGGAAGACTATATCCTGGGACCATTTCAGAAAGGACTTACAAAATCGTTTTATTCTTTTATGCAGCATCCTGACTTTGAGAGACTACGTACTTGATTTAGGACACCCCTATTTGTGGGTACAGAAGCTGGGTGGCCTCCACTTCCCTAAAGAGCAGCCCCAGGTGTGTACACTGATCCCGTCTCCTTAGCTGGAGAGCTCTACCTCCTCTCTACCCATACAGACTCCAGAAAGGCTTTTGGGGGCTTTACACTAGCAGAATGCTTTCCCTTAAGGATACGATCTGTCCTCCCTCCACTCAGGACACTAAAATGTCCAAGGCCTCCAAGTTTTTAGGCACCTTTGCCTTCTTCCTGAGTCTAGAAACCCTTTAGATCAAAGTAACTTGGGTCCTTGCTCTGGGTGCAGCACAACTGGAGGCTCTGCTGCCCCTTGGTCTTGTGTACAAAGAGGCCAAACATGAAGTGTAAGCAGAACCCAGGGCGTCTGGCACCTTAGCAGAAGCTTTCCTTTTCTCAGGAGCTGGCCACAGCCTCCTGAGAACCCAGCAGCTTGTGTGGCTCCTGCTGGGACTCGGTGTCTGGCCTGTCACAGCAGGTAAACCCTGCCTTTCCCGTCAGGTGCCCACCTCAGGGCATGGGTGAGCTTGGCAGGCAGGGCCTAGGAGAGAGGCGGTGCCTGGAGGAAGGGAGGAGCACTCAGGTGTGCCTCTTGCTGTCATCCACAGCATACGGTGATTGCTGACCACTCGCTGAGCTCCAGCCACATGGAGACCACCATGAAGCTGTTAAAGACCAGAGTGCAGTCCCGCCTGGCCCTCCACAAACAGTTCGCGTCCCTGGGTAAGCTGCTGTTGGGCCTGTGGCTTGAGAGCCATTCACTCAACACAGGGACAAAAACAGCCTAGCTCTTCATTCAGATGTCTGGAACCCTGACAACGAATTAAAGAGGCTGGATTTCGGGCTCTTGCTGAGCTGCGGTGTTGGCAGGGCCACTGGAGAGAGCTGCAGGCCATCCAGGCACAGATCTGAGCTCCCCCAGGGTCATCAGGGTGGTTTTGGCTCACAGAGGAGGCCCCCAGGGTCATCAGGGCGGTTTTGGCTCACAGAGGAGGCCCAGAGCCTTCTGGTGGCACAAGTTGGTCAGGGGCAGCTCATCCTAAGTTAGCGGATGTCCGACTGGTGTGCATTCTACAGATATTTAGTGGGAGTCCAGCTCATGATTCATGGAGCCCACCTTCAGCTTCTTTGAATACAGCTGTATAGGGATCCACTCCTCGTCCCTCCCTGAGACCTACTGAGCTAACACCCTCCAGGGTCAGGCTGAACCCCACTTTTCATAAGCTCCCAGGTGATTCTGCTGAGCCATTGACCACGGTGGTGGCCATAGGGGGCTTCTTTTCATTCATTCATTCAGTAAATACTTGTCAGGGGCTTCCTACGTACAAGGCAAGATAGTGAGGGTTAAGGTCTTTCTGATACAAGAGGGCTGTCAGGACAGACATTGGGTTTCCAGGACCATCGCGAGACCCTACCCCTCGGGTTCGGTCTTGTGCTCCCCGTGGACCCTGGTCTCTCCAGGGCAGCATTGCTGGTCCGTCGGGCCTTTCTCCCCTTCAGCAGTGCTGCATTTGTTTGTCTCAAGGTTGGATGATTGTCATCCTGGGCAGCGTTTACTGTGTTGGCATATTTGCTTATTGAAATGCCAGCAGGAATTCACGCTGGAACAGTTCTCCAGCCTTTCTCCCCTGGAGGAGCTGACACAGAACACTTCAGTCTTTTCCTCCATCAAGGTCAGCTGTGGGAACAGCCCTCTCGGCGACTCGATCTAATTAACCGTCCCTGCTGCAGCGGCACTGTCATTGGTTTTGGCTGCTGGGGCTCTTGTTGTGCTGACTGTCATTTGCATTAAGGATAAAGCACCGTGAATGCTGGTGCTGGGTCTGGCCACTAGCACGTAGCCCTGGGTGAAGTCAGGTTGGCGTGCCTGCATTCCCGGCACATGTTGACCTGGGCACCTACTGAGTGCCAGGTGTACCTAGACATCTGGCAAGGCCATCTGAGCCCTCTAGAGGATGCTGGTTATCTAGCTGTGGCACCTGATTTCTACCACCTGTCTTGCTCTCTTTTAGAACATGGCATTGTACCAGTTACTAGCGATTGCCACTACCTCTTCCCTGCAAAGGTTGTCTCTCGCCTGGTGAAGTGGGTGACGATTGCCCATGAGGATTACGTGGTAGGTAGAGGAGTGACGGGTCATCATTGCTGTCCTGGGGACCGTAGGCTGATGTCTCTACCAGGCGGGCAGGAGGTTTTAAAGGAGCAGGCAGTTCATTCTTTGTCCGTGGTGACTTCTAGGATCTGCATTTCACCAAAGAAATTGTGGAGGCAGGACTGGCTGGGGACACCAACCTCTACTACATGGCACTCGTGGAAAGGGGCACAGGTAATTTGTTCTGCTCATAACCGTGGTTCTAGGCAAGGGGAGTGGCTGAGAATAAAACATTCCTGGAAATTGCCCAAAGAAAGCGAAAGATCTGGAATCCTGCTGCAGGACTTAACAAATAGTAATGAATGTGACAGGCACCGTTAGGTGAGTACTTGATCTCATTTAATCCTCATGACTGTCCTAGGGATGGTAATATTTATTTTATAGGTGAAGACGTTAAGACTTAATCACAAACCCAGTCTGACCTCTGACCCTGAGCTCTTGGCTTTACTGCTCTCTAGAATCGATCACCTGTTCTTACCCCCCTTCCCAGAAGGACTGACGTGTCCCTCTCAGGTTGTGAGGTGCAGGGTGGCAGGACCTTCCTCCCTCTGCAGTTTCTGCACTCATCGGAGGCATCAAAACTGTGATTCCTCACAGGTGTCCTGGCATCTGATTGGCCAGGCTTCCTGCTTGAGCCACCCAGATACTCCCTGGGATGCTATTGCCCGGCCCCAGCCTCAGCAGGCCTGGCTCGGACCACAGGATCGGATTCCCGGGGCTTGGTACTGTGGCCACAGGGTCGGGGGACTTGTTTGTAGTTTTTTCTTCCCTTCTCTTTTTCTTCGTGTGTTTTTAAAATTATTCTGAGGAAATTAAGTACTTCAGGTACAGGGAGGCTCTCAATCCCACTTTATGCTCTCCCTCAGGGTAGGGGACTACTATTTTGAATTTGTGCAGTTAGATTAACAAAAAGTTGTTGAATAGGGTTCAATCCAGAAATATATGCAGACTGCTGTGACAGAGGCAACACAACAGTAAAGAAAGGAATCACTATAATAAATGATTTTGTGACTGTTGAGGAAGAATTGTCTTAACCCATACTCTCTTGCCCGCTGTTAATTTGAATTATTGGTGTGTCAGAGAGTTCTTTTTTAAATCCTCCCATAAATAGTGAAAAAAGAATGGCATACTTACATTGGTAGAGACGATAAATGTCATCCTATTGAGAGTGGCAAAGACTTCCCCCAGAGAAAAAATGAATATGTTAAAGAAATACAAATATTTCATTGAATGATTATGAACACAGCGCTGACATCAGGCAGTTAAAGTCAGCACTGCTGCATTGCACCTGTTTGATCTTAGGAAAGTTCCTTTTGGAGCCCGAGTTTCTTTATATGTACAGTGGGGATGATGATAATGGTACCCATCTCAGAATCATTGTTAGGATAATAAAGTGTGCAGAATAGCACAGTGCTTGGAAACAGTAAGTACTCAATAAATGTTGGCTGTTAACAAGTTTTTACTAACATAATATCTAAAAATAAAAGGAACAGAATAGAGAGGATAACTTTGGTGTAATAGCTAATACACAAAACTGAAAAAAACTATGCCTTTACATGGGAAAATCCTTAACTTGCTGGCAAATAAGTGTCAAACTTCTGTCAAAGGGACAAATAGAACTCAGGCAGACCCAGTGTGGACTCGACTCTGGGGAGTCCACACCCCTCTGCCTCCTTAGAGACACCAGAGTCACAGACATCACATTCTACAACCTGGCAGTTCCACTTCGGAGGTTCCAGAACAAACACAAAAGTCAGTTTAGTACCAGAATGTGCTCTGGAGCATTTGGATTAATACGGGACATCAGCGATGGCCTTAGGGTTCCGATGGGGACAGCGCGTGGCTGGCCATCGGGGTCACAACGGATTTTTCCTCCTTTCCCTTCCCAGCCAAACTCCAGGCAGCTGTGGTGCTGAACCCCGGCTACTCCTCCATCCCACCCATCTTCCAGCTCTGTCTGAACTGGAAAGGGGAGAAACAGCACAACAATGATGACAACATCCGGGTAAGGCCCTGCTGGGGTGACCATAGGAGCAGGAAGAGCCTCTGGGGAGCTAAGGGCTGGGACACGTATAATTCCTAGGACAGAGGAGCCTGCCAGGATTTAGAGGACGTACTGGAGGCTGCATGCTGTAACGGAGGAAAGAACCTGGACCCATCGCAACCAGCTACCTAGTTTGAGGTCCACAGGTTTCACCCCATTTACAAATTAGGAAAATACCTGCCCTGAAAGGTGGTTGTCTTGGGCTTCTGTGCAAATGCGAATTAACTCAGAAGCATAGGATTGCTGGAATGAGATGAGTATGAGATCAGCTGTAATTATTATTATGTCTGATGACTTGATTCCGCGGTGGCCTTAAGGCTGTGGAGCATGTTTTTAACCCTCGCACGTTCTGACTTGGATCTCAGCGTGAGATTCCTTCTCTACACACCTCCGTCCTCTTGGCTGTGGGTGTACAAGGCAGGGAAAGCTATGGGTCAAAATCAGGAAGACCCCAGTTTTGAGGAGGGGGAGGTTTAGTGTAATCCAGTCCGGCTTGATGTGGTATGCACTAGCTCCTGCAGAGGCCCAGCTGCTGTTCTGTGGAGCTGTCAGACCCAGCAGTCTGAAAGTCGTGCTGAGTTTCCGGACTTCCCACTCTGTAGGCCATGGAGAGGGAGGTCAACGTGTTCTACAAGGAGCTGTGTGGGCCCCGGCCCGGCCATCAGCTCTTGACCAACCAGCTCCAGCGCCTGTGCGTGCTGCTGGACGTCTACCTGGAGACCGAGATCCACGACGACAGCGTGGAGGGGCCCAAGGAGTTTCCCCAGGAGAAGATGTGTCTGCGGCTTTTCAGGTGAGGGGAGGGGTCAGAGTGCCAGCGACCTCCAATCCTGGCTCTCACGGGGAATTTGGGGCAGAGATCAGAGCCTGGCATGGAGGGCATGCCTGTTCCCAGCTGCACTGATCTCTGTTCACAGAGGAATTTAAAATCCTGCTGCCGAGTTTCCTGGGGAGAGCTTGCTGTCTCCTTCCTGAAACTTCCTCACAAACACCCTCTGAAGGGGGACCACCCCCTGAGTGAGCAGAACTGAACCATGAACCAAGAGGATTTGGCTGAATTTTACTTTATACTTTCTGTACCATCCAAATAAGCCTTTTAATCTACGTGCACCTCCACCAGTCCTTCTGTACTCTTCCTAAGGCATTGACACGTCTTTCTTTTTTTTTAAATATGTTTTTATTGATTTCAGAGAGGAAAGGAAGGGAGAGAGAGAGAGAGACACACATCCATGAGGAGAGAGCATCCTGGATCGGCTGCCTCCTGCACACCCCCCACTGGGGATCGAGCCCACAACCTGGGCATGTGCCCTAGACCGGGAGTCAAACCCGTGACCTCCTAATTCCTAGGTCGATGCTCAACCGCTGAGCCAAGCCGGGCTCATCTTTGAGAATCATAGCTTTAAGCAGTCAGGCTGGACAGCAGGAACCAGCCTTGAAGGAAGACAAACACAAGTACAGATCTCTCCTTTGCTGCTCACCTTGGAAGAATCACTTCAGCTCAGCTCGGAGTCTATTTCCTACAGGCTGAAGTGGAAATGTTACCGTCTAGCTCACGATATATTATCTCTAATTTATGTAAAGTTTCCAGAATGGTATTCAGTATGCCTGCTTTCCTAGCACTTCTAGATACTTCCCTTTTGCTTTGGGGTCCTCTCTTTCACTTTTGTCCCCTAACTCATGTTCTTAGAGTCCATTCCAGAACTCCCAAGTTCACATTGCTCAGGTGTCCCTTCTGTTTGGGGCAAGGGCTTGGAGAGGAATGGTGTCTGGGAAGGGGAAGGGCTAGAATCTGTTTCTAATCAGGACAGCCCCCTGTTCCCTATCAGTCTAAGAGGCGCCTTATCTGCCCCTCCCCTTCTCAGGCAGCCAGTCCCAGCCTGGGGAACGTGTCCCCAGCATCCTCCCCCCTGTGTCTGGCACCTCCGCCTGGCCTGATTTGTGGTACTCTCTGATAATAACCAGCTCTAACCCCCGAGTGGCTGCTGGGAGGTGGCGCTGGTGGCTGCATGTTGGCGCCTTCTAGGACTTGCTCTCCCCAGTGGGTCTGTGTGAGACCTCAGCTCTTCCCACCCTCCCAGCCTGCTGTAGCACATTCCTAGGGTGGGATCTCTCACATGGCCAGTGTTCCTTTGCTGTGATCTACTGGTTCCCCAAGGACCCATTTTCTGAAGTGCTTTGGATGTCACCCACGCTGAGCTCTGTAAGGGCATTGGAAGGTGCTGCTTTGGCCACTCAGATCTAATTAACTCCATGACTGGTGCGGTGTGAGGTTCTTGGCCTAAAGTCCTTCTGACCCTTGGGATCAAGCCCCAGGAGCCTGGACTTTTTTTTTTTTTTAATGCAACAAATTTTATTTAGCATAGCCAGTCCCAACATGCGGCACAAAAAGTTTACAGAGGCTGGTGGGTACCTTCAGGCTGTAGGTTCTCCATCAGATGTATGCTTAGACTTGCCCAAATGACAGTGCCCTTCTGGTGTTGGGAGGTATCTGACCTCATGGCTACGAGCAAAAGTTTTGGGGCCAGAAAGACCTAGGTTCAAATTGCTGCTCCTACCTGTGTGATTAGGGTCTATACTTAGTCTCTTTGAGCTTCAGATTCCTCACTGGTAAAACAGCATTCACTTCAGGTATGGTTAGGAGGGTGAAATTAAACCAGCTGGAGCATATAAAGTGCCAAGCATGGTGCAGGCAGAATGAACCCACACTTAGGTAAGTGGTTTTCTTGGTGTTGGAATTAGAACCTTTTTTCTCCGTGTCTGCAATTGTGCACGTGCGCGCGCACACACACACACACACACACACACACTTTCTCCCTCCTCCTCCTCCTCCCCCTCCCTCTCTTCCTCCCCCTCTCCCTCCTACCTTCACTCACTCAGACCAAGATCCAGGGTGTTACCTAGTGGTTACTACTGAATGTCAGTCATAAGCAGATGAATAAAGGAGGCCCTTCACCTGACATGAGTTACGGGGGGCTGTGTGGAAGGGACCCTGTGTGGAGTTCTGCTTGGGGGCCCAGGATGATAGCTGAAGCACCTAAGCTTCGTGAGGTCAAGGCTTTGGCGTCAGACCTGGTCTTGAATTTGGGCTCTGCCACCTTCTGACCGTATAATGCTGGGCAGATAGTTTAACTCCTAAGACTGTTCATCTGTAAACCTTAAAAATCATAGCCATAGCGTCTAAGAGCAGGCAGTTGGTGCAGGTTCTTTTCACCCCCTGACTTCAGGGTCCTACCTCCCTCCTGCATGGGACTCTCCTTGCAAAAGAGGTTTTTAAATTTTTTTCCTCTATTTTTTTCAATTATAGAACTAAACCATGTACATTGTCAAACACAGAAAAAACAGTCAACAGTTGTTAAATATACTAAAAAGTGAGGGTGCCCACACCCTGTCCCCAGAAGTGCCCGTTGTTAGTGAGGGCTCTTCCAGGCCTGTGTTCATGCATTTGCAAGCATATAGACATTTTTACAAAAATGGCATCACACCTTACATATTGTTCTGCAGTCTGCTTTTCTCACACGTTTATTTTTTCCCCTAACAGCTGGATGGTATTGTGCAGGTAATGTAATTTCTCCCGACAGCCCAAAGGGCATGGTATGAACTGATCCCCCTTCTCCTGTTTCTCTAGGGGACCCAGCAGGATGAAGCCGTTTAAGTATAACCATCCTCAAGGATTCTTCAGCCATCGCTGACCTGCTCGGCCTGTTTCCCCTGGGCGCTCAGTGCTGTGCCTCCGCTTTCTCTTCTGTTCCACATGTGGCTCCTCATAGGCTCCAGAGACAGGTTTTATATTTCTAGCCAATTAAAGTGTCATCTGACCAAGTGGCCTTTGTCTGGTGGCTCTTCTGGGAGGAGTGGGTGGCTTTGCCGTCTGTAAGGGCCAGTAGGAGCCACAGCCCAGTGTGAAAGAGCATTTGTGGATAGACTTTCTCTGGGTGGCCAAACCCACCTTACTTGTTTCTGCTCTGGGCAGTCCTCATTATCCAGGTCAAGCATGTCAAACTCAAAGGCTAACACCAGCCAAATAAACGAGGCATGCGGCCAACGGGCCGGGAGTTTGACATGCTTGATCAAGGTATTTATTATCCTGAGTCCGTGCTATTAGGAGGTGGCAGGGGAAACCGAATCGGCATAGCACAAAACCCAAAGCTCTTCTTTCCCCTCCCCTCACCTTTCCACTGGACCTGTCATGTCCGTGTCTCTCATGGCCACATTCTATGATCGTTGGGTGTCATGAAAGTCTGACAGTGCAGTGCAAATAGGAGACAAATACATCACAAAGAATAATTGTAAATCGTGCAGGATTTGGTGAAGTCCATGAGTGATTTTGGGGACGCATGCAGAGCTACCACTCAGTGAGGCTCTGGCAGAGTGAGGCCAGGTGGCATCTGAGAATCTTCATGATGAAGACAGGCTGAGTGCCTCCAAAAATAATGATTTGACTCTCAAAGGATTAAGAGAAGTCCTGGGGAAATAGGTAACACCTTCTAAAATGTTTGCAAAATTACCTCTTTGTAATCCTGCAAAAGTCGAACGAAATGAAGGGTGGCATCAAGTGTTCTTGGGCAGGTTCATCTGAAAAGTTATACTCCTCCAAATCAGTACCCTGTTCATTCTTCATTAATTTTAACAAGTCAGATATAAAGATGTGAAAATATATAAGAATTATTACCTAGTTGCAAGTATAGCCTAAAGTTTGCTAGCTATAAGATGAAATAAGTTTCTTTCAGCTTCATTGAGATATAATTGACATAACAATGTATATGTTTAAGTTTAAGGTGTACAACTTGGTTTTTTGTATATTGCACAATGATCACCAGAATAAGTTTTGTGTGTGTGTATGTGTTAAGAACTTTTTAAGATTTACTCTTAGCAACTTTCAATATATGTAAATTTTATTTATGTGATAGTCCCAATCAGATGTTTTTTCTCCCACAACATACTTTGAAGTTTGGTCCCAGTGTACGTGTGTTCACTGTAAGTAGACTTGTACTGATTGTCCTTGGGTAAGTGGACCTCTGGTATAAAAGCTGTTATTCTCCTGTCCTCTCAGCTGATCGCTGAGCACCCAGAGACAAGGATTTCTTTTTTAAAATATATTTTGCTGATTTTTTACAGAGAGGAAGGGAGAGGGATAGAGAGTTAGAAACATCGATGAGAGAGAAACATCGATCAGCTGCCTCCTGCACACTCCCTACTGGGTATGTGCCCACAACCAAGGTACATGCCCTTGACCGGAATCGAAACTGGGACCCTTGAGTCCGCAGACCGACACTCTATCCACTGAGCCAAACCGGTTAGGGTGACAAGGATTTCTTGAGGAAGAACTGGGAGACTCCTAGCCCTGCCAGGGCCCTTCATTTTATAGATGGAAGCCTGAGCCCGGCGAGGTGAGGAGTGGAGAAGGGCACCTCCGGTGGCTCTTAAATAACCTCCACTACCTGTGCCTCTCCTTCCCCTCATCCTGCATCATTCCTTTGAATTCCAGAGAGGGAGCCTCTCCAACCCAGAGGTCCTTGAACTTCAACATGTAGGAGGCACCTATCCCGGGAGCCAACTAGAAATGCAGTTTCCCATGCCCCACTCGAATAGGACACAGTCGGCCCGAGATGGGCTTGAGGAAGTGTATTTTTAACGAGCTCCCAGGTGCACATTGCCTAGTCTCTTTTTAGAAGTTGCTGTTCTTTCTTCCCTCATTTTTTTGTTGACTCCTCAGATAATGCAGAAGGACCCCTTTCTCTGTGAGCAGCTCCCCCTCTTCTGACTGCACCTGGGGCAGCGGTATGAGCCTCTGGTTGCTTCTTCCTCTCCACAGAATGAGATCTCCTTGTCTTCTCTGACCTACTTGCCTGGGACTCTCCCTGCCAGCATCCCCTTGGTCTGGCCACCTTCAGGCCTTGCATCTCGCCGCCTGTGCTGAATAAGATTGAAATGGGCCTAAAAATAGTTCCTTTAATGGCCTCTGCATTGCAGTCTCCACTGCGTTCTTGGCTGGAAGGCAGCCAAACTGACTCAGCACAAAAGCTTGTCTCCGGTAACTGGTGGCCGGGACAAGGTTGCAAACAGCTTGTGAAGGCTGGGAGGAGGCTTGGTTTCCTAGGCAGGGATGTCAGAGCCTGTCACCCTCCGGAAGGGAGTTTTTCTTCCTTGAAGGCTGAACAAAAGAATCCTTTGGCCTTACGGAGAGGGTTTTAAAACTAGTGAGAAGCCCAGGACAATCCAGCCCCTTGAGCTACTTAACGGAACCGTTTGTGGCTTGGTTGGACAGACCAGCGGGAGGGGCTTGGCTTGTTCCTCCTCAGCCAGAATTGGCCTTGCCTTCCCTGGGACACATCCCAGACTACAGGCCCTTTCTGGTGGTCTCTACCTGGGAGGGACTCTGCCCAGGTTCCTTGCCTTTTTAAAGCTGCCATCCCTGTTCTTGATTTCTTCTAGTCTCTCCATTGTGTTCTTCCCAGCTTGCCTCCTAACTTTACAAATTAATCCAAAAGACCCCTTTTAGCCACACCAGCCCAATGAGAACCAACCCCTGGACTTTCCCCAGAACACTGAACAGAGTTCTTTCCCCCCCAAGTTTGCTAAACGGGTGGAATGTAAGCCTAAAGCTGGAGACCACGTGGAGAGGTCCTGCCTGAGAATTAAGCCTACACGAAAGCAGCCAAGAGATGGCAAAGGGAGTGCGCAGCATCTTGGAGAACAATCATTTGAGATTTCCCCCGGATCTAGCTAGAGCTGAAGCAATGCAAACTGCTTAAGCTGCTTGGTTATGTAAAATAATATAGTTTTTATTATCAATTATTAGTAGCAGTAGTATTTTGCTTAAACTAGTTTAGTTCTGTTTTGACTACTTGCAACAGAAATAATGCTGATGAGCCCAGCTGGTGTGCTTAGTGGTTGAGCATTGAGCCCGGAACCAGGAGATCACGGTTTGATTCCCAGCCAGGGCACGTGCCAGGTTGTGGGCTTAATCCCAGGTCCGGGGCGTGCAGGAGGCAGCCGATCAATGATTCCCTCTCATCAATGATGTTTCTATCTCTCATCCCCTCCTCTCTGAAATCGGTAAAATATATTTTAGAATGAATGAATGAATGATGTTTTGGTCCCTAGTTCTTTAGTTACAATCTGTTGATAATAATGCACAGAGGTCTTTGCCTCCTCTCCCCGACCCCTATCTTCAGCTCCAGGTCATAGACTCTGGTATTTACCTCTGTGTTTTTAATCATATGTAATCTCTTGATATATCAATTTAAAAAATTATTTTGAAATAACTTTTAACTTACAAAGTTATAAAAGATAGTACTTATAGGGAGTTCCTGAATACCCTCTCTCAGCTCCCTCTAATGTTAACATACACGTTCATGGTACACTGTCACAACTAAGAGATTAATGTTGGTACATTACTATTAAGTGGACTATAGGCTATTGGCTGTTCACTAGTTTGTCTACTAGTGCTCTGCGATCCAGGACAGCACATTGCATTGAGTCGTCATGTCTCCTCCGTCTCTAGTCTGTGATAGCAATCCATAATAGTGTTTAAGGCTATAGGTTACGGCCCTGACTGGTTTGGCTCAGTGGGTAGAGCGCCGGCCTGCGGACTGAAGGGTCCCACGTTCGATTCCAGTCAAGGGCATGTACCTTGGTTGCGGGCACATCCCTGGCAGAGGATGTGCATGAGGTGGCTGATCGATGTTTCTAACTCTATCCCTCTCCCTTCCTCTCTGTAAAAAGTCAATAAAACATATATTTTTTAAAAAGTCTATAGGTTACGTCATCTGTAATATCCTACAGTGACTAAGAACCACCTGGTTGGGGCCAGGGAAAGAACAAGGGTTAATGACGGATCTAAAGTTGGAATCAAGCCTTTGTATAAGGCTCCCAGATGATGCCGATGTAGGTGATCCATAAACCATGCACCAGGCCACCTGTCTGTAAGGTCATAAACATAAAGCATCTAGCACACTGCCTGGCACCTGGTTTATGCTCAGGAAAAAATACAAGAGAGGTTGGTCCCAGAATTTCAAGAGACCCCTGATGCTTGCTCAGTCCTGTATCGTCTTGTGACATCCAAAACCTCCCTTGGTTCTGTCCCCGGCCTGCGACGGGGGAGAATAAGTAACAGCAGCAGCGTTTTCATTTCATAAGCACTTGTTTTTATTGCACGGAAGCAATTGAAAGTGGTCTCCGGTGGAAAAGTGCGCCCTGGCATGGTTCAGTGCCCAGCCCCACCCACTCCAGCTCTCCAGGAGAGCGAGCTCTGGGCGCGGGCCTGACCACTCCTTTGGAAAACAGAAGGCATTTGGGAATAGGTTAAGACATCTCAAGCATAATGTGTTTCTAACTGCTCATTCATTATTGCGGTCCCCTGTCAGTTGCACGTACAGGAAATAAATGCACTTATTTGGAAAGGAGGGGGGAAGTTTTTACAGTCAAGTGTTTACGTGTGGCATTCATTCGGCATATATCACATTCCGCTACATAAGCTATCATAACATAATGGTCCATCGCCTGGGGAGGGTTTGGGGTACGGGGGCCCGGGGCGGGGAGTGCCCTTCCTTGGTAACATATTGCTAACAACTTGTTTGGTGAGGGAGAGCCCCACCATCTAAGCAGAGTTTCTTATATAAAGAAAAGGGAGGAAAAAAATGAAAATTTATTATGCCGACCCTTGAACTCCCAGACCCTCCTGAGTTTCTTTGGATGCTCTGGATGTTCCTTTCTCCCTACTTTACTTCTCCCCCTTGGCGGCCTTGTCTCCTGTGGCCTTCTCTGGGGGCCTGCTGTCTTTGTGGTCTGTGCTCGAGGACTTCTCGGCCTTTTCCGTCTTGGCTTTGCTGGGTGCGGGGGCCTCCTTGCTCGGCTCTTCCTTGGCTTGGGCCTCTGGTTTGGGTTTCTCCTCGGGCTTCTTGGCCTCTGCGGCCTTCTCCTCCTTGGCATCTTTTTTCTCGGGTGCTGCTGACGTCTCTTCCTTCTTTGGCTTTTCTGGCCCCTTCTCTGCTGCTTTGCTGGGTCCTTTGGCCTTGGCGTCATCTGGTTCCTTCTTGTCCACCTCCGTCTTCTCTTTGGCTTTCGCCTCTTCCTTCTCCTTGGCAGGAGCCTCCTTCTCGGGAGTCACTGCTTTTTTCTTATCCTCAGCCTCTTCCTTCTTGGCCTCGGCTACGGGTTCTTTGGGCTTCTCCTGCACCTCGGGCTTGGGAGCCTCCTTCTTGGGCACCTCATCTTTCTTGCTGTCCTTCTTCTCCTCGGTTTTTGGTGTGGCTGGAGCTTTCTCTTTCTCCACCTTCTTTGGTGGCTCTTTGACTTTCACCTCCTGAGGTTTCTCTTCTTCCTTCATGGGGGACTTCGCCTCTTCCTTCTTGGAGACCTCTTTCTCAGGAGCCTTGGCCTCCTCCTTCACGGGAGATTTGACCTTCTCCGGGGACTTGACCTCCTCCTTGCCAGGACTTTTGGGCTTTATGGGTGATTTGATGTCTGCAGGGGACCTTACTTCCTCCTTCACTGGGGTCTTGGCTCCTGGGGACTTCACATCAAGAGTCTTGGCCTTCTCAGGGGACTTCGCATCTTCCTTCATCGGAGACCTGGCCTTTTCGGGGGATTTGACCTCAGATGGCGATTTTGCTTCTTCCTTCACTGGGGTCTTGGCCTTCTCTGGGGATTTGACCTCAGTTGGGGACTTGGCTTCCTCCTTTGCTGGGGACTTAGCCTCTTCCTTCACTGGGGTCTTGGCCTTCTCTGGGGATTTGACCTCAGTTGGGGACTTGGCTTCCTCCTTTGCTGGGGACTTAGCCTCCTCCTTCACTGGGGACTTGGCCTGCTCAGGGGACTTCACCTCAGCTGGCGATTTTGCTTCTTCTTTCATGGGGGTCTCGGCCTTGGCTGGTGACTTGGCCTCTTCCTTCTCTGGAGACTTGTCCTCCTTCTCTGGGGATGCAGCCTCTTCTGCTGGGGGAGACTTTGTGGCTTCTTCTCCCCCTTCTGCTTCCTCCTCTCCTCCCTGTTCCTCCTCCTCCTCGCCCTCCTCCTCTTTGGCCTCTTTCTCCTCTTCTTCAGTCACTTCTTCGGTCACTTGTATCTCCTCTGTCTGTTCCTCCACGATCACCGTTTCCTTCTCTGACTTTTCTACCACCCTGATCTTCTCCTCACTTTTGACCTTTATGTGAGTGGCCGTGGAAGGGACTTTAGGGAGTCCTTCTGGAAGGGAGAAGGGACCAAAGCCAATCCGACACTCTTCACCCTCCAGGAGTTTTCTGCAGAACGGATAATGGAACACATTAACATGAACTCAAAGCAGGTCGGTAACTTGGGGGTCTTCCTGGTTTCCTCTGAAGGCCCATAGTGTCCAGTGATGGGGACTTCGGCAGAGGACGGAATGTGAATAATGGGCACTTTGAGAATGGAGCGAGTCCCTTAGTAAATCATCCCAGGAGTCCACACCCCAATGGCACTGTTCTTGTTTAATGCAGCAAAGGCTGCAACTTATGAGATAAAACACCTTCTTTTCCTTGAAAAATTACCCTTAAGAGAGAGTGCCTACTTTAACAAAATTTATATTTATTGAGAAAGTTGGGAGCCTGAGAAGACAATTTCATACTTCCAAATTTGGGTTTAAGAGGTCTAAGAATGTTCCTATTTGAATTTCAAGGATCTCCTGTCACCTTGTATTCTCATCCTTTGAGTTTTAGGAATAGGGTGATGGCAGCAGTTTCTGCTCTTTTTGTGTGTGTGTGTGTGTGTGTGTGTGTGTGTGTGTGTGTGTGTGTGTGTACTAGAGGGCCGGTGCACGAAATTCGTGCATGGGGGGCAGTATCCCTCAGCCCAGCCTGCACCCTCTTTAATCTGGGACCCCTTGAAGGATGTCTGACCGCCCGTTTAGGCCCGATCCCAAAACATTTTCTCAGGTTTTAAAAAGTTGCCGAAATGGGCAGTCAGATATCCCTTTCACAATCCAGGACTGCTGGCTCCCAACTGCTTGCCTTCCTCTGCCTGATTGCCCCCAACTGCTTCTGCCTGCCAGCCTGATCGACGCGTAACTGCTCCCCGGCCCGCCCAATTGCCCCAAACTGTCCTCCCCTGCAGGCTTGGTCCCCCCCCCCAACTGCCCTCCCCTGCTGGCCTGGTCTCCCCCAACTGCCCTCCTCTGCTGGCCTGGTCATCCCTAACTGCTCTCCCTGCTTGCCTGATTGCCCACAACTGCCCGCCCCTGCAGTCCTGGTCCCCCCAACTGCCCTCCCCTGCAGTCCTGGTCCCCCCAACTGCCCTCCCCTGCAGTCCTGGTCCCCCCAGCTGCCCTCTCCTGCAGGCCTGGTCCCCTGCAACTGCCCTCCCCTGCCAGCCTGGTTCCCCTGCAACTGCCCTCCCTTGTTGGCCTGGTCTCCCCCAACTGCCCTCCTCTGCCGGCCTGGTCACTTCCAACTGCCGTTCTCTGCTGGCCTTGTCACCCCTAACTGCCCACAACTGCCCTCCCCTGCAGGCCATCTTGTGGTGGCCATCTTGTGTCCGTATGGGGGCAGCCATCTTTGACCACATGGGGGTGGCCATCTTGTGTCTTGGAGTGACGGTCAATTTGCATATTACTCTTTTATTATATAGGATATATATATATATATATATATATATATATATATATATATATATACACACACACACACACACACACACACACACACACACACACATATACACTCTGTATGCCCCACACTGGGGATCCAGCCCGCAACCCAGGCATATGCCTGATGGGGAATTGAACCTTGATCTTCTGGTTCATAGGTTGATGCTTAACCACTGATCCATGGCAGCCAGGCTGTTTTGAGAATTTCTATGAGTTTATTTGAGCCAAACTGACGACATGCTGGGAGCAAGATTTCAAATGCTCCCTCCAAAAGTATTGTTATTATCACTCCTATTTCATTTCCCAAAAAAACACCTGCTCAGAGAGCCAAGAAACTCTATGCTTGAGAGACAATTGTAAAGGACCCTGCACTCAAGTACCTCTTTTCCCTGCAAAACAGGCCTCTCGTTGGCTGCATTTGGGGAGGGATTGAGGAGCTTTAACCCTCTTAAGTCACTGTCAGGATGAACATAAGCCACTCTTAAGGTTTTTGTCTCAGCCCGGGCTGGTTTGGCTCAGTGGATAGAGTGTCAGCCTGCAGATTGAAGGGTCCTGGGTTTGATTCCAGTCAGGGGCACATACCCCCAACCCCCATTAGGGCACATGTGGGAGGCAACCAATCGATGTGTCTCACATCGATGTTTCTGCCTTTCCCCCTCTCTTCCACTCTCTCTAAATATATATATATAATAATTTATATAATAATATATATCAGGTGAGGATTAACAAAAATATTCTCAGGTGAGGATTAACAAAAAGCACACACACTATATATTTTTTTGTCTCAGAAAGTACAATGGTGGTTGCCAGGACTGAGAGAATGGAGGAAATGAGCGTGGAGAAAACTCAACAGAGTTTCAGATTGAGATGATGAAAAATGTTCTGGAGATAGATGGTTGCACAACAATGTAAATGTACTTAATGCCATGGGACTGTATATTTAAAAATGGTTAAGTGGCGCCCTAACCGGTTTGGCTCAGTGGATAGAGCGACAGCCTGCGGACTGAAGGGTCCCAGGTTCCATTCCGGTCAAGGGCATGTACCTTGGTTGTGGGCACATCCCCAATGGGGGGTGTACAGGAGGTAGCTGATCGATGTTTCTCTCTCATCGATGTTTCTAACTCTCTATCCCTCTCCCTTCCTCTCTGTGAAAAATCAATAAAATATATTTAGCCCTAGCTGGTTTGGCTCAATGGATAGAGCATTGGACTGCAGACTGGAAGGTCTCGGGTTCGATTCTGGTCAAGGGCACATGCTCGGGTTGCGGGCTCGATCCCCAGTAGGGGGCATGCAGGAGGCAGCCGATCAATGATTCTCTCTCATCATTGATGTTTCTATCTCTCTCTACCTCTTCCTTCCTCTCTGAAATCAATAAAAATATATTTAAAATATATATATATTTAAAAAATAAAAATGGTTAAGTGGCAAATTTTATATTATGTATATTTTACCACAATAAAAAAAAAAGTTCATCTTTATCTCTAAGACAGGCAGGCTGCCCTCATGGGGGGCTTGGAACCCCAGGCTTAGCTCCTCATAAGAGTACAAGGGCTCCCCACCACACTGACGGCCCCCGGCCCACCTCACCTGTAAGCCGCAATCTCAATATCCAGAGCCATCTTGACATTGAGCAAGTCCTGATACTCTCGGAGCTGGGCTGCCATCTCCCACTTGGTGTTCCTCAGCTCAGCGTCCAGCTGCTGGATAGCGTCCTGAGGGCGACAGGTCACATACCCCTCACACCCCAGCCAACACCTGGCCCTCGGCACCAGAGAGGCCGAGCCGGGCCGGCCGTGCAAACCAAAGCAGCCCTGTCCCGCCCCGCAGCTGGAGCCACACCCACCCTGGCAAAGCCACGAGGGCCTCCTTTACGGACATGGAACCACGTGGAACGAACATTCAGCTATGGATAGAGCCTGAGCCTGGGGAATGGTCTGGAATGACACACACCAGGCTCCAACAAGGTTATCACTGGCTAGTAGGACGGTGGTTGAATGTTTGCAGATCTCTTAAGCTTAGAAAATGCTGCTCTGGCTCCCTATTGGCTCTCCCATTCTCCAAAGTGCCCGCCACACAGTCAAGGGCTCAGGAGGCATCTGTTGTTGACAACTGAGATGATACACAGAAGCACAGAAGCTAAGTAGGAGTTGAAGCTTCTTCCTTGTCCCCTGGCCCATGTAACCACTGCTTAAAAGAAACCATTATGGCTGACTTTTATTGCCTCCTTTTTATTGTCTTGGTTTTCTCAATTTTCTATCATCACCACATATTATCTGCATAATAAGTGCTTTAAAAGTGCCGGGGGGGGGGGAGGGAGGTTGTTTTGTTTGTTTGTTTTTATTGATTTCAGAGAAGAGAGGGAGAGAGAATCATTGATCGGCTGCCTCCTGCACGCCCCTCACTGGGGATCGAGCCCACAACCCAGACACGTGTCCTGACTGGGAATCGAACCTTAATCTCCTGGTTCACAGGTCAATGCTCAACCACTGAGCCAGCCGGCCGGGCAAACGTGCCGTTTTCTTAAGCCAGTTGTCTTTAATAGGGAGTCTGCCAAGGCCTTCCCCGGTTACCCACACTCACAGACGTTGGTTATTATTCACCAGATGCCCTTTTGTGAGCAAACCCTGCTAAGAACATTCACTCTCATCTCTTAGAAAGGTTGTCTATCTCTTTAATCTTCAGAGCTCTGCAAAGTAGGCATTCTTTTTTGTTGTTAATTCTCACCTGAGGATATTTTTCCATTGATTTTTAGAGAGAGTGGAAGGGAGGGGAAAGACAGAAATATCGATTGGTTGCCTCCCACCCGTACCCCAAGTGGGGACCAAGCCTGCAACCAAGGTACATGTCCTTGACTGGAATCGAACCCGGAACCCTTCAGTCCACGGACCGCCGCTCTATCCAGTGAGCCAAACTGGCCAGAGCAAAGTAGGGGGGTGGGCTCAGTTGGTTGGGCATTGTCCTGTGCACCAAAAGGTTGCCAGTTTGATTCCAGGTCACGGCTCATGCCCGGGTTGCAGGCTCAATCTCAGTAGGGGGCATATAGCCTCTTAATATTTCTCTCTCTGTAGCCATTCTTTTTTTTTTTTTTTCATTGAAGGAATTCAGAGTTGGGGAGGCAGATAAATTTCCTGGAGTCACATACCTAGAAAGACCTACTGGTATATCTGGTATGCCTGACTCCAAGGCCCATGTTCTCCATCACTACAATCCTGTTCAGAGGACAGTGACTTATCCAAGGTCAAGGTTACCCAACCCAGTGAGACAGTCTGGCTCTCTACCCCCACCCTGCCCACCTGGTAGGAGGCGATGTCGGCTTGATGACGGTCCTCCAGCTCAGAGCGTTGCCTCTCCAGCGAGTCCTTGGTGCCTTTGAGTGCCTCCAGCTCGGTGGTCCTGGCCTGCAACTGGCGCCGGTACTCACTTATCTCCTCCTGTGCCGAGCGCATGGCATCTGTGTTCACCTTGGCTGCCTCTGACAGTCGGTCCAGCCTCACTGGGGGAGAAGGGGACAGCATGGAGTTAGACACACCTGGATACGTGTTCCACTGCCCAGCTCCAGAAGGGGACACACATAGGTTGAGGACCTACTGGGTGCTGAGTGCCATCCTGATGCTTAACTCATCCTATCTTGCATGATAGGCAAAGGACTACTGCCCAAGGCTACCCAGCTAGTGAGTGGCAGAGCTGGGACTCAAATCTAGTGTCTACATGGCTCCAAAGATTAGACTGTCTCCTCGACTCAGGATGCAGAAACCCTACAGGGCAGAGGAGAGAGGAAACCCCCATTTCTGGTCCTAATGCCTGGTTTAGCTCCCCAGCAAGGGCTGGCAGTGCTGGGGGTTCCGATGTGAAACCTGGCTTCACTCTGAACTTGGGGCTCCGAGTTTAACTCTGAACTTATGGCGGGATAAGCTCCTGAGCCTTTGACCTTTGAAGACAGGAGGGTGCTGTGAGCTGCCATGAAGCCACAGCCCCTTCCTTGCAGGTTTCTGCTGTGCAGAGCCCAAGGTCACTGCAGAGCCTGGGGCCTGCGAGCCAGCTCTGCCCCTTCCTTCCTCCACCTGGCTGCACTGGAGCCCCTGAGCCCAGGGCAGCCACACCTGGCCCCTGCAAGCACAGGGCTGCTGGTTCCCAGACCTTCCGGGGCCGGCGGAGGTCTAGAGACTAGTCTACATCTCCTGAAAGTGAACATCCTGAATCCTGAGACGGCGACACCCAGGGCCTGCGTTGGGAGTATGGGAGGAAGAAGGGAAGCCAGCTGGATGGCCCGGAAGCCTAGGCTGGTTTGCTGGTATGAAGGGCAAAGCCAGCGAGAACAGAGGGGTTTGCTAGGGGAGGAGTCTTGCTGCAGAGAAGTGGAAAAAACAGAAACAAAAAAAAAACAGGAAAAGCCTGCATCCAAATCCCAGCTTTCCTGGCTTCCCCTATAACGCTGGCAAAGATTTAGAAACCATCCTGATGGGTGAGGGTTCTTACCCACTGTGATCACAGACCCGTTTGGAAATCATTGAAACCCCTGCACCCTCTCCCAGGAACAATGCATCAAGTTTTACATTTGGGGGGGAGGGGGGAGCGGTGGATCATGGAGCTTCCCAGGGTAAGAAGCCCAGGTGGTCCACCCCCATCTTTCAACCCAAATAAAATAGAAATGAAAACCAGAGAAAGCAGCATCGGTCAAGGTCACCCTGCAGCTGCTGGAAACAGCTTCAGAGCTGCTGCAGCTGCAATCTTGCTGACTCAGGGCAGCTTGGAGTTGGGGGCGGGCTACGGATTTGGGAGGCTCCCCGTTTCCCAGGCGAGGAGAGGGGACATTGTAGGGTTCACCGGCCACCTCGGTCTCAGGTGCCAATTGTTTGTAGTGATGGCCCCCCCCTCCCCCGGGGGAGAAAGGATGTGAGAATGCCCCACTTCTCCCGAAATGAGTGAGGAGGAGCCTGATGGGGATCAGAAGAATGGAGTCCGTCCCCTGCCGTGTCCAGAAAAGGGGGGTGGGCCACAGGGCAGGGAAGGCAAGTTACTTTGAGGGCAAGGAGAGTCCCCAGCGCTTGTGAGCTCGTGACTAGACGCCAGCATTGCTTCGGAGCTATAGAGGGAACCTGATGTGAAGGGGCCTCGGAGTGGGCTTACCTAACTGTAGGGGAGGAGGGGGAGACCAGGAGGGCCCCAGAGTTAAAGGACAAGCTTAAGGCCCCTGGAGGAGGGCAGCCAAAGGTGAGGTCATACTTGACGGGGGGTTGGAGACATCCCACAGGAGACCCAGAGGGAAACCGTTCTTTAACTAAGGGTTATGAACTTTGCATGGGGAAGCTGAGCAATGTACTCTCTCCAGCCACCTCCTCGCAGAGTCCACCAGCGTCCCCTGGTATCACGCCACCCACCCCGCCCCTCCCCGCCTGACCAGCAGGGGGAGCCCCTTCCTCTCTCCCCCCCCCCCCCCCCCCCCCATCCCCGCGCGCGCTTGCGAACCTCGGAACCACTCCTCGGACTGCAACGTGCTTTGCACCGTGTGGCCCTCGAGCTGAGCGCGGATCTCGCGCAGCGCGGACGTCACGTCGCACTTGAGGGCGTCGCGCGCGTCGGCCTGGGCCTGTGCCTGCGCCACGCCGCAGCCCTGGATCTGGCTGAGCAGCTCGCCCACCTCCTCCTGGTGGTGGGCCGCAGGTAGCCGCACTCCTCCTGCAGGGACTGCACCTTCTTCTGCAGCTCGGCGCGCGCCGCCTCGGCCTCCTGCGCAAAGCGCACGAGCGCGCGCGCGCCGCCGCCTCGGCCTCCTCGCGCTGCCGGGCCTCGTCGTCCAGGCGCTGCCGCACGTGCGCGATGTCCTCGAGCAGGTGCTCCTGCTCCAGGCGCAGCTGGCCGCGCGCGGCGCCCAGGCGCAGCACGACGCCGCGCATCTCCCGCACCTCGCGCTCGTACAGCTCGCCCATGGCCGCGCGCCCCGCCTGCTGCTGCCGCAGCGCCGCCGCCTCGCCCTCCAGGTTGCGGTTGTGCGCCTCGAGCTGCCGCACCTTGTCGATGTAGCCCGCGAAGCGGTCGTTCAGCACCTGCAGCTGCTCCTTCTCGCTGCGCGCCGCCACCGCCATCACGCCGCCCTCCGGCCCGTTGCTCAGCGTGTCCAGCGAGTCGGTGCTCGAGGCGACGGCCGCGCCGCGGAAACGGCCCGGCGGGGCCGACACGGAGCTCACGGACGTCCGCGCCCACGAGTGGAAGCCGCTCGACGAGCCGGCGGCCGAGCGCGCTCCGCCCGCGCCGCCCTTCCGAGCCAGCGCGTAGTGCAGGCTGCCGCCTCCGTGCAGCGACCCGAACGGGGCGCCCAGCAGCGCGTCGGCGCCGCCGAAGCTCATCATGGCTGGAGCAGGTCTGGCTGCGGGCGGGCGGAGCGGGCGCCTGGGGCTGGGACGGGGCGGGTGGCACTGCGGCAGCTCCGGGACGGCGGCCCTTTTATAGCAGCGGGGCCGAGTCCAGCCCCCGGCAGTTGGCGGGGTGCGGGGGAGGAGGGCCCCGCCCGCCTCCTCCCCTGCTGCCCCGGGGCTGGCCGGCTCCGCCGCAGTGAGAGGGGCGGGGCAGGGGAGACCGGGGAGTGAAGGGGAATACGCGAGGAGTCGGAAGAGCCCCCTCCCCGCCTCCACGAGGTCAGGTCAGGGCGGGTAGAGGATTCCCAGGATGGACCGGCGGGGACCCCCGGGTGCGAATCGGAAGACCCTGCTGCTGTTTTCCGAATCAGAAAAGGGACTGGAATGAGGAGAGGACGAGGAGAGTTGCTGGGCACCGGGGCAGGGCGCCTTGGGGATGGAGCGACGGAACACTCCCTAGTCAGTAGGATGAGGGGATGGCGGCATGAAACGGGGGCGCAAGGTTTTCCTAATAGTTAGAGAGGCCCTCGGGATAAAGGGGTGCAGAGTGCCTGCAGCCACCGGGGAATAGGGGGAGGGAGCGAGGCAATCCTGAATGGAGGCAGGGCGGACACTACGGAGGACAGAAATAAGAGGATCTCTGAGTGGAGTTTCAGTGTCCCCCAAGTAGCTAAGGGGCCCCCGGGACAGGGCTCAAGAAGCTCGGCAGCCCCCCCAGAAGAGGGGAGGGGAGCCTGGAGTGGAGGGGGGCAACCAAAGTGAAGCCCAGAGGAGGGAAGCCCAGGGGTCTCGGCAGGGCAGAAGGTGGGAGACCCCACAGCTGGCCCCAGGGAGAAGGACCCTCGTGAAGGGGGCAGAGGGTCTCCCCTGCACAGACCGGAGGAACCTGGGCTGCGTGTGAGGGTTCCAGAAACCCAGAGTGGGGGTGCTGCTGGGGACAGGGCGTGCAAATGGGAGAGCTGGTGCCCGTCTAGAGGGGTGCAGGAGGGGGAGGGGAGTGACAGGTGAGCTAGTGGTCGCTCCACAATTTGCTGGCCAGATGACCTTGGACAAGTTGTATCTATCCGCCCCGCCCCCCACCCACCCACCTCAGGCTGCACCTTAAGACCCCTAGCTCCCCAAGCAGCTTCAGCTTTGGGGGGGGGGGGGCCTCTGGCTGGATTAGGGGAGGGGAACCCATGTGCTGCCTCCCCACGGCTGCTTTCCCATCTCCCTAGTTCTCCCCTTTCCATCTCCTCACCTTCAACTCGGCATCTCTTCCCCCACCCCCACAACCGATGAGTGGGTGCCCCGTAGGCATCCCTTCTCACCCCCACCCAGGGAAGTGGTGGGATGCTGTTAGATACCAAAGTCCCTCACCGCCATAAGCCCTATTGGAGGGTCAGGTAGAAAAAGGGGTCCTTGACCTTGGGGGTGGGGGTGGGGGGAGGGTGCCTGGAACTGCCGATGTCATTTAACTTTTTCTCCTTTGGGCTAATTTCCAATGCCTGGCGAGTGAGTGCCCGCAGCCCTGCAGATGGTACTTCAGCACCGGGGACAGCGCCCGCTCCTCGACCGGGAGGGAAGGGTTAACCTTGGCGTTGGGAGGAGGGGAAGGAGGTTGGCAGATCCGCTTTGCCCCGACCTTTGGGCTGAGCGGGTGGGGAATTGGGAGGGAGAGGGTGAATGAATGAATGGCCTGGCAGGGTCGCCAAGGGAGCCGAGGACCCAGCCCCTCGACTTTCTGGTGGGGGTCCCGTCCCTGGTTTTCTGTGAAGTTCTTGTAACACACACACCTGGGCTGTCCTGCTGATGCTGAGAAGGGATCCCCTAGAGTCCGTGTAAGACTTCGCTCTCAGATCTGAGCCTCCCTTCGCCAGTTACCTCAACCCCCACCACTGCCTCTCCAATACGCACTGGTCTTCCTTCTGCGGGATCCCCAAGATGGGGGCAAACTGATCCCTCGGAAAAGTCCTCTGCGGGTTCGTTTCTCGGTGCCTTCCACCTTATTCCCAGCCCCCCCCACCTTTCCCACCCTCCCCCCTTCCAAGTCCCCCTGCCACCCTCCCCCCTTCCAAGCAGACCCTGAGCAATGCGGAAGTGACGGCGGCGCTGTCCCTTTAACCACGTTTTACTGGAAGGAGAGTGCGCTGGGGAGGAGGAGGCAGGAGGCGGGAGGGAGTTTCTGGGTTTGCGTGGAGAAGCGGAACATGATGAAGCATTTTCCCCCTCTTTAAAGATCCAGGCTAGCTCTCGTGTGCCGGGGCAGAGGGGCCGGTTTGCAGTTGGTGCTGGGAGGATGGAGGCTTCTGAGAATGGCACTTTGTATGTGTGGGGGGGGGGCAGGCGGCGGGGAGGGCTGACGCAGGGTCCCCTTGGTGTCACATGGCTCCCCATTTACTTGTCATCCTGCTTGTAGTTTTACCACTGGAGCCTGGTTCCACTGGGTCTTTTCAGTGGTCTGCATAATGCAGAGACCTCCTCTGGGTGTGGGAGGGCTGACAGGCAGCTGACAGCAAAGGGGAGTGTGTTGGGAGGGTCCAGGTGAAAGAGAGGAAGGGGCCAAGATGGGTTCTGTCAAGGCCAGGGGGCCACAACCATGGGATAGCAGCTGCCTGTGGAGTCCAAGCAGGAAGTCCCAAGCATGAGGTGGCTGGGAAAAAAATGGCATAAGGGTGAGAGCTCTTAGGTCACCCCCCCCCAAAGGGCCCTGCAGGCTCCCCTCCAGGATGCCTTTTCTGGCCTCCTTGACTCCCCCATTTAGTGAATTCCTCCCTCCCGGGTCCCCCCCGTGGCTAATCCACCCCATCACACTCAGCACTCTGTGTTGTCATCAGGGGAATACATTCCATCAGTTCTCCTGCCAAACTTGTGGTCTGGAGGGGAGCAAAAATGATTCTGCCCTGATTCCTGAGGCCTCGAATCACTTCCATCTTCCTCCCTTCGGTTCTTACCCTTTGGAAGTGAGTAGAACCACAGATTCATTCATATCCATCACGAGTTTACTGAGTACGTGCCCTGTGGTAGTGAATAGAAGTTACAGAACTCTGTACGCCTCGAAACTTTTATCCCTGGGGCCAGAATGCTCAGGTGCAGCGTTTCCCAAGGCACCTACTTCCGGATGATAAGTGCTCACCCAAAAAGGAGAGAGAAAAAGAGGGAGTTTCAGGGCTAAATAGGGCCCTTGGAGCCTGGACGAGGCGATGAACATTGGGGATCTACCAGCGGTGAGTTGAGTGTGCCGGCTTCCCCAAACTTGTTTGGCCACAGGCTCTTCTCCTCCTCCTCCTCCTCCTCCTCCTCCTCCTCCTCCTCCTCCTCCTCCTCCTCCTCTTCCTCCTCCTCCTCCTTCTCCTCCTCCTCCTCATACTTTTTTTTATTAATTTCAGAGAGGAAGGGAGAGGGAGAGAGAGATAGAAACATCAGTGATGAGAGAGAATCCTCAAGCAGCTGCCTCGGGGGATCAAGCCTGCCAACTGGGCATGTGCCCTGACTTGGAATCGAACCGGTGACGTTGAACCGGTGACCTCTTGGTTCCTGGGCCCATGCTCAATTGCTGAGCAACACCTTGGCCTGGCCTGAAGGCTCTTCTTACCCCCAAGTGTCTCCCACAGTGGCCCACGCTGAAAGACCCACTCAGAGTGGAGCCTCACTCCCGCTGTCCCTGGGCTGCCCTCTGGGCTCCTGTAGAGCCCAAGGCGAGTGATCCTCAGCGACGCAGCACGAAGCTCCCTGGGAACAGCAGCCAAGCACTGCTGTTTGCTTTGCTTCATTCACTCAGCAGCGATGGGGTTAGACCCTGTGCTGAGCACTGCGATCTCTGAAGAATGAGACCCTAAAGAGGGAGAATCCCTCCCACCTGTACAGCCACCACTTTCTCCTTGGTACCCCCTCACACCTGGTTCACTAAGTGGCAAGGATCATCGTCCCTATTTTATTGATGAGTGAACTGAGGCCAGAGTGAGGATGTAAGTTGCCTGAGTGGACCCAGCGGTGGTGTCTCAAATCATCCAGGGTGTTCGATACACCGGGTGGAAATCCATTTCTCTGACACGGGGGAGGCCTCGATGATGACCTGAGGGTGGGGGAATGAGAGGGAATAGGCCGCTAGCTGGGGCTGAGGTCCGGCCTCTGACAGTGGCCAGCAGAGAGTCCCTGTGGCCTGTGACCCAGTGTCCGCACATCCTTTATGTGGGGGGCTCACTTCCCAGCCTGGCATCCTGTACCTGACCTGACCGCTTACGTATGTGGTGTCTGTGTGAACTCTCTGGGAAGCAACATGTGACCACGGTTTTGGGATGCATTTGCTAAACTCATTCTTTTCTTGGCTTTATTTTTTTCAATAGAACTTGACCTAACATGGGAAATTCTATCTTACCTTGTCTCCTCCTATAGAATGTAAACTTCATAAGGGCTGGGATTCTTGTCTGTTTTATTCACTGTTGATGTACCCAGTCCCTGGAACAATGGACTGTGTGGCCCTGTTGGAGACCCGGAAGATCACCAGGACATTTCAGCACCAGGCATCCGGACAGTTCCGGCCTGCTGCACCTTTGTAGGGGCCAGGTGATGGGGCCAGGTGATGATGGGGCCATATGATGGTGCCTAATTGATGGGGCCAAATGATGGGGCCTAATTGATTCTTTCTCATCATTGATGTTTCTATCTCCCTCTCCCTTCCTCTCTGAAATTAATAAAAATACATTATTTTTAAAAAATAATTAACCATTGAATGCATAAATAAGTGGAACAATAAATCAATGTTTCTCTCTCTCCCACTTCCTCTCTAAAAATCACTAAATAGCCCAGCCTGCGTGGCTCAGTGGTTGAGCGTGGACCTATGAACCAGAAGGTCACGGTTCCAGATCTTGTCAGGCAGATGCCGGAGTTGCGGGCTCAGTCCCCAGTGTGAGGCATGCAGGGGACAGCCGATCAATGATTCTCTCTCATCATTGATGTTTCTATCTCTCTCTCCCTTCCTCTCTGAAATAAATAAAAAATATTTAAAAAAAAAAAAAGAAGAAGAAGTTTCGCCCTGACTGATTTGGCTCAGTGGATAGAGCATTGGCCTGCAGACTGAAGGGTCCCAGGGTTCGATTCCGGTCAAGAGCATGTACCTTGGTTGCGGGCACATCCCCGGTGGGGGGTGTGCAGGAGGCAGCTGATCAATGTTTCTCTCTCATTCATGTTTCTAACTCTCCCTTCCGCTTTGTAAAAAAGTTAGTAAAATATATTTTTAAAAAAATAAAATAAAAACCCATTTAAAAAAAAGAAGTTTCTCTTCCATGTAGTCAGGCCCCCTGCCTGCCCCTTTCTTCAAGCCCAGCCACTAAAGGCAGGACCCCCCTGGCCTGTAGGCCTGACCAAGCCTCCTCCTGCCCTCTTCTGCCGCCCAGCTGCGGGGTGAGGTCACCAGGCCACCCCCAGTGGGCCTTTCTGGGCATCTTGCTCTCACTGCGGCTGGAGCTGGAGCACTCTGAGCCCAACTCAGCATCTCCTCCCATGCTCCTCCCTCTGCAGAGCCACAAGCCCGCCAGGGACTCAGCCAGGGCTGCAGCCGCCTCTGCAGCCGCCCCGCCCCCACTCCACTCCCAGGAACGACACTCCATGGGGAAGCATGATGGCAGGAGTTTCCCCCCAGTTGGGGACCAGGACAGCAGGGGACAGGTGCACAGGTTTGAAGCGTGGGGGAGGGGGATTCACAGGAAGCTGGGTGGGGTACCAGGCAGGGCCTCAGGTGTCTTTGTCCGTAGCCTTGACCTGCCTGAGCCCATAGCCTTGACCTGCCTGAGCCCGTTTCCTCTGTGAAAAGGGATCATCTTCCCTCTTCCATTAACTCCGTGGTGGGGGGATGCATGAGAGCATATGCCACCTGCAAAGTGAAGGTCACAGGCAGGCAGCTCCTGGGCTTAGGGGGCCTGCAACCCAGCTTGGGGCAGCCCCTCAAGGGTATTAAAAGGATGTCATTTATGGGGGGGGGCAATGGCAAGATATGTACACATATAATACCTTAATAAAAAAATTGGAAAGAAAAAAAAATAAATAAAAGGATGTCATTTAGAAGTGGAGAGTGGCCTGGCTGGTGTGCCTCAGTGGATAGAGCGTCGGCCTGCAGACTGAGGGGTCCCAGGTTCGATTCCAGTCCAGGGCATGTACCTTGGTTGCGGGCACATCCCCAGTAGGGGGTGTGCAGGAGGCAGCTGATCGATGTTTCTAACTCTCTATCCCTTCCCCTTCCTCTCTGTAAAAAATCAATAGAAATATTAAAAAAACAAAACAAAAAAAAGTGGATAGTGGTCATGGTTGCACAACATTGTGAATGTAACTGACGCCACTCCATCGTCCACTTAAAAATGGTTATGTTACATATTTTTTACCACCATCAAAAAATATGGGGGAAAAAAGAGGATTTGAATTAGTTGCCATATCTGTCACAAAACAGAGCCCACGTTTGGGGGACGAATAGGGGCCAAACGATGGGGGGGGGGGTGGTTCCCCAAGCTTATGACCTGGACCCATGGAGGATGGGCTGTCTGGAGGGCACTGGTGCAACCCGGCCTCTTCCCACCTGCCAGCCTCCGTTGCCTCCCCCGGCTGAACCGCCAGTTGGCAAAGGAGCTTGGGAAACGTATTTCACAGTGGTCAGCCCCGCCCCCGCCCCCCCCCCCCGCCTCCATCCCCCCACTCTCCAGGGCCCAGCAGAGCAGAGCAGGGCCAGAGAATGGGTCTGAACTCACAGAGCAAATGACCAGGACAGGTGTCAACATTCAACACCTGGTGACTTAGCAGAAAACTCTGGATGCACAGCTTTTCCCGAAACGCCCTTGGGCCTGCTGACCTGGCAGTGACCCCGAAGACTGGGAGAGGAACGGGAGAGCAAGGCTTGGGGTGGTGAGGCCCACCTCTGTCCAGTCATGTTGGGGCACTGGCCTTGGGGCACCCTGCGGAGGAGTCCTGATAGAACTGCGGGGTCCCCCCCCTATTCTGACCAGCACTCAGCAAGGCATGAGGGCACTCAAGGTCCTCCGGAGAAGGAGTCAGAGGAGGAGAAGCCATGACGACCGGAGCCAGGTGGACTGAGTAGGCAGGGCCAGGGGAGCTGGTGGGGCAGGACTAAGAGAATCTTCTTTATTATTATTATTATTATTATTATTATTATTATTATTATTGATTTCAGAGAGGAAGGGAGAGAGAGAGAGAAACAGAAACATCAACGGTAAGAGAATATCATTGATCGGTTGCCTCCTGCACGCCCCACACTGGGGATCGATCCCGCAGCCCGGGCATGTGCCCTGACCAGGAATCGAACCGTGACCTCCTGGTTCATAGGTTGATGCTCAACCACCGCTGCTAGGCGAGGGAACCTTCTTGATATAGCTCTTGGAGACTGTCTGGTCTTGTGGGGGTGGGGGGGGGGGTTTGGTTTGGTTTGTTTTCATTGTCTTTCTGTGGCTGTCAGGCCTGTATTCAAACCGAATCTTCCAGGAAAGCCCGCCACACGCACTCCTGGAAGAGCTACTAGTATGTTGGGGGAAGAGGTTGGGCGGCCTGGAGTTTCCCTCTGAAAATCCCTGAGGGCGATCCTGAAGCACCCAGGAGGGGTCTCAGACCTGCCCAAGCTTGCCCGCAGCTAAGAAAAGCGTGCTTAGGCCACGAGTCTCTGTCCTCCCTGGAAGCAGAGAACACTGACTCAGGAGTCAGTCAGACTGGGGGACAGAGCCTGACGGTAGCTCGGTGACCTCAGACAAGCCCCTTCACGTCTCCTTAGAAGCAGGTGTCAGTATCCAGGGTCTGAGGTGCCCACGAGGTGCCTGGGAGTGCAGTTGTTATGGTAACCAAGCTGACCCTGGCTGCCTGCCCTCCGGCCCCCAGGATCCGGAGAACTCCCCATCCTCCCTCCTCTGCTCTTTCTGCTCCCTCCCCGGCCACACAGCCAGCAGGAATTTGTCCTCTGCAGGGATGTGCAGGAAGAAAGTCTCCTTTTTTGATGAAACAGCAATGAGGTGATGTCTGGGTTTTTTATATCCCCGTTGCTGAACCGGTGCCAGACACAGAGTCCGGGCTAGATTCCCTTAGCACCATTTGTCCTTTGGGTTCTTGGCCCTGGGGGGACCTTCCGGGGATCCAGCTGGGGACCCAACAGCTGGGAAGAAGTTGGCCGGGGCCAATGAGAGCAATTCCAAGACCTCGTACTTCCCCTGGGGAGGCAGGCAGGGTCCTTGAGAACCTGCCTCATCCAAGAGTCTTTAAACAAAAAAAAATTCATGTCACTACTTTCTTTGTCTTCTTATCAAGGGAAGGAATGCTTTGAGGTGTAGGAATTAGCACTAACCCATGTTGGAGGGTAAATGGAGGCCTACAATATCACTTACCTTGCCCATAGGGATCAGTTATGTCAGGTCATGGCCTTAATCCTGTTAACTCAGTGTGTGTGTGTGTGTGTGTGTGTGTGTGTGTGTGTGTTATCCTCACCTGAGGATTCTTTTTATTTTATTTTATTTTTTCCTTAGAGAGAGTGGAAGGGAGGAGGAGAGACCGAGAGAAACATCAATGTGAGAGATACAATCAATTGGTTGCCTCCTGCGTGTGCCCCGTCAGGGCGGGGAAATCAAGCCTGCAACCGAGGTACGTGCCCTTGAACAGAATCAAACCCGGGACCCTTTAATCCAGTGATTCTCAGCCTTTCTAATGCTCAGACCCTTCTAGCGGTTCTTAACCTCTGGGTCGAAACCCACAGGTTGAGAACCGCTGCTGTAGAGCCTAAGACCATCAAAAAAAACACAGATATTTACATTACAATTCATAACAGTAGCAAAATTACAGTTATGAAGTGGCAACGAAAATAATTTTACGGTTGGGGGGTCACCACAACATGAGGAACTGTATTATTAAAGGGTCTCGGCATTAGAAAGGTTGAGAACCACTGCGTTTAATCCGAGGGCCAACACTCTAGCCACTGAGCCAAACCAGCTGGGTCAATTCATTGTTGATTGCATTGCAGAAGCTTGAGGCCTCATTACCATTCGGATCAATGGCCTGGAGACAGTGGTTGATGATAATATTATGGGATCCTATTTTAAAGGGGGAAAATTTCCTAAAAGTGGCACACACTTGTTAAAAAAAACATCTAGTCACAAAAAATGTCTGAGGCACACAGTGGTAGCCCCTGAAACCCCACTCCATAGAAACAAGCTCTAGAACCATTTATTACATAGATTTCTCCCCATTTAAAAAAATATATATATACTTTATTGATTTCAGAGAGGAAGGGAAAGAGAGATAGAAACATCAATGATGAGAGAGAACCATTGATTGGCTGCCTCCTGCATGTCCCCTACTGGGGATCTAGCCCACAACCCAGGCATGTGCCCCTGACGGGAATCGAACCTGGGACCCTTCAGTCCACAGACCGATGCTACCCACTGAGCCAAACCATCTAGGGCTCTCTCGATGTTCATATATATTTACAAGTAAAATGTTAACATTTATGTGTTAATAAGATTTTACCGTACATTCCGTTTTGCAGCTTGCTCTTTGCTCCTGAAATGCAGAGGCCGATCTGCTGGGGGAAGCAGCTGGTAACGTTTTGCGCAAAATCGTGCCGGGTTGTGAGTGTGTTGAGGGATAGTGACTAGGACTGTCATCAAACTCTTTAAAAAGATTCAGACCCAAGCCCCTTGTTTTCCAGGTGGAGAGTGGAAGGCCGCGGAGGGACGGGCCAGGCGAGTGGGGAGCCTGCCCCGCGGATGGCCTTGAAGGATGAGGGCAAGAACGCTGCAGTGGCCAAGCCCTGGGCATCTTGCCCTGGACCTGGAGCGGAGCTGCACCCCGCAGAGCCAGGAGGAGGGCAAGGGAGTCGGCCCTGCGCAAGCTACCAAGAGGGCCTCTGCCGTTCCTGCGGGGAGATTGACGGCCACCGGGAGCCTGGGGAGGTTGCAGAGGAAAGGTCTGATGCTGCACGTGGCGCGGGCCCGGCCCGGCAATAGGCGGGCTTCTGGTTGGGCCTGCCTCCTCCAGGCTCAGGAAAGCCCTCCCAGGGGCAGGCTCCGAGCATGGGGGTGGGCAGGGGTCAGAGGATGCTGTTGGGATCAGGCCCCCCAGAGTCCCCTGGTGCTGGGACCCAGACCCTGGGAGAGCGATGAGCATAGATCCTGTCCAGGCTCGCCCTAGCCAGTTTGGCTCAGTGGACAGAGCGTTGGCCTTGGACCCAAGGGTCCCGAGTTCGATTCTGGTCAAGGGCACGTACCTCAGTTGCAACCTCGGTTGCAGGCTCCTCCCTGGCCCAGGCCCTGGTCGAGGCTCGTGCAGGAGGCAACCAGTTGATGTGTTTCTCTCACATCGATATTTCTCTCTGTCTTTCCCTCTCTCTTCCGCTCTCTAAAAATCAATGGAGCCCTAACCGGTTTGGCTCAGTGAATAGAGCGTCGGCCTGTGGACTGAAGGGTCCCGGGTTCAATTCCGGTCAAGGGCATGTACCTTGGTTGTGGGCACATCCCCAGTAGGGGGTGTGCAGGAGGCAGCTGATCAATGTTTCTCTCTCATCGATGTTTCTAACTCTCTATCCCTCTCCCTTACTCTCTGTAAAAACCAATAAAATATTAAATAAATAAATAAATAAAAATTTAAAAATAAAAATCAATGGAAAAATATCCTCGGGTGAGGATTCAAAAACAAAAAGAACTTGTCCAGGCTCTTGTTCCTGTGCTGTGAGTGTTAGCACAGCCCAGAGCCCTTCTGGAGCTTAAACTGCTCAGGACTTTTCTAGAGCCTTTCTGGAGCTTAAACTGCTCAGGACTTTGCTGCAGGAGGGTCTGACATCACTAACAATGGCCACCACCCATCAAGGGTGTCTCCTGTGTGGGCCTTGTGCCAAGAACTGTGCATGTGGGCACACACTTCAGCCTTCAGCCCGCCCATCAACCCCTGGGGTGGCGGGGGTGGGGGAGTCCTGTTAGTCTCTCACTTTACAGTGACTCACCAAGGCCAAGGACGCTGCCCAAGGCCAGCGGTGTCAGCAGAGGTGCCGCCTTCAACCTGGGAGGGGCAGCCCCTGGCACAGGAGCGACCTCTGTGAGGTGGTGAGGGGGGAGGAGTTTCTGTTCTGTTGGAACTTTTTACTGCAAGCATGTGCCACTTTCACAGTTAAGGGGGAACATTTTTTTTTTTAAATTTGTGTTTATTTATTTTTTTATTTTTTAAATTATTTTTTAAAATATATTTTATTGATTTTTTACAGAGAGGAAGGGAAAGGGATAGAGAGGTAGAAACATAAATGAGAGAGAAACATCGATCAGCTGCCTCCTGCACACTCCCCACTGGGGATGTGCCCGCAAGCAAGGTACATGCCCTTGACCGGAATCGAACCTGGGACCTTTCAGTCCCCAGACCGACGCTCTATCCACTGAGCCACACCGGTTAGGGCTGTGTTTATTTATTTATTTTGTTGTTGTTGTTAATCCTCACCCGAGGATATTTTCCCATTGGTTTTTAGGGAGAGTGTTGAGAGAGGGCAAGACAGAGAGAAATATTGATGTGAGAGAAACACGTCGATTGGTTGCCTCCTGCACGCGCCCTGACCAGGGCCTGGGCCGGGAAAGAGCCTGTAACCAAGGTACATGCCATTGACCGGAATCAAACCCGGGACCCTTTGGTCCACAGGCCAATGCTCTATCCACTGAGCCAAACTGGCTAGGGCTTAATTTTTAAAAAAATACTTTTCCATTGATTTTTAGAGGAAGTAAAAGGGAGAGAGAGAGAGACATCAATGTGAGAGAGACACATCTATTGGTTGCCTCCCGCACGAGGCCCTACCAGGGCCTGGGACCGAGCCTGCAACCGAGGTACATGCCCAGGACCTTTCAGTCCACAGGCCGATGCTCTGTCCACTGAGCCAAACCAGCTAGGGCTCACCTGTATTTCTGAAATGATTAGCAAACAGTCCAGCGTAGTGCCTTACAAATAGGGCCCGATACAGGCCCACTGAGGCTTCCTCTCTGTAAAAAATCAATAAAATATATTTTAAAAAAATAATGCATTTAGTCTGGAGCAATGGCTGATGTCTGCAGTGTGCTGTGACATTCTTTGGCCCTTGTGGCAGGCCTGCGGAGTGGGCATCAGAGGAAAGAGGCACAGAGAGGGCAAGTGACCGGCTCAGGGTCACACAGCTAGAAATGGCAGAGCCTGGGTTCAAGCCCAGGAGTCTGTGATTCTGGGCGGGGTTCTCCCCAGCTGTTCGAACTCCCTCCCAGCTCAGCTCTTTTCCAGCTGAATGGAAATGACAACCTCACCTACGAAACGAGGATGGCAACTGTACCTACCCCATAGGGATCGCATGCGGATTAAGGGAGACAATCCGATGAAATGATTTTTGTGTGGAGTCTGTCACATGGTGAGTTTCTGGCAAATGGCACTGCCCTCGTTGCCACGCCATCACCGCCATTATTACCTGCAGGCAGCAGAGCGCGGAGGGGTTGAGCAGAATATTGTTCCTGGTAAGACCAGGAATGGATAAATGAGAGTATTTGCAGCAGGGGGAGAGGTGGGGCAGAGGAGGGGTCCCGGGCAGTCTCCAGGCCCCTCTGCCCTGGGGGCTGTGCCAGACCTTCCCCGGGGTGGGAAGGATTTGGATCTGTCCACCCTCCACAGATGGGGAGCTGGCCTTGTTAGTGAGGCTGTCGGCAAAGTCACCTCCTGCCTCCTTCCAAAAAGGATCGGAGGCATCTTTTATTTTATTTTTAACATATTTGTATTGATTTCAGAGAGGAAGCGAGATGGAGGAAAAGATAGAAACATCAATGAGGAGAGAGAATCACTGATCGCCTGCCTCCTGCATGCCCACTGGGGATGGAGCCTGCAACCAGGGCATGTGCCCTGACCGGGAATCGAACTGTGACCTCCTGGCTCATAGGTCGATGCTCAATCGCTGAGCCACGCCAGCCGGGCTAAGGCAGCTTTTAGGAATTTGTACAGTAAAAACAGCAAACAAACAGAGATTGAAGGAGAGAAATCGAAATCGTATTAAGAAAGAATCACATAAAAAGAAGGTTGGGCCCTGGCCAGTTTGGCTCCGTGGATAGAGCGTCGGCCTGCGGACTCAGGGGTCCCAGGTTCGATTCCGGTCAAGGGCATGTACCTTGGTTGCAGGAGGCAGCTGATTGATGTTTCTCTCTTATCAATGTTTCTGGCTCTCTATCCCTCTCCCTTCCTCTCTGTAAAAAATCAATAAAATATATTTTTTTACAAAAGAAAGAAGGTTGGGACACAGAAAGGAAGGGAGGGATGGCAGCTCATGTCACCCGTGCGCCCTCTAGTGGCTTGGATGGAAAGAATACTTAGGTCAGCATGTGTTTATGATGCAGCGGTGTAGAGGGAGGGTGGGAAGGACAGGCTCTGAGATGCCCTGTGTCCCAAAGAGGAAGGGACTTGCTGAAGGTCTCACAGTGCCAGCAGCAGGTCCTGGGTCGTTTCATGACATCACAATTCCTCCCAGCCTCCCTCTGATGGGATGAAACCTCCTGGGGGCAGGTAAGGGTCCAGTGAGAGGGAAAGCATGTCTTGTTGAATAATCAGTCTCTTTCCATGTTACATTCCCAGGGAAGTTTTGTCTTCCAGTGAGGCTGATGGTGTTTGCCAACGTTTATCACGAAAGAAAGGTGGTTGCTCCAGACAGCTGTGCCTAGCACTCGGAACAGGGCACATACTTAGAAAATCATTTTGTTTCCTGCCTACTTCAGAAAAGGATTTTAAAATGGAATAAGGTCTGTGAATTTAGTTAATGGTATTGTACCAATGCTAATTTCCCGGTTTTGATTTATGCTACTAATACATAAAATGTCACCATCGAGGGAAGCTGGGTGAAGGGTACATGGGACTCTATGTATTATTTTTGCAATTTCCTGTAGGTCTATAACTATTTATGAGACTGACGAGCTACCTACTGCGCTAACGAGGCACCTAGGTCTATAACTATTTAAAAATAAAAATTGTCTAAAAGAACTTAAGGCTGATTAAACACATAAAACGATATTAAATATTAAAACGATATCTAGATTACATGGGGCATACAGACTTGGCTGTACAAGCTTATTTATTTAGTTTTATAATATGAAAAGATTGATAACCTAAGGGTACAACTGTAGGGGGCTGTTTTTGGGAACAGAGATGTCATCCCTACAGTGGAATACAATACAGGCATTGGAAAGCACCGCATAGAAATGTACTGATGGTTTGGGGAAAGCTTTTACCAATATTTTAGTGAGTTAAAAACACCCAATGATATATCAGGTTTGGAAGGAAATGCACCAAAAATGTTAAAAGTGAATGTCTCAGAGCAAATGAACTGCAGATGTTTTTAAAAATCTTCTTTTTGCTTACCATATTTCCACTTCTCCACAATGCAAACATCATTTGCCCAGCAGAACATTTTTAAAGAGTAGCAATGAAATAATGTTTTAAAGGGGATGATCAGAAATTATCTATCAGGAGCCCTGACGGGTCAGTGGATAGAGAGTCACTGAAAGGTCCCAAGTTCGATTCCAGTCAAGGGCATGTACCTGGGTTGCGGGCACATCATGTCCCTGTAGGGGGCGTGCAGGAGGCAGCTGATGGACGTTTCTCTCTCATCGATGTTTCTCTCTATCCCTCTCCCTTCCTCTCTGTAAAAAAATCAATAAAATATACTTAAAAAATAAAGAAGAAATAATAAAAAAGAAACTACCTATCAGGAGGAGAAAGTTAATAGTACCAATCGGAGTGAGGTGGCTATAGGCACTGAGGTCCTGGCAGACCCCATAAAAGGGGAAGTGGGACATTATGAAGTTCTCTTTGGATAAAAGTTCCTTGGACGGTCCGGTGCTTCCCCCTACCACGCGGAATTCCCAAAGGGCTGCCCTGAAAGGCAGCAAGCACTAGACCAGACCTGCAAGCTCGAGTTTTGACTTCTGTTCATAGCGTCGGTGATCTTGAGAAAGCACTGCCCCGCTCGGAGCCCCCGTGTTTCCGCCGGGAGCACAGAAGGGAGAGATGGACCTCAAAGTCTCTGCGACGTCCCCCACCCACGTTCAGTGACTTAGCGGCTGAAACCGGCTAGTTTTTCTCAGCGCCCGGCGAGGCGCCTCGGCGAAGCAACGCCGCGGCCACGAAGGGGTTAACTTCCCGTGGCCCCGCCCCCGCCCCGGCCAGGCCCCGCCCCGCGAGCCCAGCCCCGCCCCCGGTGGCACCTTTGACCCCGCCCCCAAGGCCCGTGCGTCCACCGGAAGTGCCCATGCGCCAGCAGCTCACTTCCGCTCGGCAGGTGACAGCCGTGGGGCTCCGAGCAGCCGGCTGCACTGTCGCACCGGGAGAGCGCGGGCGGGGGGGACGAGGCCGCGGACATTTTGCTGCCCAGCCGAGCCGTGCCGTGCCGTGGCGCCGGGAGCCGTTCGGACCTGCGGGTGAGGAAGCAGGGAGTCAGGCGAGGCCGGAGAAGACGTGGGGCGGGGGAGTCGGGGGTCTGAGGTGAGGGGGTTTGCAGGGTCAAAGGTCACGAGAGGACGGACGGGAGGAGCGAGAGCGCGGAAGAGTGGCTTCCCAGGCCCCCCGCGAGGCAGAAGGACCGCAGGTTCATTCATTCACGCCCACTTGGCCGCGGACCTGCGCCCCGGCCGCCCCGGTTCCGCAGCCCGCCCTCCGGGACCGATTCCTAGACTTAGGCCCCGAGGAGCTTGCGCTGGGCCGGAGGGGAAACTCCTCTTCGCGTCCCGGTTTCCCCCCCACACACTCCCCGCTAGGGCCACCTTGAGGACTCCTGGTCGTTCAAGGCTAAGGCTTTATCTCGTTGCCAAGGTTCGAAAGGAAAAAAAAAAAAAAAATTCAAGAGACAGCCGCCCCGCTCCGGGCTGGACTTGGGTTTGGTCTGTAGTTGGCGCCTTCAGGATCCAGTTATCTGGGGACACCTGTACTAATGCTGAAAATACGGATGCAAATGCTCGGAGCTGGTTATGGAGCCCCTGCTGTGTCCCGGGCTCGGTGCTAACTAAGCACTTTACTTAGCAGTGCTGCATCGGAACTTCCCAACAACCCGGTGAGAGAGCCACCGTGGTCATCCCCCTTTTATCAGCCGGTAAACCGAGGCACAGAGAGGTTAGATCACACATGTAAGGTCCGGAGGTGGTAAAGACAGAATCGGGGTTCCTGCCCAGGCTTTCAGGCACCTGCAGAGCGCCGAGACCCAAGAGAAGCCGGGGCCAGGTTGGGGCGTCGGTGCTATTTAATATCTTGAGCTGCCATTGTGTTTGTTTACATGGAGGCCGAGCTGTGGCCTTACTGCTTCTCTGTGTGGTCTTCACAAGGGGCATTGGAGTTGCTTTCTTGAGGATGAAGCCGTTTTGCAGGCTATTCCTATAGGTGACTGCCTTTAAGGCAAGAGTGGAGGTCCCCCCACCCCCCTACTTTGGGGAAGTGTGAGACACCCAACAGGCTATCCGTGAATTTAAGAATATCCGGAACCTTTCTTGAGAGGGGTCCAGCTGCATTCCTTTAGGAATCAAGAGGAACCACAGGGCCCCTTGACCATTCTCTCTTAGGAAAGAGCAGGCCCCAGGGCTTCCTGGCTGGGGAGGTCCCGTCTGGCCTGGGAGACGGTGATGTGGTTTGATGGCCTGAGGACGAGGCTCTGTGAGCCTGAGCCTTCTTCCTTTGCAGACACTTCACTTGCTCCCGTTCTGCCTCAGTTTCCCTGACAGCGGCACGAGAGAGACCTGCTGCCTCCCTATCCTGTACCTCTGTTCCTGGGTGTTATAAGACTTCGTGAACCCGTGAAGGTTTCCACATGCTTCTGTGATATAAATATTACCGCAGTACCTTTAATTAAAAAAAAAAAAACACCACTCTGTGATCTGTTCTCCCAATTCCATTGAATTCACAGAAACTTAATATTGTCACCTTATCCCCATCCTTCCCAGAGAGGCGAAGCGGCTTGTCGCCGACGGCAGGAACATGAGCGGAGTTCGGAGCGTCTGGCTCCCTGTCCTGAGTGGAGCCCACCAGGCTGGTCTAGCCTCTTACAAACTGTCGTGGAGGGCAGCTCCGCTCGTTCCCAAGGACGCGGACGCCTTAGAGGTCATGTAGAGACTGTCTGTCGCGTGTGGGTTCAGCAGAGGCTTCACCCCGAGCGGCTCGAAAGGCTCAGCGGGATCAGGGAAAGACTCCCCATCCGTCGGCCCCGGGCCCCCAACTCCGGCTCAGCAGCTTCCTGGTCGTGTGACCTGGACGACGTAGGCTGGCCTCCTGTGCCTGGGCTCTAAAATAGCCCCCCCCCCCCCATCCCGTGTGTGTCAGGGGTTAGAGGAGGAGCTTTGTGCAGAGCCTGTTGTTGTAGTGGGTGCCCTAACCGTAGGCAGTGGGTGCCTGCTGGGGGCCTACACCTGTCACCCCTGGTCTGTGGGGTGTTACTTCCTTCTGCAAACAGACCTTTATGTACACAGGACTTCTCCCACCCGTCTCGTTTCACTTCCTAAAAGTGTTTCCGACTCAGTTCAGTCCGTTGGTCCTGCTGGCTTTGGGCTTGGACTTGCATCTTTTTCCTAGTCATCTTCTGAAACTGTGGCGCGTCTTGACTGGTCACTTCCCGTGAGCAATCATGGCTTGGGGGTGGGCTTTGCACTTTGGTGTATTTCTAAAAGTGGCGGGGGACGTCTGTTACCTGAAGGTGTTTCTTTTTCTGAATAGGTCTTTTTGCCTAAAGGTCACTCAGAAATGATCACAACCCAGAAACCGTTTCTGTGTTCTTTTTCTCTTCACACAGAGAGGAACAGATAACTCCAGAGAGAAGAGGTCACTTGAGCAGTTGGGGAACCCTTTCCCAAAAAAATCCTGCTTGAATATCCATCAGTGGCTCTTCACTGCCCTCAAGCTAAAACTCACATTCCTTAGCATGACCTCCAAGTCGTGGATCTGACCCCTGCCTGGCTCTTCCGCCTCATCTCTCCTTCTCCACCTCCCACCTCTTCCCAAGCTCCAATCAAACGCATTTGCTTTTCGGCAAAGCTCCAACTCTGTACCTCCGTGTTTTTGCTTTGTGCCGTTCCCACTGCCTAAACACATTTCCTGTCACCGTCCTCCCTTCGCTGCACCCCGACTTGGTGCCTCCCACCTGAGCATCCCCCCACACCATGCAGGCCTGAACCAGATGCCTTCTTTGAGGTCCCGTGACTCTGATCACAGTGGGTTGTCATGGACTGCTTACTTGGCTCTCTTCTAAGTAAATGGCTCTTAGTCTTTGGACAGGACTTGTTTAAACTGTCCGCATCTCCAGCACCCAGTGAAATGGTCTGGCACACAGTAGGTGCTCAGTAAGTTTAGTGAATGAACAGATGAGTGGGAAATTGCATTGGATTGTCAGGATTCCTTGACTCCTAAGGAATTCAGAGCATTTTCCAGATGTATCCTCATGTCGCCCCAGGGGGATAGGGAAAAATCTGACGGTGGTGGGATTAACCACTCTCAAACTACTGTTGCTACCACCCAGCCAGCCACCAGCATGCCTCAGACCTGGGGTTGGGAGCAGCAGGGAGGTGCTGGTGGCTAGCATTTATCAAGTACTAGGTGGCTGGCACTGCTGAGGGCTTTGTGTGTATGGGCATACTTTAGGTCACAAGCCCCTCAGGTATTTGACATTGTAATTCTCATTTTACGGTTGTGTGGTTGTGCCTGTGATGTTGTAGACCCCTGGAGAGACCCCATCCTACCTGTTGTGGCCACCTTTCCATTCCTAGCCCCTGGTTCTTGGATTATCTCCCGGTATTTAATGGGGTTGAGGAGGAGCTTGGGTTTGGTTCTAGACTCCCAAGCCTCATGCTTTTTGGGTTTTTAGCCTTTGGGCTTGACCTCTGACCTTCATTAAGAGGGTCTCCCTCAAGTCAGGAGGTCTCTTCTGGTTAAGATAAGAGTATGGCTAGTTGACTCCAGAATGCCCAGAGTTCATCATCAGCCAGGACGCCTTAGTCTGTCCCCCAGATTACCATGTGGACTTGAGCTGGAAAATGGTAGATTTGGAAGTCAGGACTCAAAAGCTTTAAAACCAACTCTTCCCTTTTTCTTTTTTTAAAATATATTTTTATTGATTTCAGAGAGGAAGGAAGAGGGAGAGAGATATAGAAACATCAATGATGAGAGAGAATTATTGATTGGCTGCCTCCTGCATGCCCCTCACTGGGGATCGAGCCCACAACCCGGGCACGTGCCCTTGACCGGAATCGAACCTGGGACCCTTCAGTCCACAGGCCAACGCTCTGTCCACTGAGCCAAACAGGCTAGGACCCAACTCTTCCCCTTTTAACACGGAAAATGTTAGATATAGCTGAACTCTGTAGAGGAATAGACTTGGGTAGCACATTCTTTTTACCACACCAATTGCTTTTTGGGTCTTAAGCATATTGAGAGTAGAATGACAAAATTTTATTACAGGCAGCTGTTGAGTCTGCTTCTGTGGTCTTTCATCTGTGATCTCAAAGGGTTGGGTGGCTGGATATTATCATTTATTTACTTACTTTACAGAACCTTCATACATCCAGCATTCATTCATCCAGTCTTTATTTCAGACCCTGCTCTGTGCCTGGCACTGGGCTAATTGTGAGGATAGGTAAACAAAACAGACAGTTTCTGCCCTTGACTTGCTTACTACATCCTAATGGGGGAGAGAGAGACAAAGATGAAGTAGAAAACAAACGTATTAATTAGAAAAACTGATAAGCCAACAGAAGTACAGCCCCAGCACCAGTTGAAATGTAAGTCCGATCTCAGGACTGCTGCTCAGAACCCTCAGTGGCTTCCAGCTCACCAACAAAAAGCCAGAGTCCTTACCTTGACCTGGAAGGCTCCCTCCATTCTCTTCTGACCTCACAACCCTTCTCCCCACCTCATTGCTCACTCAGCTTGAGCCACAGCACCTGCTTTTCCTCACACAGGCCAGTTACACTCCCACCTTTGCACTATTTCTTATGCCATGACAATGTCACCTATCACCTTCTCCAGGAGGCCGTCTGTGCCCATCCTGGTTAAATTTCAACCTTCCCCTCCACCCCCAGGCTTCCTACCCTCCTTCCCTGCTCTCTTTCTACATAGCATTTACTACTCTCTAAGATACTTTATATTCTACGTATTTATCCTGCTTGTGGTTCCTGTCTGCCATTAGGATGTATCCTCCCAGAAATTCCATTCACGGTTGCATCCCCATCATGTAGACATGTTTAGGGCACGTCGGAGGTGGTCAGTACACAGATGAATAGGACCACTGGGGAGTGAGGACAGAAAAGGTCTTACTTATTGCATGCAGGGATGGTATCTTTGAAATGATGTCATCTAAGCTGAGATTTGAAGGTCAAGTTGGAGCAGTCACTCTAGAAGCCAGACGGGATAATCCAGGCAGGATCAGCAAATGCAAAGGCAATGAAGAGCTTGGTAATTGGAGGAACACTGAAGGAGGCCTGTGGGCCTGGAGGGTTATAAGCAGAAGGAAGGGCCTAGCTGTGCTCACATCATAGCCTCATAGCCTGTGTCAGAGCTCCCCCGTCCCCCGGCACCCCAGCATTTGTACCCCCACCTCCCATAGCTCTCTGGTCAACTCTGATCTGATGCCTATGGGAGCAAGAGATGGCGGTCTGGCCTCACTGAAGGAAGTGGCCTGAGCATTTCTCCCATTGGAGTTGCTGCCTGATCATCTACCCTTTGCCCTTTCTTTTCTGTAATCATTTATTTACTTCCTTTACATTTACTGGCTATTAAATGGGCTATGGGGTCCAGCATTTTCAATTTCAATTTTGTCAAAATAGCTTGACAACCAGAACAGATGAAGCTCTGACCCTGTCAGACCCTGCTCTCTGGTTCAGGCTGGTTTACAAAGCATGATATTTTCCCAAAAGGACAGCTGAGCACTAGTCATTCAAATATTTATTGAGCACCTACTATTTCTCAGGTGCCAATCTAGGAACTAGGAATACAGTAGTAAACAAAATGGACAAAATCGTTGTCCTCGTGGAATTTATATTATGGAGGGAGAAAAAAATGGACAATATAAATACATTTTATATTATGTTAGTGATACATACTTTGAAGAAAAGCAAAAGGAGGATAGGAAGTGGGGTGGATTGGTCGGGGAGGTACACACTTTTAAATAAGGTTGTCAAAGAAGGCCTCAGTGAGAAGGTGACATTTGAGCCAAGACTTAAAAGAAGTGAGGAACTGCCCTGGCCAGTGTGGCTCATTTGGTTGAGCATCATCCTGTGCACCAAAAGGCTTCTGGTTCAATTCCTGGTCAGGGCACATTCCCAAGTTGTGGCTCGATCCCCAGTAGGGGCCATGCAGGTGACAGCTGGTTGATGTTTCAGTCTCATGATGTTTTTCTCTCCTCCCTTCCTCTCTCTAAAAATCAATTTAAAAATCTTTAAAAAATAAAAAGCATAAAAAAGAAGAAGTGAGATCAAGTCATAAAGCTCTTTGAAGAAAAAGTCTCTCTGGTAAAGTGAACCATGTGTGCAAAGGCCCTGTGCTGGAAACACCTGTTTTGTACCAGGGTCAGCAAAGAGGCCTATATGGCTGGGACTGAGGGAGTGATGGGAAGAACGGGGGAGGAGTGTTCCAAGAGGTAATGATGGGGAGGGAATGTGTGAGAGAGACAGAGGGGGTGTGCATCTCATACAGGGCCTTAGAAGCCAGGAAGCCACGTTAGGGACTTTGGCTTGTACCCTTTTGTCTACTGTGTGCGTGCTCCCGTGGGGCAGAGTCCCAGTCTCCGAGCTGCCGGTGCTCCACGCTGTACACGTGCTGAATGGATGACTGCACACCCTGACAGGTCTTCCCAAAAGTGTTCCCACGTATAGGGGGGAACTGAGATGTTGAGCTTTGCTTTGTAGTCTTTGGCCTCTTTCTCCCCCTTTCTGACTAATTTAAATATTGTTCAGAAGAAGCCTCTGTACTCTTTTTTTTTCAAGTCCAGAGGAACTTTTCTTTTTCTTGACAGCAGATCTTTCCGCACATTATTGCTTATAGATAGTTGAGAACTGGCACCTGATTCTAAAATTAGGTTCTAGAGACTCAGTGCTGATATAGGAACATTTGCATGTGGCATTTGCCCGCCTTTAGTTTCTTTTTCATTTGAGCCTTTAATTGCTAGCAGGTTATAGAAGATTGATTTTGACCAATCAGTTTTCACCCAAATCCCAGGAGGCCTGCATCTTGGCAAGCTCATCTAGACAGGCTTTCACCAGGCACGTTACCAAACTTGATGTTTCTGCTGTCCAAACTGGATGGACTGGTCCTAAAATAACCTGTTGTTCAACAGTGGAGGGAATATGTAGAGATGTGTGGCAACACATTTTACATGCCCTTTAGCCTGGAGTGTGTGTTTCTGCAGGGCTTCACTCAAAGTGGAGGCGTGGCCTCGCTTGACAGAAGGGACAGGTGGGACCTCATTATGGGGCAAGGGTGGAGGGTGTCGGCACTACCGTTGTCTAGCTCTGTGACTCCAGAAAGATGCCATGACCTCTCTGGGCTTCAGTTTCCTCATCTGTAAACTGGTGATTTTATCAATACTCTTTACATAGTGTCCAGCCCATAATGCACATCGTTTGCCATTACTACGACCATGGCCATCTTTGTTCTGAATTTCTTACCACCCGAAGAAGAACAGCTTGTTTTCTCCTAGTTATTGAGCCACTGGAAAGAGCCTGTCTGTCTGAGTTTGGTGACTACATTGTCTCAGATAATAAGTCTGAAATCTGGTTTCTCTACTGCTGACTCACCTTTTATTTTTTTTTTTTCGTAAGCTTTTTAAAAAATATTTTTTTTTATTGATTTCAGAGAGGAAGGAAGAGGGAGAGAGAAATAGAAACATCATGATGAGAGAGAATCATTGATCGGCTGCCTCCCGCAAGTCCCCCACTGGGGATCGAGCCCACAATCCGGGCATGTGCCCCCGACCAGAATTGAACCTGGGACCCTTCAGTTCGTAGGCCGACTCTCTATCCACTGAGCCAAACTGGCTAGGGCCTGACTTACCTTTTAATCATCAAGTTGACCTTCCCTGTTTCCCTGTCTGTAAAGTGAATTTGTGTACTTACCTGTGAGGACCTTTTAAAAGAAGACGATCAGATAGACCAGTGAGGAGTAGTGAGTAGAATTACTGGGTGGTGAGTAGAATCATCGTCTCTATTAAACACTAAGCTTCATAGGGGCCAGGGCCTAATCCAGAACATGACACAAAATAGGGGAATATTTGTGGAGTAAATCAACCCCTGCCCTTGAGGCAGAACTGAAATGGCAAAACATGTGGGATGACCCGAGTTTGGCTTTTCTGTTCCAAATGAAGAGACGGTGGCACCACCCTAGCCCATTTTATTCACTCTCCTGGCTTAGTCTTGACTGTCTTTGAGCTAACACGTGCCTTGGAGCAGGTTTCTGAACAGGTATTTATCAGCAAGGGTTTACAAGTGAGAGTTGTCAACCCTGGAGTTGGAAGTCGCCAATGCAGACTTCCAGGGATCAGTGTTCCATGCCTGGATATCCTTGAATTTAGAGATGGGTCTTGGCAGCTGGATCAGAGCTTGCTAAATATCTTTCCCCTTTGCCTTTCCAAACACTTCTTCTCTGGCCGATCTCACAGGCCAGTTGTCTCCCTTGTTAATTCACGGCTAGTTCGCTGAGCGTGCAGTGTGCTGCGCTAGTGCTGCCAGCTTCGTGCCTCTCATCCGATTGCAGGCCTGGGCTGCTCTGACATGAATCGCTGCCCTGAGACTTGAACAGTCATCACCCGGGCCATTGGCTGGCCATTTGGGGAGTGGCTGGCTTCTTACTATTTTTCTTCCTGCTGAAGACCTAACAGGGTTTGCTGGCCCTGGTGGCATTCGGAATTTTTCTCTTTTGTCCTCTTTGTCAGAATGATCATGGTCCATTTCCTCGTTTCATACCCAGGAAGCACACTCATTGATGAGGAAATAGGTTTGTCATAGAATGTGAGGTGTTGGGGGGACTTTATCTGTCATTTAATAGACTGGGTGTCAAACTCTGTCCCATGGAGCAGTGGGTTGTCTGGGGCCCCCGGTGAGGAAAGGTGAGAGTGGAATGAGCCAGGCTCTAGCCACCCCCACCCCCCGACCCTGTATCCATCAGAGCAGTCCCACTTTTGTTTTTTAAACAGTTGAAAAGCAAGGAAGGGCTTGAAAAGCCATTCATCTTGTTGAATTCTCTTGTTTGACAATCGGTAATGGTAAGGCTCAGATGGAGGGATTTGCCCAGGACCACACAGCTGTTGGTAGAAAAGTGAGATTTCCTGGCAGCCATCTTGGCATTGGATCAGCCTGGCCATGTTTGTTGCAAGTTCACTGCTAAACCTTATGTTCCTGGTCTGTCCAGTCATCGTTGTCTGGCACTCATCAGGGAGTCCTCTTGTCTTAATGTGTTATGGGCCTTTGGTTTTGTAGCTTCTCTGAGAACCTGTATTTTCATTCATTCTGTCAGCAGACATTTGGTGAGCTCCTGGCATGTGCCAGGCATAGTGCCAGTCACTGGGTAGACAGCATTAAATAGGGCAGATCCCAAATTAGAGTTGTGAGGAGGGCTGAGGAGAAGTCCGCAGTAATTGAGTCATGTGTTGGGAGGCCGCTGCCATCTGGGTCCAGAGAAGGCTCCCCTGGTGCAGCCGTGTTTGAGCTGAGACTGAGGGTGAGCGCAGGGGTAGGAACAGTGTTGTGGATAGAGGTACCATTGTTTTCTAAGCTGTGTTGTCTTTAAGAGAGGTGATACAGGCACAGGACGTAACATCCCCAAGATATAAGAAGGTGAATGATGGAAGGTCAGTCTCTCACTCATCCCTTGGTAATCCAGCTTCCTTTCTGGAGGAAATCACTGTTAACATTCCTTATTCACCCTTTCAAGGAAAGTCAATGCATTTGTAAGCATGGTATTTATATTTTTCTTTTTTAACAGGAATGGTAGTAAACTATACTTTTTAAAAAACGTGTTTTCTTTGATTACAAAATCCGCATTTTTAACTGGTATGCGGATGCTGTTAACCAGTTAAAAATGCGGATTTTGTAATCCAAGAAAACAAGATAATTTCAAGAGAAACACCAAAAGTGCTTTATTCAAAGTAATGTCCATCGCTAGCTACACATTTCCCCATCTTTCAGGTAATTTGTGGATATCGTCCCAATAGAACTTTTCTTGTTTTGAGGCAGACCATTCAGAGACCCCATTTTCCACTTCTTCGTACGTTTTGAAGTGCTGCTCAGAAAGTGCGTGTGCCATCGATCGGAACAAGTGATCATCTGAAGGAGCCATACAACAAAATAGCATCAAGAACACAATTTCCATCACCCCGAGAGTTCTTTCGTGACCCCTTCAAGCCAGTCCTTCCCTCCTACAAGCATCCACTGAGCTGACCTCTGGCACCATAGGTTAGTGTTACCTCTCCTACTTATTCGAGAATCCCATATACTAAATGGAACCCCACAATGTTTGCAGTGTTTATGTGTTAGTATGCTTTCATTCTCACATTATCCCATCAGAAAATATATGTGATATAAGAGGAGCAGCAGGTGGTGATGCCCCATTTTCAGGAGGGGAAGTTGAATTATAGAGAAGTGAACTGTAACCTTAGTACAGCACTCTCTTTTTAAAATTATTGTTACTATTAGTTGAAATATATCAGTATGCATTTTCTTAATGTATTTTTTAAAAATATTTTTTTCTTGATATCAGAGAGAAAGGGAGAGGGAAAGAGATATACAAACATCAATGATGACAGAGAACCATTGATCGGCTGCCTCCTGCACGCCCCCCCCCCCCCCCCCTTACTGGGGATCGAGCCCGCAGCCTGGCCATGTGCCCTTGACCGGAATCAAACCCAGGACCCTTTGGTCTGCAGGCCGACGCTCTATCCACTGAGCCAAACCAGCTAGGGCTTAATGTATTTTTTTTATATAGATTTAAATTCATTTCATTAGTTTAAAACACAGAGAGATGTTTTTTTGTCTCTAGTTAATAAAATTACATTTAGATATGTGAAGGCTTTCTTTCTTTCTTTTTTTTTTTTTTTCTTAAACCTAACCCTAATTCCAGTGGCTAAAATAAAATTTAAAAATCCAATCTTTAGCTGGGATTTTTTAAAAAAAATATTTTTTATTGATTCTTAGAGGAAAAGAGGGGGAGAGAGAGAGAAACATCGAGAGCAAAACATTGATCGCTGCCTGATGCACACTCCACTGGCTATCGAGCCCACAGCTCATGCATGTGCCTTTACCAGGAATTGAACTGGCAACCTTTCCATGCATGGGGCGGCGCCCAATCAACTGAGCCACACCGGCCAGGCTAGCTGGGAATATTTTTATGAGTTTTCTCCCTTCCTTTTTCTTCCTAGGACCTCATTTTTACACTCTTAGATTATATTACATCTGTGTCCCTGGATGGTATGTCAGTGGTTCTCACCAAGGACTTCTTTTATAACTCTAGAAAATGTAAGAGAAAACTACTGTGTTTTAGGCTTTATTCCTCAGTTCCTTTTTTTAAAGCCTAGTGACAGGAGAAAGCAAGCATGTCAAAGGATTTTTTTAAAGTGAGATTAACAGGAACTGGTCCTGTGATTGTGGCTTCACGGTCATCTTCCAAGGAAGGGTGTGCGCACTTCTGTGTCTTTCAGTTGCTCCTCTTAACTTGGACTGTGCCATCCCTTTGAGTGATTCCTTGGCCTGTAAATGCTGCAGTTGAGGGTATCCCGGCCCAGAATGCTGTCCTAGCAAAAGTGACTCATCACACTGGCCAGAGCAATTTCCGAACCAAAAATTCCCTCCAGTTATTGCTCTTTTGAATGTGCCCCACCGCTTGCAAAGATGGAATCCAAACCCCAAGCTTTCTCTGGCCTCAGTGGGCTGCCTGCTTTCAATTGTGGCTCCTGCACACAGACAGATTCATCAAAGAACAAGGTCTCGGCCCCTTTGGCCTCCACTGATGGGTGGTGACAGCTGAGCGGTGCCAGCAGTCTTTTCTGTGGCATCTACAAGTCTGAGCTCCTTTAGGACTGAACTGGAGGGTTTTTCCGTTCCTGCAGAGAGAATGAAAAATCCCTCCTGCACTGACATCCAAGAGGCAACTGCAGTGAAAGGACACAGCGAGATAGCCACCCTCCGTGGACCCACGGGGCAGGTGATCTTCCCAGTGAAATGAGGTTTTTAATCAGTGTCCTGGGGTAGCCTTGCCATCGCATTTTCATTTCTCCCCACCTCCCCTCCTCCTCTACTTTAATTTCCTGTATATAAAACAATTTCAGAGGGATACAGTTTCTGCATCACCAGTCCCATCGGGCCCTCTGCAGAGGGATTTGCGAAATGGATACTGCAGGGAAGTGGCAGGCAGTACACCGGGTGGCAGTTTGAGTTTGTGAGTGCGCAGTTGCTTAGCACCTGTAAAAGGAAATGTCATCAAAAGCTCAACGCTGAAGGGCATCAGCAGCTATGGTGGTTTGATCTGACTGACCCTGAAACTCTGCTGCTTTGTTTAATCCCCCAAATTTCCCACCCTCTCCTCCACCTGGGTGGTGGCATACAACACAGATTCAGCACCAGCAGGTTATGGTCTGGGAATTTAATGCTCCAAATACGGTGCTGAGCCTGCAGATCAGGGGGAACCCCTCTCAGCCCCCTCTGCTGGAGGAGGAAGGATTTCTGGACCGTGCCGAGTTAGACATCTAAGGTAGTTTGTGCCTTGTTCACTTTGACTTCCTTCTAGATTTAACATTGGGGGTGGGGGGGGGGGGTTGTCTCTTACTTTCTGTGATTCTTTTGGCCTGTGGTTTTAGCCCCGTTTGCCTTCATGGATCCCTCTTAGGCTAAACTTCACCTTGAGTTAAACAGGGTACTGTCCTGTTCTGGATGCCTCTACCAGGTGTGCTTTCAAGCCTGTGACTTCTGAAGCCATGCAGCCCTTTACTGTGTGGTAGATATCCCGCTATCTTGTTTAGTGTATCCACGCATTCTCAGAACTCCAGAAAGAATCTCTAGGTTGGCGAGGCTTCTCTGAGGAAATGGCTTTGTGTGTGCTCAAAAGAAAAATTTTTAAAAAATATATATTTTATTGATTTTAGAGAGGAAGGGAGAGAGGGAGAGAGATAGAAACATCAATGATGAGAGAGAACCACTGATTGGCTGCCTCCTGCACGCCCCCTACTATGGATCGAGCCCGCAACCCAGGCATGTGCCCTTGGCCAGAATCAAACCTAGTACCCCTTCAGTCCGCAGGCCGACGCTCTTTCCATTGAGCCAAACCAGCTAGGGCAAGAAAATCGTTTTTAATGTAAGTAAACTGTAGGAAACAAACGCCAAATAGTTGCATAACATAACAGAGCTGTCAGAGAGGGTCCCTGTGATTTTCAGCGGTCCCTTTTCATTTCTTTCAACTGAACACCGGCCGTGTGTGGAACCCTGGGCCAGGCGTGAGGGGGGATGGAGAGAGCTGTGGACAAGACCGATGTGGGCCCCCCTTTGCGGATCTGCCTACAGCCCTGACTCCTGCTGCCAGGACCGGCAATTAGAGGCCCCAGAGCGGGACTGGCATCACCAGAGGCAGCAGCCTCTTCTGCTCTTTCCCACGGCTCCCACGGAAAAGTACCGTCACCGCTTTCAGCCTTGCAAAGCAAAAAGCAAAGTAGAATTCCGTCTTTTTCTTTGTACCATGTTGTCAGCCAAGCCTTTATTCCTTTATCCTAATGGGACCCACAGAGGATGTTAGGCAGCCCAAGACAGTACGTACTTGTTTTCTACTGATCGCTGAAACAGAATCTACGGGCATTTTGTTTGGGGACCAGCCCTGTTGCCATCCTGCCATAGTACCAGCTTAGCCTGGAAAAGGACAGCTGGGCCGAAGAAGAGCGACGTTGGCTTTGTTTCCAGAGACTTTTGAAATGATCCTTGACCCGTCACACTCGTCTGACCAGTAACCATCTCTCCCCCACATGGTAACGAAAGATGTTAATGTTTGAGCCTCTTTGAATGGAGTAAGTTTTCTCCATTCAAATGTCTGATTTTGAAGGTTTTTTGAACTGCGTCCTTAGCCACTGTCAGGGTCTGCCCTCCGTTTCAGATGGGGGAAGCGGAATTCCTTCATCAGTAGAGCACAGGTGCCCTGGTCGATGTGTCTAAGTGGTTAGAGCATTGCCCTACGCACCAGAGGTCAAGAGTTCAATTCCCAGTCAAGGGCATGTACCTGGGTTGCAGGTTCGATCCCCGTCCCCAGTCAGGGCACGTGCAGGAGGCAACCAATCGATGTCTCTCTCTCTCACATTTATGTACATTTATGTTTCTCTCTCCCCCTCCCTCTCTTCTTTCCACTCTCTAAAAATCAGTGGGGAAAAAAATATCCTCAGGTGAGGATTAACAACAAAAAATAGAGCGCAGGGGCTGAGCTCAGATGGACGTAAAATGGTCTCCTAGTCTAGCCACTTACAAGCCATGTGACCTTGGGCAAATTACTTAACATCTGTTAGAATGGGGTTAAAAGCAGTTAACTTTTTGGTAGGATTAAATGAGATAATGTGTGTGAAGCCTTTGCCTCTAATAGGGGCTTCGTTAATGATAGCTTCTTTTTTGTTGTTGTTAATCCTCACCCGAGGATATTTTTTCTACTGATCTTTAGAGAGAGGAAGGGAGAGGGATAGAGAGTTAGAAACATCGAAGGAAGAAAAATATCAACATCCATCATCTGCCTCCTGCAGGCCCCCTACTGGGGATGGAGCCTCCTGTAGGCCCCCTACTGGGGACCTAGCTGCAACTTAGGCAGGTGCCCTGACTGGGGAATCGAACTGGTGACCTCTCAGTGCATGGAACGACACTCAACCAACTGAGCCACACTGGCCAGGGCTGTAGCTTCTATCTTTCACCTGTAGACCAAGGATAACTAGTAAGGTTAAGTGCCCAGTAGATGTTTGTGGAATGAACAAGAGGGCCTGGGTACCTTCTTTGTCCTATTGCCTTAGAACAGCACTTCCCACTGTAAGTTTTACAGTAGGAGATATCCTGAGGAAACTGGCCATTCCTCATTGGGCAGTGCTATCGAGCCTGCAATGTATAGATTCTAGCCTTCTCTACAGATGAATACATAGCTCTGTTAGAGGAACTTGGAAAAACTTGGGGAGAGCATAAATCTTCGTAGCTTTTTAAACTTGGCCTTTTCCAAGCTCGTTTGACTTTACAGGGCAGTGATAGTACTTCTGTGAGGCTGTGGTGAGGCTTTAATGAGTTAACGTGCAAAGCACTCAGAACCGTGCTGGGCAGAGTGAGCACCATGAAGGGACTCTGTAACCATGATTGTGCTTTTTAATCTGCAGGTTCTTTCAGAGAAGTTAGCCAATCCCTCATTGATGAGCATTTAAGTTACTTCCAATGGCGCATTGTTGTGGACAGTGCTGTAGTAAAAACCCTTATGTCCTGTGTAAATATTTCTTTGGGAGAGATTCCTAGAAGTAGAATTGGGTCCAAGGGTATGCACATTCAAAAATTTGCTAGGTCCTTCAGAATTACCCTCTAAAATCTGATCAGCCATTACCTAATAGTTCATTTGTCCAGTAAAGAGATAAGAAGCTATCTTTGGGGGGTAGAGGGAGACTAAAAAGGATATAAGGGGGATAAATGGTGATGGAAGGATTCTTGACTTGGGGTGGTGAACACACTGTAATATACAGATAATGTATCATAGAATTGTGCACCTGAAACATGTAATTTTATTAACCATTGTCACCCCAATAAGTTCAACTAAAAAGAAAAAGAAGCTATCTTCCCATACTACCGTGTGCTGGATCCTCCTCCTCCTCCTGTGCTCTGTAACTGAAAATGCAATGGAACACGGTGGAAAGTCACCCCTCTCTTCTGTCTTACAGAGTCTGGCCACAGATAAGGGACCAAAATGACCGACTCAAAATATTTCACCACAACTAAAAAAGGTACAGTTTGTTTCATTGTGGGGTCTTGTCCTACTCTTTCCCTGCCCAACTCTTCTGCTTGTTCCCTGCAGGGATGGTGGGGGGGGGGGTGGTAGTGGGTGTGGAGGCCTGGAATCAAGTGGTGGGAATCATCCAGAGCATCTTTTAACCCAATTCAGAAAATTGAATGGTTGATGGTGTAAGAAATTGACCACTTCTTTTAGAATTCAAGAAGGGAAGAACATCAGTTCCAAGTATAGAAAAGAAAAGCCCTCTTTTCCCCGTGGCTTAAAATTGTTAAATATGATTTTTTGTTTTGTTTTTCTTGGAAAAAAGAAAGCACACAATGCTATCAGAAGCCCCACAGCATGTGTGTGTGTCTGGTCCTTATCCTTGGGCACATGTCTTATGTGTTGAAGTCAGAGTTTATATCCTGTTTTTCATTTGACATTATCATAAACATTTCCCCATAGGTCTGACGACTCAGTCTTAGTCTATTGAGTTGCTGCACTGAAATTTGCTAAGCTTGTCTTATATTGTTGCATATTGTGGTTGTTTCTGCTTTTCGGGAAATGGAAGTTGTGTAGCAGCTGATAAATATGCTTTGACCCTGTAAGCATCTACTGACTGGCTCTTCCTTCCTTCCGAGTGAGATTGACACTGGCCTGCTGACCAGATGAAGAGAGTCTGCTGTTGGGTCAGCTGAGCCAGGACCTGAAGTCTGCCCCTCCTCAGCATTTCACATATTGGTCCAGCCACATTTTATTGAACACTTTCCCTGTGCCTTAGAGTAGACAGTCAGTCTCTAAACTGGCGTTCTAGTGGTTGAGCAGAGAAGACAGCTTATTAAGTAGTAATTACTCTGAAGGGCTGGTGGGTGCTGTGATAAGGGACTGTTGGAGGCTGTGGGAGGGCCCTGGGTGGACTTAGCTTGATAAAGGGGTGTGGGGGTGGGGAGCAAAGCTCAGCAAGGGCTCTGCCCATGGTGCATTCTGGGAAAGGAAAGCAGTTGGGCACAAGTTACTGAAGAGTGTGATGAGAGGTTGGAAAGGCGTGCAGGGGACTGTCATGCGTGGCCTGCTGAGCAGGCTGGAGGGGGTGAATAAAGTGCTGAGTGTGTTGGGGTGTCAGTGGTGGGTTGTTTTTTTTGTGTGGGGGTTTTCTTTTGAGGACAGTGTCTGTAGAGAGATGCCTGGATCCAAATTTGACATCAGTGATGGTTTTAAGCAAGGGAAGATCCAAGGCAGAGTCTAATAAAAGAGTGAAGCTTGGTGGGCGCGCAGGGAGACCAATACCACAGCTCCGGTGACAGGTGGAGATGATGGTGCCTGAGCTAGGTGGGTGGCAGTGGGGTAGACAGAATCGGATGCCTCATATGTGATTGAGGAGGTAGGCTTGGTCCCTGAGGAAGGAGATATTCAGATGCAGGCAGATCCCAAGTTCACCTCATCAGCCTTCTTGGAGCCAAGGTGACTCAGTCCTGGATCCATCAATTGACGGCCAGTTGTACTATAACCGGCCAAAGGTTTCAAGCAAAGCAGGGCAGCCCTGCAGCAGGGCCCAGGGTCAAAGTCATCATGGTCTGTTTGGATTGCACAGCCGTGAGACAGGGCCCCCAGTCTCTTGGAGGAGAAGGGTATGGCTTCCTTCAGCCTTACAGAGCCATGAATTTGAACTGCAAGGTCTGCAGATTCCTCCTGTCTCTGTTGAGCAATGCCCTCAGTGTGGCCTTGCCCTGGGCTGTGCTTTGCGTTTGTTCTTAAGTAACCTTGTTTGCGAGTTCTGTGATAAACACCACGTTATTCAGTCCCGATGAAAACCTGCTAAGTTTTCTTTTTCTCACTGTAAATCCATCTGGAGCTTCCTCAGCTCTTGCGTCCCACATGATAGTCTGCTTCACCCCCACCCCAACTAACCCGAGAGGGACTAGGGCTCTTATTTCTTCCAAAGAGATAGCCAAGACAGAGGGTCATGTGATAAATTAATCATAATAGTGACCACCCTTAATGCAGGCCACTGAGTGCCACACACTGAAATGAGTGATTCACGTCTGTGTTAAGTGAGAAAATTCAGTGCTCCGGTCAGGGTAGAGAGTACAGACAAGAAAACAGGTCCCGAGAAGCAAAGTGAGTGTCTGGAGCTAGCAGAGCTGGCTTTGAATCTTGGCCCTCTTACTTGGTGGGTGTCCTTGGGCAAGTTACTGAATTCTTACAGCCTTTGTTTGCCCATCTGTAAAATGGGGGAAATGCAGAGTTGTTGTAAGGATGACATGAGAAAAGGTGTGGGAAGAAGTTAGTGTGGCATTGGCTTAGAGACGGGCTCAGGGAATGCTGGTGGCTGTTGTTTTGAGAGCCCATCACTCCAAAGTCAGCCCTCTTAACCTTTCACCAGGGGCTACCGGGGTTCTGGCTACCTCTGCACGACAGGGCCCAAACAGCCCTACTTCCTCATTTGCTTTTTCCAGATCATCAAGTTCTTAAGACAGTTTATTGCATGTTAGATAGAGCAGCTGAATTCCCATTGTCAGAGCTGAGCAGCCACTTGTAGCACAGGAAGTGAAACCCTGAGTGAGCTGTTTTAACTGGAGGTTCCAGGAAAACAGGAAAAGCGAGTGTGGAAAACAAGCAAACCCTGCCCTCTCCCCTCAGACCTTAAGTCCCCAGATCCCATTGCACACCGCCTTGAGGGCTTTGGGTAGGGTGGCTAAAGGACTTTGCTTCCCTCTGTGTGTCTTTAGGTGAGCAGGATCTGCCTTCCTGCTTTTTGTCTCCCTCAGAACCCTTGTAGCATTCAGTTCCTCTCTCCTCAATCCAGTGTGACCTCCAAGCTTTCATCTTGATAATTCCTCTCCTAACAGTTGTCTCCCTGCTGCCTGCCCCACCCAAGGCCAGGGGCCTAAAACTGCCCTCGGCTGGTAGCCTGGAGTGTCTTACCTGCCTCCCTCTCTTTTGGAATCACCCTCTGGCAGGTGGGAATCGATCACTCATGCCTGCCTCCTCTTTCAGGGGAGATCTTCGAGCTGAAGGCAGAGCTCAACAGCGACAAGAAGGAGAAGAAGAAGGAGGCGGTGAAGAAAGTGATTGCATCAATGACCGTGGGCAAAGATGTCAGGTGTGCAGGAGGAGGCTGAGTGGCAGCTGGGTCCAGTTCAGATCTCTCCTTTAGGGCTTCCCTAGGGACCCATGTCTCCCCTCATCCAGCTCCCTTCATGCACCTCCTTTCTGAACAGAAGGCTTTATTTGCAGCGGGGTCATGATCTCAGATGTTGGTGGGGTCAGGCAATAATGGAGTGAGTGACGTGGACTAGGTTGAAAGGCAGTACGTGATGAAGTGGATGTGGCACAAGCCCTGTCAGGAACCCCAGAGGACTGCTGCCAGCTGGGGAAAACGAACCAGTGCAGCCAGGGCTTCTGGTTTTTCAAAAGAATGGAAAGTTGGATTTTTCATTTGAAATCTCCCTGCTTCAGATTGCCAGGTGATACACACAAAGAAATGAACACTGCCCACGTAAAGCACACCTGCAGATGGAGTTTGTTGGGTTTGGCGCCAGTTTGCAGCCTCTGGCTTGCATCTGATTGCCTGAGCAGTCATGTAGAATGGCTGCCACACCTTTGTTCCTGCTTTTCTCCTGCCTGGCGCGTCCCTTTCCCCTTCTCCATGTACCCAGCTTGTCTTTCCATCTTTTAAAACCCATTGCGCGTCTCCCTGCTGCCTTCCTCATCACCCAGCCCACCGCCCTGAACATAGCATTTTCTCTATGTTCCTGTCACCCAGCACTAATTCTAGACTATTCTCCTCTTACGTGTACTTGTCTTTACCTGCCCACCACATTGTAAAGTCAAGGGCAGGGACTGGATTTTACAACTTAACACTTGCTCCATGTGTGAGAGTCTGCAGAATACTTTCAGATATGTTTTCCCAGCAGTTCCTTACAATTCCCATATTTGACATTTATGAGCTTCATATCGTCTACTATAAAATGGGGATAATCCACCCAGCAGTGTGGCTCAGTGGTTGAGCATTGACCTATGAACCAGTTCGATTCCCGGTCAAGGCATATGCCCAGATTGCAGGTTCGATCCCCAGTAGGGGTGTGCAGGAGACGGCCCATCAGTGATTCTCTCTCATCATTGATGTTTCTTTCTTCTTTTTTATTTTTAATATATTTTTATTTATTTCAGAGAGGAAGGGAGAAGGAGAGAGAGAGAGAGAAACATCAATGATGAGAGAATCATTGATCAGCTGCCTCCTGCACGGCCACTCCTGGGGATCAAGCCTGCAACCCGGGCATGTGCCCTTGACCAGAATCAAACACAGGACCCTTCAGTCCACAGGCCGATGCTCTATTCACTGAGTCAAACCAGCTAGGGCTCATCATTGATGTTTCTATCTCACCCTCTCCCTTCCTCTCTGAAATCAATAAAAATATTTTTTCAAAATAATTTAAAAAATAAAATAATCAGAGCCTTAAAATGCAAATGTAATGATTCTATAGTCTGAAGAAATAAAATTTTAAAATTGGGATAATCCCCTGGCGTCTCGGGGTTGTTAAATGAAATCAAATACACATGTAAAGCCCTTAGTGCATGCTCTATACATGCTGGGTTGGATTTTAGTGGGCACCTGAGCTGACCCCTTGTGAAAACAGCCTGGCCCGCCCATCCCCACTTCCCCAGAACCCTCATGAACCAGCACCCCAATATAAGGGCCACGTTAAGTGTCAAGGGAAGGAAAAACAATCATTTTCATTTACTTAGCATCTCCCAGACCTCAAGGACCAGATTACCTTAAGTATGTTATCTTCTTTAATTATTACAAGGGCTCTGTGAAATGGGGTTTTGTTTCCCCTTTCTTGCAATCGAGGAAACTGAGAGTCAGGGTTGGGCAGGGATAAAGGAATCTTCCCAACTTCAGACAGCTAACAAGAGGTAGAGCTGGGTTTTAACCAGGTCTGATGGGCTCCAGAGCTCATCTTTGAACCCTGGGCAAAGAAAAGAGGACTTTTTTTCGTTTTTAAAATCATCCTTTGGAATTCTTTTTTTAAAAAAAATGTATTTTATTGATTTTTTACAGAGAGGAAGGGAGAGGGATAGAGAGCTAGAAACATCGATGAGAGAGAAACATCGATCAGCTGCCTCCTGCACACTCCCCATTGGGGATGTGCCCGCAACCAAGGTACATGCCCTTGACCGGAATCGAACCCAGGACCTTTCAGTCCGCAGGCTGACGCTCTATCCACTGAGCCAAACCGGTTTCGGCCATCCTTTGGAATTCTATTTCTACTAATAGGTATTCATGGTTACAGGATAGTTGATGTTCTTTCTCCCTTTTACTAGGAGGTCCTGTTCTCTTTCTCTTGCCCTCCTACTCACTGTCTCCCCACAGCCCCCTTCCCCATTAGCTGCCTGGAAAATCTTCCTCTTTCTTTCTTCGGCCTTCCCCACACTGATGCCATTTTGACCTTCTAGTGCCCTCTTCCCTGATGTGGTAAACTGTATGCAGACGGACAACCTGGAGCTGAAGAAGCTGGTGTACCTGTACTTGATGAACTATGCCAAGAGTCAGCCTGACATGGCCATCATGGCTGTCAACACCTTTGTGAAGGTGAGCAGGAGCTTGGTGAGAGGGAGGGGTATGGGTGCTCACTGTTCCATGTCTCCCTGATCTCCTGGGGTGAGGGCTACGGCCCTGAGTAGAAACATTCGGGCTCCTTCCCAGGCCCGCTGACTCCCAGCCAAGGGCTTCATCTTCCAGCAGAGGGCTCCCGCTCTCCAGAAAACCAGACGGTGTAGGCCCTGCTAGCTCATTCCATGGGAAGTTGCTCAAGGCTTGTTGATCCCTGAGTGCCACAGGGGCAGGATTCAGCAAGTGTCTGCGAGCTTTTATGTTTCCCTCTAGACTTTGCTCCTTTCTGCATTGTCTGTCCTCCAGATCGAGGAGCAAGCAGGCACTTGAATTGTCAGCTCTGTGCACCTTAGCTCCCCTATCCCCGTGGATGCCCAGATATGGGCAAATGAAGGGTTCTGTGGCCCAGTGGAAAGATTGAAGGTTGTGGTGCTGGATGGATGTGGGTTTGAATCACAGCTTTACTCTGTGACTGGGAGAGCTTGCAACCTTCCTGAGAGGTTCGCTCCTTCACCTGTAAACGGGAAGAGTATTATATGTCTGCTGTGAGGATCAGAGGTGACCAAGCACAGAGGCCCAGCACAGTATCTGGCATATGCTAGATGCCCATACATGGCACTTATGATGCTATTGGCTGCAATTGGTGGGAGATCCCACAGCAGCCATCTGATGTTGCTCGGCTCGCTTCTGCCCCCGGCCAATGGCTGGTCCCTCTCAGGACTGTGAGGACCCCAACCCCCTGATCCGCGCCCTGGCTGTGCGGACCATGGGCTGCATCCGCGTTGACAAGATCACAGAGTACCTGTGCGAGCCACTCCGGAAGTGCCTGAAGGATGAGGACCCATATGTTCGCAAGACAGCGGCTGTGTGTGTGGCCAAGCTTCACGATATCAACGCCCAGCTAGTCGAGGACCAGGGCTTCTTGGACACACTTAAAGACCTCATCTCTGACTCAAACCCCATGGTAAGCCGCTCCATCCACTCTGCCACCTCCACCACCTCCTGCGTTGCTTGGGAAGACCTTGGCTTGACCCTCCGGCCAGACAGTCCCCAGTTCCTGGAAGTCAGCCTTGCTGGGTGGGGTAATTGTTTTCATGCCTGCAGTGGTTCGGGTACCTCCTTTGGCATGAACTAGACTGGATTCCCTTCTTTGCGCTCTCTCTACCAAGCTGTGTGACTTTGGGCAAGCTGCCTAACCTTCCAGAGCCCTCTTCTTCATCAGTAAGATGGCTCTCATTCTGCGTGGTTGGCAGGAGTGCTGTGAGGCTTAAGCTATAAAGGAAATGTGTCTAGTACAGCCTGGCACTCGGTGGGCGTGCAGCCAAGATTAGTGCCCTCCTTCCAGTCACTGTCATGGTCACTGTCTTCTCACCAAGACCATCGGTGAGCTCTCACGTGAGGTGCTGTTCCCTTTCCCCACATAGAGGTCACCCTGGAAGTAGCACAGCCTGGACTATAGGCACCAGGGCGTAGCTGGGAGTGGGACGCATCTCCTCACACACAGTGGTGGCAGCAGTTTAGAAGGCAGTTCTCAGGCCCTGTTTGAGGTGAAATGCACAAACCTCTCAGCCCAGCCAGCAACTCTGTTTCCTACAGAAACACTGATCACACCCAGGTGCTGAGTGGCCAGTTCAGGGATGGCCATTGGAGCACTGTCATAGGGGAAAGTTAAAAACCAGGCAGAACACACACAAAAACAGCTGCTCTGGTGAAAATAGGTTGAGGGCCCAGCGCCCCACCTGGCAGGCCCCTCTGTACTCCAGCCCCCAGGTGTTTCCTGCAGCCCCGGGGTCTCTGCAGGGACCTTCTAGCTCAGAGCACTGTTGACAGCCCTGACTGAGCCGTTGTAGCTGGTAGATGGGGGCTGTGTGTTAGGTAGCTGGGAATGCTTTCTGTGGCCAGGCACCTGGAGCTGGATCTTTCTTTTGTTTCCCCTCTTCTTTTTCTGGAATGGCAAGTGCACTTACTTTAGTGCCAGTTTACAGAGGCGCCAGAGGGTGAGTGCTTAGTGTGGGTCTCTGTGCTCCTGCCCTTGGGGTAATTTTTTTTCAGGCTATTCGACCTCTGATTGACATGCATCATTAGCTCCGCTGCCCCCTGGCGTATGAGCAGGGCCCTCAGCCTCTGCCCCTTCCTCTACAGGTGGTAGCAAATGCAGTAGCTGCTCTCTCGGAGATTGCCGAGTCTCACCCCAGCAGCAACCTCCTCGACCTGAACCCTCAGTCCATTAACAAGCTGCTGACAGCCCTGAACGAGTGCACTGAATGGGGCCAGATCTTTATCCTGGACTGCCTGGCCAACTACACGCCCAAGGATGACCGAGAGGCCCAGAGGTGAGCAAGCTGCCCCTGGCTTGCCAGCCCAGCTGGAGCTGGTCCTAGGAGGTCGGGGGAGGGGAGTGTGCTCTAATCATGAGCTGGGCCTTAAGCCTCTAGAAGGCTCCTTCCCAGGGCCTTGCCCACAGACCATCCTCAGACAGCTCGAGGGAGGGCAGAGCCGGGCTGTCAGTGGTTCCTTCAGGCAGTCAGCTCACTGCTCATTGTGGGCAGAGACAGAAGCCAAGACCTGACCTGGGAGCTGACAGAGACCCTGGTCACCTTGGGCTGAGAGAAGGAGGTGGACAGCATCAGCCACCCTTCACTGAATTCTCACTGGGTACCTGGGGCTCCGCTGGTGCTTCCCATGCATTTGATTATCCTTAAAGCAACCCTATAAAGTCGGTCCCATTATTGTTCCCATTTTACAAGTAAGGAAACTCCCCTTAGAGAGATGGAGGAAGCTGTGCAGGTGACCACGCTCGGGCTCCCCGGACCCTTGGTCCTGACACCGTGATATTCTGCCACTTTGAACGTCCTCACAGCAGGGAAGAGGGGAAGTTGACATTTATGAAGTATTTGCTACATGCCTGGCATTCCGCTGGTGCTTTACATGCGTTGTCTCATGTAGGTCCCAGCAACCCTGTGAAATCGGCATCATCATCTCCATTTTCTAGGGGAGGAAACTGAGGCTTAGAGTGGTTTTCACATACTTAGGGTCAGTTTCCATGCAGCAAAACCAAGATCTAGACCTTCCACTAAAACAGAAGTGCTATCTTGATAACTAAAAACAGGGTGTTGCCTCTGTCTGTCTCCTCTTTACCCCTTGGAACGGACCTCAGTATCTGTGAGCGGGTCACCCCCAGGCTCTCCCACGCCAACTCTGCTGTGGTGCTGTCTGCTGTGAAGGTGTTGATGAAGTTCATGGAGATGTTGTCCAAGGATCTGGACTACTATGGCACGCTGCTCAAGAAGCTGGCCCCGCCCCTGGTCACGCTGCTGTCAGCTGAGCCTGAGTTGCAGTACGTGGCCCTGCGCAACATCAACCTCATCGTGCAGAAAAGGTACCAGGACTGCCTCACACGTGCAGCGTGTCCTCCTGGGGGTCTGCTGCTGGAACAGGGCTCTAAAGGGAAATGGACATGTCCCCGTGCAGGAGGTCTCAGTAGCTTACCGAGGTTCTCAGCCAGGGACACCTTTGTCCGCCTGAGACATTTGACAACGTCTGGAGACGTTTTTGGTTTTTACAGCTGGAGGTACTACTGGTATCTAGTGGGTAGAGGCCAGGGATGCTGCTTAACATCCTGCAGTGCATAGGACAGAGAACTGCTTAGTCCGTAATGTCAGTAGTGCTGGGTTGAGAAACCCTGGCTTAGCTTAACCAGGTAGCAGGCCAGGTAAAGGTTTGCATGGAGCTGCTGCTGCTTCTTTTTTTAAAAAATATATATATATTTTTTAATATTTTTTTATTGATTTCAGAGAGAGGAAGAGAGAGGGAAAGAAGGATAGAAACATCAACTATGAGAAATAATTATTGATTGGCTGCCTCCTGCACACCCCCTACTGGGGATCGGAAACAGGCTGCATAGCATTCTGAGCAACAACGGCATGTGCTCTGATTGGGCATCAAACTGTGACCTCCTGGTTCATAGATTGATGCTCAACCACTGAGCCACACCAGCCGGGCTAGCTTGGAGCTTCTTAACCACAGACAGTGGATCTTTCCACAGCCCGCAGAACCCTCTGGAAATGGGGAGTACGATTTGTGTGTGTGTGTGTGTGTGTGTGTGTGTGTGTGTGTGTGTGTGTGCATTTTTCCCAGAGACAGAGTCTGTAGCGCTAGTCCAATCCCAGAGGTCGGAGGACTCCAGGAGGTGAGGCATGGTGTGGACTTTGCACCAGCCTCGGGGCCAGGGGAGGGGTTTGTCAAAGTTGCTCAGAATGCTGTGCTGCCTGTTTCCGTCTGCCCCATGGAAACAATTGCAGCAGGAAGCCACTGTTCCTATGAGGGAAAGCGCCTGATGCCCGCAGTGGGTGGGGCTGAAAGCCATTAGGAGTGCCACATTAAGGGCCCAGAGCAGGAGGAACTCTCTGGAATGATCCAGTGAGGGAGCCCAGCAGCTCTGCAGAGTAGAGCTGGACTCTGGAGTTGTACCAGCCTTTTTGGCCAAATGGTTTTCTCAGCAGCTAACTCATGATCCTTGTGTGTTACAGTAGCCCCGTTGGTGGGAGTGAGGCCATGCGAACAGGGGCCTCGTAGACATTCTCTCTCGGAAGACAGCACACGCTCCTTGTCATTGTAGCATCAGTCTGGTTCTTAGGACATTCTGGGGGGCCCAGAGATATCGGTGGCCTTGGGACATTTGTGCAGGTTTGGGAATTAAATATGGGAAAGCTCTCTGAGTGCCTAGACAAAGGGGTGAGACAGGGAGTCGCAGCTGCAGGGTGGGATTAGTAAGGTGCAGTGACTTATGGATCCTGATCAGTGTGAAGGGCTCCCTGGGCTATATTTAACGTGGCAAATCTCTTAAGATGTTCTTTTGCCAAGGCACCACCTGGCTCAGTCCCGACAAGTGGTTGGGCAGCTTTGCCAAGTCCTGACTGCAGAAATCACGTCTTCCTGCCGCCCCCACAGGCACGATGGAGGCTCTTTGCTTTGCCAGGACCTCCCTGCAGCTCGCACAGCAGCACAGAGTACCCAGGGTCCCTCCTTTCTTCTCTGCTGTGTCCTCTCCCTTCACCCTCTGTCCTCCTTCCTTTGCCTTCCTCCTTTCTGTTCTGGAAACGGCATAAGAGTAAGAGTTGAGGGTGGTGACCGTCATCTTGTTCCCATCCTTATTAGCATTAAGTGTGTAACCTGGTGCAAGCCTCTCCACCTTTCCTCATCTAAAAAATGTGGGTGGTGCAGAGGAGCAGTGACACTGGTGATGGCTCCTGTGTAGCCAGTGCCTCTGAGGAATGCTATTGATCACCTAGAGCAGTGGTTCTCAACCTTCCTAATGCCGCGACCCTTTAATACAGTTCCTCATGTTGTGGTGACCCCCAACCATAACATTATTTTCGTTGCTACTTCATAACTGTAATTTTGCTACTGTTATGAATCATTATGTAAATATCTGCATGTTCTGATGGTCTTAGGCGACCCCTGACAGCGGTTCTCAACCTGTGAGTCGCGACCCCTTTCACAGGGGTCGCCTAAGACCATCGGAAAACACAGATATTTACATTACAATTCATTAACAGTAGCAACATTACAGTTATGAAGTAGCAACGAAAATAGTTTTATGGTTGGGGGTCACCAAAACATGAGGAACTGTATCAAAGGGTTGTGGCATTAGGAAGGTTGAGAACCACTGATCTAGATGCTTCACAGCAGCCCTGCTCTGTAGGAGTCAGTGCCGGGGTCCCAGGACCACCCCCATTCAGAGATGCACTAGGACTCATGGGAGTCAGCATGTAGTTGTCCTCCCGGCTGAGATTTGTTATTGATGTAGTGAGGTTACCTGGCTGCGTCCAGGTGGGGTCGGGAGGAGTCCATGTACAGACTTCCTTATGTTCCCTACCTTCCACGGGAATGGGGTCACATAGAGCACACGCCTCCCTCAGCAACAAAATGCAGCAGGAAAGCAGGTTTTTAGTGTAGAACATACTGTTTATACAAACAGTTAATCCCTTTATCATTGAGGGGATGGTGAGAACACCCCCAAAAGCCGAGTTCCTGGCTCCGGGACTTTTTCAGACTAGAGACTCGGGTCTGCAATGGTGCTGCTTTCCGGCACAGTGTCGTGCTCGTTTCCTGGGTGAGGTAGCGGGCGCCTGAGTCACAGGCTGGGATGGAACCAAGGCCTGGTCCCCAAGCCCAGCGCCTGGTGCCTGCTGCCTCTCGAATGCACACTGTCTCCTGCTCACATTCCCTCTTCCCGTCCTGGCTGTGGTTAGACATGCAGTGACCAGTCACAGCTTTGCTCAGGCCAGTCCTAGGCCCTCTGCCCAGCAGTGTGCAGCCATGGTGGCCACTGCCTTCGTGGATGTCAGGCTTCACCTCATACCCCAGAAATGTCCCCACAAATGTGAAGACGTTTCCTCAGGGCTAATGACTTGCTTGTTGCTCCTTGGGCTGCCCTGCCCTGCCGCCAGGCCCGAGATCCTGAAGCACGAGATGAAAGTCTTTTTTGTGAAGTACAATGACCCCATCTATGTGAAGCTCGAGAAGCTGGACATCATGATCCGCCTGGCCTCCCAGGCCAACATCGCCCAGGTCAGCAGAGGGTGGTGGCTGGGCATGGGCGTTGGTGTGGACAGCAGTGCCACCCACGCGCTGTGGTCTCTGGGCAGGCTGCCTGGTCTCACTGGTAACAGTTCATCCGTGAAGAGTGCTTAGCACAGGGCATGGGCTTTTGTAAACAAGCATGAAACAAATGTTGTGATAAAGAATTTGTTCTCCCTGTTATTCCTTATCCATCCATTGGAAAGCGGTAGTTAGGTGGATGTGTTAGCTAGATCAACCTCAACAAGGGCTGTCCAGCCCTACCAGTTAGTCCTTCCCTGCTTTTCTCTTGGAGCACCTGACAGCTTTCTCCCTCCCTCAGGCCTTCCACCTCTAGCAAGAGGCAGAATCTCATCCTTCTAGGGGTCTGTGCATCCCCACTGCCCAGGGGTGTTCCGGGTGGTGGCCCCACTAGATCCCCTCCAATCCCATCTTCTCTTTTTGGGCCACAGGTCTTGGCAGAGCTTAAAGAATATGCGACAGAGGTGGATGTCGACTTTGTACGGAAGGCTGTGCGAGCCATTGGCCGCTGCGCCATCAAGGTGGAGGTGAGGCTGGGACTCTGTCTTCAGCTGGGGGTGGGGGAGGGGAAGGTAGCTGAAAGCAGGAAACCAGTCTGATTGTAGCAGAATCTGTCAATTTCTTGTGGTCCAAGAAGGCCTGCGAGTCACTGCCAGAGTCCCCAAGGCACCATTGTGCAGGTCGGGCTTATTCTCACTCTAATCTCCTTTAGGCCTTCGAGTTGTTGCAAATGAAATGGACCCGTGACATGGCTTCTCCTGCATCTTAGCTAAGCGGATGGGGCAGCCCCAGTTGGGATGGCCCTGGTGGACTTACCTTTCACTTCATGGAGCTTTGGGCCAGGGGCTGTGCCTGTCAAAGGTTCTGGCAAGGGCCATGATTCAGCTCACCATGTGCCCCTTTCTCCACGCTCCCAAGGGCTCTGCAGACCCCCGTGTCCTGACGTTTCATCCAGCCCATTCTCTGCCTAAGGAGGTGTTCCTTGACCACTGAGTTGACGCCTTAAATGGGTCCACTGGAGCCTAGGGGATCCTAGGACAGCTGGTCACCCCAGTCCCTTATGGCATTTTCCATTGGCACTTGTGATGGCCTCCTGAGAAATCTCTCCCACAGGGGCATTAGCGCAGCATGTTGGAATGGGGGCGGGGAGGGTCAGGCGGGGGGATGTCTAAATAGAGCTTTTCTAAGCATTTTTGGTCTCGGGAGACCATCTGGGGAAAGGAGTAGAAGTGAGGTGAGGTGAGGTCAGGCTGGCGCATGGTCACTCTGCCCTCAGGGCTTGCCTGGAGGAGCTCCAAGGACTCTCCCACTCTCAGAAGCTCCACTGGCCTCCCCCTCAGTCTACTTCTGTCTCCCTATGCCCTGCTGTCCCGAAGCACCATTGTTGTCCTGAGCTCCCACTGTAACAGGAAGTGGGCAAGGCAGGACTGAGCCCTTGGCCAAGGCACGGTTGTTAGAAGTTCCATTGGGAATGGGTGCAGGGGCCTTACCCACACTCTCCTCTTCCCACCCAGCAATCTGCGGAGCGCTGTGTGAGCACGCTGCTCGATCTCATCCAGACCAAGGTGAACTACGTGGTCCAGGAAGCCATCGTGGTCATCAAGGACATCTTCCGCAAATACCCCAACAAGTACGTGCCTGTCCCTCCCGGTGAGGCTGCTGCGGCTCTGTGGGAAGAAAAAGCCAGGAGGGGTCTCTCCCCTCCTCCTTTCTTCTGGGCCACAAACCGCATTCTCAAAGGAAACCCACCCTTGGTTTTTTCTTATTTCTCCTTTGCTGCCCCTTCTCCTCTTCCCGGACCAAAATAAGAACTAAAATGTAACAGATAAAACTCACATCCCTTTACTCACCTCTTGGGGCCTTGGGGGGCATCTGCTTGTCTCTCTGGGCCCTGCTGGGCCTCCCCTGCGTTGCCCGGGCTGCCTCAGTGCTCACTGCTGACTGTGTGCTGGTCTCCAGGTATGAGAGCGTCATCGCCACCCTGTGCGAGAACCTGGACTCCCTGGATGAGCCCGAGGCCCGGGCTGCCATGATCTGGATTGTGGGCGAGTACGCCGAGCGGATTGACAATGCGGATGAGCTGCTGGAGAGCTTCCTCGAGGGCTTCCATGACGAGAGCACCCAGGTGAGCCGTCACGCAGGCCAGCTCCAGCCAGGGCATGGGGCGTGACTGGCAGTGGCACCACCGCCGTCCGTCCTGCTCTGACACCCTCCCCTCAGCCTGCCGGCCCCAGGGTCCTGCCCTGCTGATACGGCACTGATGGTGTGGACAGACAGGTAAGTGCTGTGGGGTGACAGGTGTGGCCCCTCTTCCTCCCACACGCTAGTTCCTAAGGGAGGGACGTGCGGGAATGGTCTGTGATGGTGTGCACCGAAAGCAGGCAAAGCGTCCTGGTCTTGTTTTCGTATTTCCCTTTGGATAGTTAGTACATTGATTTGGTTCAAAATTGAAAAGGTATAAAAGAATATTTATAGTGAAAATTCTCTTTCCTACCACTTTCCTGGCCTCCAGTTCTCCTGGAGATCACTAATGTTATTTATTGGTTTCTTGGGGATACTTTGAGAGGGAGTTTAGGAATATACCAGCAGGTATACACATACCTCTATATGTGTAAACACACACGTATACAATCAGTTATTACTCTTTGTGGTTCTTATGTTCTATAAAGACACCCCAAACACTGAATTAGCAAGAACTAAACCATAGCTACCAGGAGAAATATAAAGTTGCTTAGCAAACAGTAGCTGTGTGGTGGTGGTGTTTAAATTTAACAGGCCTGCTTTCTTTGCCTCCTGGGTTCACAATATAGTTCAAAGCTTTTATAAGAATACTTGTTTAGTATTTTGCAGTTTGGGAATGTATTTTAAATTAATTAATTTGTATTTTAGAGAGAGAGGGGAAGGGAGAGGGAGAGAGAGGGAAACGTCAATGTGAGAGAGAAACATTAATCGGTGCCTCCAGCATGCACCCTGACCTTTTGATGCACAGAATGACGTTCAACCAACTGAGCCACACCAGCCAGGGCGGGAACTTATTTTAGATCGTCTATTTGAGCTCCTTGCCCTAGGCTCAGCCATGGACGGGAAGCTCAGAAAGTGTTAGCCAGGGTGGTATGTCATCCCAGCTTACGTCTGGCCCCTATCTGGATGGCATCATTGCAGGAGGGCTGCTGGTAGGGGCTGGGAGGAGTTGGACTTGCGGCCAGAGCTCCCAGGCAGCATAGCATACCAGGCAGTAAGGAATGATTCCCGGCAGCCCGCTGACCGGGGCTGGGGAGAACTTGGTGAAAGAGTCCCTGTGCCGTGATAATGATGACAGCTGTTGTGTCTTGAACAGAATACACAATAGGTTCTTTCCATTTGTTGTCATATTGACTCTTCCATTAACCCTATGAAGTATTATGCCCATTTTGTAGATGAGGAAACACGCTCAGAGAAGTGAAATGACTTGTACAGGGTCACCCAGCTGGGAAGTGATAGAACCAGAGTTCAGTTGAGGGGTTCAATCTAACTCTAGCTCCAAGGCAGCTGCTAGACTGCAGAGCTCACAGGAACCCCCTGAAGTAGGCCACACCTCTCCCTCACTGACAGGGTGAATGGCTTTGGCTACACTGCCCGGCCAAGGGTTAGAGCCAGGGCTGGAAGCCAGTCCCTGGGCCGCCTCCTGCTTTGAAAACAGCCGGCCCACTGCTCCTCTGCCATTGACCCACGTGTAACCAAATCGCAAGGACTCTGGCTCATCTAATCCCAGAAACAGACCACATGCCCTCCACCCTGCCTCCTGCTGTCAGCCCACCCTGTGTACCAGTGTAATTAGCCTTTGTTTTTATAAGTGCCCTCCTGCCCGACAGGCCTCAGGCCTATCTTTGGCACAGCCCTGGCTCAAGAGCCCTCAGGCTGCCTCTTGTCCCAGGACTGACAAAAATGAGATGTGCAGAGAATTGTTTTTTCAGAGGTTTCTTCACTCAGGAACTTGTTCCTTAGTGCCCGCTATGCACTGGGCTCTAGGTCGCACAGTAACCAGGGACACAACTGTGACAGACATGATCTGCCTGCTCTCAAGGGCTCTTTCCATGGGACGGCATTTCCAGGCCTGTGGGTCGATGCCATGAGAGTGTGCGGGAGGCTACAGAAGCGTGAGGTGGGGGCAGGGGCAGTGTGAGATCCAAGGGGGTGAGGAGGGATTGGCCAGGCTGAGGGCTGCAGGAGGCAAGGTCAGGGGAAGGCAGCAGCCAGGTCAGAGGCGGAGGCTGAGCGAGGGCTGGGCAGGGATGGGCCCACCCTCTGGTAGAAGCACAGCTCTCGACAACAGGCTGGCTCTGTGGGCCCACCTGGCCTGGTGCCCTGGGCCTCACTGGCAGCATCTCTGCTTATTGACAGGTGGGACCCTTTAAGATGGTCCCAAAGCTACACATGTTGCCTTTTTAAGCTGTGAGCTCCTTGAGGCACTGTGAGGCCTGGAGTCCCGATGGGTTTCTGGGGCCCTCAGGCAGGGCAGCATCCCCTGGCCTGCCTGGGGTTGCCAAATAGTACAGTGGCCACTTCTTCCTGCGTGGTCTTGGCTACTGAGCACTGCCAACACCCTCTGCTGACCTTAGTGCGTTCTACAGCCACCCCCAAACCTAGGAAAGCTGGTCTCTGCTTCCAGGGCTCAACACCCTTTTCCTCTTCAAGGCCCTCATTTGGTTCCTTACTATCCCACATGAAGCCCACTTTTTCCCGGTCGTTTCTGTCTCCCCGCAGGTCCAGCTACAGCTGCTGACAGCCATAGTGAAACTCTTTCTGAAGAAGCCCACGGAGACCCAGGAGCTGGTGCAGCAGGTCCTCAGCTTGGCCACTCAGGTGGGCGCCCCGCCTTCCTGCTTCGGTCCAAGCAGCCAGACCCGGGTGGCCCTGCCCCTGAGACTGGCACCGCTGTGGGTTGGCTCAGGCACTGACAAATCAAGATGGAGTGGAGTCAGGTGGTGAAGTGAGACAGACTGTAAATGAGAGGAGAGGGAAGTCATGAGAACCAGAGGGTTTATACGCAGGCAAGGGGGCAGACTGCCATGGCGGGGAGCGGGGAATGGAGATAGGAGTGGGCAAGAGTGGAAAGTGGGGGGCAGGGTGCTGGGCCGTGTCCTTTTAAACTTCCCCTCCCCCTCCCCCGGTTGCTGTGCTCCGAGTTTCATGAGTGTCTCCTCACTCCCCCAGGACTCAGACAACCCAGACCTGCGGGACCGTGGCTACATCTACTGGCGCCTGCTCTCCACGGACCCAGTGGCCGCCAAGGAGGTGGTGTTGGCCGAGAAGCCGCTCATCTCAGAAGAGACAGATCTCATCGAGCCCACACTGCTGGACGAGCTCATCTGCTACATCGGCACGCTGGCGTCCGTCTACCACAAGCCGCCCAGCGCCTTCGTGGAGGGGGGCCGGGGCGTGGTGCACAAGAGCCTGCCGCCCCGCACCGCCTCGTGAGTGAAGTGGGCCAGCTGCCGGGCGGAGCCTCCCCCTGGTTTCTCAGTTCAGTAGCACAGGGGCTCAGGCCCGAGCCTGAAATGATAATCCCAGCAACTCTTATTGAGTTGATTAAGTGACTTCATTTGATCCTTACAACAGATCTGAGAGAGGTCCCATTTAACAGGCGAGGACAGTGGGCATGGAGAGGGGGAGTACCTGGTGCAGCTTCCCACAGCCTGTGGAGCTGGGCTCAGACTGATTCTGACTCCCGAGCACTGTTCTCGCCTTCCTCCTCTGCCGCTCCAGGTGGTTGGTTTGGCCTGGTTGCCAGGTCCCCTGGGGCCTGGCATCCAGTCTTCCCTGTAGAGTGGGCAGAGTGGTGGAAATACCATTCACTCATCCCCATGAAGCTGCATCTCTTGGACAGCTGAGAAATGGACCAGGCAGGGGAATGGGAGGAAGAGGAGGCATGTAGACAGCCCCTAAGGGACAATGAGGAGACCCAGTGCCTGTCCTGGGGGAGGATCCTGGAGACCAGGACTCTGACCTCCCTGAGACGGTCTGCCCCCCGCCCTTCTGATCCTCTGCCTCCTGTGTCTCTGAAGGAGCGAGAGCACAGAGAGCCCTGAGACAGCCCCTGCTGGAGCGCCCTCTGGTGAGCAGCCAGACGTCATTCCCGCCCAGGGGGACCTGCTGGGTGACCTCCTCAACCTGGACCTCGGCCCCCCAGTGAGCGGCCCACCCCTGGCCACCTCCTCGGTGCAAATGGGAGCTGTGGACCTTCTCGGTGGCGGCCTTGACAGCCTGGTATGTCCTGGGAACCCCTCTAGATGCCATTGGTAATGATCTTCAGAGGAGCAATCATTGAATGCCCTGTGTGCCAGGCTCTGCCCATGAAGGTGATCATGTAGCTCCCTACGTATAGGCCTAAAGAGGTCAAAGACTTTCCCTCCGAGAGAGCACAGCTGCTAAATGGCAGACACAGGACTTAGCCCCTTGTCCTGCCACTGAGCCCCGAGAGACCTGGGGCGGCTAGGCCAGTCCTAGTCCCTTCCCCCGAGTCTGACCCTGCAGGCACCTTGGCCCTGTAAGGCTGAAGAAGCCACATCTGTGTCCATGTACCCCCAAACCCTGCACCAGCTGGGGGCAGCAGCCCAGCGGGCCTGAGAGAGGCCCGTTAGAGGTCAGGGACAGTTTCCTCCCCTGTAGGAAGGTGGTGTGAGACTGGCCTGGGTGTCTCCCTGGAACTTCTCCAGGCAGCTGGTAGAGACAGGTAGAGCAGGCAGCAGAACCTGTGTCACTTAGTCATGCCCGGCTCAGATCCCAAGGCTGTGGCACAGGATGTGGGTGGTAGGGTAAGATCAGGGGACTAGTGCTCATCTTAGAAACAGTCTAGGCCCCTCCTAGTCCCGGCACAGCCTTGCACCAGACTCATCTTGGATGGGGCAGCAGTAACTAATCTTTTCTCTCTTTCCTTCTTTCTACCCCCCCCCCCCCGCCCCCTTCACCTTGTCTCTCTGTACGTCTTCCCCCCTGGCTTTTCTCTCTGCATGTGGCTGCTGTTCTCTTCACCCTCCTGCTTCTGCTTGGAGATGGGGGATGAGCCTGAAGGGGTACGGTTCAACCCTTGCGTCACCACGCCTTCGTCCCTGCTCCTCCTGAGAGCGCTGGCCTAACATCCCAAGGGGCAGATGATGTCAAAGCGGGCCCTCCCTGCTGAGCCCTGGTCTCTGTCCAGCGTGCTGGCAGCCTCTGTGCTGGCAGTCCAACTGCCACTGGGCCCCGAAACCCATGAATTCCTCATCCCGTCCTCACTACCCAGTGACAAATGTGCCTTGTCATCCTGAGGATCGCTGGCCTCTCTGTCCCCACGGCCCTCTCTGATATCTTGGAGGGCACACTCCCGTCTCCTTAGCACAGCCCTCTCAGCAGTGCCTCCGGTGCCCCTTTTATCGGTGGGCTGAGTGTTCGTTTACAAGTGTCCCCAGCTTTCCTAGAGGTCCCCCCTAAGGCTGAGATTTGCAGGGCACAGGAGAGCTTGGCCTCTCATTCCACCTCCTCACTCTTGTTTCTGCAACTTAAGAGTTGATGTCACAGAAGCCTTGTGGGACCCCCTCCTGGCCCGCCCACCCTGTTTTCTAAAGAGCCAGGTGGCTACACTCATCCCAGGCCCCTGGTGACCCTGCCTCCGGTGCCTGCCACTGACCCCTTCTCTTTCCTTTCCAGATCGGGGGCCCCAACTTCGTGACACCTCCAGCAGCAACAGTACCAGCTAACCTCGGTGCCCCCATGGGCAGTGGCCTGAGTGATCTCTTTGACCTGACCAGTGGCGTGGGTGCCCTGTCAGGATCATATGTGGCCCCCAAAGCAGTAAGTACCATGCCTCCTCTCATGGCAAGAGCAGAGAGAAATTAGAGACTGATGTGCGGGCTCCTTCAATGGCTCATTCCACGGAATCTGCTCAGGCCAGCGGGGCGGGCTCCAGGAGCCGCCATTTGCCAGCACAATGCCCAGGGCAGCTGGGGGCTGTGGGAGCACAGGGAAGAGATGCTGAGTCAGGCATGGGGGTGGCCAGGGAAAGGCATCCCAGAGGGAAGCTGGCGCTCAGGCCTGCAGATCAAGTCCGAGTTAGCCAGGCAAAGTGGGCAGAGGGCTCCAGCCTGCGGAAGGCCTGGAGGTGAGGGAGAGCCGGCACCTTCCAGGGAACTAGCACAGGTCCCACCTAGTTGGAGCAGCGCTTCTCAGTGCTCTCCAGCCCAGTGCCTCTCGTTGATAATAGACATTTTGTAATGCCCCCTTCCTCTCCTATCCTTAAATGAGATCTGTGGACTGTGCACCTACCTACACCTGTAATTTTAAAAATAATAAGCCCAGGTTGAGCGTCAACCCATGAACCAAGAGGTCCCCGGCATAGGGTCAGGGTGGGCTGAAGGCTACTGCTCAGATGGCTCTGAGGTTCCTGGAGTTGGCAACTAGAGAGATGATGGGATGTTTGCCCTTGCTGGGAGCCATCTGAGTGAGAATGACGGCCGGAGAGGCGCTTGCATGTCCACAGGGTGACACCAGCAGATGGGCAGGGCTTTAATTCAAGCTCTTTGCCTGGCAGACACTCCCTGAATGCCACTAGGGAAGGAGCCAGGGGACGGGCTTCTGTGAAGAGGCAGCTCCTAAGCTGAGGACAGGATGACAAGGGCAGCCACACAGCAGGGGGCCTGCCAGGCAGGGGCCCTTAGTACTGTCCTTAGACCAGTTTCCGCACTAAAGGCCAGCCCTGCTTCTGTGGAGAGGACAGGCTGTGACGGCCAGGGAGGCCTACGGCCCTGGCGGAGACCCAGGATGGCCTGGGCTCTGGGCCTCCGCTCTCCTTGGCTCCTCAGGAGGCTGTCCCCGCCTCCTCAGCCTCCTTCCTGAGTGTCCCTTCTCTGACCGCTGATTATCTGGGTCAGCCTTGGGGCACTTCCCTACCCCGAGCCGCTCCAGTGGTGGTGGCCCTGGGTGGCCCTGCGGGCTGGGTCTCCGGCTGAGTTACACATTGTCATCCCCTGGTGGTAAAGGCAGGGAGGCACCTGCAGGGGGGAGAGAGGAAGGACTCTCAGGTAGGCTGTTGAGCTTTGGGGAAATGGCAAACTACAGCCCCCTCCCCACCATCTTCCCCGCAGATCTGGCTCCCCGCCATGAAAGCCAAGGGGCTGGAGATCTTGGGCACCTTCACCCGCCAGGTGGGCTCCATCTCCATGGACCTGCAGCTGACCAACAAGGCCCTGCAGGTCATGACTGACTTTGCCATCCAGTTCAACCGCAACAGGTGAGCTCCCCAAGGCCAGCCCGCTGGGCGCCCCTGTGGTCGGAGCTGAGGGCTGCAGGGCCTGGGTCCTTTTTTCTGGTGAAGGTGGGTATTCCTCACAACCACACTTCAGACCAAAACTGTCTAATTTCTCCCCCAGTGACCTCTTAATGGGGACTCCAAAGTGCTGGGCCAAGGGGTAGGGTTTCTCCCCTTTGATTGCCTTCCTCCCCTGCCCACAGAGCTGTTTTACTGACAGAAGTCCCAGCTCCAGCCTAGGAGCCTGCCTCTGGCCAGCACCCACATAACAGGAGCTTGGTGCCTCCTTCCCATCCCTGAATTGCTCCCAGCTCTAAGAAGGCGGATGGGGAGTGGTGGCTGCTCCAGGCTCCTCATCCCCAGCAGGTCCCCTGCACTGGGAGTCGGGGGGTCTCCTGTCTGGCACCACGAGGGTCTTCGGGCACCAGGCCAGCGAGGCCCGAGCTCTCGGGGAACCTGAGCAGCCTCTCCTGATGATCCTTCTTCCTGAGCCGCTCTGTGATGAGCAAACTGAGCCTCTAAGAAGTTGACTGAAGGGGCTGCTTAGGGAGAGCCTTCGGGCCAGTGGGTCCTGACCCTCTGTCAGGCCAGGGAGGGTGGCAGCTGCCCTGCCACTTACCCTCACGTGACCCTGGAGGCCACAGAAAGACTCCCGGCTCCAAGGGGTGGGCCTGTGAGCACTCATAACAAACCCACTGTGTGTTGAAAGCTTCCTAAGTTCTAGGCCCTGTGCCAAGGGCTTTCGAAGTATTGTCTCCCCGGAGCCACCTGACAGCCCAGGGGGTCAATGCCGTTCCTCTTCTCTGAGTCGGTAACGGCACCTGGGCTCAGCAAGGTCACACAGTAGCTGTGGGGGAGCTCCCAGGAAAGCCTGGGGTGCTGGGCCAGCACGAGGGCCTGAGGGTCCCCTGTCATCTGCTGTGTCTCAGGCAGGCTGATTGCCACTGTGGGCAGAGCCACTCACCCGCGGGGTCTGGGCCTGGGCCTGCCCTCCCTGAGTCTCTGTGTCCCGGAAGCTGGGAGACTATATCCCTGTCGCTCTTTTTGTGAGGATAGGAATCGGTATAATTCCAAATGCTCGGTTCATGGTGCCCCTCAGTACTGTGTTACGTACCGTCCCAGAGCCTGTGGCGGGGTGTCTCACACTCCTGGGCCTCCTGATTGGCCCCTGGGCCTCCTGATTGGCCCCTGTGCCTCCTGATTGGCCCCTGTGCCTCCTGATTGGCCCCTGTGCCTCCTGATTGGCCCCTGTGCGGCTTTATCGAGAAGCAGGCCTTTCCTGTGTGTCACGTGGGAGATGGGAATGGGCAGCAGCAACTTGGGCAGGCGCGGAGTTCTCAGGGTTGAAGAAGCGTCCAGACCCAGGTATTGGATGGAGCGCTCCGAGGGGCAGGGCGAGGCTGTGCTTACCTGCGTCTGCCCAGTGTCTAGCCCAGAGGACCAAGAGGAGCAGAGATGGGCTCAGGCCTGCAGCTGGCCTGACACTCTTTCCTCCTGTCCGCCGGGCCATTGCAGGGTGGAGGGTGAGGGTCAGGAGTTTGTCTGTCTGGCTTGGGCCTGGGCCTGGCATGAGGCTTGGCTTCTTGCCAACCGGTGCCCCAGCCCTGGGGCTGGAGGACCCCCTGAGTCAGCACCTGCTCCCCTGCCGTCCCCACGGGGACTTCTCTCTCCACAGCTTTGGTCTGGCCCCCGCTGCTCCCCTCCAGGTCCATGCGCCGCTCAGCCCCAACCAGACCGTGGAGATCTCCCTGCCTCTCAACACGGTGGGCTCAGTCATGAAGATGGAGCCTCTGAACAACCTCCAGGTGTGTTCCGGCAGGACCAAGCCCCTCATCTTCACCCGCGCACCCACCCCGGGGAGGAGCCTGGTGGGAAGGTCTGGGGCCTGTGCTATGTGTGTGGAGTCCTGCTCTTGGCCACACATGTGCCCAGGAGGCCTGAGCAGAGGGGACAAAGGGCATGGCTCCCAGGGAAGGCCTGTGAGGGAGTCTGATCAGGTGTGGGGCTCAGGCGTGGGCCCTTCCTGGGCCTCGGAGGTGGGGCCAAGCATCAGGACCGACTCGGGCCCCGTTCCCAGGTGGCTGTGAAGAACAACATTGACGTCTTCTACTTCAGCACCTTGTACCCGCTGCACATCCTCTTCGTGGAGGATGGGAAGATGGGTGAGTCGTGAAGTCACCCGGGGGTTCCTGGAATAGATGGATGGGTCTGCCCCACAGCAGCATCTGTGAGTCACCGCTTCTCTGCTGAGCCTGCAGCGAGGGGCACACTTCCATGGGGGCCGCCAGGGTCTTGTCAGGCCAACTGCCCACCAGGGGGGCGTGCCGCGCAGGAGCTATCTCACTCCTCGGTTCTCTAGCTCTGCCCTGGGCCTTGCCTTTGGCCTCTAGACAGTTGTCCCCTGGGCCCTCGAGGCAGGGAGCCCAGGCCTTGCCTCACACCCGATGCCCATCTCCTGTGCCCTGGCTGGAACCCCTGAGCGACTCCCGGGCCCAGAGGACTCACTCCCAGCTCAGCGCTGCGTGGAGCACTTAGCCCCCCTCATGTCTCAGTCACCACAGAAGTCCTGTAACACAGGCTGACTAACGAGCAGGCTGCTCGGGGCCAGAGCGGGAGGCAGGCATATGTGGGTGCTGCGGGGAGAGCTGAGGCCCTGAGGCAGGAAGCCCGGGGTCTATTGGGAGCAGCATGGGTGGCCACCTCCACAGGCGGAGGGTTTGCTCAGGAGGCAGGAGCTGCTGTGGCAGAGCTCGTGCCTGTCCTGTTTCAAGGCAGACCGTTTCCTGCTCAGTGTTACTGCCCGGGGCCATGAGTTACCAAGGTCCCACCTTCCCTCCCCCTTCCTCCCAGATCGGCAGGTTTTCCTGGCCACGTGGAAGGACATTCCCAATGAGAACGAAGCCCAGTTCCAGATCAGAGACTGTCCCCTCAATGCAGGTAGGACTCCTGCGCACCCCCCACACCCATCCCACTGCCCCTCACCTGCACCCAATCCCTCCCCTGTCACTGACTGGGGGCCTTCTGACCCCCAGAGGCCGTGAGCAGCAGGCTGCAGAGTAGCAACATCTTCACAGTCGCCAAGAGGAACGTGGAGGGTCAGGACATGCTCTACCAGTCCCTGAAGCTGACCAATGGCATCTGGGTGCTGGCGGAGCTGCGCATCCAGCCAGGCAACCCCAACTTCATGGTGAGGGCCCCGCTCCCACCCTGCCATCCTGGGCCTCTGTCCCGGGCAGCCTCTCTTGCCCACCCCCAGGCCCTGGGGCAGCTCTGATGGAGGACACTCGCCCGCTAGGCTGGAGTTCCTTTGAGGCTGGTGTGACTGGGCATCAGAATGCTGTCCCTATAAAGGATCTTAGAAAGCTTTCAACTCAGTCCCATCAAGTCACCCAAATAAGACACCACGCTGGGTCTCGGGACAGTGAGTTGGACTGGACGGTTCTGTAAAGTTGGGCCCTGGGCGGCGGCACAGTGCCCGCCTGAGTGCCCGCCTGCGAGGATGGTGATTCCGAGCAGCTTGTCCTTCCCAGCCTTTGAGTCAGACCCGTCAGGACGTGGCTTCCGTGTAGTGCGGGTTGTCCTGGGCGCCAGGCTGCTGGTCCAGGTCCCAGAGAGCACCGGGCTTTGCTTCTTCCCTGCACCCAAGTCTCTGGCAGGCATGGCCCTCCAGACACTGCTCCCCACGCCCCGCTGGCAGCCTTGGCTCTGTGGTTGGGTGGAGGCTGCAGCGGTGGCTTCGGTGATGGTAATTTCCGTCTCCCTGTGTTTGGTTGCTGCATGTCCACCTTCCCTGCTGGTGCCCGTGGTGCAGGACTTGGAGGTTAGCGGATTGCTTTTCTCTCCCTCTTTCCCCTCCGTCCTCCCCAGCCACACCTTGCACACCCCGCCTCCGGGCTTGGCTCCAGTGCACCCCGGCTCTCCTGGCCTCCGCACTCTGCTGGTCCCCATCCAGGCTGCAGGCAGGAGAGCTAGCTGCCCTCTGCTGACACCCCGCTGCTTCCCCACAAGGTGGCCCCCACTGAGGAGCTGGTACCCCACTTCTCAGCACACACAGCGCACAGAGCCTTTCAGAGGAGACTGTGCCCTGGGGGCCCCTGCTGCTGGTTTCTGTGCCACTGCCCTCCCCCTCAGAGCAGCAATGTTGGCAGAAGGGGTGGTGGCACTTGTCGCTCCTCTGCCTGTGCTCTCCAGCTCCTATTGCCGTTAGAGCTGAGGCCAAGTCTCTGGCGTGCCTGCTTCCTGTGCAAGAAATCAGGAAGAACCCCCAGCGCCCCACCATCTCCCAGAGCAGGCGCCTGCTCCCTCCCTGCCCCATACCTCCTCAGGGACCGCAGTCCCCCAGGGCTGTGGGAGCCAGGCAGCTCTGCGGGTGGGGGCTGGGCCCCCCTCACAGCCTCCGGCTGCTGATTCACGCTGCTTGCCAGAGGGCCGTGTGGCTGGCTGACAGCAGGTGTGTGGGCTGCAAGTATATTTGGTCCACACCCGGCTGGCTGCGGCGGCCGCCCCCGCTCCTTCACCACACAGCTGCCCGCCACACTGCTGCCACCGGGCCACGTGTGCACACCGCACTTTCATCTGGCCCCACCCTGTCCGTCCGCCCCACGTGTTCCTTCCCAGCCTAGTGAGTGACAGCCCTAGAGAGGAGCCCGGAGTGAGTGCGGCCTTCTTTCCCCTGCAGCTGTCCCTGAAGTGTCGAGCACCCGAGGTGTCCCAGCACGTGTACCAGGCCTACGAGACCATCCTCAAGAACTGAGGCCCCGACCAGGGCCCCCCCAGCCTTTTGCCAGCCCATGAGGAGCCCCCTGTGGGGTGACAGTCCCTCCTCCCAGGAGGGGCCTGGCAAGGCTCCTAGCCACCCACAGGGCTTCCTGGTCCTGACTGCAGGGCCCGCCTGGGTCCTCAGGGCAGGGTGGCACCCCTCCTGGAGTGAAATCTCAGTTTCTCCCAGGCTCGGAGGACCCCTCTTCCACTGCTGCTGACATTTAGGGTCAGTGAGGAGGAGACCAAAGGAGACGGAGCCAGAGCAGTCACCGAGGCTGAACAGTGAGACCCGAGTTCTCTCCTCTTCCTGGTGCCCGGGGGCGAGTACGAAGTTCCCTTCTCAGGCTCCCAGCCCCGGAAGCGCCCTGCCCCTCAGTCTCTCCTGGGTTGGTGTTAGCGACCCTCCCCCACTGCCCACTCTAGTGGGACGGGCCCTGCCAGGCTGTCCTGGTGTGCGTGGAGGGTCCCCTTGGTACCAGGAGAGCTGCTTTGTCAATCAGGGGTTCCCAGGACCTGCACCTCCCCCGCCCCCCCAGCCTCTCTCCCTGCGTCCACCCAGCTGAGGCCCAGCAGTCATGCCTGTTGGACCACAGCCTCTCAAGAGCTGACCAGCATGAGGAGGCCAGGCAGAAGCTCCCAGAGCCCTGCCCAGGCCCCTGCTCCCTTGGCAGTTGCACACACCCCTCCCACCCCCACGCGCTCCCTCTCTGCCCTGAGGGCGGTCACTGCCCGTGGTACATTCCTCAGTGTCCCCTGGGCTCCCAGAGCCGAGGGGGTGAGGGATGGGGAACATAGGTGAGCGGGGTACCTCCTGTCCAGGGTTTCTCCTTCGTGTCTGCTACCCTCCTCCTGGCCTCGCAAGTGTCAGTGTGTCTGACGGAGCATTAGGTTTTCCTGTTACTGCTGTTTAATAATAAAGAGTCTGCTTTTGGCACCACGGACCCTTCTTTCCCTTCCCCCCAATGTCAGCATCGAAAGCTGCCTCCAAGTGGTTGAGGATGATTTTCTGAGCCCTGCAGTACCTATATATAATATATAATATATAGAGAGAGACTATATATTGTATGTTTACTCTTATTTTCAAAAAGAGAAAGTGAATAAAAATGATGACATCAAGCATGTCCCTGGCCAGTGTGTCAGGTCCTACCTGAGGCCCTTCCGGTTGGGGTGTGGGTCCCCTGGGGTCCAGGGTCAGGTTCTGAGCTCTGTGCCCAGCTCCCCCCCGGCACTCAGGACTGTGTGCCTCCCCGCTGTCCTTAAACACTGACCCCTGGGTCCTGCTGGTCTCCCTGGCACCTCTCACACCCTTGATTTCAACTCGACCCGAGCAGGCGCCGTCTGGCCTTTTGATGTTGGCCACGAGGGCGGACATGGTTGGTTTCCCGAAGCTCCCTGCCATCCGGGAGGTTCCTGGGAGTGGCTGCAGGAGACGGGCTCTGGCAGGCAGGCTGCGCACCAGGCCTGTGTGGGCACGCTGTCCCACCTTGCAGCTGCAGCTGGCCGAGTGTGGGAACTGAGCTGACAGCTGCCTAGCTGCTCCCAGGGATGCTCCCTGTGGCCCTGGGCCTGCCATTGGCCTAGCTTTCCGGGGAGGCCACCAGACCGGGGCAGGGCTTCGATGGCAGAGCTGCCCGGGGTTCTCAGGGCCTCGTGGCTGCTAGGCATTCAGCCTGCTTCTGAGGGAGAAGCAGTCGGGTCCCTTGCCTGTTCCAGCCCCAGCCGCTTCCTGCACCCTGCCCACCTCTGACACAGGCTGCCTTCCCAGCTGCCTGGGGACCAGGCATTGGCAGGGGCACCTGGCCCTCCACTGCCCCACCTCCGACCCCTGGGTATTGGCAGGCTGTCCTAGGGACGCAGAGCCTCGTCCCTAGCTCCACCTCACCTGGAAGTCCCCAGGCTCAGAAGGCCCTGGATACACGCGCTGGAGTCCCCTCTGGCGTGGACAAGGGCAGGTTTTGAGCCCTGCGCGGGGAGAGACTATTACCCTGCCTGCCGTGGCCTGCTGCTCCTGCCGCCCCGGGGGCCCGACTTCCACCCAAACACCTGTGAGTGCACGGCTGGCTCAGCCATCCAGGGACCTCAGAGCTTTCTGTTCGCCCCGCCCCAACGCGGAAGGCGGGAGAGTTGAAGTGTAGGGTAGCTGTCCTCAGTGGGGGATGATGGGTAACTTGAGGCCCAGGACTGAGCACCTGGGGTGAGGAGGAGAGCTGGTGAGAGCGGCTGGCCAGGTTGGACAGAGGGCCTTGGGCTGTCACCAGACATCATGAATTTGCCTTCCTAACGCAAGCTGTTGTGGGCGGGACCTTACCATGATTTTGCCCTCTCCCACCCACACGGTGCCTGGCATGAGGGGACCCAGCAATCTTAATGTGCTCAGAGAGAAGCTGAGGCAGAGAGCATTCTCACTCCCAGTCCCCACCCTGGGCTTTACCACATCACTGCACCAGGAAGACACAGGAGGCCCAGGCTCCAGGAAAAGTGCTTAGGAATATCCCTTCCAGCCCCGCCCTCCCCTCAGTGAGGACCCATCACGGGCCTCCTCCCCCCCCCTGGCACTCCCCGGTCCTGATGTGCTCAGGCCTCCTCTCTCAGCCTGACCCCTCTCAGGGGCCTTGGCATCCTGGGCCTTCCCAGCCAGTTGGGGAATTCAACAGCCCCTGTAAGCCAGCCACTTACTAAGGCCTGTGGCATGACCTCTTTTTAATATATATGTGTGTGTGTGTGTGTGTGTGTGTGTGTGTGTGTGTATGTATGTGTGTAGGTTTTTTTATTGAATTTGGAGCAGAAGGGAGAGGGAGAGAGAGATAGAAGCATCAATGATGGGAGAGAATCATTGATCAGCTGCCTCCTGCACGTCCCACCCACACCCACTGGGGACTGAGCCTGCAACCCAGGCATGTTCCCTGACCTGGAATTGAACTGTGACCTCCTGGTTCATAGGTTGATGCTCAACCACTGAGCCATACCAGCCAGGCTCATTTTACATTTTTTTTAAATTTTCAACTAGTAGTTTGCTGTTTTTAAATAATTCTTTATTGTTGAAATTTTTTATTTTATTTTAGTAATTCTGAACCGTGGTAAGATCAGCCACACAAAGGATTGAGGTCTCCTTCCCACCCTTCCCTCATTCTTAGTTTCCCTCCCTAGAGGCAGCCTTCGTTGCTAGATTTTGGGTTTCTTCTGGGAATATTCTGTGCATGTATGAAAGCAAATCCACGGACTATTTATAAACAAATGGTAGCACACTCCAGACACTACCTGCACTGCCTTTCTTACCTAATTGTACAAATGGACCCACTTCAGTACTCCCTGTGTGGACGGCTGCCGTTAGCCAGTGCCAGCTGGCAGACATTCAGGCTGTTTCCATCGCTGCCCGTCCCAGCAACGGTGCGTTGAACATCTTCCTGCAAACATCCTTGTCTGAGCTGCAGAATCTAGCCCCAGAGTTACTGGGCCAGAGCGTGTAAGCATTTTACATTTTATATTTTAGTTCTTGTTTTGCAGAGGTAATTCACTCACATGGCTTAAAGGACAGAAGTGAAATTTTTTTCTCTTTTCCTCCCCAAAGAAATCAATGTTACCTTCCAAAGGGATTCGATGATGTCTAACATGGTTTCCCCCCTTTTTTATACACAAGTGCTAGCATGGAATACACCCGCTCTGCACCTTATATCTGCGAGACTTTTCTATTATCAGTCCATCACAGAGTCCTAATGCCTTTTTTTTTTTTAAATATATTTTATTGATTTTTTACAGAGAGGAAGGGAGAGGGATAGAGAGTTAGAAACATCGATGAGAGAGAAACATCGATCAGCTGCCTCCTGCACACCCCCTACTGGGGATGTGCCCGCAACCAAGGTACATGCCCTTAACCAGAATCGAACCTGGGACCTTTCAGTCCGCAGGCCGACGCTCTATCCACTGAGCCAAACCGGTTTCGGCCCTAATGCCTTTTTATAACAGTTGATGCTTTCCAGTGAGTGGAGGTACCACCATGCACCAGTGTCCCCGAGATGTCTGTTGAGTTGTGTGTACTGTGTCACTAGTACAAGTGATACTGCAAAGAACGGTCACCTTCATTCTGCAGTCAGTCCCTGCGGTGGAAATGGCTGGGTCAAAGGTAGGCTCACTGGTAACTTGGATAGCTGTTGCTAAACACTCTCCAGCTTACGTTCCCACAGCCAGCAATGAGACAGCTGCCTGTCCCCGTGTCCTCACAAATTCGGCGCATTGATTTGTGCCAAACCGGCAGTAAAAAAGTGTATCTGACTGTGTTTTAAGCATGCCTCTGTTCGTGCTTTATTTTTTATTTTTTTAATTATTCTTACTGATTTTAGAGAAAGAAGGGAGAGAGAAACACATTGATCTGTCGTTCCACTTCCTGATGCATTCATTGGCTGATTCTTGTACGTGCCCTGAGTGGGAATCAAACCCACAGCCTTGAGGTATTGGGAACACGCTCTAACCAACTGAGCTACATGGCCAGGGCTCATTTGTATGTGTTTGAGCCATTTGTATATCCTTTCCTATGAGCTATCTTTATATTTTTTTGCCCGTTTCTCTTTTGTTAATCCTTACCCGAGCCTTTTTTTCCCCTCCATTGATTTTTAGAGAGAGAGGAAGGGTGAGGGAGAGACACACGGAGAGAGAAACATCTATGTGAGAGAGACACATTGATTGGTTGCCTCCCGCATGCCCCCCGACCCGGGTTGCAGATCAAGCCTGCAACTTAGGTATGTGCCCTTGACCGGAATCGAACCTGTGAACCTTCATATTTTTTTAAGATACGTTTTTACTGATTTTTTTTTTTTTTTTTTTTTTTTTAGAAACAGAGAAGGGAGAGGGAGAGAGGAAAACATCGATGAGAGAGAAACATCGATTGGCTGCCTCCTGCACACCCCCTATGCAGGATCAAGCCTGCAACCCCTGCATGTGCCCTGAGTGGGAATCGAACCAGCAGCCTCTAGGTGCATGGGGTGACACTCAACCAACTGAGCCACACTTGCCAGGGCTTGCCCATTTTTCTATGTGGTTATTGGTCCTTTTCCTCCTGCTTTGTCATTATTTCTCCCCATTTTGTTACTGCTTTTTACTTTTCCTTACTGAAATTGTTTCTTATGTAATCTTTAAATTTCTTATTTCTATACTTACCTGATCTTAGTTTTTGCATTTTGATCCTATTCCATCTGGGCTTTATGTTAGGGACGAGGTAGGGATCCAACTTCCTCTTTTCCCAGATGGTTACCCAGTTGTCTTCACACCATTTACTGAATAATTCATCGTATCCCCACAGATCTGAAATGCCATTTTATCATACACTCAATTTCCATATATGAGTTTTTTTGTGGCTTCTGCTCTGTACCACTGCATTTTTTAAAAATTTTTAATTTTGGTTAATCCTCACCCAAGGATATTTTTCCCATTGATTTTTAGAGAGAGTGAAAAAGAGGGAGGGGAGGAGGGAAAGAAAAACATCCATGTGAGAGAGACACACATCAATTGGTATCTCCCACACATGCCTCGACCGGGGCCAAGATTGAACCTACAACCCCAGGTATGTGCCTTTGACTGGGAATCGAACCTGGGACCCTTTTGGTCCTTAAATTTCAAGGAGTACTGGTCAGGTATTTTATAGACTATCAATCCCTCCATTGGGTTTGTCTGATGTTTTTCTCAGGGTGAGACTGGCATTAGGAGTTTTTAAGATCAAAGTGGTGGCCTTCTCATCATAGCCTCTCACCGGCCCCGTTAGCCTGGATCACGTGGCTGAGGTGGTGTTTGCAGCTTTCTCGACTGAGAAGTGACTCTCTCCCCCATCTGTGCTCTGCTCTTTGGGAGCAAGTCACTAAGTGCAGCCTACACTGGGAAGGAGCGCGGGGGCAGGGCGCACTGCAGAACCATTTGGAATTCTGTAAGGAGAGGTGTTTCTGCACCATCCTTCCTTATTAAATCGATTCTGTTCCTTTGGAGGCATACGTATCTATTTTATAATTTGGGTTTAATCCAAAACCACATTGTTTTGTTGCTTGAACTGTTCCAGCTTTGGCCATTGGGCGCTCTTCCAGGTGAACTGTGCCCCTTTGATGTGCCTCCATGATTTTGTTCCTTTTGCAACATCCTTACTTTCTGGCCCCACCAGATGCTCCAGGCTCATCTTGCATTAGCCCTGCCCCAACCCTAGAGTCAGCCATTTCTCCAAGGAGTCGGGTTCATGTATTAGTGAGTGCCATTACAAACCAAGATCTGGCCCTACCCGGTTTGGCTCAGTGGATAGTGTGTTGGCCTTGCGGACCGGAGTGTCCTGGGTTTGATTCCGGTCAAGGGCACCTATCTCGGTTGCAAGCTCCTCCCTGGTCAGGGCTCATGCAGGAGGCAACCGATCCATGTGTTTCTCTCGCATCGATGTTTCTGTCTCTCCCTCTCTCTCCCACTCCCCGTAAAAATCAATGGAAAAATATCCTCAGATGAGGATTAACAAACAACAACAAAATCTGGTGCCAGGCGTGGTGTTGCTCCTGGGTGGCATCGCTGGGCCCTCTCGGCTGGCAGGCCAGGAGATGCCTGTGTGCATCCTTACCCAAGTCTCCACTATGTTTTGTGACTAGTGATTATTTGTGTATAAAAGTGAGGTTGGTTTATATGTACAAATTTTGCCCCCTCCAGCCTTCCTAAATTGGCTTGTTTTTCTCTTTGTATCATCTCATTTCATCCCACAGCAATTCTATGAAGTTAAGACCATTATTGTCCCCTTTATAGAGAAGGAAACGGAGGCTTGGAGAGTGTAAGTAACTTGCACAGACGATACATCCCTGGAGGAGCTTTTAAACGCTGGCCGTCTCCCTTCAGAGGCCTGGAAGCCCTGTCTGTCCTGTGTCCTGCTGGCCTTCAGGAGGCTGATGAGCTATACTCAGTGGGCAGTGGCATTATCATGGGGTACCAGGACCCACTAGGTGCCAGGCATCTGTGTGGTAAGGGTAGCCTCTCATTCAAGGCCCAGGGAGATGAGTTCCTGCGGGGACAAGCGGTATGGAGCTGTAATTCATGGTCAGGAGAGACCACAATGAATGGTCAGTGAAGTGGCCCAGATGGCTGGGCCAGAGGATTCCAGAGCAAATAGCCCAGGGCGCTGGATGCAGTTCAGGGAAGGGCTGGAGTGAGGGCTTCTGGAATGAGGGCTGGGACTTGGGCTTCTCAGAAAGTCAGGCCCAGCGGCCCAAGGTCCAGGTTCCAGCGCCTGTGCTCCACCTTCCTGCTGGGCAGTGTTGGGCAAATCACCGCATCCCTGAGCCTCACTGAGCACGCAGCTGTGGGGCAGGGCTTTGCCCATCACAGGTCCTCCATAGCCCTGGCCGGTGTGGCTCAGTGGATAGAGCGTCGGCCTGCGGACCAAAGGGTCCTGGGTTCGATCCGGTCAAGGGCATGTACCTTGGTTGCAGGCTCCTCCCCGGCCCGGGCCCTGGTCAGGGCGCGTGCAGGAGGCAACCAATCAATGTGTTTCTCTCACATCGATGTTTCTCTCTGTCTTTCCCTCTCTCTTCCACTCTCTAAAAATCAATGGAAAAAATATCCTTGGGTGAGGATTAACCAAAAAACTAACAACAGGCCCTTCATAAGCAGGAGCTGCTGCTGGTGATGTTGCTGTAGGGCTTCCTCAGGAATGGGAGCTTTAGGACATCCCCCGTCCATGTCCTCCGTCATTCCAAAGCCACGCCCTGAGAAACCACACGGACCTACAGAGCCCCCCCCCAGCCCCTCCCCAGCTCTGCTGAGTGCTCCGGAGAAGCCCCGGCCCCGCCCAAGAAGGCCCTCTCAGAAAGTGAAGCGACACAGGACTCCCAGGCCTGGCTCCCAAGGGTGGGCAGAAGCAAGAAGAGAGGGTGGGCCAGCCGGGGAGGGGGTCCCACTGAGGGCCTAAGGAAGACCAGCTTGATGTCAGCTCCACACCCCGCTGAGAGCCAGCCGGGAAGGGGGCGTAAGTTGATTTACTCACTGCCTTGTTACCCTAAGGCCGTGGTCGGCAAAGTCATTAGTCAACAGAGCCAAATATCAACAGCACAACCATTGAAATTTCTTTGGAGAGCCAAGTTTTTTAAACTTCAACTTCTTCTAACGCCACTTCTTCAAAATAGACTCGCCCAGGCCGTGGTATTTTGTGGAAGAGCCACACTCAAGGGGCCAAAGAGCCGCATGTGGCTCGCGAGCCGCAGTTTGCCGACCACGGCCCTAAGGAAAGGAGGTGGCTCACAGAACACAGAAGCCTGAAAAGTTACCGAGCGAGAGGGAAAATCATGGCAGGAGAGGAAGATGAAGCCAGGAGTCCCCACTCACTGGACTTGAAGACCTAGGACAGCGGCCACAGGCGGCCACAGTCTGGCTCTGAGCTCCCCAGCGGCGGAGAAGAGTGAAAACAGACCCGGTCCCTCGTCCAGGTGGAGGGCAAGAACACCCCAGTGCTCTGGCTGCCACCCTCCGCCCCTGAGGAGGTGCCCGCCCCACTTCCGGGTCAGCTCCTCCTCCTCCCCTTGTCCCACGCTGAGGTGGGCATGTTAGTCTTCTTACAGCTCCTGGACTCACGTGTTCTAAAACCTACAAAAGGACATTTCTTGTCATTGTTGTTACTTCTCCCCTGATAGTGTGTTGGCAGTGAGGGTATTTTTTCCATTGATTTTTTTAAAATATATATTTTATTGATTTTTTTACAGAGAGGAAGGGAGAGGGAGAGAGAGTTAGAAACCTCGATGGGAGAGAAACATCGATCAGCTGCCTCCTGCACACCCCCTACAGGGGATGTGCCCGCAACCAAGTACACGCCCTTGACTGGAATCGAACCTGGGACCCCTCTGTCCGCAGGCCCACGCTCTATCCACTGAGCCAAACCGGCCAGGGCTTCCATTGATTTTTAGAGAGAGTGAAAGGGCTAGAGGGAGGGAGAGAAAGGAACATCTATGTGAGAGACACATCAATACACGAGCCCCCACGGGGCGAACCTGCAACCCCGGTAACATGCCCTTGACCTGGAATGGAACCCCAAACCCTTCGGTGCATGGGCCGACGCTCTAACCACTGAGCTACCGGCCAGACCATAACGTAGGGCTTTTCTCTCTCTCTTTTTAAAACCCATCTCAGCACCCTGCCAAGCAGTAAGGGAAACCCTTGGTCAGTGCGGAGACAGAAAAGTCCGCATTTCCCCCAGTGCCTGGGCATCCGGTCAGGGATGGGGGGCCCCCTCTGCAGGAAGGAGGCAGGCAGAGGACAGGGGAGCTGGCACACCCAGACTTGCCCAGCCTGGGGGGAAGGAACTTCTCACCAGCTCCCGGGAGGAGGGAGGGGAGGCGGACCTGGGTGCTGAGGGACTACAGGTGGAGACCGGGCCGAAAACCGGGCCTCAGCGGTGGCCGAGGCGGCGGCAACCAGTTTCCAGTTCTCAGACCGCGTTTGGGTGCGATTGGGGCGGAGCTGCCGGGACCTGGCGCTACTGGGCTCAGCACCCTCTGTCCGCCCCCCCCCCCGCCCCCACGATTGCCAGCTGACACTGTGCGGTGCTGACCCTCTCCTCCGGGGGCAGAAGGTGGGAGGCTCCTCAGGGGAGACCACACGCTGGTCAGGGGTCAGCCACTGCCCCCCAACTTCAGAGCCCAGGTGGCGGCTGTAGGTGCAGGGATCCCTTACGTCATAGTTTGGTGAAGGGCCCGGCCCCTAGGAGGTTCGGAGAAGTGATGGATGCGGAGCCGAGAGCCAGCGCAGTGCGTGACTCGCCCAAGGTCACACGGCGGGGCTGGCGCCGACCCAGGGCGGGCGGCGTGTGTCTGGAGCGGCTTCGGGCGCGGGGCGCGGGGCGCGGGGTACGGAGCAGCGGGCGCGGACGCGGGCGGGAAGGGCTTCCGTTCCGGAGCCGGTGAGCAGCGCGGGGCGCGGAGGGGTGGTCCCTCCTCGGGCTCCCTGCGCCCCAGTCACCTTCCCGCGACCCTTCCCGGGAGAGGCGCCGGGCGAGTAGGGGGAGGTGGGAGGGGCGCGGGCGGTTACCTCATCGGCTCGCTCCTCGCTCGCGCCGCCGGGCGAGGCGGCGACTCCGGTGCCGGCGGGAGAGAAGGACGGAGGGAGCGAGGCGCCCAGAGGCAGCACGGCCCCGCGCCCCGCTCCGCGGCGGGACCTCGCGGCGAGCAGCCGGGCTCAGCGCCCCGCGCTCAGCGGCGCTCCGGTCGCGCTGCGGGCGGAGGCGGTGTCTGCGCGCGGCGCGGCGGGTCCGTGCTCCCCGAGCTTCGGCGCCCGTCCGCCCGCTCGGCTGTCCGTCCGCCCAACCGGCCTGGCCTCCCGGGCCCCGGGTGCTCCGGGGGGCGCCGAGGAGCGCGGCGGGGCGCACACAGCGGCGCCGGCCCATGAGGCTCCCCACGCGGGGCGCGGCAGCGCGCGCCGGCCATGGGGGGCAGCCTGCGGGTGGCCGTGCTGGGGGCCCCGGGCGTGGGCAAGACGGCCATCATCCGCCAGTTCCTGTTCGGGGACTACCCCGAGTGCCACCAGCCCACCGACGGGCCCTGCCTCTACCGGCCGGCGGTGCTGCTCGACGGCGCCGTCTACGACCTGAGCATCCGCGACGGGGACGGCGCTGGACCCGGTCAGAGACCCGGAGGCCTGGAGGTAGCGGCCGGAGGGCGTGACAGTGTGTGTGTGTGGCGGGGGGGTAAGGGGGGCCTGGCACAGTGGTGGTGGAGCGTGGTCGTGCCTCCCTCCCCGGGGGGGGAGCACCGTGTGCTCAGGGCCGTGAACAGAGCCGCAGAGGGAGAGTTGGGGCCAGACACAGGGGTGCACTCTCGGGCAGGGGTGCCATTCTCTGCTCCCTCGTGTCTGTGACCTGGAGCAAAGACTCGCGTAGGAATCTGTGAAAAGTCCAGAACAGACCGAGTCCTTGGAGAGGGGAGGAGGCAGGAGCAGGCAGGGTTCCCAGGAGGAGGGTGGCCTCGGGGCTGAACCTCAGGGTGAGTGGAGATTTAGGAAAAGAAGGGGCAAAAGCACTCCAGGTGGAAGTGAGAGCCAGTGTGAGGCCGAGGCCTAACCGCTTACAGCTGCCCGCGCCGGCCACGTGCTGTGCGATCGCTCCCGGGGCAGGAGCACGGCCGCCCCGGGGCCTCATTGGGCCAGGCCGTGGGGAGGGAGGCGCCTGAGCCGGGTTAAACGCCGGGAGGAAGAGACGAGAGGGGAGGCAGAGCGGAGACCTGGGGCGAGGCAGGGCTGGTGGCCGACCAGCTTCCAGCGGGTTTGACAAGTGTTACCCCGGCGGCCAGAGGGACAGTCAGGTCCAGGGCTCACAGAGAAGCCTGAGCGTGAGCTGTGGGTTTAGTGTCAAGACCCCCCTTCCCCCCGCAGAAGGTCAGGGCACAGGAGAGGGGGAACCGGGCCCCCGCCAACCCCGGCCTCCCGCCCCAGGAGTGGCCGGACCGTAAGGACTGGAGCTTGCAGGACACGGACGCCTTCGTGCTGGTCTACGACATCTGCAGCCCCGACAGCTTCGACTACGTGAAGGCCCTGCGGCAGCGAATCGCCGAGACCAGGTGAGGGCGCGGCGGGGCGGGGGAGGGGAAGGGGAAGGGGGCGAGCTTTTGCCCGTGGGGCCTGGCCTTGGTCCTTGCATGGGAAGGTCTTCGGTGTTTGCTTGGGGGTTTCTGGCCGCAGGAGAGGATGCTCCTGAGTGTATGCGCTCACTGGGGGGGAATTCTCTAGCGTGGGGTCCCCGGCACCGCCGCCCTCATGACCGTCTGGCCCCCAGGCCGGCAGGCGCACCGGAGGCGCCCATCCTCGTGGTAGGCAACAAGCGGGACCGGCAGCGGCTGCGCTTTGGGCCCAGGCGCGCCCTGGCCGCTCTGGTGCGCAGGGGCTGGCGCTGCGGCTACCTCGAGTGCTCGGCCAAGTACAACTGGCACGTGCTGCGCCTCTTCCGCGAGCTGCTCCGCTGCACCCTGGTGCGCGCGCGGCCCGCCCACCCAGCCCTGCGCCTGCAGGGGGCGCTGCACCCCGCGCACTGCAGCCTCATGTGACCAAATGGGACCGCGAAGCCGCTGGGGGAGCCGGACGGTTTGACTGGAACAGCCAGGGGCCCGGATTGGATGAGCTGGCCCAACCTCTTTCGGATTGGACGGGACAGCCTCCTCCCTGATTGGATGAGGAGAGCTCCCACCCCGTTTCCTGGGTGACAGGCCTTCCTTTGAACTTCATTGGGCCCAGGCAGGCCCCAAGCCTCATCAGACAAGATGAGTACTTTCTGGGGCATCATTGAGCCACGAGCCCAAGGAACTGGACTATGAATCTGATTGGAAGCGCGCAGGCTGCTCCTGGAGCCTCATTGGACCAAGTCTTAAGCCCCACCTGCCGGGAGGTAATAAAGAGGGAAACGTTTCACGTGCACCTGGCATTTCTGGCACGTGCAGGGTTGTCTTAAGTCTGGAAACCTGAGTTGCCAGGCTTTGCCCCCTGAGTTAACTCCAGAATCCCAGCATGTAATGAGGGTGTGAGGGCCCCGAGGATGAAACAGACAGACAGACACAAGGGGCTGGAACCAAACTTTACTGTCAGGCTCTGCAGGGCCGCAGGACCGCAGGAGGGTCCTCGTTGGGCTCCTCTAAGGCATTCAATAATATTAGTAATTAAATAGCGATGCTCATCCCCCAATCGGAATGTACAACAGAGGTCCCATTGTGCCATGTGAGGGGTCTGGTCCCATGAGGTCTGGTACCCGAGAGGTGCGGGGGATGGGGTGTTCCCTGATGCAGAGGGGTTAAGGCCACGAAGGAAAAGGAAGAGGAGGAACAGGGGCCTGGAGGCAGCTGGGCTGGTCCGTCACATCCAGGGATCCGGCTCCGCCCTGGGGCTGACCGAGTGCAGGGCATGCCAGGCCCCGGGCACCGTGGGTTCCGACGGGCGGCGGGGGCCCCGAGGCGTGGGGATTCGTGAGGGTTTCCCGTCTGGCTGTGTGTCCATCCGGCCCCGTGCCCAGGTCCTTGGGGGCTCAGGGCCAGCCAGGTGACTCCCAGGTGCATCTGGCCGCCCCCCCACACCAAGGCAGGGGCTGCCTTCATCGGAGGAGCTGGACAGGGCTGGGCCGCGGCACCCGGGCAGCCCATTGGCCGTCCGGCCAGAGTCCCCCGGTTGGCCACACTTGCCACCCAGGACACTGAGGGACGAAGAGGAGGAGCTGGAGGAACAGTAGGCCGAGTCAGGGCCCGGAGCATCGGGGGCCCGAGCCGGGTCGGGGGCTGGTCCAGGGGGGGCTCCACCAGCAGTCGCCCCAAGAGCTCGGGCGTTGGCCAGGAACTCCTCTTCCAGGCGCCGGAACAGCTGCTGTTCGTGCTGTGGGTCGAGCTGCAAGGGGGTGCGGAAGACACTGGCCGGCGTGGTGCCCAACTCCGGGCTAGGGCTGGAGACCCGGGGAGGCCGGGGGGCTGCGGGGCTGCGGGCACGGGGCGTGCGGGGGCTGCTCCTGCCTGAGCCCCCGCCGGCCCTGCCCCGCGGCACCCAGGAGTGCTGCCCGTCTCGGTCCCTGCGCACCAGCAACACGGCCTGCTCCTCGCGGCTCTGGCTCCGGGCCCGCCGGGCAGGGCTGGGGGTCGACAGCTGGGCTCGCCTGCCTCTGGGGGCCTCCTGGAGCCGCCCCCGATCTAGCTGGTCTCGGGACTGGCTGCGAGGGGCGGGGGGTCGTCTCGGGGAGGCTGGGGTGCCTGTGGTCAGCCGCCGGCTGGGCCGCTCCTTCCGGGCGCCCGGGCCCGAGTCATCACTCCGCGCACCAAGGGGGCCGCTCTGGGCTGAGGAGGCTGAAGAGTCGCTGTCCCCGGAGTAGCGTCGGGAGCGGGGGTGGGGGGGCAGCTGATCCCGGGCCCTGGGGCAGGGGGGCAAGAGAGATGGCGCATCATGGAAAGAGGCCTGGCGAGCAGGAAGGGCAGGGACAGGAAGGAAGAAGCACGTCTGTGGGGTCGGAGGCGGGGAAGACACCTGTGGTGCTGCGGGGGGTTCGGTGGGGACTTCCAGGGAGAAGTGAGAGGCTCTGCAGCCGCTTCCCGCAGCCAGGGTTCCCTCCCCTCCCCCTCCCCACAACCCCAAGGCAGCGGAAGCAGCCAGGCCTCCAGGACCCTAAGCTCCAGCCCTCCTGTTTCCTGGGGCCGGCCGAGGGAAGCAGGGTTGGCTGAACCGGCTGCCACCGCCCCAGGGCCCGCCCCAGCTGTGTTGTTAGTTTGGCTGGGTTGCCATGGAGACGGGAAGCTAGGCCTGCCCCCACCCACGGGAACTATTCCCAGGGTGTGAGTCACTCCGGAGCACAGGCTCCTTCATCATCCAGGCCGGGGCTGAGCTCCCGCCCCCATCCCCACCTTCTGGGCCTCTCGCCGCCGCCACGTCCTCCGGCCTCTCACCTGAGTGGGGTCTCAGGCCCCTCCTTGGAGCTCCGCGAGCTCACGGGCGTCACTTCTGGCCGGGAGCCTCGCCGCTCACCCCCTGGGGCTGGGCTGCCAGCTCGGGGGCTGGGAGTGGGTGACCCCCTCTGCGGGGAGAACGTCTGGGTCCTGGGCGGGGGTGGGCGGTGCGCTGCAGGGGGGGGAGGGGAGGGGAGACAGGTGGCATGTGAGGGGCGGAGCCACAGAGGGGAGCCCCCTGCCTGCCCGCCCCGGCCGAGGGCACCTGCCTGTGGAGGAGCAGCGGCAAGGGTCGTGCTTGTCCAGGTAGTGCTCCAGCGTGTCCCAGCCGCCGCCCACGCGGACCATCACGTGGCTCCTCACCTGTGGGAGCCGCCAAGGGCCGGTCACAGCCCGTCCCGGGGGCCTCGGCGCCCGTCCCGGGGGCTGCTCCGGGGGGCCCCTCACTCTTACCCGCACGAAGATGAGCAGGCTGGAGTCTCCGACGCGGTACTTGCCCTCGGAGACCTTGATCATGGGAAACTGGTCTGGGCAGGTGCAGTGGCCCAGGATCTCCCTCACCTGAGGCCAGAGAGGAGAGGCTGGGGTGAGGGGTGACGTCCCTCCTCCCGGAGCCTGATGTCAGTCACTCCAGGGTCAGGAGGAAGGAAGTCCTTCCGGGGAAGCGGGGCATGGACTCTGTGGCCCCAGACGGAGTGTAGCCTCTGCACTTGACCTTTCACCAGCCCTCCTTCCCGTTGAGCGATCAGGCGTCAAGGAGATAACCAGTCTGTGGGGCTGTGGTCAGGCCAGGACTTGGGACCCCAGCGAGGCACATCCCCAAAGCCCCTAAGCCTGGGGGAGCCCTGGAGCCATCCCCACTCCCCCTTCACCCACCGCACAGACACGAAGACTGAGGCCCGGTGGGGGGCCAGGTCCTGGGAGGAGGCAGGTGCAGGGCTTGGCACTGAGGCAGGGACACCACAGACACGGCAGCAAGCACACACAGGCCGCCCGCACGGTGAGCAGACATCCACGCACATGTGCCTCCAGGCCGAGCTGCCAGGCTGGCGATGTGGGCGGCCCCGCCTGCTCCCTGCCCACAGCAGCGCTGGAGGAAATGAGCAGGTGGGGCCTCGGGTGACCCTGGCCCAGGACGGGGGTGGGGTGGCAGCCTCTGCCCACGCCATCCGGCTGTTGCCCTCCAGAGCTGGCACATCACAGCCCCAACCCCTTGATAAGAAGGAAACTCTGGGCCTGTCTGCGGGGGTGTCAGGGACACCTAGCTCCTGGGAGGAGGGAGCGGGGCGCATGGTCTGGCCCCTCCTGTGCTCAAGTAGAACTAATTCTGCAGCTCTGAGCTTGGCTTCCCAGATAAATGATGTGGGGAGGGCCCTGGGGAGTGGGCGGGGCCCGTGGAGCCCCTGGGAGCTTCCCTAGGCACCACTGAGTCCCTACTGTGTGCCGAGTCCCTACTGTGTGCCGGGCACCTTGTCCAGGGCCACGTGTCACAGGCACCCACTTCACATTGAGCAACCTGGATGCAACTGCCTAGCACTTGAGTGAGGGCACACAGGAGGGGCGCAGATCACGTGGCCCCTGGATGGAGGCACGCCCGGCCCTTGTCTGGGGTCTGGTTAGCATGTGAAGGAAGTGCTGACCTTTATCCCAGGTCAGTGGGGGCTCGTGACCTGGCCCAAGACCTCTCCCTCCGTAGGTGTGCTCATCTTGGTGCGAGGTATACATTCAGTGCTCAGTATATGCACCCTTCCCCCGGGACAGCTGTCCTGCCGAGGTCCGGGGACCAGTGGTGGGCACCGGCTCCGCTGCCTGGTCCTGGCTCAGTGCAGGCTAAGAGGACGGCAGGACGGGACTCACCAGCTCGTCGAGGTTGCGCAGGTCCATGGGCGTCATGCGGGGCCCTCGGGGGGGAGCCCCTGGTGCAGCAGCAGTTTCGGGGGTGCCCTCCTCACCCTCGGCCGTCGGGGCGTGGGGGGCCGAGGGTGCAGCGCGCAGCTCCTGCTCGATCTCCTGCTCAAACTGCACGAGGCGAGGGGCCAGCAGGCCGAGGCGGGCCCCGCGCCGCGCCACCTCCAGCAGGCAGAGCACCACGCTCTTCTCGTTCTTGCGCAGCACCAGGTCCTCGGTCTCGAACATGAGCACCTCGGGCACCCCCAGCTCCGCCCGGCACCAGCCGATGAAGGTGGCCACGTTGTCCCGGGCCACGAAGGAGCCCGGCGCCACGCTGTGCGCCTGGAAGGCCACCCCACGGGCAGGACGGGCAGCGGCCAGCGCGCGGGCAGCCTCGGTGACAGCGTTGGCATGCTGGCACAGAGTGGTGCCGGTGGCCAGTCCCATCAGGAAGCCATCGCCCCCGCCGGGCAGACCCAGGCCGTACAAGGCGTTGAGCCACTCGGCCAAGTCCTCCTTCATGGCCTCCACGTAGGCCTCGCTCGAGCGGAACGGCCTCACGCTCTTGGCGGCCGAGCCTGCGATGCTCGCCACGGGGTCTGCCATGCCCGGGCCAGCAGAGTCACTGTGGGCAGGGACACAGACCGGGGTTGTGTGAGGATGCGGCACGCACCCAACACATCCTAAGCCACCGACCGCCCGTCTCCACCTGCCATCTCAGGCCAGATGCCTGCGTTGGAACCCTAGCGGTGAGAAATGTCTCTGGACCTCAGTTTCCTCATCGGTGAAATGGGCACAATCATATCACCTTCCTCCTGAGACCTAATGGGGTCCTTTTTACAAATGATTTCGTGTCCATAAGTGCTTGCTGTTGGGCTCTTGGGGGGTGGGGAGTGGATTGGGGGGCCTGGTTGAGTCCGCCCTCCCAGGAAGGAGGCACCTGTCCTTACCGCCCAGTGTGATGGGGTCAGAGCCGAGCCCTAGAGAGAGAGAGCGCGCACAGCCAGACGCACAGTGGGCAGGAGAGGAGCCCAGGCCCTGGCTCGGCAGGGGGGGCAGGGGTTCGCTCCATTGCTGGGGGAGCTGCCCACAGGACACCTCCTCTTCCAGGAAGGGAGGGTTCGGGGCCCCCTCAGCCCCTTCCCCAAGGACTGTGTCGTTTTAACCAGGACCCGGGCGGCAGTAGCTGTAACCTCACTGCGGCGGCCAGGGCTGGGAGGGCTGTGATGATGATCTCCATTTCACAGATAAGGAAACTGAGGCGCAGAGAGGGCGAGAACGCCGTCAAGGTTGCAGACCGGGGGGGTGGGGGGTGGGGGTGGAGACCGAGCCGGAGCCCAGGCCCGGGGCCGAGTGGCTGATCCCAAGCGAGACCAGGCAGCCCGCGGGCCAGGCCCCGCCTCCGGGGAGCCTCCCCAGCGCCCGGGCCGGTGCCTCCGGCCGGCGCCTCGGGCCGGGACTCTGGCCTCCAGCCGCCCGATCGGTCCTTCCAGACTTCGGCCCAGAGAGGGTGCGGGGCCGCCCAAGGTCACACAGCCCCGGGGCGCCGAGGCTGCCGCCGCCCGGTTCCCCATCAGCGCGCGCCGGCAGGGCAGGGGGTGCTGGGGGTCCCCGCGCTCACCTGGCTCATCCCGCGGCCTCGGGGAGCATCGCCCCGGCGGGGGCCGGAGCCGGGCCGGGCCACCGCAGAGAGGCGCCGCCCGAGCCCCAGCGATCCGATCCGGTCCGGTCCCGCCGCCGCCGCCGCCGCCGCCGCGGAGCCCGCCTGGCCCCGCCCCCCTGGAATTCGGATCCGGCCGGAGGGGGCGGGTGGGGCCGCGCGCTCTTAAAGGGGCCGCGCAGTTCCCGTCCGGGCGGCGGGGCGGGCGGGAGGAGGAGCTGGATGGAGTCTCCTGACCCGGGGCCGGGCCTGCCCCTCCCGCCCCAGCCAGAGGCGGCCCCAGGGCCCCCAGGCCGTCCTGCCACCCCAGAGGTCCCGTCCTCACCCAGGCCGCTCCCCACAGTCCCTTCCACCCTCCTTGGCCTCCTGGGGAGCGGTTCGGGGTTCGGCCCCCCCCCCCCCCCCCCGCCCCGTGGTGGTGTCCCTGGAGAAGGCCGCCGGGCCCGCTCCTGAGCTGGACTCCGGAAGCGATAGAGCCGGGGCACCGCCAAGTCACCTCCGGCTGGATGGCCTCCCGAGGTCGGATAAGGAGGCCCCCCACCCGGGGGTTCCAGCTTCCCGTTCGCAGAGCCAGCCGCCGGGAGTGGGAGGGCGCCCCGATGTGCCCGGTCCGCGTCCTGTTCCACACTGAGTTTAGGGGAACCCATTTCTTGGATTGGGACACTGAGGCGCGGAGGGTGGGGCGCTAAGGCCAGCGGGTCTGACCCTGTGCCTTCTGCCCGGGTCCCAGGCACTGGCTCCGGCAGGGATGGAGGGGAGAGGAGGGTCTGATGGGTCTAGCTGGGGAGAGTTACCCCCCCACATCCCCCCCCCACATCCCCCCCCCCACACACACACACACTTGGTCTCTGTCCAAACTGCAGAGGAGGGGCCTGGCTGGGATCCGGGGAAGGCCTGCCCCTGCTGCTGCCGGCTGCTGGGCGGGGACAGCAGGCCTGGCTGAGGAGCAGCCTTGCTGGCCAGACTAGGCCAGCTGGGGGGGCGGGGGTGGGGGGCAGGAGGGGGGGAAGCACTGTCAACAGTAGCGGAGACTTGGAGCTTTAGTAAAGCTCCTACTGTGTGCCAGACCAGCTCTGCGCCCTTGACCTGAAGTCACCTCTAGGAGCTCAGTCAGGAGAGCATTGGAGCTGGGGAGTTTGAACATGACCATTAGGGGAATACCCTCATTCCAGCATCAGGGGCTTTTTTTTTTTTTTAGTGCCTACTGTGTGCCACACTTCCTGGTGCCAGGCTGCTCACATGCATCATCTTGCCAAGTCCTCCTGACCTTGCCCAAAGTGGGCTGTGCTCACCCCCACGCAGGTCTCCCTTTCCTCCGGTGCCCCCCCCCCACCACAGAGGGAGAAAGGCCCCCAGCTAGTAGTAGTGATGGCTGACACTCAGGTGTCCCCTACTGCGTGCTGAGACTCTTCGCACGGGAGCAAAAAGCAGGCGACGGAACAGAGCTAGTTCTCGGGCTCGGAGGCAGCTGCTGGGGAGGGGAGATGGGGAGCCAGGTGAGGGGAGCAGGAGTCCAGGGTGCATTGGGGGGTGGGGGGCTGCAGTGTTAAATCTGTGACCCGTAAAGGAGGGGAGGACGGGAGCTTTGCGCTATCTGGACGGAGCGCCTTTCGGGAACGGGGTGGTCGGAGCACAGACCCCGAGGTGGGCATGAGGCTGCGTGTTCGAGGGAAAGGGACCGGAGGCCTGAGGCCTGTGAAGGGAGACGGAGGGAGGGGTGCAGACGGGACAGTGGAGGCAGATGAAGTAGGCTGTGGGCCCCGCCTCTTTTGCGGGGTGTAGAGCAGAGGAGGGTGTGACTGACTGGTCCCAACAGGTTCCCATGGCAGCTGTGCTGGGCGGGCGGGAGCCCAGGCTGGGCTGGCTTCTGGCTGTATTTTGAGGGGAGAGCTGACAGAGTGAGTGAAATAAGAAGGTGAGGACGGCCCTAACCGGTGTGGCTCAGTGGATAGAGCGTCGGCCTGCGGACTGAAGGGTCCCAGGTTCGATTCCGGTCGGGGGCATGTACCTTGGTTGCGGGCACATCCCCAGTGGGGGGTGTGCAGGAGGCAGCTGATCGATGTTTCTCTCTCATCGATGTTTCTAACTCTCTATCCCTCTCCCTTCCTCTCTGTAAAGAATCAATAAAATATATTAAAGAAAACACAAAGTCCTCCAGGGCGCCGGGCAGCTAGTCTGAGCTTGTGAGCACAGCCCAGGGGGCGACAGGGGACTGAGGCTGCTCTGCCCAGATGTGGGTCCACCATGACGACTCTCCCCGCCCTGGCTGTGGGACAAAGGCCCCCACTGCCCTGAGCTGCCTCATGAGAAGCAAAACCAGAGAGCCCCGGAGCACCTGCCTCCTGCCCCTCCTGCCCCTCCTGCCCCTCCAGCCCCTCCTGCCCCTCCACCCCCTCCAGCCCCTCCTGCCCCTCCTGCCCCTCCACCCCCTCCACCCCCTCCTGCCCCTCCTGCCCCTCCAGCCCCTCCTGCCCCTCCACCCCCTCCTGCCCCTCCTGCCCCTCCTGCCCCTCCACCCCCTCCTGCCCCTCCTGCCCTCCTGCCCCTCCTGCCCCTCCTGCCCCTCCTGCCCCTCCACCCCCTCCTGCCCCTCCTGCCCTCCTGCCCCTCCACCCCCTCCTGCCCCTCCCGGCCCTCCCTCCCACTGCTACGGGAAAGGGGTGCCGGTGGGGTGTGGGTTCCTCACTCGGTGAGGAAAGACCTCACAGCAGGAGTCCAGGCGGGTGTAGAGGACGGTTATTAAAGCTGGCACCGCGAACCAGCAAGGGCCTAGGGTAGAAAAAGGAGGGGGACTAGGGGGGCAATGAGCCCGGGCTGGCCTCTGTGGCTCCCTAAGAAGTCAGAGAAAAGGGCGCCTGGGACAGGGTCGGGGTTCGTCTGGGACGAGCTGCTGCCCAGAGCTGCCCTGGTTGCCAGCCTCGTGGGGTCCCTCGGATTCGGGAGATGCTATGGCTCCGGTGCAGGAGGGAAAGGGGGGGGGGAGCTTGGGCAGGCTCCAGGAGGGGAGGGTGCACTGGGTCCTTCGTCCTGAGCGGCTTTAAAGGCTGGATGGTTAGGGGGGCTCTTAGGGGGCAGATCAGTAGAATATTCATCAGCTTTATGCTGACGTACCAAAATGAGATTTATTTGTTCTCTTCACTTCATCCGTCCTTGGCGTGGTTGGCAAATGGCACAAATCGGATTTCTGCTCTCTCCCTGAGTAGGGTGATTTAAGCTATTGACCCTCTGGTTGGGGAGGAGAAGTACAAACCATTTACTTTTTTTTTTTTTTAATTTTTTAAATCTTTATTGTTGAAAGTATTACATATGCCCGCCCCCACTCCAGGCCTGCACCACCCTATTGTCCATGTCCCTGGGTTATGCTTATAGATAAGAATACAAGGTCTTTGGTTGATCTCTTCCCACCCACCCTCCCCCACCTTCCCTCTGAGGTTCCACAGTCTGTTCCATGCTTCCGTGTCTCTGGATCCATTTTGCTCACCAGTTTATTTTGTTCATTAGATTCCACATATGACTGAGATCATGTGATACTTGTCTTTCTCTGACAGGCTTATTTCGCTTAGTATAATGCTCTCCAGGTCCCTCCATGCTGTCTCAAAGGGTAAGAGATCCTTTTTGACTGCTGCGTAGTATTCCATGGTGTAGATGTTCCTTACATATTTGGATATTAACCCTTTATCAGATGTGTCATTGCCAAGTGTGTTCTCCCATACAGTGGGCTCTCTTTTCGTTTTGTTGATGGTTTCTCTTGCTGTGCAGAAGCTTTTTATTTGGATGTAGTCCCATTTGTTTATTTTCTCCTTAGTTTCCTTTGCCCTAGGAGATGGATCCGTAAACATATTGCTACAAGAGATGCCTGAGATTTTGCTGCCGATGATTTCTTCTAAGATTTTTATGGTTTCCTGACTTAACATTTAAGTCTTTTATCCACCTTGAGTTTATTTTTGTGTATGGTGTAAGTTTGTGGTCTAGTTTCATTTTTTTGCATGTTATCTGTCCAATTTTCCCAACACCATTTATTGAAGAGACTGTCTTGACTCCATTGTATATTCTTGCCTCCTTTGTCAAATATTAATTGAGCATAATGGCTTGGGTCGATTTCTGGGATCTCTGTTCTGTTTCATCAATCTATATGCCTGTTCTTGTGCCAGTACCAGGCTGTTTTGATTACAGTGGCTTTATAGTATATAACTTGATATCTGGTATTGTGATTCCTCCAACTTTGTTCTTCTTTCTTAAGATTGCTGCAGCTGCCCTAGCCAGCTTGGCTCAGTGGATAGAGCATCAGCCTGCAGACTGAAAGGTCCCAGGTTCGATTTTGGTCAAGGGCACATGCCCGGGTTGCGGGCTCGATCCCCAGTGTGGGGGCGTGCAGGAGGCAGCCAATCAATGATTCTTGCTCATCATTGATGTTTCTAACTCTCTCCCTCTCCCTTCCTCTCTGAAATCAATAATATATTTTAAGCCCTGACGGGTTTGGCTCAGTGGATAGAGAGTCGGCCTGTGGACTGAAGGGTCCTGGGTTCGATTCCGGTCAAGGGCATGTACCTTGGTTGCGGGTCCATTCCCAGTCAGGGGTATGCAGGAGGCAGCTGATTGATGTTTCTCTCTCATCAATGTTTCTAACTCTCTATCCCTCTCCCTTCCTCTCTGTAAAAAATCAATTAAAAAAAAATATATATTTTTAAAAAGATTGCTGCAGCTATTCGGGGTCTCTTTTGGCTCCATATAAATTTTTGGAGTATTTGTTCTAGATCTGTGATACATGCTGTTGGTATTTTAATAGGGACTGGATGGAATCTGTAGATTGCCTTGGGTAGTATGGACATTTTAATAATTCTACCAATCCATGAACACAGTATATTCTTCCACTTGTTTATGTCTTTATCTCTTTTTTCAATGTCCTGTGGTTCTCTGAGTACAGGTCTGTTATCTCCTTGCAAACCATTTACTCTTAAGTGTCCATGGTTTAGGGAAGACAGGATTTACTAGATGGCTGTAAACTGCTGTTTAACTGCCTGCCTCAGTTTCCCTGTTCCGCTTGTCCTGGTTTACTGGCCTGTCTCAACACTCTGCTCACTGCTCACCCCTCCCCGGCAGCTCTGTGAGGAGGGGGCACCGTCGGGGCAGATTGAGAGCCCTTGGTCAGCTCAGTGTCCTGGCGTCTGGGGGCTCTGCTCCCAGTGGCATTGGCCACTAGCCCTGGTCACTCTGTCCTTGGCCCCACAGCCCCCGCAGCCCTGGAGCCCCAAGTTCCTTCTGTGGCGCAGATGAGCCACTTCCTGCGGGCCTTTGTTCATGTGTGGGCCAGAGCTTAGTCACCTCATTGACTCCCTAACCTTTGCCCAGCCCTCGGGGTGTGGCTTAGTGGGACCCCGAGGCTGTGTTGGAAATTTTTATTCCAAGCGTGACCGGCCAGGAGCTGTTTGCAGCAGGCGGTGGAAACTAGGCAAGACTTTCCTCTGACTTCTGTCACCTCTCCTGTTTCTCCTGCCCCTGCCCATCCCACCCCGCCCCCCTTCTCCCCAGGCACTGACCAGCTTTGTGCAGTCCTTTGAGACACAACTCCACCTGGGCACCTGAGGCCAGCGCGGGCCAGACGTTCGTTTTGGCGGAAAGAAATTGGCCTGCCTGACATAAACCCCTCCACCCTCGGCCTCAGCATCTGGAACAGAACACCTCTCACAGGGCCATGCATTTAGTGCGAGTGACAAACCCTGCTCCGGGCGGGGACACGAGGCTACTCCTGGGACAGCCTCAGGCTCTAGGCAGGAGACAGCCGATGCCGGCCACAGCCGATGCCGGCCACATGCGACGGACGTCTCCCGTGAGGGCTGCTTGCCCTCTCAGCGCGGGCTGCGGGCCAAGAGCTGGCCGCTCCGTACCCACTGCTGCCAGAGCGCCAGCCTTTCAGAAAGGAGTGTGTGTGGGAGGCAGGGGGTGCCCTCCCCCTCACCTGGGCCGCTCGATGCCAAGCCGCATTCCTCACCTGAGGACTGGTCAGCAGACCTCCCACCGCAGAGTGTCATTAGGAATGGAACGTGCAGGGCAGTGCTTGCAGGATGCTCGGGTTAAGTCTGGGCCTCGGTGTGCACCTGTCACAGCTGAGGTGCTGAAAGGAGCACCCTCGGCTTCGTGGAGGAACAGCGCTGGCCCATGTGCCTGGACGACAGTGGGCAGGGCAGAGCGGGCAGCGGTCACGTGGGGTGGGAGTCCCCAGAAGGTTTCAACAATAGTGATGACACGGTGTCGAGAAGTCACTGGCCAATACGGGGAAAAGGCTAGAGGGGAGAGGGAAGAGGCCTGGGGCCTGGACTGTGTGGCAGGAGGTTTGGGGGGGTAATGCGCTGTTCTGCGTTTTGAAGAGGACCTGACGGGTTGGGAGGGGACTGGCACCGGGCGAGTGCTTGTTGGCGAGATGGGGTGGAGGAGCCGCGGGCAGGGTCCAGCCCCGCCTTGAGCCCAGCGGACACCCAGGAGCAGGCGCTTGGGAAAAGGCTGCCCCACCAGTGGACGGTGGGAGGTCAGCCAGGCAGTGACCAGCACTGGCCTTGGGCCTCTCCTGTTAGAGGTGGGAGGAGGGGAGGCAGCAGTGATGGGAGAACTGAGAAGGGTCATCGGCTCGGCCATGGGGGGCTGGTGGTGAGGGAGAGCTGCTGGTTCAGTGGAGGCTGATTAGCAGTGGGTTCTAGAAAGGAGCGGAGAAATGGGGGCAGCTGGAGGGGATAGTGACGGGTAAAGGCGGCTTTTCCAAAGGTGGGTGCTGACCTGGGAACTACGAACTGGATGTCTGTCCAGGGGGCTGGGTAAGGCCAGTCCGTCGCCGAGCACAGGGGAGCAGGGCGAGCCCGTGGCCAGCAGAGCTGTGCACAGCCCCGGATGCAGCCCTGTCCCACAGGGGCAGGCATGGGAGGGAAGTCGTTTTTTCCAAATGTTTCTTGTTCCTTCCCCAGGCTCACGGTGACCCGCTCTCCTTGGACCTTTGGACACGAGTTTGTCTTTTTTGACCGGAACGTGGTGAGGCGCCTGCTGGTGTAACACCTGCCTGGTGGTCAACTCGTACAGACGTGGAAAACCTCGTTCCCAGGTAGGTCTCCATCTCGGACTGAAATCACAGGCACAGGGGGTCAGACTGATCGAAAGGCCCCATTTCAGAAGCATGCCCACTGGAAAAAACCCTGACGTTCGACCCTGCACAAGGCAACCGGGGACTAGATCTCAAAGGCGGCCTCTATTTTAGCACCAGGCGGTTAAAACTCAACCTGGAACAGTAAGGAAGCACGTGTCACTGAGTAGGAAGCACGACGCCCCCTCGGGCTTCGACCAGGAAGCTTCCTGGAGGTGCAGAGCCTGACTCGCTGCCTAAGTGACGCTGCTGCCTGCGAGTGGCACTGAGGTCCCCGTGATGCGAAGGGGCTCCGGGAGGCTTCAAGCCAGTGACAGGTGCTCCCACCACAGCCCTCACCACACTCCAGTCCCGGGCTGTGACATCCCCTCTCAAAGGGACGTGCCAACCCCCGCTTCCTGGCTGGCAGCACCATGACCAATGCCGTTGTCTCAGTTTGTTTTCACGTCGGGACCATTTCAGATTTTCCCTCATGACCCTTAAATGAGCCGTTGTCTGGAGGCACCCCACTCCCGGGGGACAGGGGCTACCCCAAGTAGACATGCAGCAACTGCGGAACAGAGGCCGAGAAGGATGACTGTTTATAAACATTTGGAATTTTATTTAAAAAAAAAAAATCACAACCATGAACATTGTTACAGTTAGAGGCCCTCTTGGTTCCCCACAATGATACTGAGCATGCTCACAAGGGGTTCCCATTAGTCTTAGTTAAACAACCATCTTTAAAAGGAGAGAAAAAAAAACTCGGCACACTACCATTGAACTTGTTTTAATGTTTCTTCACAAATGGTGAAAAATACTAAAGTACAGACAAGGAATAATCATAATGTTGTGGCCAACATTATAAATATGGAATTATAAATTTAAAACATTTTCTGGTTTAAAAAATAAATCTGGTAGTCAACGCAGCTTGCGGGGTCTCTGCATCTAGTAGGGCCGGTCTCTGCGTTCCTGACGGTGTTCACCTCTACGAGGGGGAAAAAGGGGGGACGCAGGTTAAAACGGGGAGAGGAGAGGAAGCCCTTCACAGACCTGGGTCCCGGGGGAGCTTCCTGCCTGCGGACAGCCGGCTGCGCCTAGGAGCCCACGGGTGGTTTCACCATCACATACTTATCCATTTTTCCAGGTCCTCCACGCCCGCCTCTTCTTCCTCCCATCTGCTCCATCAAAGGTCCAGGAGGACCCCCAGGGCCACCTCGTCTTCCTCCACCGAAGCCACCGCGGTCCATGCCTCGGCCGCCACGGAAGCCACCTCTGTCTCCACCACGGCCACCTCTGAACATGCCACCAGGCCCACCGCGGTCCATGAGGCCACCTCTTCCTCCCCGCATGCCACCAGGACCACCTCTGCCACGGTCACCGCCTACGGTAGGAGAAAGGACCGATCAGCGGCGAGACAGACGGGTGGAAGCAAAAGCTGTGGCCCTGCCTGAGGCTGCTCGGGCTCTCGTCCCGGAGCAGAGCCTGCCTCGGTCGGGACACCTGGGTTGGCCACCACTCAGCAGTGGTGACGAGCGTAAGGGCCCAGAGAGGCCCTTACTGAACCACTGACCGGGCTCTCAGCAGGGACAGCTGTAGGTTACCAAGCCCACCAAGTTAACAAGAGGTTTAGAACCAAGAAGCTGAGGGGATGCTCCCCAAACCTGTACCTACCCGGGGGCGGGAAGGGTGGCGGGAGGAAGCCTTCAGGCTTCGGGGCCTTACACTGGTTGCATTCTGTTCTCCAGGCGAAATTCTGATTTCCACACCCCCTGCATGAGATTGTACAATAGAAAGCGTCAGCCGATTGAACCAAGGAAGCTGAACAAGCAAAGACAACCTGTCAGCAGGCACACACTCCACCACCACCAGTAAGAGGCCCTGGGGCCCCCCAATAGCAATCAGTCATCATACAAGTTCTCTGGACAGAGAACACACCACTTCTCTTCAGAATGGGAACAGGGCAAGGTGTGTGGTGACGTCACTAGCAGGCTATCGGTTGGCCCAGAGCAGCACGTACGGATTGGGGCACTGCCAGTCTCCAGCTCGGTGTTGGACGTTTCCTCCTCCGGATGGGTTTCCTCGGGAACCCCGGGGCCCTCGTGGGGGAAAGCCGCCTCTGTCTCCTCCACGGCCTCCCATGCGACCCATGGGTCCCCCAGGACCTCCTGGGCCCCCCGGACCTGAAACACGAAAGAACAGTCACCCTTTACAGCACCAGGGAAGTGGCCACTGTCGTCATGGTCCCATCTGCCCCTCCCCACAGCCCCAGGTCCTGAGCTGCACTCTGCATGTACAGCGGCCGTGTGGTTGGGAATCCAGTTAGCTCCCACGGCGGCTGTGGGAGGGCCGGTGTTTTCATGTAGATGAAGAGCCCAAAGCTGCATAAATGCAACAGCCCCAGGGCTGACACCCAGGCGGGGGGTTCCAGCCTCTGGCCAACCAAAGCATATTCCTCGCTTCCTTTTACTCCCATAAACTTTTAAGAGACGCACTGATGTGAGATACATCGATCAGCTGCCTCCCATACGTGCCCCAACTGGAATCGAACCCGAGACCTTGGAAGGACACAGGACTATGCTCCAGGTGAGCCACACCGGCCACGACACTCCCATAAAGTTCACTGCCAGCATTCAGTAGTCTGACATTGATTACGTCCCTTTCTTGTATTTCTAATTAGCTTGTCTATTCTAGAAATCCAGTTTCTCCAAGATAAGGGTCTTAAGAACTTTCAAACCAGCCCAGGAATGGTCAGAGCAGGTGTGGACGCCTACCTCCACGGAGCGGCGGCGGCATCCCCCTGCCCTCTCGGGGCGGCATGCCCCCCCGCATGCTGTTCATTGGAGGCTTCTTCCGAGCAAGGGAAACTTTCAGCTTGCTTCCTTGAAAATCTTTCCCTAGAACGAGAGAGCAGAACATCAATTCCTCCCAACCTTCAACTCTTCCTTCCTTCTTGAAGGCCTAGGCAAGGCTAGACCACCCCTTTTCTCCTACCCCTCACCCTGCTGCACCAGCGGGCCCTGCCCACAATCTAAGAGCCTTATTGGAAGGACCAGAAAAAAGCCTTTAGACACACTTAACACCTCGAGGAAAAGTGGGGTGGGGGTGGCACCCTGTCCAGCGCAGGGTGAGAAGTAGGACAGGAAGAACATGAAGTGCCCAGAGAGGAGGGCCAGGACCTGTCCTGACACCTGCGAGTTGATTTTGCCTGAAGTGAAATCTCAGCACCAATGTCAAGGCCATAGCTATATTTAAATTAAAAAGTACAGCGCGAACATGTTCTGTACCTTCTGATATCTGTGTTTAGACAATCACTTCAGGGAAGGATGTCCTAACAGTCAGAATTGAATATATTAGCAAAAGCCTCTTTCCCTGCAAGCGGACACAGGCAGCATTTGCTACCAGGCCCCCAGTGCCCGGCAGCAGGCGGTTACGGTGCAGTGAGCACTCCCTCGTTGACGCCAAGGGCCCTACCATCAAACCAGTCCACGGCCGCCTTGGCAGTCGGCGGGTCTTCATAGGACACTGTAGCATCGCCTTTGGGCTTTCCCGTTTCCTTGTCCAAGTAGATGTGGATCATGGGCTGTCCAGTTCTCTTGTTCATCTAGGCATCAAACAGCACAGGAGACTGTGACCATCAAGTCCACATGACATTCAGAGAAGTCCCCGTCAAAGGCAACAATCTTGCACAGATTCATGTTCAGTAAGATGTTAATTTATCCAAGTGGTGGAGTTATGGGGGACTTATTTCCTAAATTGCTACAACAAATATATAAAATTATGTCCCCCCCTTAGATGTCTTTTATCCTAAGAACCAAAATAGGCTCAAAACCCCCAAGTGTGTCCGTGAGCAGCACGGGCCCCACTCCTTCCCCAGCCTCTTCTCCTGGGGTCCTGGCACCCACACTCTAGGCGCCCAGCGAGAGGTGGTCCAGCATGGTCCGTCACATAAGAAACGACTTGCACAGTCAAAAATAACCTTCAAATCATTACGTACAGTAGACAGGGCTGTGTATTCTTAATTAAGTGCAACACAGCTAGTGTTCCCTCTGGAGCTCGAACAGACCACTAGTTTCTCAGCTGAAAACCAGATGCATTGGCTTGAGTTCAGGAGCCACATCGTTCAAGAATATGGCTTCATGTGTGTTTTGCATTAAATGTGAACATGATCCAAGTCCAATCTATACATTTGTTTTTATACCTAGAGATGCTTGAAAGTCTGATTATAGGGCTTAAAAAAAGGTGCACCTGGCTGGCGTGGCCCAGTGGTTGAGTGTTGACCTATGAACCAGGAGGTCACAGTTCGATTTCCGGTCAGGGCATCTGTCTGGGGTTGCGGGCTTGATCCCCAGTGTGGGGCATGCAGAAGGCAACAGATCAATGATTCTCATCACTGATGTTTCTATCTCTCACTCTCCTCTCTGAAATCATTTAAAAAATATATATATATATATATGTTTATAATCTCCTTTATAAGACATAAATGGAGACATACAATGTTCATGAGAAAAAAAAAGACTATTCAGTATTATAAAAATGTCACTTCTCAAACTGTCTTATAGAGTCAGTAAACACCCAATCTGGTGTTTTCAAGGAGCTTCCAAAATGTATACAGAAGAGCAAGGAGTAAATAGCAAAACATTCCTGAAGAAAAAGAGCAAAGCAGAATAAGTTGTCTTACTAGCTATCAAGATTTAGCACAACAACAGAGTAACTATCTGCTATTAACACAGGATCATACAGATTAAAAGTATACAAGACAACCAAGAAATAGACCCAGGTAGGGGTGGAACTTTCTATTCGGCATTCAGACAATACAAAGAACTGTAATATAAATTGACAATAACCCAATGAAAAATGAGAACATGACACAAACACATTTCATAGCAGATGGCGTACAGGGCAAAAGCAAATCGAAAAACTAGCAAGTTGAAAGACATGATTCCCAGTAGCGGTGAGTATGGAGAATGTGAATCAGTAATACTGTCGGGAGTCTAAGTGGTCGGCCATACCATCATCTTGTGAAGTTAAACATGTACATACCTTAAGCAATTTTATGCCTGGATACTGTTGATCCTCATCCTTCATGGATTAAATATATACAAATTTGCCTACTCTCGAAAATAAAAATTTATAAACTCCAAAATCAATACTAGTGGCACTTGTGTGGTTATGTGTAGACAGATATGCAGAGTGGCAAAAATTTTAAGTTGCCTGACGCATATGTGCACTCAGCTGAGGTCACACAAGACAACACTCTGCCCTCTCATTCCCATTCTCTCTACAGGTGACCCAAGGATGGACACTGTAGGGGCGGGGCGGGCAGTGCAGGGAGATCCAACTCTGAGGCCAGCTGGGAAAATGTGAATACCAACTTAAGGCAGTCACCACGACGGAACCTCCTTCTCTCTTTGTAAAATAACTACCGGATGAATCGTTTTTAGGATTATGACTTATGTGAGACATGCCTTCATTAACTCAAGTGTTTGTAGTGACCTTTAGAACCACCATGAGTAACAAGAATGACTTGTACACACACTAGAGCAGGGGTCTTCAAACTATTTAAACGGGGTCAGTTCACTGTCCCTCAGACCGTTGGAGGGCCGGACTATAGTTTAAAAAACACCCGCATGTGGCCCGCGGGCCGTAGTTTGAGGACGCCTGCACTAGAGAAACTAGTGTACCGTGCACTAGGAGCTGTGTACGAGGATGCTCACTGCAGCATGGCTTATACAGTAAAAACCCAGAATCAACCCAACTGTTTTTAAGAGAATGTACTTAATAAATGAAATACAAGATTCCCAAACCTTGAGCTTCTGTTCTAGGGGACCCCACCTTCCTGTCTCAAAATCCATGTCTTAGTCTTCCCCCTCTCACCACCCCACCACCTCCAGTAGCGCCGATCAAAACTTTCTAGTCACACCAGCTCCCTCCATTATGTTGAAATACCTTCTCCACTCCAAGCTTTATGGACGGCTCCGTTCCTTTAATGCCTGCCCTTCTTGCTGTATTCTTTTCCTCTGTAACACTCATTATTTAACATACTATGTTCCATGTTAACCATGTTCCCTGCTATATGTAAACTCCAATGGCTTTTTTCTGGTTGACCCTCATATATTTCCACAATAGTACTGCCTTATGGCCAAATTATCAAGTATGCTTAAACCATGCTTAGCATCTATTTTTTAAAAAGGTTTTTGTCCTGGCCGGTGTGGCTCAGTTGGTTGGATGTCGTCCCGTGCACCAAGGGGTTGCCGGTTCGATCACCAGTACAGGGTGTGCAGGAGGCAGCCGATCGATGTTACGCTCTCAAACCAATGTTTCTCTCCCTCTCAAAATTAAGACTATTTTTTTTTTTAAAGTAAAGATTCAATTAAAAAACGGATTTTCTGGTATGTTAAGGAGCAAATCACAATACATCCAGAAAGAAAAATCAGTCAACTTCAGAAACTACTCTTAACAGCAATTCAGTCTCTTTAGAAGGCGCGGTGGTTGAAGACCTGCCAGGTGGCATGGGTGATGCTTTAACTTACCTTAACAACGCCGCACTGCTTAAAGAAGTCTGCCAGGTCATCCAGAGTCACATTGTCATTTAAACCTTGCACATAAATGGCACTATTGTCAGAGTCTTCATCTGGATCAACAGGTGGGCCTTCCAGAAAAAAGAGGACAGAAAGGAGTTACTGTCATGTATGTATAGGGGCTTATTAACCAACTGGTCCCTACTGCCTACTAGTATTCATCACAAAACTAGAACTACCAACCGTATTAATAAGAAAGCCATGAAACTTCTGGTTTATTTTGTTTAAGGCTGCTGTGAGTAGGTGCCTTTTTTTGTTAATCCTCACCCAAGGATATTTTTCCACTGATTTTAGAGAGGGGGGGAGAGACAGAAAACATCGGTGTGTGACACACACTGAATGGTTGCATCATGCACACACACATCCTGACCAAGGCCAGGGATCAAGCCTGCAACTAAAGTAGGTGCCCTTGACTGGAATTGAACCCAGCCTTCAGTCGGTGGGCCGACGCTCTATCCACTGAGCCAAACTGGCTAGGGTGAATAGATGCTTTTGATAAAGGAAGCCCCAAACTGCCCTTGACACTAATAATATCACATTCATCTATGAGGCTGCTAAACTCGACCACACACTCACTTGTGTGCTAAATGTGTATAAAGCACAGTGTAAAAGATAAAAATTAAAAATTACCTAGATCAAGATCCGGTCCTTCATCCATGGGTCCTGCCAACCAGGAAAGATCATATAAAATATTATTAGTGCGTGTCTTGCAAGCTACAAAACCTTACAAACACACATAACTATCTACTATACCACCATTTGATGGGGCTTCATTAAACTCAAAATGACCCGCACCGCTAAAATGGAGCAGTGCCCCTTTAACATTTGTGAAAGGTTTGCTAGGGTTTTTTCTTTGCTGGTTTGCTTTTAAACCATTAACCAAATACACTCTCAGTGCTTATGTGCCAAATTAGTGTTAAATTTAAGTAAAAATTTTTCCTCCAAATTTTAAAAATGTATTCTCCCCCATATTACAGAAGCAGTAGATCAATACTTCAAGTTACCCTTTGTTTTGTAACCATAGGTTAACCTTATTACCCCTAAGACAATGCCGGCAGTACCCATTAGTCTCTTTTGTATAGATCATTTTTAAACCGCTTATGAAACTAATAAAAAATTATAGTTTTCTAAAAACTGACTGTATTTTTTTTAAACACTATCCATGGTAATACTCAAAAACTTACCACCAGGCTTATTGAAGCCACCTCGCTCTCCAGCGCTGCTGGGGGGATAAACGAAGAAATGAAGGCCTTTCCCTTTAAAAGCCAGTACCGCTCTGAGCCTTGGGGGGGCTCGTGGGGAAGAAGGGCACTGGCTAAACATCTCCAAACAATGCATCTCTCTCATCTTGTCACTATGCCTTTCTTCAGGGCAGCTTGCTCAACTTCCTTTATATACAACCTTGCTTGTCTGATTGTACACCAGTGTGGTTGGCTCCTTTCATTTCGGGGGCTGGTATTAATAGTGCAATACTTGGCAAATGAGGGGGAAAATAGATCCCAAACACCCACCCCATCAGCTGAAAAACAGAGAGAGCTTGGTGTAGAGAGGAATAGCAAGCTGGGACAACTGTTGTGATGAACCTTTCCATGTTCATAAAGGTGCACCCTCAACCTCTCCCAGGGCAGAACCAAGAGACCCCGGGCTCCCTAACAAGTCACAGCATAATGAAGGAGACAACTACACTAATGACTACAACACACACCAGAGGACGCATCCAGCCATCTTCAGCATAAAGCCATACACTGCAGGGCACTAATGAATTTACAATCACTGTGAAAAGAAAATTTACAACCAATTCCAAGGCTAAATGGACTGGGGGTGCAACTTTACAGACATATCAGTTGAGAACAACAACAATGGCAGCATCAAGTTACTGCCTTACATACTTTAAAGGGTAAGAAACTATGAATTGGGCTTTTTTTCCTTCTTTAAATTAAATAAAGGCAGCTCCTCAGTGGGAGGCCCTGAACTTTTTCTAACCAGTATTGCACCTTTAATACCTGAATATACAATTTTAAGCTGTTGCATGCAGCTTTGTCTCCTTTTTTTTTTAAAAGTACACACCATAAAATGTTCCCTCTCTTTAAACACAAAAGTTTATACTTTAATGTTACACAATTCTAGAGTATTATTATACCTCCTCTGGTTCATTACCAAACAACAAGTATGCAGTTACCAAAGTTACAGAAGGATTCCATTTATACAATGAAAACATTTTGTTAAAAATATTCTATGTATATTTTTCCTCTCCATATGGACACCGTGTCTAGTCCCACTTTTCATTATGCTGCCGGCTGAGTACTGAGTACGGGTACTTTTTAAGTATTGAAGTGTATACAAGGCTCTCACTTTGTAACCTGTAGCATATAAATGCGACAAAGCATGTTAAAAAGTTTCCACGTTTAACAGCCAATGAAAATATCAAAATACTGAGGCAATGAAAAAGGGCACGTTAACAACATTTAGTGCCTTACCTGCAGAAGACACTGAAAACCATCACCACACCACAATAAAAAAGAGGGAGGGGGTGCCCCTGTCCTGTCCCCAAAGGATCCAACTGACTGCTGCCCAGTCTGTTGAAAAACCTATGGGGAAAGCCAGGATTTTTCCTACGGCTCCAGGAGAGACTTCTCATCCAGGAAGAGCGGACCCCTCTCCTAGCAATATCTAGCAAAATTAGAATTTATTACTTCTGAAGTATTAAAATGAGTACATTTGAAATTGGTTTTGCAATTGAAATATACTAAGACTTTTAGGTGATTGAAGACGTGATGATAGTAATTTCAAGTGTCTATATCTATTTTAAAACATTCATAAAGAAGTGAAACCTTTATAATGGAATGACATTCGCCAAATCAGAGGATTGATTTTACTGTATACCAAATTATTCATAAAATTTTGCATGTTGTAAAAATGATTGTTTCTTCCAATAAAGATTTCACCAAAGACTTTTAAGTTATGCAGAATATCAGTACCTTTCAATAGTTAACAGATTTGCTAATACAAAAATTAAAGATAAAATTTTAAAATCTTAATTTTGAAGCCCACTTCTAAAAAAAAGAAATCCCATTCAATTTTTCCTTGAACCAACTGGCGTCAAATCCAATTTATACCGAATAGAACATTCTGCATAACTTTTATACTAGTTTATGTCGGGACAGAACACACACAGAACTAAGCCTTCTGGATTATGTTAACCACCAACATTATACCTCACCTTCATCAAAGTACAGATACCGGAAGGGAAAGAGGAAATGGGAGAAGGGAGGGGAAGGGCAGGCACAGGTAGCAGGGTTACGTTATTGATCTAAGCAAAGTTTTCTAAACCAGATTGTGCCATCAATCAAAATGGTCAAACCGATTTAGACTTAAGATCTCCAATAAGGAGCAATACTAGAATTAATTATATACATTACTCTGCAAAAAGCTATTGGATTTTTCTGTGTACCAGGTGCACCTCAGGCCGTAGTTCAAGGGTTATGGGACCAAGATCTTCAGCATTATGTTCAACAGTTCGGAGTACAAACACAAGTTGGGGACAAACATTGTGGAAAACAGCTGCATTCCTTTTCAGCAGTATATACACCAGGTATTTCAAGACAACCATTCAGAGACAATTAGTTATAAACCTAGATTGTTAGAAGGGTTGTGTGTGTTCCATCCCAAGTCTATTACCCATAGAGGCTTTTGACCTCTGGAAACCATGAAGGGAACTGAAAGCTCTAATTTCAAAACCATTCTTTGTTCTCCCCAACCCACCCAAGTAGACTGGCAGGGAAAAAAGCAAACTGCCACTTAGTATATGCCAGAAAGATGACATTTCCATGTTTTAGAAGATGGCTTGGGCTCAACAGATTGTCCATGGAAATGTAGAACTAAATTTCTTATGTCTTTCAGTCCCTTCTTTCCATTGAAAATCCTATGGATGAAACAAAATTAGGTAAAAGGAGAAAAGGTTTGCTCTTACCCCATTCCACCGCGTCCTCCTCCCCGCCCACCTCTGCTCATGCCTCCACGATCAAATCCCCCTCTTCCCCTGCCCCGGTTATCAGGGCCACTCATGCTCCGGTTCTCTCCTGGTCCGGAAAATCCTCCAGACTCCTGCCCATAAACACCCATGCTACTGGGGTGGTCCTGTCGGAATGAACCTGAGGAAAGAGTCACATTTGTAAGCCATGGACCAGCATTTATACCACTGCCTGCTGTACTCTCTCCTGGAATCACAGAATTCTCAACTGCAAAGCACTAACCAAGGCACCATCCTCGATAACACACCCCTAATCATAGGCTCTTTGAAGTTCAACAAAAAAGTGCTGGTTCATCAAAGTGGAGTAACCTCCTACAGTTAGCCTACAATAAACCATTCCCAAACTACAAAAAGCCCTCTAGCCCAAAGTCTGTAGGGTTCTGGATTATAAGATATCTCAAAAAATAGAGCCAGGTTTCTTAGGGGTTTAGCACATGGCTAAGGGTTGGGTTCCATCAAGCAGCACTACTCATTTCATAGTCATAACACATGCCCATGAATGGAACTTAATTAAAAAAAACCCCACATACAACAATCTGGGAAGAGATTAAATTGTGAAGACGGTTTGAGTTTTTGATTACTTCTCTACATATATGGAACTATCCTGTGAGGAAGAATTCTTTTTGCTCTATGGATGTAAACAGAAAACAAAATCAAAACACAGATAGCATTTACATGACTATCCAAATGGTCTTCAGTAACTACCTGCTACTGTCACTGAGTTGGGATGGGCAGGCCATAGGAATGCTGACTTCACTCACTGCATAAAATTTCCCCAGAGACCAGGGATGCCAGTGCAAATCATTTATTCTAGCCAGTTATGAAATCTCTTCTCTTTTTTTGCAAGGTATGCTAATAACAATTAAATTGAAGAAAACACTGAAGTCTCTATTGGGACATCCAAGCTATCAGCCAGGATGCTATGCCCTAAAGATGCATCCTGGAGTCAGAAAGCAAACAATGATAAAGACCATTTCCCCACGTTCAGAAACTCCAAACATAGCCACTCTTATTGGTGTTCTCTCTTAGCAACTCACTCTGCTGCCCGTAGCTGCTGCTCTGTTGGCTATATTGACTTGGAGCCTGGCTGTAGGATCCAGTTTGGGGGGGGTAACTAGTGGGCGGCTGCTGCCCATAGCTGCTTTGTTGGCCATAGCTACTCTGCTGTCCATAGCTGCTCGGCTGCCCATAGGTGTTCTGTTGAGAGTAACTGCTCTGATCATAACTAGTTGGCTGTGAAGAGGAATAGCTGAAAGAAAGAAAGAAAAAACAGCTTTTTAGGAAGGACAGGCTTATTCCTTCAAGCCCCCTAAATACAAGAGACATTCATAGCATGTGACATAGAAACCCTTAAAAATGCATTTACTTTCTACATATCAACCGTGTGAATTTGTTTCTACCGTTCTATCCCTCCCCTGCCCTCTAAAATCAATAAAAACACCTTGCACTCGATGTGGGGTTGGGGGAACAAGAAGCAATAAACCCAAGAACTTATATACTTATATGCATAGCCCATGGACATGGGCAATAAGGTGGTGAAGATGGGGTGGAGGATGGGGTGGGTAGGAGCTGGGAGGAAGGGGGAGAAAATGTGAGGTATCTGTAATACTATCAACAATAAAAATATATTTAAAAAACACGTATTTCAAATGGCTATATATAGTTTCGAACTTTCAGACATGCCAATCATCTATGAAATCTGGGCATTAATAAAGAAAAGACGGATAAAGAAACTTCAGAATCAAGGCACTGTATAAAAGATGAATGTTACACTGATATTCATCTTTTTGATATGGCAGGGAATCGAACCAAAGATACATTCTTAAACAGAAACAAAGCTTTAAGGAACTGGTATTAAACTCCATATGAACCATGATAATGAAAAAATTTTTTTTAAGTACAATTAAACTAAGCCTCTATCACCATCTCTCTCCCCGCAGCTGTATGGACTCAGCAGCTCTCTGCACCGAGTGCACCTATTCAACTCCCCAGATTAACGCCCCTAGCGTAGCAGGTGCAGTGGGCTCCGTGGGAGAACTGCTGGGAGACCTGCCCACTGCTACCCCAAGCTGTGCAGACTCTCACCCAGTCAGCTGTACGGCTCCTAACCCTGTTTATGCCTGCCGCACTTAATGTGTAAACCAATGAAGTGAGTGCAAAGGGGGGTTATTTCTTCCAGCAAAACTAAGTTAACACTTTAGCGCATAATTCAGGAAAGTTTGAGAACTTGCTTCAATTTAAATGTGAGTGGAACTACTTGCAGTTCTTCCTACACTTTAAAGAAACTAAACCTGGATGCTGTAGATGCCGGTGTGGTTAACCTAAGACAAAGAATGCAGAACAAATAAACTGTAATAAAAAACTAAAAGCCTCAGATCACCATTAAAAGACCAGTGCATGAATGGACTTCTGCATTGATAAATACAAAATGCTTAAGGTGAAGTTTCTTTTTTTAAAATATAATGCTCTGCACTTTGCTTGCTTTCAAATATTTGTTTCTCAGCCATCTGAATTAACTGAGAGAGCAAATTTAAAGAACCTAGAATGGTAAGAATCTTGTTTGTACTTAGAAGAGTTCTTGGCTGCCAGGCCCTGCTATGGGAACCCAGGACTGAGGTTTTAAAGTTAACAACATGTGCTCAGGCTTATCATTGGGAATCAGGTAACACAGATCACCCGAGGAAGCAGAAGCAAAGAGACTGACCTGGTAGGAGGATAGGATGGTGGTGCCGTGACTGGCTGCATGGGGTAGCTCCCAGGTACCTGGGGATAACTGTAGTTACTCTGTCCATATCCCAGGCTGGGCTGGTTGTAGCCCCCCGTGCTGGATTGAGGTTGACTGGTCTCAGCGGGTTTGTTACCATCCTGTGGTCTAAAAGAAGAAATAAAAAAGCGAGCCTTTTCACCCTCAACCATAAAAGTCTTGGGTAAGAAGAACTCTACAAATCTCTGTGCAATATGCAACATTAGGACTGAATTTGGAAATAAATCCAATTCTAAAGCGAACTACATCAAACCCAGTGTCGGTCCAATTGTATTTGCTGGAGAACCCTAAGGAAGGGGATGAACTAATCACATCCATGGAAGAGACATCATTGTGCTTGTTTTTTATCCTCACCTGAGGATATCCCCCCACGCCAATTGATTTCAGAGAGAGTGGAAGGGAGAGGGACAGAGAGAAACACCGAGAAACACACTGACTGGGTTGCCTTCTACACACGCCCTGACCAGGGCTTGGGCCGGGGAGAAGCTTGCAACCGAAATATGGACCCTTGACCAGAATCGAACCCTGGACCCTTTGGTCTGCAGGCCGACACTCTAGCCACTGAGCCAAACCGGTTAGGGCCATAGTGCTTTTGTTCCAAGTTAACAGCTATAAAAAGGTAGTTACAATAGTTTGTGTTGCCAATTTAAGTGATCTGAGGGGGGAAGTAATTTGTTAGTAAAGAAAATGCTATTTCAGCCAAAACTGGTTTGGCTCAGTGGATAGAGCGTCGGTCTGCGGACTGAAAGGTCCCAGGTTCGATTCCGGTCAAGGGCATGTATCTTGGTTGCGGGCACATCCCCAGTGGGGGATGTGCAGGAGGCAGCTGATCGATGTTTCTCTCATCGATGTTTCTAGCTTTCTATCCCTCTCCCTTCCTCTCTGTAAAAAATCAATAAAATATATTTTTAAAAAAGAAAGGAAAAAAAGAAAAAAGAAATTGCTATTTCTCAAAAAGGACTGTTGAAAGCAAACAAGAAAACTTTAATAATAATTCATGTTTTAGGTCAGAGTAACATTTATGTAAGTCCATAGCATTTATAGATCTGTACTAACTGTGTATTTATGTTTCTCATTTATTAAAAATAGACTTGAAAAAACATTTAACTTGGACAGCCATAGCTTGCCTCAAAATTTCTATAATGGAAATACATAGTAGGTATATACCCCCCAGCCCCTCCTGCTCTGACGACCTGGGAAATGTCCTTGTTAAGTGAGGAAAATCAATCCCAATCCCAAGGAAAAGAACCACAGTGGTTCCTATTACCTCTTTGCTCCAACATTCTGCATTAGGGCTGTAGCAAAGTAAGCTTGATCTATCTTAAGCAAAACCCCAAGAATCAGTAGGCAGACCAGAGAGGCTGGGGAAGTACTGATTTCTCCCAAGAGCTGAAATAGGTCACAAACCCCCTTTTTTCCAGTGGAAAGGGGAATAGCTGTCACTGATCATAAGACAGACAGCTGTTTTAAAATGGTAAGAATTGAAAATTAAGAAAAAAGGAACCAAAAAGGATGATTTAGAAAAAAACATTTAATAAATAAAACCCTCCAGCTATGGCTTGGATATCCTGTTATTCCCTTAAAACACACACACACACACACACACACAAAACAACTTTCAAATCAGAATCCAATGTTCTGTCAAGACTGTATGCAGAAACCGCCTAAGTGCACTGCCTAAAGAAAATACCTAAAATCTTCTGTTAAGTAATAATTAATAATGTTTACCTGCTAACCAGTCATGGAGTATGAACTTTGCCCCAATATTCACCCCACAGCAGGGTACCCAGTTAAGAATTTATACTCGCCTGTTATATTTGGATTACCAAGCCACTACATAATACAAAGAAATCATGTCAACTTCTTAAGTTGACTTCCAGATATGGACATATCCTTTACTGACAATTGAGTCACATGACTGTTTCTTTTTTTAAATATATATATTTTATTGATTTTTTACAGAGAGGAAGGGAGAGGTAGAGAGTTAGAAACATCGATGAGAGAGAAACATCAATCAGCTGCCTCCTGCACACCCCCCACTGGTGATGTACCCGCAACCAAGGTACATGCCCCTGACCAGAATCGAACCCGGGACCCTTGAGTCCGCAGGCTGACACTCTATCCACTGAGCCAAACCAGTCAGGGCCACATGACTGTTTCTTAAGCCATATGATGCTCCTCCTCCCCCCAACCTATCTACCATGTTTTACCCAAAGAGAAAGCTGTTACTCATTTACGGGGCCAATAAAACCAAAGGTAAAAGCATCATTAGTTGTTCTGCTTTGAGGTAAACCACACATTCAATTTTCTCCTGGTTTAAAGAAAGTTAATACAATAGCCTCCTCCTACCCCAATAGGCCTCCCTTCTGAAACTACGTTGACCACCCTTATTTTGGCCCCTGGATGGTACCATTTCTCTACTAAATGGAGAAGAATGTGTAGTGTGTTCTAGTGCGTTACTTTAATGACTAAGAATATAGCCAACAGCTGAGTGCCCTGACCAGGTAGTAGCTCAGATGGTTAGAGCATCGTCCCGATATGCCAATGTTGCAGGTTTGATCACTAGTCAGGGCACATACAAAAAGCAACCAATGAACGCATAAACAAGTGGAAGAACGAATCGATGTTTTCTCTCTCCCCCTCTAAACATCAGTAAATAAAAACAAACAGCCCTAGCCAGTTTTTCTCAGTGGTTAGAGCTCCAGTCCTTGGACTGAAGGGTCACGGGTTCGATTCTGGTCAAGGGCATGTGCTTTGGTTGCAGGCTCGATTCCCAGCCCGGTCGGGGTACATGCAGGGGCAACCAGTCGATGTGTGTGTCTCACCCGCCCCAGTCCCTTTTCCACTCTCTCTAAAAATCAACGGGAAAAAGAATATCCTCGGTGAGGATTGACAAACACCAAAACCAACAACAACAAAACCACACCTAAGTGTACGCAAGAGCAACTATTAAAAAGAAACCAAATCACGGATTCTGAGTGTGTGTAGTTGCTCTCTCTCCCGAATAGCTGAGGCCAGTGCACTGTGGAGTTAGGAGACTGTGAATGTGTTCTTACCTTGCAGGTGCAGTGGTTGCCGGCTGTTGCCCATAGGCTGGGTAAGCAGGCTGAGTGCCATACGCAGACTGAGCTGCATAGGAGGCCTGGGTGGTAGTGACCGTAGCAGTGGTGGTGTCGTAAGCACCAGTGCCATACCCCTGGACAGGCTGGCTGTAGGCCTGGGGGGCAGCTGGAGTAGTATAACCTGGAACAAACGAGAGTCGCGTCAGAGTTCTGGCTCCTCAGAGATCTAGCTACCTAACCACTCATCATCAGAACCATCTGTGAACCACCTACTTGCAGCCACCCCGTATTTAACTCCATTAAATATTTCCCCTTCAGTAAGAGCAGCAGCAACAAACCAATATTTAAGACCTAAATTCTCTGAATTTAAGTACCCCCAAAACCTCTCAAACAGAAATAAAATGTCCCAGAAATGGAAGTAAAAAGCAATGACAGAACATCTTAAAATGGCTACGAATAAGGATCCAAGTACTAGTTATAACATTAAAACCCACAATTTGAAATTACTTGTTTTCAGTCCCAAGCACTCCATCATGAGCAGTTCATGTTTAATTTAAGAAAACTGGAAATTCTAGAGAATGTGCTTAATTTTTAGTGGAAGATGTTAACGAGTAAACACTTCTAAGAACTGCTAATTTTGTTTCAAGTAACAAGTAACTAAAAAAATGCTTGTTACCATGTTAAGATTGAAACAGCACATGGGTCTAGTCTCTTATTTACCTACCACTAGCAAAAAGGTGTTGTTCCTCCTCATCTATAGGAGGTAGACCCGAGAGCCCCCTTACTATTTCCCAGCAAGTGTCATAAAGACCTGCTCTCACAGCTCTGTCTAGCTCCTGTCTTCGCTGGACCAGGCAGGATCCATGTGCCCTTTCACCTGGAACTTGGGCTGGAAGTCTGACACCGCCCTTCCCAGCCCCCAAATCTGCAGCTCCCTTCACTGTGAGAGGTGTTACAACCTTTCCTGGGGCTGGGCTCACCTCCCTCCTATTCCTCCTCCTGGTCAGTAAGCACAAGTGAGCCATACAATAAAAAGTTACATCCAGCTCTAGCTGGTTTGGCTCAATGGATAGAGCGTCGGCCTGCGGACTGAAGGGTCCTGCGTTCGATTCCAGTCAAGGGCACATGCCCAGGTTGCAGGCTTGATCCCCAGTTGGGGGTGTGGCAGGAGGCAGCCAAACAATGGTTCTTTCTCATCACTGATGTTTCTCTCTCTCTCCCATCCTCTCTGAAATAAAATATATTTTAAAAAGTTACTTCTAGTCATCAGCATTTATACCCATCAAAGAAAAATCCAAATCTCACTAAAGAAAAAAAAGTTTCAGTGTTAACAAGTCATGAATCAAGACTGGTGATTTTAGTTAAGATTTAGGACCTTAAACTTCACAGGGTACAATAACTTTATTCTACACCCCAAACATTTTTTTTGGTAAATTCTAAAATTAGTTATACACAAAGATAGTAATTTTGTTCTCAAAGAAAACAGTAAGCCTCAAACAGTGTAAGTTTTTTGAGTTGGAATGTTGTTCATCTGAACGTTTATTAACAGTTTTGTGCAGAGTCCTAATGTCAATCATATAGAGCACTCATTTATTTAAATTTAACTGGACTCTAATTCCACCTACACTATTAATCCTACACAGATTTCCCCCCTACACGACAGGCCATCTAGAAGATTTACAAGAAAAATTAAAAACAAAAACGAAACTGATCAGGGAAATAACTCATGTCATAAAACTATGCAGCAACAGAGCTTTGTAGGGCTAAGATTATAGTAACAGACACTGAGTTAATGAATAATCTTTTAATTAATCTGTAGTACCAACACAAGCAGCCAAGCAAAATGAGCAAAAATAAAGCAAAATATTAAAAAAAAAAAAAAAAAAGACCAACAACAAAAAAGACAACACATGCACCGACATCTTTAAGGAAAAAGGTATTAAAAAAGATCACACAGCCCTAACCGGTGTGGCTCAGTGGATAGAGTGTTGGCCTGCGGACTGAAGGGTCCCAGGATCGATTCCGGTCAAGGGCATGTACCTTGGTTGCGGGCACATCCCCAGTAGGGGGTGTGCAGGAGGCAGCTGATCAATGTTTCTCTCTCATCGATGTTTCTAACTCTCTATCCCTTTCCTTTCCTCTCTGTAAAAAAAAAAAATCAATAAAGTATATATATTTTTTAAAAAGTAAAAAAAAAAAAATCACACAGCCCTAGCTGGTTTGGCTCAGTGGATAGAGCATTGGCCTGCGGATTGAAGGGTCCCAGGCTCGATCCCCAGTAGGGGGTGTGCAGGAGGCAGCCAATCAATGATTCTCTCTCATCATTGATGTTTCTTTCTCTCCCTTCCTCTCTGAAATCAGTAAAAATATATTTTAAAAAATCACACAAATCTAAAATTTTTGTTTCGCTTGAACAGTAAAAATTAAAAGTTTAAGATTTCTATTCCAATTAATGAATTGAGATTTCTATAGCTTCCCTTCTCATGAAATAATTTTAAAAAGTCTAGAAGAGAAAAATGTTTTTTTTTTTTATATATTCCTTCCAATAATTATCCAATGACTTTTACACGTAAAGCAGTATGAGGTTAAGGAGAAAAGTAGTTAAGTGTGCTTGAACCCACTTAATACCTCTATCAGGAACCTACTTAGTTTGGTTCAGCTTCAGTTTGCTCATCAGGTTTAAATTTTGTTCCTCCATGCCAAAGGTTCATGGGAGGGTTAAGGGAGGTATGACAGTCCTCCATAAACTATAAAGTCTGTATCAACATTCCTTATATCTATTTGTTAAAAATATATTTTTATTGATTTCAGAGAGGAAAAGAGAGGGAGAGAGAGATAGGAACATCAATGATGAGAATCACTGATAGGCTGCCTCCTGCACACCCCACACTGGGGATGGAGTCTGCAACCTGGGCATGCGCCCTGACAGGAATCCAACTCCGACCCCCTGGTTCATAGGTCTATACTTAACCACACCGATAGGGCTCCTTATATTTTTAAGTGCAATCTCTTGCTCATCAAAGATACCGGTTTCTGTGAAAGACCACTACATTTCCTATAAATGATTTTATCATGTTCCTATAAAATGATCCAGGGACTCCAAAAGCTAGATCTAAGCAGTTATTATTTCTTTTTAATTTATACTTGTTTTGCTGAAACTTCCAGTTATAAAATAAGCAAGTCATGGTGATATACAGCTGTACTGTATACAGTCGTCTCTCAGTATCTGTGGGGCATTGGTTTCAGATCCCTGTGATCTGAGGATGCTTAAGTCCCTTATATAAAATGGAGTAGAACAGTGGTCGGCAAACTGCGGCTCGCGAGCCACATGCAACTCTTTGGCCCCTTGAGTGTGGCTCTTCCACAAAATACCACGTACCCTAATTAAGTTAATAACAATGTACCTACCTATATAGTTTAAGTCTAAAAAATTTGGCTCTCAAAAGAAATTTCAATCGTTGTACTGTTGATATTTGGCTCTGTTGACTAATGAGTTTGCCGACCACTGGAGTAGAACAATGCATATGTATTAAAAAGTTGCTAAAAGCATATACCTTAAAAGTTCTCATCACAAGAAAAAAATTATAACCAAGCGCTGATGGATGAACTAGACTTACTGTGATCATTTCACAAAACAGTATATAAAAGTATAAAATCATTATGCGGCACACTCGTAACTGTTGTATGTCAATTATAACTCAATAAAAAATGTTAGTTTGTATACATGAAGTTCATGTCACAATTTTAAAATTCTGTTAAAAATCCAATAGAAAGTTTAAACATTCCCCAACCTATTCAAGATACGTATTAGATGAGGGAGTACTTCCCATCAAATCCAGGCCACTGTCACTCAGTAAGATAAATTACAAATAGGTCTCTCCCCACTAAAGACTCTATATATAACTTAAGAGAACTGCAGATGGTTTGACAAAAAGTTTTTACATCTGTAAGACTTTTGAAGTAAGTATTCTTTAATAATAATAGTAGCAATAATAAAGATGGGAGTAGGTGGGGAGAAGGTAGGGAATCAAAACATTTACACAGCACTGAACATAGAAGTACTGTAAAATTTTCATAAACTCCACTCTCAACACCAGTATTAGGATACAGTTTATTCTATTCTAATTCTTAGAATAGTTTTTCTTAAAATAGCTCCCTGGAATGCTATTTTATATATATATTTATTAAGACATAATATGAATTAAAATAATTCATCACTTAAATAGAAAATAAAATGTGTCTGGACTGGAAACCGACAGACAAACATAACTGACATGCAGGGTGGCAGCCTTCACCTCTAAATAAATCTAATCATGCACCTAACCTTCAGGGAACATGGGGAAATCAGCTGGGGAATAGTCATCTGAAGTACCTTTGGAAAGGTGAACTATTATTAAGGCTTGACACAGAAAAATGTAAAATAAAACAAAAGCAGAACTTTCCCCAGAATCACATAAAGAAAAAGACATGGATCTGCGAATGGCACCTGAAGCAGTTTTCCATTAGCACCTTGCTGTGTATGATGTTAGAAAGTTTGAGGGTTAAACTAATGAAAACACCTATAGGGTTAACATTACAGGGTTAAACAAGATGGAAAGCATTTCCCATGCAAGAATGAGCAGGATAGTCAAACCTGTACTGGTCCCTTCTACTGTGGAAAGCACAAAACAAAAAGTAGAGGGTACACTATCAGATGAAGTAAACATGTGAAAACCAGTTTGATATTTTTAGCAGGTCAGTTTAAGAAGGCTCATTCTTACCCAAAATTAGCATTAGCACAATCTTTTATATATTTGCCCTTTTGCTGTGAGATTATTTAATATACTGTATAAAATAGCTAAAGAGAAAATTCTTTTCTCCCTTGGAATTTATTCCACCCACATTCTATTAGCGATCCCTCAAGGAGAATATAAGGGAAAAGGAGAAAAAAAAGAGTTCCTCCTAAGAATGCCAGATGCCAAGCTATGGACCAGAATATACATCAAAGAGCACAAGTAACAAGCTTCTTAGCAAACACCCTAGTTGATGGGACCCAAAGTATCTCCAAGGCAGGCTTTACCTGTGGGAGGCTGTCCATAAGAAGTTGCATAGGCTGTCTGCCCATAGGTAGCAGTGGTCTGAGCCTGGGTATAGCTGACATCAGTGGGCTGTCCATAGGTTCCATAACTTTGCTGCCCATATGCCTGCTCAAAGGAAATGGATGGAAAACCTTCAGATCTATAAACCTTATATTTTTAGGGAGAAAAAACCCACAAAAAACACCCCACAGCCGATTTACTTCTAAGTTTTTCAATTTAGAAGTTGAAAATATTGTTTTCAAATAAGATTTATCACATTACTGTGAGTTTCCCCTGATCTGATGCACACATATTTTTGTAAATTTAACTACAAAAAAGTTCCTGAGATAATTAAGCAAAATCACAGTTAACTGTACAGGAGATTAACAAGGTACTCTCAAGGGATGAGTAATAAGGGAACAGGTGTACAATTGCCAGCACTAAGCATACCAGTTTTAGCAACTGGAAACAAATATTAGGAAGACACAATGAACAAAGAGGAAGGAAAGTAAAAATGGGGTCCAAATCTACAATTTTGAAAACCAGATTTTCAGTAGGACAAAGATTTCACCTCCAAGAAAATGAACTAGAACACTGCATGTCTCCTAAGGGTTAGCATATCCACAGCACTGTCTTTTGAACTTGGACATCAGTAATACAGAAAACTGGCAAGGAATGAGCTGTTCTTTCAGGTATTAGCATGATCATATTCTAGATCTGAATGACCAGTTACGTAGGATCTGCCCGACACATCACATCATTCTGCCTGTTCTAGAATATTTCTATGGCAGAGTTATTAGTACCCATTTTTAAGCCACAGACCATTTCAGAATTTGAGGTGATCTTGAGAACACTTGGAGGCTAATTTCTAGAATCTGCTGGCCTAGGGTTTTAAACACAGACTCATTTACTGAAGAACCCTTAACCTCTTACAGGTAGCGATAAGAGCTGACCCCTCCACTTACTGTCCGACCACTGGTAAATGCCTTAATATCTATGCACTGCATTTTTTCATTTGCCAGATGTCATATCTCCTTCCTCAATAGAACTGAATACATAGGACCAAGCATGGAGCAGGGTACCTAACTTGAGAAATGATACTAGAAAGATATGGAGAGCTAGCAACTCCCAGTTTGGGGATGGTTTAATATATAATGGCATTCCCACTGTGAAAGTTTAAAATGCCTGGTTATTTTTATTACAAGCACATTACACTTTTCTATTACCTAATTTTTTAAAAAGAACTGTGCTGGCTATTGTTTGAATGATTGATAGAAACATTTTACTTGGGGATGCAGCTACATATATATCTATCTTAAAGATTACCTGTGTGGTCTGTGCATATCCTTGAGTGGGCTGGGCGGTGTAAGCGCTGTAGCTGTAAGAGAAATTAAGTGCAAAAACTGAATATAGAACATTCAGATTCCATTACTAAACCCTCCACAACTACAGCAGGCTCTGTTCCATTAATCAATCACACACAAAATACTATTGAAAAAGACTGACTTACCCCTGCTGGGCTGCAGCTTGGCTGTAGGTACTGTAATCTGGAGGAAACAAGGCGAGAAAATAGTGTGAAGTCAGGAAAGGCAAGAAGTAGGGGGAAAGGGAGCAGGAATTCTGAACTCTTTTAACTGTTTAGAGAGAAGCTATGGGCCAGCAGAGGTCCAAACGATTACCTCTTATTTCTTTCTAAATATGCTATTGATTTTTTTAAGAGAGAGAAAGGGAGAGGGATAGAGATAGAAAAATCGATTGGCTGCCTCCTGCACAGCCCCTATTGAGGATCGAGCCTGCCCTGATGGGAACCCAAACTCGTAACCTGTTGGTTCTTAGGTCGAGGCTCAACCACTGAGCCATACCAGTGGGCTGAGTATCTCTTATTTCTTAATATCAACCCCAAAAATAAGTCTAAGCCAGTTTAACTCAAAGTTTGAATACAGTGCCAACAAATGAGGTCAAGATCAGCTGATTTGGCAGAGATACTTTGCAGTTCCCATGACCACAACCCCCCTTAACCACAGGCTGTCATTTCAAATACATGATCATCATCCTAAGACTAACAGAGAACAAGACGAACCAACAGGACCAGAAGTTTTATCTTCATATAAAAAAGGAGGCAATTGACATTACAATGCTCAACACCAGGTTGATTACATTAGTAGATAGACACATCTCCTCAAAAACTAGTCTTTCTGTTGCTCCCTCACTTAGCAAATTAGACTAACTTTAACTGCATTCTCTAGCAGAACTGGTAGAAAACAGAACAGTCATCTCAATTCAGTGTTTTATTTGCACTCGGATGTCGAGTGTGACTCGACACGGTTAGCATTAGAATAAAGGAATCGAGAAAAAAGCAAGCGAGTGCAAAGGGTTAAAGGGTTTGCTTTTGACTGTATCAGAGCTACATCTGTACAATAACTCAAAAGCTAGGACATTATAAATCCCACCGAAGTTAAGGTAGTATCCTGGTAACTGGCAGAGAAAGCATTTAATCTTTTGGGGAAGAACTTGGTTTTAGGTAAAGTCATCTTTTTAAAACTCAAAATGATTTCAATTTTTAAAAAAGCCACAATTTTTCTGCCCCTCTTTTTTTTTCCCTAAGTAAAACTTCCTGTAATTTTCCTTTTCATATAACATATATAAAAAGGGATTAAAAATTCTGGTCCAGTAAGGTCTACAAATAGTGAAAACAAAGAGAAAATGAAATGATTAAGAAGTTTTCACAGCAGTACTGAATTAAACATATGTATGTATTTTAAAGTAATTATTTTAAATCTTCACCTGAGGACATGGAGAGAGAGAGAGGGGTGGGGGGAGAGGGAGGGAGATCTCCTGCAAGATTGGGGCCGGGAATGAATCTGCAACCCACGTGTGTGCCCTTGACCAGAATTGAACCCGAGACCCTTCAGTGCACAGGCCAACGCTCTAATCATTATACCACACCACCCAGGGCTAAAGTAATTATTATCTTTTTAAAAATTTAAATATCCTTTTATTGATTTCAGAGAGGAAGGGAGAGAGAGAGGGGGACATCAGTGATTTGAGGGAATCATTGATTGGCTGCCTCTTGATGCCTCACACTGGGGATTGAGCCCCCAACCTGGGCACGTGCCCCTGACTGGAATGGAATCTGGGACCCTTCAGTCTTCAGGCCCACGTTCTATCCACTGAGCCAAACCCGCTAGGGCTAAAGTAATTATTTTTTAAAATTCTGCCCAATTCTTTGCTCTCCACAAGAAATACATATCTTATTCTGTTACAAGACAGTACTGACATTAGAACTAAACAAAAGGTCCTTTCTAGTCCATTCAGAAAATAGCCCCTCATATGAAAGCAAACAGTTTTTGACATTGCAGCTCTTCATCGAGGGGTTTCTACCTCTACTCCAAAGTCCACCTGGCCTGAGAACATTTTGATGACTCCATCTCATTTAAGTCAGCTCATCTTTCTACTTCCACACTTTGCCTACTTTCTTTCCTCCTTCGCCCTCAACTCAGAACCCCAATCAACGTTATCAAATTAACTGCCCAAAGGCGATGCATTGTTTTGCTCAAGAGAAACCAACCTGAAGGCAGCTGCAGGAGAAACCGTAAGGCATTTTCAATAGCACTACAAGCTGTGCTCAATGTGGCAAATAAAAAGTAAATGCAAATCACTCCCCTGTGGTCTCCACAAAACAAACACACCAAGGAAGCACACAAAAATTGAATATTTCAACCTCCATTCTGTTGAGGTTTCTTCTGGAGAAATGATACCAAATCGCTGACATCTAAGTCCCATGTTTGCAAGAGGACTTTTCTACAAGAACGGTTATGTAAAACATAAACTGGCAAAGCTGATATGTAACAGCCAATGTCCTCAGATCAGTGCGAAACCAGACGCTTTAGCCCCACGTTGGTAGCATAAGGGAGGCAGCAAAATTTGTTTTCCGAGAACTTGTCTACCTGCAGCACACAAACATTCCATGGCCTCAAAAACGCTAGTCACACACGGGTCAGAGTCTTTAGCAATCAGTTATGTTTTGCTTTTTAACTCCCAAATACGCAGCTGATTTCACTAAAAATGGACGCGTTGAGGAGAGGGGGCTGTGATCCGAGCGGGCCTAGAGTGTGAGCAATATTCTCATTTCTTGGTCTGACTGGCAGTTCATTGGGAGTTTGCACTGTAGTCTTCGTTAAAATGGGCATGTACTGTACTTTAAGTACTCTTCTAATATATAATACGAATGAGGACCAAAAAAATAAATAACTAAAAATCTAACATTGCATTACCCAAGGCAGTGGCTTTTAGATATTTGATTGCGCCCACTACCCAAACTGTAGAGACTTGGGGCTTCAGACTACACCGAGTATCAGGATGGGGGCAACTCTGTGGAGTCAAAATGCTTTGCTTGGAGGTCAGAAAGGCTCAAAAAGCTCTGCAAAGGCCTAGCCTAACTCCTTTGTCTTGCAGGGAAGTAAGCCAAAGTTCACCCCACTTATCCCCACAAAGACTCCCCAGCCGGATCCACTCCGGTGTCCACACACACGCGGCGCCACGGGAATTCTAACCGAGCGCACGGTGGGCAGCAGGAGACAGAAGCGGAACAGAAGCAGGCACAACCCTGGCCTATCTCGCCACACAATCTCTCCTAGGGGCACCCTGTACCCTGGCACCCACGGCTGGCATTCACCTGCTCGGCTACTGAGCAATGTCCTTAAGTTGCTGGATTCTGGACTCTCTTAAATTACCACTCGGAGCGTTTCCCCCACCCCCACCCCCTCTCTCTCTCGACTTCCTTCTCCCGCGGCCTTTCAAGCCTGGCGTGGGGCCGCCTAAGCATACCCCCATGCCCCTGCCAACCACCTCCGGGGAGTGCAGGAGCTGGCTGCCAACTGCGGGCCACGTTCAGGCTGCACCCCTAAACCACGCCTGGCACCAGGGGCCACTCGAGACGCCACATGCGAGCCCCTATCCCTGAGCTTGCTGTCCTAGACCGCTCCTTCCCTCCCCCTTCCCCCTCCCCGTATCCACCCTCCACAGGAACAAGCCTGTCGGCTTCATTTAGGCAAATAAACGCGTGAGACGGCGGCCAGCCCGAGCGGAATTCACGCGCCGGCTCGGGCCTTTTGTCTCTCCAGGTCAGGGAGGCCAGACCTGCCCTTCGGTGGAGCCCGCGATCCGGGCTGGTCTCCTCGGACCCCGGCTCCCCCTCGGCGTTTGCGGGAAAATTGCCCCGGGAAGCTCCTGAATTGCTTTCTGGGGCAGGAAGGAGGCGGGATTCATAGTAAAACCCGAAGAAGCCCGTGGGAACAGAATTTTTTTTGGGGGGGGTGGGGTGGGCTTGGAAAGGGGGGAGCTCAACCCGGATAAAGCCCAGTCGTCGGGCAAGAAGTTGGGCTCGGAGCTGGAACTCGCCGGCCGGGCCTTCAGGATGACGGGGCCCGCGCTCCTAGGCCGGCGCCCCTCGGCTCCCAAGCCCGCCGGCCCTTTTTTGTTTATTTGCTCCCCCCTCGGGCTTCGAGGGGAGGCAGGATCGCCCTCGGGTTCGGGCCGCCCCCCCTGGAAGGGGTGGTGATGAGAGTGAGGGACGGCATGCTCGCGGCTTTTTCGAGCCGCCGTCGGGCCGCCCCGACCTCCAGTCTCGGGGTGCCGGGCTCTAGGCCCGGGCCGACCCCGCCGCCGCCGCCGCCACCACGCGGGGCCCCAGAGGCCGCAGGCCCCGCCCACGTGGCGGGCGGCCCGGAGCGCGGGGCCCGACCGGCACACAATGGAGGCCACCGGAGGCCCCGCGCGCCCCCGCCGCCGCGAGCCCCCCGCGCGGCGGGGGCGCTGGAAGATTCCAGAACCGGCCTGCCCGGTGGGGGAGGGGAGGGTGAAAGCGGGCTCTTCAGCTCGCCGGACCGTGGCGGGGACCTCACCCCCTCCTCAGAACCCCACTCGGTCGTGCCGACCACCCCCCAGAGACGAGCAGCCCCCGGCTTGGGCGCCCTGGCCGTCGCCGGCGCGGCCGCGTTTCCCCCACACTCACCCGTGGACGCCATTTTCTCTCCTTCCTCCTCGTTCTCTCAACGTCCGTCTCCCTCTCCCTGGCCCCCTAGGCGCCGCACTGCGCAGGCGCGAAGCCCGCAACCTCGGGCGCTACCATCGGGCCAGGCCACGGGGGTGGGGGGAGAAGGGCTGAACCATCGCTCCCTCGTCCTCCCGCCCGCCGCTCCCGCCCCAATCCTCTCTAAAGGGCGCCGGCTGGGAGGCGCGGCCCCAATAGCCCCGGAGGCACCGGCGGCGGCGGCCGAGCGGCTCTGCGTGTCGAGGCGGAGTGATTCCACGCGCGAGGCCAACTTGTTCCGAGTGGTCACGTCCGCGGGCTCTAGGGACCGTCTCGAAAGAGCCTTCCTCGCCGGGGAACGGAGGCCGGCGGCGGGCTGGGGGAAGGGACCTGGGCCCCGGACAACTGCTGACTAATTCGCTGGCGGCGGAGGCGGGCGCGGGGGGGTGGCGGAGGGAGGGGCGCGCCGGCCGGTCGGCCGGGTCACGCGCCCGAGGGCGAGCTGCATGGGCCTCGCGGGGAGCTAGAGTCCCTGCTCGCAGCCGGGGGGCCCCGCCCGGCCTTCGCGGGGAGGGGGGGGCGCGCTGCGCTGCGCTCCGCAGTGAGTACCCCAGACACGTGGCTTCGGGCGGCGGAGGCCGAGGCGGGTGGGCTGGATGGGCGGCCCCGAACGAAGCGCCCGGCTCCCAGGAACCCCCCCCTCTCCCCTGGCCCCCAGTAACGGTCGAGGTTGAAAAAGCCCTTTAATCACCCCTCATCTAATACCCTTGATTTAACAGAAGGGGAAACAGGCCCAAGGAAATTGGGGACTTAAAGTCACAAAGCTGAGTCCGATCCACACCTTGGGAACGCCTCCCCCCCCCCCCCCCCCCCTCCATCACCCGGAAGAATCTTCCCGGTCCTTGCCTTCCCCTTCTATCCTCCGGCTCCCCAGGAAGGTAGGCGGGGCCTGATGGTGCACAGCCCCGTTTTCCGAATGCAGAGACTGCGGCCCTGAGGGTTCAGCCCCAGTTCCGTGTGTCCACGGGGAAGGCCTTCACCCTTGCTAAGGCGGGGTGGGGGTTGGGAGGGTGCAGGAGGAGGCTTGCAGTGGGTGCCTTGGCTTCCTGGATTCAACTTTGAGCCCAGCCTCACCCAGACCCCTCGGCGGGATGCCAAGCCAGTGTTTTCCTTTCAGTGAGCACAGAAAGCACCATCTAGGTGTGAGGAGCACCCTAGGGAACCTGGGGATGAGTAAGAGGAGTGACCCCCCCCACACACACACACACCTCCAGCTCAGACCACCTGCCAGGCTAAGCTGTGCTCACTAGATGGGATAAAATCCACAATGTGGGGGTCGGAAAAGGGGGTGGGGGCATCTGAGCTGGGCTTCCAAAGGTGCAAAGGCGTTTGCCTTAAAAAAAAAAAATTAAAACACACACACACACTGAGTGACCAGATTATTGTGATCTCTGAATGCATAATAATCTGGCCACTCAGTGTGTATCCTATATAATAAAAGGCTAATATGCAAATTGTCCCCTCCACCAGGAGTTTGACCAGCAGGCAGGCCAGCCAACCACCCATGTCCCCTCCCCCTGGTCAGGCTGGCCGGACCCCACCCATGCACGAATTCATGCACTGGGCCTCTAAAAAAAAGTGTAGACACACACACACACACACACACACACAATGAGTGGCCAGATTATTATGATCTCTGAATGCATAATAATCTGGCCACTCTGTGTGTGCGTGTGCGTGTGCGTGTGCGTGTGTGTGTGTGTGTGTGTGTGTGTGTGTGTGTATTGATTTCAGAGAGGGGGAGAGAGAGAGAGAAACATCAATGATGGCAGAGCATCATTGATTGGCTGCCTCCTGCACGCCCCACACTGGGGATGGAGCCCGCAACCCCGGCCTGTGCCCTGACCAGGAATTGCACCAGGACCTCCTGGTTCATAGATCTGAGCCACGCCAGCCGGCCAGGCAGGAGTTTGCCTTTTGCATATGGAGGCAAAGAGGCTCTCTACATTTTTTTTTCTGCAGGAAACTGGCGGGTGGCTTTTGATGCTGAGGATCCCCTTGGCAAGGGAGCAGATGAGGCAGCCTTGTCTCTCTAGGATTTTGCGTCCTGTCCTATGAAGTCAGTTCAGTGGGACCCTGAGACAGACAGACAGACCTGGCCAGGTGTGAGGGGGGTTCCCCCAGGGCCTGAAGGACAGGCTGGATGTGAGGGGAGAGGACGGGAGAGAAAGCCTTGCCCTGTTGGCAGGAAATGGGCACGTTTGGAGGCCAGAGTTGGAACCAGCAAGTTTGGAGCAGCTGCCTCCAGGTTGAGGCCTCCCCTTGTTGGGGCCGCTAGTGGTTACACCTGCCTCCCACCATGAGCCCGATGGCTGCAGATAAATGAGCAGGAGTTGTGGGCTGCCTTAATCATTCCTTTTTCTTAACCCCATTTCACAGAAGGAGAAGTAGAGGCTCAGAGGTTGGAAAGCTACCCCGGGGATACACAGCAGGAAGAAGGGCACACTGGAACATTCCTGTGAAAAGCGGGGGTAGGACCAGAGGGGTTGTGCTTAGGGCTTTGTGGAAGTGAATGTCTCAGTCCAAGGTCACTCCTCCTACCCCTCCTCAAACCCTCCTGCCCCACCCCCTCCCTAACCTGCCTGCCCATTGGCTGGTCTCTACCCCTGGGTCCAGGGCAGCTGAGGCCATTTGGAGGTCTAAGGCTGGGCACAGTGGAGGGTAGGAGGGAGGAAGGTTTGGTTTGCAGCCGGAGGGAAGCAGGAGACGGCCCTGAATTTGCCCTGGGAGGCTACATCCCTCTTTTGGGGAGTCCAGGGCCCCAGTTCAACTCTCCTGGCCCTGTGCCTCCCACCCCAGGCTCTTGAGGGCTCATCAGGGCTCAGGCCCTTTGGGTCTGGCTGTTGCCCATCCTCAGACACAGGCCAGTGGACTGGAAAGATGGCCAAGCACATGGTTAGGGTCTGAGCTCCTCTGTGGCCGTGTTGCCGGGCCTGTCTCTCCAGCCTCAGTTCCTACTTCTGTAAAATGGAGCTGTTGGTAGGGCAATTGAGAGGAAATCAGACAAGAGCTGCAATAATGACTGTTACTGTTTTCCTTTACCCACAGCACACAACCCCAAGACTGCCCTTGACCACCTTCAGCCGAGCTATGTCTGACCGAGGCCGCCCTGGCCTCCTGTCTCCAGCGCTGCCTCTGGCCTCCTCGGTCCTGATGCTGCTCATGAGCTCTCTGTGGCTGGCGGGGGCCGGGCCCAGCCTGGCCCTGGCCCCGGAGCTGCTGCTGGACCCCTGGCAGGGTGAGGGCCGGCTACCTGGGCCTCGGAGGAGGCAGGAGACTGGCTGTAGGGCCCAAGACGACTTGGTAGGAGCGACATGCCCCCGGGAGGGTCAGCCTTGGCCCGGAGCATGCCCAGCTCACCCACAGCCAAGGAGGGCAGCAGAGCCAGCAGAGGGGAGGGAGCCTGGGAGTAGGACTTCTTCTCAGAAGGCTCCCCGTTACTGATGTCTTTCTCTTGAAATAAGAACCAAGGCTTTCCCCTAAGCACGAGAATGGGAGTTTGAGTGAGCCCAGCTGAGTGCAAAGTGCCGCTGCGTGCCTGTCTCCCAGTAATAACAGCAGCTCCCATTTACGTGTGAGGAATCCAATGATGCCCACAGGTTAAGTGACTCATCCGCGTTGGTTGCTCTCGAGAAGCCTGAGGGGTGGGTCTGGTTTGTTCTGTTCATTGCAGCGGGCAGGGGCCACTGTGTTCGGAGGCCGTCGGTTCCCTCCGCCGTGATTGCTGGCAGTGGGCCCGTGTTGGGGGGCGAGGCTGGCTTAGGGGGTGGCCCTGGCAGAGGGCGATTCCCAACCTGGCACCCCTGGGACAGCCTCGGGGGTCGGGGCCACTAACCTGGCACATAAGCCCCCTCTCTCCCCCAGCGCACCGGCTGCTGACCCACGCTCTGGGTCACACGGCCCTGCCCAGCCTGCTCCTGAGTCTGCTGCTCCTGCCCGTGCTGGGCTGGCGGCAGGAGTGCCACCTGGGCACGCTGCGGTTCCTGCATGCCTCCGCCCTCCTCGCCCTGGCTGCCGGGCTGCTGGCGGTGCTGCTGGCAGGCCTCGGGGTGTCCACTGCAGCGGGTGGCTGCGGGTACATGCCCGTCCACCTGGCCATGCTGTCAGGGCAGGGGTCCCACCCTCGAGGGCTCCAGGGGGCAGTGCCACCGTGGCTGTTGCCATGGTTGCTGCTTGCCCTGACACCACTACTCACCTCCGAGCCACCCTTCCTGCAGCTGCTCTGCGGCCTCCTGGCCGGCCTGGCCTGTATCCTTTGCCCGGACCCTGGGCCTGTGTAGGTGTGCGGGTTGTGACTGGGCTCCCATGGTACGTGCTGGGTCAGGCCTAACACTGCCAGGAAGCTGTGCATTCATTCCAGGAGCATCTCCGAGTGAGTCCTCTAGCCAGGCTCCGGCTGTGGCCAGGTGGAGGTGCCAACCACAGTTTAATGGGGAGCTCAGGGGGGCTGAGGTGGCCCGAGGAGGCACCTAACTGGACCTTTCCAGTGGAGGTGGCCTCTAAGCTGAGGCACACAGGAGGAGGGGTTCGGGTAAAGAGAAGCGAAAAAGGAGACGGGGCACAGATAGTGCAAAGGCCAGGGGTGAGGGGGAGCTGGGTTCTCTGGGCTTTAAACACAGGCTTTTGCTGCAAGGTGCTTAGTGCCTGTTGGGAAAACAGTGCGATCGGAGCAGAGTGGGCACAGCGGCCTCCTGTTGTTGTTTAGGATTAGGGGTGCTAGCTGGCGAGGCCTTGCTGAGTCCCGGTTTGGGGAGCACGTTGGCCTGGCCGAGGGCGATAGGGGGTTGTGTCCCTGGCCCCAAGCTCACGCCTTGAGTCAGAGACCTGAGCAGGTAGAGAGGGCTCTGGGCAAGCAGTGGGGCAGCAGTGGCTGAGACGGGGTGAGAAAGGTTTTTGGGGTGAGGCTCATGCAGCTCCACCTCTTACTGGCTGAGTAGCTTCAGGCAGCCCCCTTTTCCTCCCTGAACTCCCACTGCTGACCTCCCTGGCAGGGCCCTGGTGAGGAGACATGAGGCAGTGCCCATCATGCACTTGGCACAGGCTCTGGCTCCCTCCTGGCTGTGGTTTTCCTTGACCAGCGCCCTCCTGGGCAGGCAGACGCGGCCGGGGCCTTCCAGTGGCTGGAGCCCTCCGAGCGGCGGCTGCAGGCGCTGCAGAAGGGCTTCCTGTGCAGGGCCTTGGCGTGCTGGCCACTCCGGCTCCTGCCCGCCCCGGGCAGTGTGGCTGAGCTGCCCGTCGCCCTTCCTGGAGTGAGGTGAGGGGGATGCCAGGACCCCGGCCCTGGTGGCGGGAGCTGTGGCAGTGGCTGGCAGTCACGCCCTCTTCTGTTTCTGCCCTTCCAGGCTTTCTACCCCTGGACCTCCTTACACGGCCTCGTCCGGTCTCTGGGCTCACAGCGACGGCTCAGCCCCATGCCCACCAGGCCTGGGGCCTGTGCAGCCGAACTGGGAGGACTCCTCAGAGGTTGGCCTGGCCTGGCCTGGGCCCGGCTTCCCTCCCGGCTCCCCGCTGTGGGCAGCTCTCGATGAGCAGATGCTGCAGGAGGGGATCCAGGCCTCGCTCCTTGAGGGGCCAACCCAGGTTCCCAAGAGTCCACTCTGGCTGCCCAAGTCCTCCGTTTCCTCTCTCCGGTAGGGCAGGGTGGGCAGGGGTGGGGTCCCCTGGTGTGGGGGCTGGAGGTGGCCCTGACCGACACTCTCCCCGTCCCCTCCGTCGCACAGGCTGCAGCAGCTGGAACGCATGGGCTTCCCCATGGAGCAGGCCGTGGTGGCTCTCGCAGCCACAGGCCGTGTGGAGGGTGCGGTGTCACTGCTGGTCAGCGGCGAGGTGGGCGCTGAGGCCCTGGTGACTCAGGGGAGCGGTGGACTCGCCCATCCCGAGGGTCCTGGGCCCCCCTAGCCCAGGACGGCCCTCGGCGACAGGAGTCCTTGCCCATGGTTGGTTACACGGAGTTCCAGCCCCAAGTACTGAGTCACGTGGGTGCAGGAGCCCCTCAGCGCCCGGCACTGTGTAGAATAAACACCGGTTCTTTTCAACCTGGACTCCGTGGTTGTATCCGACTCTTCCGTGTTGGCATCGGGATGAATGAATGAACGGAACAAACAGCCAATTGCAGGAGAGCAGCTCCCTGAGGTCCAGATGCAGTTACTGTCTCTGCACACAGCCTCTTCCTCCGGGACGCTGTCCTCCACCTCGGGTCTTGCTGAGGAGCATTCTTAATCGCCTGTTTCCCAGCTCATTTCTAGCCACCTGCCAGTCTCAGCCTACACAGAGTCCTCCAGGCAGCCCTCCCTGATTGCCCAGGAGTGCCATCCCTTCGCTGTCCCCCCAGTGTACCCGCTGGACAGGGCCCAATTCAGTCGGTCTCCTAGGCCCAGCTCAGAGCAGGCAGGAGGCTGGTGGCTGTGCACTGCTGGGCCCCTTGGGCAGGAAGCAAAGGGTGGGGGTGCTGTGGGGGAGAAGCTTCCTCAGCTTTGAAGTGGCAGCTCCTCCCTCCAGGCCTTGGCCCTTCCCAGACAGAGCTAAGAGGGCAGGGGGTTGGGCAGGGTGTGTGTGTGATTTTCAAATGGGCTGGGGGAGGGGTAAGGCGGAGGGGCACCTGGGAAGCTGGACTTTGAGGGGTGGTGCAGGGGCTACGTCCCGGAGCAGTCGGCACTGCGTACCTGGAGACTGACCTGCTGTTGGTCACCATCTGGGGCCCAGAAACAGACTGGGGAGTCTGAGGCCCCCGCCATCGCTCTCATTTCCTCGGTTGTGCAAACAGGCGCAGAAGCTGCTGGGCACCCAGGCTAGAAGCTGCCCTCAGGCTTGGCAGCTCCTTGCTCCCCAGGCCTCTCAGACCCACAGCCACTGGACACCTGGCCGGCAGGCGGGGTGGCCTGAGCCTCTGCTCTGCGTACCTCCCCCTGGCCGCAGCTGCCCAGGTGATGGCCAGGGAGCACCGGCCCTCAGCGCAGGCCAGCCTCACACCTGCTTTGCAGTGAAGGCCCCTGAGAAGAGAAACGAGGCCCCTGGACTTGCCCGCTGCCCCATCAAAGCACACACTGAGACCAGGCTGGGTGGGGCATCAGGCTGGGCCTTTATTGGCCGGTATGCACCTACTTCCTGGTGTCAGTCACAGGTGGCTCCTCCCTTACCATGTCCCTGCCCCCCTCCCCCCCAACCTGGGACATAGGAGTAGCTTGGGGCTCTGGGGACAGAACTCAGTCGAAGAGTCCACACATCTGTCAGCTCAGGCAGCTTGACTCGGGGTTGGGAACCCAGCACCAGAAACCAGGAAATGAGAGAAGAGGTTCGGGGTCTGATGGGGAGGAAGGGGGGCGAGTCTGCCCTCCTTCAAGTCCCTGCATGTGCTGAGGGCCAGGCAGAGCGTCAGCTCCCACGGTGCCTGCAGGCCCGGATGCCTGGGCAGAGCTGATGGGAAGACAAACCGCGAACCTGAACCTGCCGCCCCCTCCCTGCAGGCCTGCATCACCCCATTTCACAGAGGGAAACAGGCCCAGGGCCCCGAGCAAGGCCCCACCCCTGCTGAGCCTCCTACGTGGCAGCCATGCCTGGGGTGCCAGGACCTAGACCTGCTTACCCCAGAGGCCGAGGCGGCAGAGGGACCCTGAGGACATTAATAAATAGGATGGGCGGTCCCTAGAGGCAGCTGGCCTGGTCCACCCGAGGGGCCACCGCCACCCTCAGCCTCTCTCGTTGCGGCTCCTGGGGGCCACGATCCGGTAGTTGGTTGCGTGTCCTCCCCTCTTGCCCCGAAGGAGGGTGGGGGTGCCCATGCCGGCAGGGCCTGCCCCTGACCCCTCTGGTTCTGCCGGAGGGAAGGAGAGAGGCAGGGTTAGTGAGGTCTGTGTGAGGCACCCACCGCCCCTTGGCCCTCTGGGGGGCGGGAGACTGGGCACTCAGCCAGGTGTACTCTGCCCTGGCATCCAGGAGGCAGAGCTGCAGGAAAAGGGGGGTCTGCAAACCGGTTAGTGCCCCCCGCCTCAAGGAGTTATCAGCCCCCAGCCCAGTGAGGGCACTTGGGGCCTCTGATTTTCTGTCCAGTGGGGATCAGTGGACCCACCATGTTCCCGAAATGCTTGGTATGTAGTGAGTGCTCCCTAAGAACCCTTTTTTTCTTTTCTACATTTTGGGGTGAAGGTATGCTCTGAATCATCCCCGTTTCACAGCTGGGTAAACTAAGGCCAAAGGACAGACTCACTTTTCCTGTCTCTGATTAGGCCACGTACGGCGGGGAAGGGTTTAGGAAGGCCAGGCCCTGCCACTGCCCTAGTCTGTGGCTCTGGGCAAACTGGACCTCTGTCGGGGTCTCATTGGTCTCATCTCTAAAACCAGCCGGACAGTTCCAGTTGTACCCCGAGGTCCTGGCCAGCTCCTGTAATTATGGAAGTCAGCTCCAATTAGGCTACGGTGAGGTATGCCCCCGCCTGGAATTGAGCAACACCCCAAGAGTGAAACGAATAATTGGCGTTCTTGCCACCTAGAGACCTACTCCTCCTTCCAAACCCAGAGCATGACCTGCCTCCTCTAGGAAGACGATCACTCCAGTCCCTCTCAACGCCAACTGAGCAGGCCAGGCCGGCGGGAGGAGGGGCTGTTTTTCTAGGGGGAGAGCGACGACGCTCGATGCTCGGGGAAAAGCCCCAGGATGGAGGCCTTGACTACGCCTCCCAAACCCGGATCACAGGAGAGACGCGGCCTGGGCAGCACCAGCTTCCCGCGGAGGGCACAGCCTCGTCATAACCGGTAAGTCCCCGGCGCTGTGCCCCAGCCTCCCATGCAGCTCTGGGCTGAGATCTGGGGACCCGGGCAAATAAACACGTCCCAGTCCAGGGACATTTCACGCCCTAAATCAGGGAGGACAGCAGGAGGGAAGCAGAGCTCCAACACCAGCCAAGGCCAAGTCCTGGTCCCACCACGTCCCCGCTCTGTGGCCTCGGGCCAGTCACAGACCCGTGAGCCTCCTCTGGAACTCGGGGACCACACTCCTGTTGTCACACCCTTAACGGCCTGAGTGCGAAGTGGCTTTCACAGTACGAGCTGGATGACTGTGGTCGTTGAGACGGTGAGCGTGTGACCATCAGTTAAATGATTAAATTCAGGGCCTCGGTTTCTTCTGGAACCCCCTTAGTGCCTGGTGGAGCAGAGGTGTCTGAACCTTTGCCGATGGAGCCCCAAGAGCCAGGGCTTTAGGGGACCGACCTAGGGTGGACCCCTGACCTCAGCACTGCTGTCCCTACGGCCCCGAGGGAACTTCTGTCTTCGTCTGTGAAATGGGTTGTAAGGACTTGGGAGGAGTGTAAATCCAGCCCAGCGGTTACTATGGTTACGATGGTTATTCTTGATGGTATCCTAAACGTGAGTCCCATCTGGGCCTTCAGTTAGCACCGCTGTGCATGATGGGCCAACGGGGATGGTTTCATCTCCTCCTCCTCTGCTCCCCTCCTCCCACACCCCTTCCAGGCCACAACCGGAGCGGGCTCGTGGCCACAGAGTGGCCGTGGGCTTCCTAATGAGCAGCAGGTCCTCCCTGGGCTGCTGGAGGCAGAGCTGGCTGAGGGCGGCGGGGTGTAGATCCCAGGCCACTGTGTGTCCCTCTGGCTCCTGCCTGAGGAGGTGGGGGACGCCTGGGATTAGGTCGTGGTCCCTCCTCCGGGAGAGGAAGGTCCGGGAGGTGGTCAGTTGTGTTCCTAGGAGCTAGAAGAGCCACGTGGTCTGTAAGGGGAGCTCCAGAAGCAGACCACACACGCCTTCCAGCTCCGGGCCTTCGCCGTGACAACCCAGGACGCTGCGGGGGCTGCCCGTCCCACCTTCTCCCGCTGGCACCTTCCCTGACCCAACACCAGTGCCCCCTCTTCCAGGAAGTGCCCCGCCCCCACTGAGAAGTGACTGTTCTCACCCACGTCCTTGGTGCTCCTGTACCCCATGGCTCTCATCTCTATAGATACAAAGGATCCCCTGCCACTCAATGGGCAGCTCCCCAAGGCAGGTATCCTTGGGACCTGCTAAGTGTTGGCCCAGACCTGGCACCCAGTAGGTGCACCCTACAGGTTTGTCGAATGAATGAGGCTTAGCCCTAGCTTTGGCCCACTTTGGCTGGTGGTGTGTGTGGGGGGCTCAACTCCCCCACTTGTAACATAGATGGAAGGTAGGGCAGGATGCTGAGACCCTGTGTGCACTGCTGAGCTAGGACTGGGTTGTGAGATGCGGCCTCTTAGCAGGCAGGTGAGGAACGGGGTTGAGCCCTGAGGGTAGCTCATCCTTGTCTCTCCAGGGCCAGCCACAGACTGCGCTGCAATGGGGAGACCTCCTTGGCCTGACCATCCAGGCCCAGGGAGAGGCAACACCCACCTGGTGTCTAACTTCCTCTTGTGGCTCCCGACTGCCTTCCAGGACCTTCTCAAACTGGGCCCCGCTACGGCTTTCAGCCCTCCGCAGTCTCACGGAACAGCCCCTTTAGGCTCGCTCCGGCTTCTTGGCTTTTGCCCATGTTGTTCCTCTGCCTGTTCACTTGCCTCTGATCTTTGCCCTTCAGGGTTCCACTTAGCTGGTACCTCCTCCAGGGAGCCCTCCCTGAACACCTTCCTCCTCCCCCGCGCCCCACCCCGACCCTCAGCCCAGCCTGGGGCAGGGGCACTTCTGTGCTCTCACAGCTGCCGGTACTCACTCCACGGTGGTATTCCTCACCTTGGGTCTAATGGCCAGTCCCAGGGCTCCCCCTGCACCCCCACAGCCTAAGCTCCAGGAGAACAGGACTATGTCTGTCTTATCTGTTGGAGCCTGTGCCAAGCTAGAAGCCGGGCACCGAGGACGTGCTCACTCACTCAAGAACTAGTGACCCTAGCCTCTCTGTGCCAGGCGCTGTCTGCTAGCTGGATGGAGGACTCAAGAATGCGTGTCCGTGTCCGCGGGCCTGGGTCCAGCATTGGGAGCCGCCTTCTGTGACCCCAGGCCCTTCCCGGCCCTTCCTGGAAGGGGCTGCCCCCGCCTGCCCACCCTGCCGTTACCTGGCCAGATGATGGCTTCCAGCAGGGTGACCCGTCTGGCCAGGAGCTCCAGCTGAGCCTGCTGCTGCAGGAAGCTCTGTAAGCTAGGAGCCTGATGGGAGATCGAGAAGAGCAGACGGTGCGAGTCCGGCCTCCGAGGGCAGGGCCGGGGAGCCCAGGGGGGTGTATGGGCCAGGCACCAGCTGGCTTCAAGGCAGGAGCCTGGGTGTGAGTCTCTGAGTGGGGACAGGGCTAGCCTGGCTCCTCACGTGACCAGATGGGTGATGGGTCGAGAACTGGTGGGTGAGTTTCTGGGCTGAGATGAGGGCCTGACAGACCCTTAAGGGGACCCTCAGGGGAGGTTAGGAGGACCAGAGGGAAATGGAAGCTGTCGCGGGGATATCTGAGGCCAGGAAGACCTGCCGCGAGAGCCTCTGGGGGCTTAGGGGTGAGGGAGGATCAGAATTGGTGGGAAGGATATTACCCAGAGGCCCCTGGGGCCTGAGCCTGGTTCTGTCACTCACAGTCCCCTGCATTTCTGGAGTCCAGCCCCATAACCTATTGTCCGCGTGGGCCTGGAGACTGGCTCTGTTACCCATGCTTTCTCTAGAGCTGAAGCCTGATGGAAGTCTGGATCCATTACCCATAATCCTCCTGCAGGTCTGGGCTCTGACTTTATTTCCCACAACCCCCTGCACTGTTGCAGTCTGGCTCTGTAACCCACAATCCCCTCCCTGCTGGTCTGGAGTTTGGCTTCATTGCGCATCTCTCCCAAGCTCAGAATCTGTCCCCTGCAGGCCTGGAAACCACATTACCCACAATGCCTGGAGGCCCAAGTCTGACCACAGAGGTGAGGCCCAGGCTCCCGTGTGTAGGAGGGACCAGTCACTGAGGGGTGGGTGGTCTTAGCCTCTCCGGCCTCATGACTGGGCCCAGGCAGCTCCACCCTGGAGGGCCTGGGCAAGGCTGGTGGGCAGGGGCTGGGCCGTCTGTCCGTCTGTCTGTCTCTACTCACCATAGAGCCCAATCATTGTTTCCAAGATTAAAACCCTCTCAGCTAAAATCTTCAAAGCCTCGCGTAGTTGGTGCAACCCCTCCCCCTGCGGAGGAAAGAGACAGATGCAGCCGTGAAGGGGGCAGGGGAGAGGACCCTGCAAAGCCTGCTGGTGGCCCATGCCCCACCCCGGTCATGCACCTGCAGCCTGCACACCTGCCACAGCCCAGGGCCCACGGGCAGCCGGGACGAGGCCAGGAAAGGACGGGAGGGGGACGGAGCAGGCAGAAGCAGCCCCCTCGGTGAGTCCTGGTGGGTCCCTTGCAAGTCCTGCTGCCCTGGGGGCGAGGGGTGCCCAGTCCACAGCGGCCGCGCTGCTGAGCAGAGCCTGCCATGGAACCTGCCACAGACTGTGCCCGCGGCCCCGTGTCTCTAATATTCTTTAAGCCGACACACTGTTGGTCTATGTCCATCAGTGGGGTCAGGCTGCTTACCCATATCCTTTCCGTTCGAAATGAATATATACAAGTAAAATGCGAACATGTTCGAGGGGCATTGTTGTTGGGAAGCTGTGTTTAAAATGCTGGCCAAGCTGAGGGTCTGGCCCTGGTTCCCTCTCCCCAGTCCCTTCTCATTTGGGCTCATCCCGCCCAGGCTCCGACTGCGACCTGCCCGGATTCTGCAGGCCCAGGAGCCCAGCCCTCAGCCCCACCCTCTCTCCGAAGCAGCTTCTCTAGCGCCCAGGCCCAGAAAGCTACCCTCCTCCCGGGCCTCCCCGATCTGGGGGGGCTCCCTACTCCCAAGCCATGCCAGCTGCTGCCCAGGGTCATGACAGAGACCACCAGCTGGCACTCACTCTCACTCGCTACCAATCTGTCTGTCCTTTCCTTCCACAGCATAGGGTCCAGGGTCTTGCCCAAACTCACACTCCCTTCCTTCTTCCCTAGTCCAGACTCAGCTAGCTCTGCAATGTAGGTATCTCAATTCCAACAGAGCCGCAGATGGCAAATATTTTTATAGATTTCAGAGAGGAAGGGAGAGGGAGTGAGAGATAGAAACATCAATGATGAGAGAGAATCATTGACCAGCTGCCTCCTGCACGCCCCACACTAGGGACTGAGCTCGCAACCCGGGCATGTGCCCTTGACCACCATCGAACCCAGGACCCTTCAGTCGCAAGGCCAATGCTCTATCCACTGAGCCACACCGCCAAACCGGCCAGGGCAGCCCACTGTGGTCTAGCCCACTGTGACTGTTATGATCCAGGTGTTCTGTCCACATCATGTGGATTGAGCTTCCCTTGGGCCCTTGAATGGCTATTGCAGCCTGGGGGGGGGGGGGTCACAGGGTCACCACAGGCTGCATACCAAAGTGATCTCTCTTCAAGTATCATGGGAGGAGGACCTAAAAATGGATGACCTTCAAAAATGATGTTAAACTACATCCCGGCATGGACAGTGGGACAAGCGGACGTCACGAGCCTCCTGATGAGGCGCAGCCAGAGGCACCGCCTCCCTCCCAAGTGCTCCTGCCAGGAGCAGCTACCCTGCCTCTCACCACCAGGAACCAACCAGACAAGTCCACACGGTGGGGCAGTCACAGAAAGGCAGAGTCAAGAGAAAGAAAAAAGGGCAGGGGGCCCATCCTAGCTTAAAGGAGATGACAGATGCCCAGCCGGTGTGGCTCAGTGGTTGAGCATCGACTTCTGAACCAGGAGGTCATGGTTCCATTCCCGGTCAGGGCACATGCCTGGGTTGCAGGCTCGATCCCCAGTGTGGGGCGTGCAGGAGGCAGCCGATCCATGATTCTCTCTCATCATTGATGTTTCTATATCTCTTCCCCCCTCTCCCTTCCTCTCTGTAATTAATAAAAATATATATATTTTAAAAAGAGACTATAAGGTGCTAAAAAATAAAAAGACTAGAGGCACAACCAAATGTAATGTATGAATCTTGATGAGAAGTTTAAAGAAACAGCTATAAAAGTCATTTGGGTACCGTGATAAAGTTTGTATATGTTACATAGTAAGTGGCATCATTGCGCTGGGTTCATGCCAGCTTTCCTGGTGTGACAGTGGTACTGTGGCTCTTTGGGAGAATGTCCATCGTCTTCTGAGATGCACATTGATGTGTTAGGGGAGATGTGGATGAAGTGTGAAACTTACTCTCCATGGATTAGAAAAAAAGTCCGTAAATATATAAAGAAAGAAAGATAGAGCAAATGTGGCAAAAAAAGGTTTGCAAAGATATAAAGAGAGAAAGATAGAGCAAATTCGGCAAAATACGAAGGGGAGAATGATGTTCATTGTAACCAACATTTCAGCGTATTTGAAAGTTTTCAAAATAAAAATTTTGAAAAAATGCAAAAAAAAAAAAAAAAAAAGGTCTGCTATTTGGATCCTTCCCTAGATGGGGGGGCTGCTGTTTGCATTGATGACACCCCAGTGCCGCCCCGCCTCAAACCCCCCACCCCCGGCCTGGCCTGAGTGCCAGGGCCAGTTGAACGCCTCCACTTGGCCATCACAGACTTCTCCCATTTTCCATGGACAGAACTCTCCTTTACTGTTGTGTGTCTCCCTTAACTTCTCGCTCCCCCTCGCAGCCAAACTAGCACCCAGACGTCGCTTAGCTCCAGTGATACCTGCCCATCCTCAGTCCCCATTCCCCGTTCCAGCCCCTGGTCTCTTGCCATTACAACCACGACAGCCTTCCACCTCCAGCCTTCCACCTCGTCTCTTTCTGCTTTTCCCATGCGTTCTCCACAGGGCCACAGAGGCACCTTCTGACCACATCCGTTTCCTGCTCACAACGATTTCAATGACTCCCCACTGCTCAGAGAACAAAATTCACATTCCTCAACATGGTCTCCTAAGTCCTGACCTCTGTCCTTCACACTCTGCTACTCCAAGTGCAAACACACGGTGCCCCTGCTCCTCTGTCTGGTCACCCTTTGCCTGGTTAATGTATCTTACGGGCCCCACCAGGAAGATGCTAAAGCCACGCCCCCAGCCCCATCACAGCTGAGCTCCCCCTGTCCGGTTGCTTCTGGTTACTAGTCTGTTTTCCCCTCACCCCACCCCACCCCACCCCACTGTGACCACCGGGAGGGTGGGGCCAGTGTCCAAATTGCATCTATGTCCTGGGGCCTGGGGCCCACCGAGGCGGTGCTTGGGGGGGATGTTAGCTGGTTCCCCCAGTCCTGGGAGCTGAAAAGCCTGGGCTTCGGTTCCAGCTCTGCCAACCATTTGCTCTGCGGGGTTGGGCCTCGGTTTTTCCGGTCTAAATACGTGAACGAGCTTTGTCCTAGATAAGCTGGCTCACCTCAGTCACTCCCTAGCAGTGCCTGCAGCGCGTGCACATGGCCACTGGGTGTCACTGCTGAGCCACAGCGGGGCCAGGGGCTCCGAAGTGGGGTTGGAAGAGTGTGTGTATAGGAGACCCCAGGGCCCGTCCCCACACTGGACCTCATTCCCACCTGCTCCCAACAGAACAGCTCCCGCAGCCTCCAAAGCCTCATGCAGCCCCCGGCCCGGCAGGCCCCCTCCCAGGTAGGCAGCAAGCAGGGGCAGAAGTGCAGGAGGGGGAGGGGGAGGGGGAGGGGGAGGGGGAGGCAGGTGGGTGGGCAGGGGCCCTGCTACCTCGTGGGGCCCCTCCCACAGGTGGTCCTGAGTTTGAGGCCTGATCTGGGATAGTTCAGGCATCTGTCCTCCTGCTGGGATCCCCATGCAGGGATGGGGGTGCTGAGCCTAGTTCAGACTTCACCTCGCTCTCCGCCTTCCCTGGGCTGGGTGGGAAATGTGCGGGGAGGGGCCAGCGAAGGGGCTGAGGAGAGGCGGAGAGCCGGCCTCACGCGGGTCTGCCGGACCCCCAGCCCCGCTCATGCCCCTATGGAAGTATGCTTAAGAGGCTCTGGAGCCACACGGGGGTGGGGGTGGGGGTGGGGTAGGGGAGAGGTGGGGTGGCAGTGAGGAGGTGGGAGAGGCTTGCCAGAAAGGTAGCAGGACCCCAGAAGTCGTGGAAAGACACGGGGTTGGACTCGTGCAGGGCGGGGGACTCCCACGGCTGTATCCATCACTGACCCCACGATCAGGAGCAGAGAGGGCAAGGCAGGCGCCGGGGGCTTCCCGTGTCCTCGCCAGCTAGTGCCTGCCAGGGAGCAGGCCTTCCCAGCCAGACTGCACCAGGGATGGGGGCGGGGAGAGGGAGGCACAGGTCAGCCTCCGAAAGCGCTTCCCAGGTGTCTCTGCTATAGGGGCGCCTGCCCCATCCTGTCCATTCCCCAACGTCACCTATGTCGGCGACCTATGTCCCTGCGTTTAGGGGCTTCTGGGCCTCGCGCGGTGTGTCTCTCAGGCAGGTCGATTTCTAGGCCCTGAGATTCGTTCTCGGCAACTATCTCCGGGGAGTGTGAAGGTTTCTGGGACCCCACCTGTGGTTTCTCGGTGCCCTTTCTCTCTTATTCTGTCTCCTGTGTACGTGAGTGTGTCTAGGCGCCCCTCCCCACTCTTCATGGGCTTCCTCTGTGCGGGGTGCCTCCTAGATCCCCTCGTCTCACTTTCTGTGGTTCCCCTGTGCCCGTAACCGTTTCTAGGTGTCCCCTCCCATTCCTCCTGGGCCTCCTATGTATGTGATGGTGCCTCGGCCTTGGTGTTCATTATAGGGCTTTTGGGCACAGTGGAGTCTAGGTCCCTGAGCTCATTTACCGTCTACATTAGATGCACGGCAGTTTCTAGGCCTCCCTTCCCGTGCTCCGTGAATTTCCTCCGTGTATGCTGGTGTCTAGGTGCCCCGTACCGCTTACCGGGGGCTCCTGTGCACCTCAGCATTCCCAGCCTCCCCGCCCATATAGGTCCCGTGGGTTTCCTAAGACCCCCATCCCATCCCTCATGCGTCCCCTTCTCCTGTGGACAGGGGAGCCGGCGCCGCAGCCCTGGCTCGGAGAGGGCCGTGGAGGCAGGGGAGGGATGCAGTCTGGACTGGGTCAGCCCCCACTGCCCGGGAGGACAGGCAGGGACACCCTGGCCTGGAGAGGCCGCAGAGGGAAGGCGGAGGCAGGGACGTGAAGGCAGAGACAGAGAGCGTGGGGTCTCCTGAGGAGGCTGGCCCTGCCCCGTCGGGAGGGACGGGAAAAGGGAGGGGGCTAGGCCTGAGAACGGTCAAGGCTCCTCCCTGGGAGACCAGGTTGCACTGGGGATGTGGCTGGGGTGCCCCCACCCCAAAATAATCTCCTGAGTGTCCAGGGCAGGCGGGGGCAGCCATGCGGGCCCTGAGCTTACCCAATGGCTCTTCTCACCGGGGTCTCCTTTGGGGCCAGGTTCTCCCTGCAAGGAGAAATAGAGGTAGAAGCACCCGAGCAGGTTTGGCTCAGTGGATAGAGCGTCAGCCCTCAGATTGAAGGGTCCCAGGTTCGATTCCAGTCAAGGGCAGGTACCCGGGTTGCAGATTCCCCAGCACTGGTCAGGGCGTGTACAGGAAGCAACCAATCAATGTGTCTCTCTCACTTCAATGTTTCTCTCTGTCTCTCCCTCTCCCTTCTACTTGTTCTAAAAATCAATGGGAAAACATCCTCGGGTGAGGATTAACAAAAAATGAAAGAAGAAAGAAAGAGAGAGAGAGAGAGAGAGAGAGAGAGAGAGAGAGAGAGAGAGAGAGAGAGAGAAAGGAAGGAAGGAAGGAAGGAAGGAAGGAAGGAAGGAAGGAAGGAAGGAAGGAAGGAAGGAAGGAAGGAAGGAAGAAAGAAAGAGGGGAGGGGAGGGGAGGGAGGGAGGGAGGAAGAAAGGAAGAAAGAAAGGAAGAAGGAAAGGAAGAAGGAAAGGAAGAAAGGAAGGAAGAAAGGAAGGAAGGAAGGGAGAGAGAGAGAGAGAGAGAGAGAGAGAGAGAGAGAGAGAGAGAGAGAGAGAGAGAAAGAAAGAAAGAAAGAAAGAAAGAAAGAAAGAAAGAAAGAAAGAAAGAAAGAAAGAAAGAAAAGGAAAAAAATAGAGGCAGAAGCAATGAGAGAGGAAGGGAGGGAGGGGAGAAGGAAAGGGGAAGAGAGAGACTTATTGAAGGAGGCAGAGAGATGAGAGAGGCAGAGACAGAGAGAAGCTTGCATCGGATTAACACTAGATAAAATGCAGAGAACAACTGTTTGAAGGCAATGGAGAGTGACAGAGAGCAGCCATAAACTGGAGGACGTTTGGCCTGTGACAGAAGGAAACTGCCCTGGGTAACATCCATATATGCACAGCTTTTCCCTGAAGGGTATACCCCAGCTCCCCTCAGTCCTGCAAACAGCTCGAACAGAAAGTGTTCGTTTTATTGGCCTGAGGAGTCAGAGGTCAAAACTGATAGGACTGCAAGGAGACCCGGATCGGTCCGCTATTGTAGTTGGAGGCATTACCACTCTCTGTCAGGAATGGACAGGTCGGACATCCCTCGAGGGGTCCCAGATTGGAGAGGGTGCAGGCTGGGCTGAGGGACACCACCCCCACCCCCGCCATGCACGAATTTCGTGCACCAGGCCTCTAGTATATACTATAAAACACGAAACAAAATAGAATTCAAGACAAAGAAAGAAAGATATGTATCTCGTAAAGATAAAAGGGCCAAGAAGATAATAGAATACTGAATGTGTACACACCTAACAACAAAACTTAGAAATCCATGAAGCAAAAACTGACCAAACTGAAGGGAGAAACAGACAAATCTACCATTATAGCTGGAGGGATAGAGAAATACAGGGAGTTGAAGACATACAGACACAGAGCGAGAGAGAAACAGATACAGAGCCTGTGAGATGGAGGTGGCTGGACCTTAGGAGGCTGACGAACCCGAGACAGGGAGGAAGGAGATGGAGCACGCCCTGGACCGGGCAGGGAGGGTCAGGGGCTCTGGCCACAGGGGCTGCAGCCAGAGCAGGGGCCTGTGCCTATAGGATCCTGAAGGGGGTGCTGCTGGGTGGGCAGCATCACTCACCCGCTGTCCCATGGAGCCTTGGGGGCCTGGCTCTCCACGCAGTCCCTGTGTGGGAGGGAGGAGAGGTATGGAGTCAGCTGTTGGGGTGTCTGACCCAGAGCCCCCACGCCTCCCCAGAACCCTCCATCCGGGGCCAATTCAGTACTCACTCTCTCACCCTTTTCTCCTGGGTGGCCAGAGATTCCTTGGGGTCCAGTGGGGCCCAGGGGTCCCTGAGCAACAAGACAGGGCTTCAGCCTTGAGCTGGGGCAGGGTAGAGCGGGCAGGGTCTTGGAGGGGGGCGGGCAGAGGGGTTGGGGGGGGGGGAGCTCCAGCTTGGCCTGGGCCTCGGGGCCCTTCACACACCCAACGACAGGCACACAGAGGGACGTGCAGACAGCTCAGTGTCCACAACGCTGGCCCTGGAACCAGACAGTCCCCACCTTGACCTGGAGGTCGCCATGTTCTGGCCACAGCCCTAGGGCAAGTTCCCGCCACCTCTCTCGGCCTTAGGTGCTAACAGCAGTGCTTCTTGTTACATGGATGGAACGAGAAGCTTTAGGAAAAGTAGTGTGTCTATTCCGTGCTCCATACAGGCTCGGATGAAGGGATGAAAGGATGGATGGGTGAGTGGACAGATGGGAAGACGAGTGGGAGTACGAGGAGAAATACTCACTGTATGTCCAGGACTCCCAGGGATGCCCATGGGACCAGGAGGTCCGGGGGGACCTGGAATAAGACAGGATGTCCTAGAGACTTGCCTTCGGGTGGTGAACGCACAATACAATATACAGATGGTGTATTACACAAGGACACCGGAACCCTATATAATTTTATTAACCAATGTCACCCCAATAAATGCCATTAAAAAGCAAAAAGACAGGATATCCTCAGGACCAATGCAGAGTACAATGGCAGGAAGTCTACCATCAACTCCCTTCTGACAGCCACAGCGCTAGTCCCCCTGCCACCCTTCAACCCCACTCAGAACCCCAGACCTGGGCTCAACTTACCAATAGGCCCTGGGGGCCCAGGCGGCCCAGCTGGTCCCTGGGGCCAGTGGCTGCTGGTCTCAGTGAAGGTGTTAGACAGAAACGGGTCCCCTGCAGGAGGAAAGAGGAGGAGGGGGCAAGGGCTGGGTGGGGTAGGCCTGGAGGTCCCCTTTCTCCAGGGATGCCCACAGCTCCAAGCTGGTTAGGACTGCCCTGTGGGACATGGGGGACAGTGGGGATGGGGGAGAGTGTTGGCCCAGAAGTCAGAGAGACCTGGGTTCTAACCCTGCCACAGTCCAGCTGGTGACATCCAGTGAGACTCTCCACCTTGCTGGGCCTGTACCGTCACACGTCCAGTGGGAATAACGAGAAAAGCTACCATTTCTCTGACCACCTACATTGAGCCAGGCTTCTGTGCACGAGTGCCACAGAGCGCTGGGAGGTCAGCACTGTCGTTATTCCCATTGTACAGGTGAGGAAACTGAGGCTTGGAGAGGGAGAACGGACGGCGAGACGGAATGAAGGGGAGAAGGAATGGATGGGGCACCAGTATGACGCAGACGGGGTTGAGCCTGGCACTCCCAGCTCTGACCTCTGGCATCACACGTGTAGGTGGGGCTGGGGAGGGGCTGAAGGACGAATGTCGGGGCCTAGCTGGGTGGAGGGGGCCGGGGCTGCTCTGAGCACAGGGGCGGGGCTGTGGCCTTGACCTTCCCTGTGCTGGGAGGGCTGGCTCCTGGCCAGCGCCAAGGCTTGGCGGGAGGGCCTGGTGCCAGATGGCTCCAGGCACCGGCTCAGAGGCCGCCTGGGTGTGAGGCCAGTCCCCACGCCCTGGCTGTGTGGCTTCCCCTCTCTGGCCATCAGTGAACAGTGGGGACAACAGCGCCCGTCCGAGGACGGGGTGACCTGTGGCTGACCAAGAGTAAGCTCTACCAGGGCCTGGTAGGCAGCAGTGACATTGTGGTGACGCTTTATCCCCCCCCACCCCACCGGACCTGCTGTGACCCGGGGGGACTCACCATGCTCAGAGATCCGGGCGTGGGGTGGTCCAATGGGGGCTGGGGGGCCAGGGGGCCCAGGAGGTCCTGGGGGGCCTGGAGGTCCCCTTTCTCCAGGGATGCCCACAGCTCCGTCCTGGCCAGGGCTCCCTGGGGGGCCCTGTGGACCTGCAACGGAACCAGGGGAATGGGAGGGGATGCAGGAGGCAGAGGGGCCCCGGGCGGCTGCCAGGGGCAGGACCAGGCAGCCTGGGGCAGCGGGGAGGGCTCCGGAGGCCACAGGTCAGGGCAATTCCTGGCTCTGACTTCCCTGGCCCTTCATTGGGAGAGAAAACACAGCCCTCCCTGGGGCGTTAGCGCAAGGGACACTGGTGCGCAGTAAATGCTGACTTCCGGAATGTTTCCAGAATGTTCTCCCCTCTCCCTTCCAGGGCGTTGCATGTGCCGTTCCCTCTGCTGTTCCTGGTGTACACGCAGGCCATCCTTTAGGCCTCACCTGAGATGTCACTCCCACTGGGAAGCCCTCCCCGCCCCCACCCCATCCAGGCTGGGTCTGGGAGCCCTTCCTTGGGGCTCGCGTACCTGCAATGTCCCCCTAACAACCCTGGTCCCTGCTGTTTCCCTTCCGCCCAGGCCTACCCTTCCACCATCGGGGAGCTCTGGGAGGGCAGGGACTGGTCGGAGCCCACCCCAGTGCCCAGCTCAGAGCCTGCTGGGAGTAGCTTCCCAGGGAACACGGGCCACGGGAATACGAAAGAGGGTTTCGAGGAGCCCGGGCCTGAGGGGGGCACCCTTGGACGGTGGTGAGTGAGACAAGCGAGTGGAAGGGGCCCGGGCCACCCCTGGCTATGTCAGGGTCGGGGAAGGAAGATCCCAGCCTGGGTTCACCAGGGAGGGGGGGCGGGGGGGGGCTGGCCAGGAAAGTTAGGGGGGCAGTGCCGTGGACACTCACCTGGGGGGCCTCTCATTCCTGTTGGGCCCCGGCTGCCAATGTCTCCCTTGGGGCCAACGGGCCCGGGAAGTCCCCGGGCACCAACTCGGTCTGGAGGAGAAATCTCATCAGCTCTGGCCTCGCTCCTGCCCCGACCCCGGCCCCCCGGCCCCCCAGCCAGCACCTACCATCTCGGGGGAGCAGCGGGGCCCTCGGGGTTTCTCTGGCTCCAGGCAGCCCTGGAGTTGGGGGGTGGAGGTGGGGTCTGTGTCATCCAGAGTCCCTGCCACCAGAGGAGGTGGGGGCAGGGTCTGCTGGGCCCCCAGGACCCCAGAGAAACCAGGGAAGACCCAGGCCCACAAGGGGGTGGAGCTGGGAGACGGTAGCAGAATAGAGACGGGCATCTCATTCCCACCGACCAACTCACCTCGGAGGTCTCCATCCCCAGGGCTGCCCTGGGCAGCTGGGGAGCCCCAGAGAGGGGCGGGGTCCTCGGGGGCAGCTGGGGTTGGGGGCACCGCCTGCTGGGTAACAGTTAGCACGGCCACCTGTGGAGAAAGAGGGAGAGGAAGAGGAGGAGAGATGGATGGGGTGGGTACCAGGGCCTCACCAGGGACAGGCCAGCCAATGGGCTGCAGGGTGGGGCGTGCAGGAGGCAGCCAATCAATGACTCTCATCATTGATGTTTCTCTCTCTCCCTCTCTCTCCCCACTATCCCTTCTTCTCTGAAATCAATTAAAAATATATATCTAAAAAAAATGGAGGAGGTGTTCAGGGCTGTCCAATATTCCACGGCGCCTTGCTCCCTAATAATGCAACCAACCCCTTCCGTTCTCTGGTTTTCAGATTTCCCGGTGAACAGTCAGCACTGTGGCAAACATCGTCACATCTGGTCTCCTTAAGATCAATTCCCAGAGGCAGGAGTAACGGAGCGGAGGAGGTGCGGGCAGCGTGTACGCCTCCGCACGATCGGGGAAAAGACGCTTACAGGTGACGGCCCCTCCCTCTGGGGCACAGGCGGCGGCTGCGAATGGTTTGTGGGCAGGTTGGTCAGGGTTCTGAGGTTTTTATGTTCCTGAAAACACGAGCGTCTTACTTTTTAATTGTTCAAACCTTCCTGAGAGAACGTGTGGGATGTGCAAGAGATGATCTGCTTTTGAAACTGGGAGATGGGGATAAAGGATGAAGGTGATGGGGCAAGGAGGAGCCTAGCCATGAACCCTAGGGGGGTCTACACATATCTGGCTGGGATGGGAATGGGGGTGCACGTGGGGGGAACTTCTTGGGACTCCTGGAGGAGGAGCCGGCTTCCCGGGCAGGGGCACGGTGGGAGAGGCCAAGAGAGCCGGCTGGGCCAGACGGGAGGGGGGGGGGGGGGTGGCAGGGAAGCTGCCTGCCCATGGATGCTGTGAGCACGGGGTGCAGAGCGGGGGTGGGGAGGCTGGGGAGGGACGAGGGGACAGCTGCTCACCCACCTTGGCCTCCAGCACCTTCAGCCGCTCCGCCAGGTCCGACACTTGGCTGCAGTTGACACAACCTGGAGGCGGGACGGAGGAAGCGAACGGACACCTGAGGACGCCCGCCCACGAGGCAGCCCCGCCCAGCCCCGCCCAGCCCAGGGGAGACGCTGCAGGAATGGCCTGTCCAGGGGGGACCATGCCCTGCAGGCTTCCCCCAGAGCAGGACCAGGGAGCCAACTCCAGCCGCCTTGGCATCCAAAAGGACTCCTTTCCGGGAAGCGGGGGCAGGAAATCCTGTGGCTTCCCACCCGGGCGGGGCTGCCTGGGCTTGCTGGCTTTGGGGACGGACGACACATTAGAGTCTGGAATGGGCTGGCCTCAGAGGTGCCACCCCCGGACCCTCCCTCCAGAACCACTGCCCGGCGCCTGCAGCCTCCTCGGCGACACCCCTTCGCTATTTGTGACAGTTCTGGCTGGTTCCTGAGCCTCCTGGTGGCCGGGCCCTGTGGAGAGCTCGACAAGCCTATCTCTCCCATCCTCACCGTGATCCTGTGCTTCAGGACAAGTGTCACCCCGTTCACACCTGAGGGCACTGAGCTCAGTAACAGGCACGGAGCCTACGGTCGAGTCTCAGCGCCGCCCCTTCCTGGCGGTGGGGCCTCCGGCAGGGCACGCCCTCTCTCTGACCCTCAGCTTCCTCCTCTCTAAGAGGGGGACAGTGATGTCTTCCTGGGAGACAGGGACACTGAGGTTTAAACAGGTTGCCATGGAAAGCACCTGGCACAGTGCCTCTCACAGTGCAGACGCTCAGCTTAGTTCAAATAAAAAGAGGAGCCGCCGGCGACGGGGCTCAGTGGTTGGGCGTCGCTGAGAACCAGGCGGTCACGGTTCGATTCCCAGTCAGGGCACATGCCCGGGTTCCGGGGTGGATCCCCAGTCTGGGGCGTGCGGGAGGCAGCTGATCACCAATTCTCTCTCATCATGGATGTTTCTATCTCTCTCTCCCTCTCCCTTCCTCTCTGAAATCAATAAAAAAGTATATATGGCTATGAAAAGAGCCAACTGGGGGCGTGGACCTGTGTCTGCCAGAGTCTGGGGGTCATAGTCTCTGGGTGGCTGGGCCCAAGTCAGACTCTCCTCGGGGGCCCTTCCTCACCCCCTCGGTTTTCTCTGCAGCCCGGGGCGGGCAGGGGCAGGGCGCTCTCCTGACCCCGCACAGCTGGGCCGAGATGGCTCTCCGGGCAGTCAGCACACTGCCGGGGCCCCCTCCAGGTCTCCCCTCGCCCAGGGGCCCCCCACGCAGCTGCCCAGGACCCACCTGAAAAGGCTGTGGGCCGAAGCATCATCCGCCGCATGGCGCTGCCGGACCATCTGGGCTCCGCGAAGCCAGAGGAGCCTGTAACTGAGGGGCCGTGGGGATGAGCGCCCGGCGGGCCTGGCCCTCCTTGTCTGGTCAGAGCCCCTGCCCCCTGCCCTCGAGGATCTCTACTCCCCTTAGTGCAGCGGTAGACAGAGGCCCAGAACGGTGGGGCAGCTTACACCCGGGTCACACGGCATGAACAAGGCTGCCAGCCCGATGGGGCTGGGGAGAGGGGGCTGGCAACGGGTGGGGCCATGGGAGAGGCTGGGCGCTCCCCGATCGCCCCAACGAGCTGCGTGTGTTAAAAGCTGAGAGGTTACAGCTGCAAGGCTGGGTCCCAGCCCTGTCACTTGCTGACCTGTGTGACTTGTTCTCTCTGGAACTACTTTCCCATCTGTGAAATGGGGCCATGAGGCCACTCTATCTCCCAGGCCGGTGTGAGGGCCGAGGCCGGCGATGTGGGCAAAGGGCCCGCACATCAGTAAACGGCAGCGGCGACGTGGCCGTCCACCCTCTCCCTGCCCCACTTGGTAAGACGACACGGAAGGGAACCCAGACCTGGTTTTAAATGAAAAGCAGAGGGAGGCCGGCTGCCTGGGAGGGCACGGGAGGCCCCGTTCCCGGAGCCCACCCCTGTCACCACCCCCACCAGGAGCGGGCGGCCTGGCTGGTCTGGTTTTGGGGGGCCTGGTTTCCTCCACAGCCGGAGGGATGGGCTGGCCAAGCCGGGGGCGGGCGGGGGGTGCAGCTGGAGGGGCTCTGGAGCCAGCAGGGCAACTGCTCCCCGCTGCCCCCCGGGCCTGCCTTTTAAGGCCACGGAGTGTTGTCTGTGGGGGGAGACAAGATCCAAATAAGGCGCAGCCCTGGCAGCTCCGAGCCGGGCTGTGGGCTGGTGCAGGGAGCGAGAGGCGCCAGGAACTCAAACCAGACGGGTCCCTCCGGCCAGACCCCGGCAGGGAGGCTGCCAGACCCTGCTCGGTCCCACCACGGGCCTGTGCTCAGGCTGGGCCTGCGCCGCCAGCATCCCCTCCCCAGGGACCCGTGACTTGCCCCGGCGCAGGGGGTAAACCTCACCCAGGATGGAGGAAGGTGGGTGGCAGCCTAGGACTGGGGCAGGGGTTGGCTGGCGGCTCTGTGGGCAAGAGGGGGACGCCATGGCCAGCACTCGGTGTCTTACGTCGCCCGGCTCAGTCCGACAGGGCAGGTACCAACCACAGCAGCGCACACGGAGGCAGCGTGCACTCTGGGCCTGGCACCTTCGGGGCACGTCACGTGGCTGGTCTGAACTCAGTATCCTCCACGCCCTGTGAGTGGGCGCCTGACTCACCTCCTCTTTCCAGACGGGGAAACGGAAGCCAGGGGAGCCTGCCCTGTCGCCCCTGTGACGCAGTTCTATGGCCCCAAGGTCATGGCTCAGCGCCGCACAGACCGCGGGGCGGTCACCGTCAGGGGAAACGGCGGGGGGAGCCCGCCCGAACCGGGCTGTCAGAGGAAGGGAGGCCCGGGATGGGCCAGCAGTGTCCCGTGCTTCCTCACTCCCGTCCCCAGGGCCCCCGCAGAGAGCGGTTTTCCAGAATGTCCAGGCCTGGCCTTCCCTGTCCTCAGCCCCCACCCTTCCCATCCCATCAGATAGCACGCAGGGCCCACCTGGGCCCCTGCACCCTCTGCGGGGTTCTCGCTGCTTCATTTCACCCGCCCAACACCCCTGGGAGGCAGACTCTCTTATCCTGACCGGGTCCCAGGAGGGACCCTGAGGCTGGGGCACAACCCCTTGCGCAATGCCGGGGGAGTCCCCGGCCCCAGGCCACACAGCTGGTGTGCGGTGGCCACGAAGCCCGGGACAACCCCGTCCCCAGGCTGGGGCCCGAAGGCCCTGCAGAGGGAGCTGGCAGCTGCCAGGGCATCTTGTCCCCCTGCCTCGCGAGTGGCAGAGCCCCCAGCCCTTAGCCTGGTGCCCGGATGCACGGCCTCCAGCTGCTGGGCTCAAGGGTGGGGGTGCTGCCCTCACCTTGGCTCTGCCCTCCGTGGTGGCCCCGAAGGCCCAAGAAGGTCTGCCCCGGAGAGGGGAGCCAGGGACAGGGTGGCCTTTGTCTGGGCAGGCCCTGCCTTGGCTCAGGCCCTCTAGGCCCAGGGGGCCCCCACACCCTGGGGATTTGCCCCTCCCCACCTCCAGCTCCCCTGGCCTCCTGGGTAGCAGCCCCTCCTGGCTGGCTCCCCTCTCGCCTGGCCTCCCACACGGGCCTCGGTGGCTGCCTCTCCCTCTCCACGAAGGACCCCCACGGGCCTCTGCTGCCCCCGCTGTGAACCAGGGCTGCGTGCGGTCCCGGGAGGTGACGCGTGTCAGTCTTCCAAGAAGCACCTCTGAACGGTGACTTCCGTTAGCGTCACGGTCCCTTGGTGCGGAGGCCGTGTCTCCCCCGTCGGTGTTTCTGGCATCAGAATGCGTCTGGCAGCTGAGGTTCACATTCCCATGCCGCCCTGGGCCCCGAAGGCCTTTGCACGGAGGTGCTTGCGGGCCTGGTTCTCAGGCGGGTCCCAGGCCATTCTTGGGAACACAGCCCCTGGTGCCCCCAAACCTTCCTCCCGTCGGGTTCAGCCAGGCGGCGGGGGTGGGGGCGGCCTGGACCCCTTAGCAGAGGGGCAGGCGCCCTCCAGGAGAGGTCTCGCCCGGTGACCGGTGACCGTGTGGCCGGGCGGCCTCCGCTGTGCCCCCGGGGGTGCTCTGCCCCGGCCACCCTCATGGCAGGCAGAGAAGTGGGGTGGGGCGAGCCTGGCACACCCTCCACGCAGGAGGCACCCGTCGGAGTCCTCCCATCCCCGAGGCCCTCGGGGGAGCCAGGCGGACCGGGGCTCCCATCCCGACTGCCCCTCGGGAGCCGTGGGCCCACCGCCTTCCGGAGCCTCCGTTTCCTCCAACAGGAAGGGTCTGACCGTCCCGACCGTGCTGACCCACTGACCTAAGTGGCCCTTTGCTTCCATGACCTGTTGCCACAGCCCGTGGACAGGTCTGGGTGGTCCCACGCTTGGGGTGGTGTGACTGCAGACACGAGCTGCACAGCCTGTATGACATTTCTCCGGGGGTCCCGAGAGTCTCCCACGGGGCAGGCGGTCAACACCCGTGGGACAGCGGGCACCGGCTCTATCCAATCCGAGCCGGGCCTCGCGGGCAGCTCTGGGCAGGGGGCCACAGCGTGCATGGCACTGTGCGCTGCCGTGCCTACGACGGAGCGACAGCTGACTGCTCCCTCCCCAGCGCCCTCGGGGGAGCACGAGGCCCGAACGGGGGGGGGGGGGCGGTCCTACCTTCCTCGCAGCTGGCCCCCGCGTGCCCGGGGCAGCACCTCCACTCGCGGGCGGTCACTGTCTTGTACACCACCTTGTACGTGGGCCTCACCACGGTCCTGTAGCTGAAAGAACGCCGTCAGGGCCCGCTGCCGTTCCTCCCGCTGTCTGTGGGGCATACACAGAGCCCCCAGGGTCTTCTGTCCCCCTCCCTCACCAGGCCCCGTTGGAGCCTCTCCTGCATTCTAGGATTCAACCCTTCTATTCCTCCCCAACCGTCCAGCCCTGGGGATCTGGATACCAACTGGACAGGCAGCCCCTGCCAGTGGAGCCGCCTGTCCCTAGCAGCGAATGCTCCCTGAGTGAAGGCGTGTGGGTGAATGGTGGAACCCCCTCCTCCAGGAAGCCCTCCAGGGTGCCCCCGGACACAAAGGGCGGTACTGAGGACGGGCAGAGGGCTCCCTTTGCTCCACCCGCCCTGGGGTCCCGGCCCTTCCCCTGCACACCCACTGCGCTCCCACCACCAGGCCTCTGCCCACGCTGTGCCTCCACCTGGGATGCCATCCCGCTGGGTCTCCCTCACCTGCTCCCCGGGCAGCTCATGGGCCAGGGGCAGCTCTGCAGCACTCGCTGAAGGTACGTGCCGTTCTGCACGCGGCACGAGATGGTGCGGGTCACCACGTACGAGCACCAGTTCCTGAAACAGACCCCCAGGGAGGACGCTCGGGGGCCACTCAGCCAGGCCCCTCCCCGCCCAGGACCCCAGGACGGTGAGCGAGGGGCACTGTGTTCTCGCCAGGACCCCCCCAGTCTCCAGGCAGAGAGACCCCCGAGTTCTCAGCGCCCTCGGGGCCCCCCTGAGAGTCTGTGTTGCTGCGGCTGAGGAGCAGACCCCACAGCCCTAGAGGAGGGCCGTGCCGGGGGCTCTCGGGAGGTCCTGGGGAATGAACGTCAGGGGACAAGGTGGGAGCAGGCGTCTCTGAAGGGCCTCTCCCTTCTCGGCATCTCTGCTCTCCAGCCCTGACCGGTCCAGGCCCCCGGTGCTTCCCACCTCCCACCTCCCGCCTCCCGCCTGGATGACAGCAGCGGCCCCTCCACCCTTCCCCTCGGTCTCTCCATCATAAAATGGAACCTGGCCTGGCCCACCCCCACCCTCAGCCCTGTGGCTCTCCTGTGTCCCCGTCTCCTTAGATCCCGCACCCCCAGGCCTTTGCTCATGCTGCGCCCACCCCCCTACCCTCCCCCCCCAGCTCCCTTCCTCCACGTCCTCATTGGGCACCTCCCCCCTTTGCAGCTGCTGTGCTGCCACCTCCCCCTTGTCCTTCCCCACCCCCATCTCCACCTGAGCAGAACTGAGGGTTCCCTGCCCCGGCCCCCAGCCCTGGGTAGCTTGTCACGCTGAGTTAAGCTGGTGATTCACCTCTGCCCGCTCCCCCCCTGGCATGGGCGAGGAGAGGCCCTGTCTCCCTTATCCTTGTGCCCCCTCTGCGTGCCAGGCGGGATGTACAACGCCCCAGGCATGGAGAGCTGACCTCTCCAGAGGCTCACTCATCATCATATTGCACTGCATATATTGAGCACCTTCTGTATGCTAAGGATATTTACATCCTCTTCCCACAGTGATCCAGGAAGGCACACCCCCTCCCCCCCATTATACAGAGGGGTACCCTTGAGGCTCGGGGAGGGGGGAAAACTGCTCATGTCCCAGAGCCGGTGCATGGTGGAGCGGATTTGAAGCCAAGAATCTGGATGGCCCAGCTTGGCCCTAACTCCATCTCAGAGGCCTCAGTTCCTGTCTCCTCTCCGTCTCTTGAGCCACAGCCCACGGCTCTGTGAAGGCCCCAGCCTGGGAACCTGCTGACCCCGGGCTTCGGGTCACAGAGGAAAGTCTGGTGGGGTGTGTACATGGTGGGTGGGTGGGGGGGCCTCAGGCTGAGAAGGGTCACCTGAAACGGTCCCTCCTTTCCCAGCCCCGGCAAAAAACGCAGGATCCGTGACCCCGTGCAGGGCTGGGGCCACTGAGCACCGGGAATGTCCCAGCCATCGCCGAGGTGCCCGCCACCCCTGAAATCCAGCCCCCTCACCGCTGCCCCGCCCCCACCCAGGCCCACCTGGAGGAGAGAGGCCTCGGCCAGGGCCAGTCTACTACCCTGGGGAAGTCCCCTCACCATTCTGTGTCACCTGGAATCAGTCCAGGAGGAGGGAACGGCTCAGCCGAAGGCATGGAGGTGGGAAAGCAGGGAGAAGGGAGGGCAGAAGCCCAGCAGAGCCAGGGGCCGGCCACGCCCTGGGAGGGGGGGCAGGTGCTCGCCGCAGGGCACAACTGGGAGCAGCCTGAACAGGACCACGAGACACGGATGCTGGGAAAGAGCCCGAGGTCTCCGTGTACAGCCCACTGTGCCTGCGCACACCACCAGGGCAAGATTGCATTTCTATGCACCCAGAAGGAAGAGAAAGCAGACTACTCTTCACCCACGGATGCACATGTATGGCTTTGTGCGCATGAAGTTAGGCCGAGTCACACGCTCACATCGGGGGGCACAGAGGGCTTTCCCTGTGGCTGCGCTTGCTGTGTGCCAAGAGCTGGGCCCAGGGCCTTCCACACGCCCGAGCGTAAGCCCCGCTTTACAGGTGGGCAGACTGAGGCTCTGGGGTCTGGGACGTGCCCGAGGCACCCAGGATGAGTGACACAGTCATGGGTGGAGCTCAGGTCTGGCTCCAGAGCTTGTGGTCGAAACCTTATGCTGGAAATGTTTCTCCTAACGAGCAGATGGGGATTTTATAAGTTTAAAAAGAGTCCTTTCCAAAAGGACCCCCACCCTTTAGAGCCTCTGGGTCCCTAGAGCTGTGGGTTTAAACCTGTTGGGGTTGTGTTTTGGGGGGGGACATAAGCCCCTTTGGGAAAGTGATGTGTACCCCAGAAAAATGCACAAAATGTGGGGTACACGTTCAGGGGGGCTCAGGGGCTCCCCGCAGCCGGTGAAGTGCCCCAGGCTGGCCCAGGGGCCTTGTGAGTGAAGGAAGAAGGGAGAGAGGGAGCACCCCGGGCAGAAGACAGAAGCTCCAGACACAGGAGGGGGCCCTGGGCACAGGAGGAGGGCCACATGCCAGTGGACAGACACGTACGCGTAACACATACAGGCAAACACAGACACACTCATCAGTATGCACACGCAGTGAGCACAAGACACATACGAACGCACATGCACACAGACACGCTCACATATGTGTATGTGCATACAACTCCCATGCACATACACACAGACCCACATAAGGACACACATATACACGCACTCGAGCACACAGTCAGACCAAAGCAAACGCTACAGAAAGGACTATCCTCTCTGCACGGGGTCCACACCTGCAGGGACGGGGCTGGGCACCCTCACACATGCGCCCGGACTGCGCCGGGGAAGATGGCCGGTGACTGCCCGCCACTGCCCGCGCTGCCCTCCGCGGGGAGCCGCAGGGAACAATGTTCTCCTCCTCCTTCCTTAATTCGGACCTCCCTCTGTGGGCTGCTGCATGGCTCCTGGTTTATCTCCCACGTGTTGGAGTTTGCTTGCATCCTCTGCTTAGGACACATGGAGCTGGTGGCTAGCTAGCTAGACATTTCAGAAAGAAGGGGGCACTCGGGCCAGGTGGGGTGCAAGGTTAGTCCTTCATCCCCTCTCTCTGGGAGCATCACCAATAACCATGTCTCACCCCTCCCCGGCCTTGGGGACCCTAGCCCCACTGTCCCCGGGATGAGCCTGAGCTCCCCTCCAGGGTCCCAGCCTGGCCCCGCTGCCCTCCGGCCCCTCCCTCCACTTTCCAGGCAGCAGAAGCTCTTTGTAAAGCACAGACTTGAGTCCCCACCTCCTGTGTCTCCCACGGCCCTGCGAGCCCTGTCTGCTCTGTCCCACCCGCTGCTCCCCTCTCCTCACTCCCACTGCTCCCCTCTCCTCACTCCCACTGCTCCCCTCTCCTCACTCCCACTGCTCCCCTCTCCTCACTCCCGCTGCTCCCCTCTCCTCACTCCCGTGACCCCTCTTTGACCTTCCTGCCCTCCCTCCCTCCCCTGGGCTGCACCTCAGATCTGTGTACACTCCTGCTCTCCCGCAAGCTCCTAGTCATCACTGGGGTCTCAGTCCTGAGGACCCCAGCAGAGTTGGGCACCTCCAGGGGTCGCAGCAGCCCTGAGTGTTTGGGGGAAAGACAGACAGCTGGGATGGGGTTCAGGTGAGGGCGCTCAGAGAGGTGTGCTGAATGACTGAGCGCGGCGGCCCTGGGTAGAGGAGCCAGGACCCAGGTCCCCAGAGATGTTTGCAGCCCCTGGAACCCCTGCCTCCGTCCTGATGCCCCTTGGGCTTCCTTTCCTGGGGTGCGGGTGGGTGATAAGCTGTCCGAGAACCTCCCGAGGCTGGGCCACCACCTGTGGGATGGGGCAGGGGTGAAGGGATGGGAGGAGGCACCCTTCTCTCCTGGGCCTGCCACTCCTGCCCACTCAGCACCTTCCGGGCCCCCAGAGGCCACTGGGGGAGAGAAAACAGGACAGACCAGCTCAGCCTGGAACCAGCTGTCCCCACTACCCACCTCCCCCCCCCCCCCCCAGCCCTCCACCCCCTTGCCATGAGGGGCCCAGGGGACGTTGTCTCTGCAGGGCCCAGGGCCGTGATCCGGAACAGTGATAGGGGCTAATTGCAGGAGGCAGCCAAGTGGGCCGGGGGCCAAGGGCGGTTATGAAAAGGGGAGGAAAGAAAGGAGACGCACCGGGTGGGGGCGGGGTGACTAGGGCCAGAACCCCATGCTGGAAGCGAAGTTCCAGTCCTCGCTCTGCCGATCCCTCACTCGGTGGCCTCGGACAAGGCCCTGAGCCTCCCTGGGCCTCCCCTTGCCCATCTGCAAATGGGGACAGCAGGCTCTCCTCGGGCGGTGCTCAGTCCGCACGGCGCTAGCAGCCTTTGGTGATTCTGGTTCCTGGACTATGACACTGGCCCCCCAGCCCACAGCGGAGGTCCAGGGCCTTCCCTGGGCGTGGGGACACCAGCCCAGTATCTTCACCACGAAGTCCTCCCCTTGACTACAGGGTAGGGACTGTCAGGCTCTGCATTTTGCAGAGGGGGGAAACTGAGGCTCCGAGAGAAATCACCTCCCCAGGTCACCCTGTGGGTGTGCAGCTGGGATGTGAGCTCCCTGGAGAAGGGCTGGGAAGAGCATTCTCCGCTCTCCTGTGTCCTAGGATGTGCCCACCGGAAGCCGGCACTGCGGGGACAGGAGGCCTGGCCAGCACGCTGGGGGTGGCTTTAAGTCTAGACGCGGGTTCAGGCTGGAAGGGACCTCAGAAGGGCAGGAAGCAGGCCCAGCAGGGACTGGGGGACGGACAGGGGGACGGGGTGAGCCAAGCCAGCACTGCACAGCCCCAAGGCACCCTGGTTTTGGGGGGGCGGGGGCGGGGTGTGTGTGTCTCAAAGTCTCACCGCATTCCTGGGGCTGGGGGCGGCCCCTTGGATGCCTTCCCGGCCCCCCCACTCCCCAGGCACAAAGCCTCTTTTCTGCCTCTTGTCCCTCGGCTGCCAAGGGGTGCCTGGGGCGCCGGGCTGGGGGTGGAGGGAGGGCTGATGGGGCGAGACATCCCCATGCCGTCTCCAGCCATGCTGGGATGGGGCCACAAGGGGAAGTCCTGGCAGTGAGGACTAAGGATGCCTCCAGCCAGGGGTCCCTTCCCCCACCCAGGAACCACTCTATGTCAGGGCCCCAGCGGGTCCTTTGTCCATCCTGACAGCAAGCAGGCCTGTGAGCAGGGGACGAGGGGAGCAAAGAGGGGGACAGTGAGGAAACTGGGAAGGAAAGTGAGAGCCGGGGACCTGCCTGAGGTCACACCGTGAGTGGGGGAGAGAGAGCCAGGGCCGGGACCTCTAACTCCGCACCACGACCTACAGACCTTTCCCAAACCTGCAAGCCGACGACCTCTGCTGGGTCAAAGGGACCCTGGATTTGGGAACCGATGGCCTGGACTGAGACGCCTCTACTCCTCGGGAGGCCTCAGTCGGGCTTTTGTGATGCTCAGGCCGCTGTGAGCCTTGTGAACAGATAGGGTGACAGTCCCCAGAGACCACCAGATACCTACCCACCGCCACCATCCTGCTCCCAGCCAAACCCTGGAGGCGGGTGAGGAACCCAGGGTGGGAGGCCTTGTCCTGGACCGCCTGGCTGGAGGGCAGGCTGGGCCTCAGTCCCCTGGACCATCATCCCCATCCTGACAATGGGAATTCCCAGGTCGGAGTCTCAGTCATTTTAGCACCTGGGACCCTGGGGGCTCACATCCGTGTGCGAGGCAGGTCACGTCCCCTCTCTGAGCCTCAGTTTCCTCCTCTAAGAAACGCTTGCCTCCTAAGGCAGTCGGGAAGGTTCTGGAAGCGATGGATGCAGGTGAAAGAGCCAGCCCAGGCCTGTGGTGGTCAGCCCGCAGAAGGTGGTGGCTGTGACAGCTGCCACCTGCCCATCCTTATCGCAGACAACTGCTCTCTGGCCTCGGATGCCTCAGCCACCTCTCCTCCTGGCCCTGCCCAGGTCACCTGCTCTTGCTAGCCTAGCGGAGTTCATGCTGGCCCCCCTGACCACTGGGCAAGGAGAATTTCTGAAAAGAACTTAAAAAGTGAGGCCTTGGGGGCGGGGGCTGGGCAGGCATTTGAATGCGATGAAAGGGCCTGAAGAGGCCTGGCTACTCTGCATTGTTTGCGGAGCTGGCCCCTTAAGAGGGGACAGCAGCAGGGGTAGGGCTGCGGCCAGGATAGGGGCCAGGCAGGTTCAAACAATGCCATCGGGGGCCAGGAAGACACAGATTTGAACCCCAGCTCTCCTATCAATGGCCCATGAGCCTAGAAGATCGTGTTAATTTTCCGGGACCTCAGTTTGCTCATCTGCTAAATGGGAACAGGTGTGCCCAAGCTTCATCCAGTCCCGGAAGGATGGAGGAGGACACTGCCTACGAAGGACCCCCTCGCTGGAAGATGCCCCACAAACACCAGCAGAGAGAATGCCCGCAGCTCCGGAGAGAGCGGCAGGAAGGCGGTACTTCCTCCCATCTCGGTCCAAAATGCCAGGTCCCTGGGGGCCCCCACTGACCCAGGGGCACTGAAACTCCACCCCAGTCTTCTTCCTCCCAGAGAAATAAATAGCCGGCACTAAAAAAAGCCAAGCCAGGAGCAAGGAAAAGGGAGGAGAGCCCCCAAAGTGTCAGCTAGGGGATGTGCGCGGCAGGGGGTGAAGGGGTGGAGGCTTGGGTTAGGGGGACGGAAGTCCTGGGGGGCGAGGGTTCTCCCCGTTGTTCTCCTTCCCCCTCCTCTGGGACTCAGGGGGTGAAATACGGGGGAAGGGGGCGTTGGAGGAGGCTGCCTGGGCTGCCGGTTCCAGACACAGGGAATAGGGGACCCTCGCACTTTGGGGAGCCTCTGCTAGATAGTGGAGCGGCCCGGAATCCCTCCCTCCCCCGCCCCAACACACACACACCACCCCGGCCCCGGCTCTGGGCTGGCACTGCGGTTGGGGACCAGGTCCCTTTCCCAGCCCGGGCATGCACGAAGGTTGCAGGGTGGAGGGACAGGGAGTGCCCGGAGTCCCGGCCCCCAACCCCGGGCTGGCAGGGCACAGAGGTGGTGGTGGGGGCGGGCAGCCTTTACCTGCGTCCCGAGAACTGGGCTCCCTCGACGCTCCACGCGGCGCTGCCTCCCGGGAGCAGGAGCCCGAGGCAGAGCAGCGCCCAGGCCCGTGCGCCGCCCATGCTGCGCCCGGCGCCCTCCGCGCGCGGCCCCTCGCCGCCGCCGCCCCCAGCCTGCCGTCCACGCCCGCCCGCCCGCCCGCCCGCGCCGCCAGCCGCCCCGGACGCGCGGATCCCGGTCCCCAGCGCCGCGGCGGGCGGGAGGGCGGGAGGGAGGCGGGCGCGGGGCGGGGGCGCGCGTCCCGGCCTCGTCCGGCCCCTCGGCTCAGCCCCCCGCCCCCTGCGCCGCCGCTGCCAACCCGGAAGGAACCCCGGGGGGACGGGCGCCCCCGCCAGGAGGCCCGCCAGGTGCCCACCTGATCCTGGCGCCCGGCACCGCGTGGTCCTGTTGGGGGCGGGGTACCAGCTCGGAGATGCCCTCGCACAGGTTGCAGGACTGGGGGTCTGAGTCCTGGCCGCGTCCAGGACCCCAGGTCGCCAAGCTTGAACGAATGATGCGGGAGCCTCTTCCCCTTTTTCTTTCTCCATTTCCTCTTTTTTCTTTCTTCTTTTTTTTGGTTGTTGTTAATCCTCACCCGAGGATATTTTTTCTATTGATTTTTAGAGAGATTTTTAGAGAAAGTGAAGGGTGGGGGAAAGGGGGGGGGGAGAGAGACACATTGACTGGTTGCCTCTTGCAGGCGCCCGTGTCAAACCTGCAACCCAGGGGCATGCCCTTGACGGGGAATTGAACCCGAGACCCTTCAGTGCCCGCGCTGTAATCACTGAGCCGCGGCCAGGGCTTTCCCCTCTTTTTTTGAGGGATCCAGTTCCCGGGGCTCTGGGGAGCCGGATCTGTCCACCATGCAACCAAGGCTTCCTGAGCAGTGAGTGCCACCTCTGCTTCACATCCTATTTCCGTTTAATTTTCAAGCCACGCTGGGCGAGGTGGGCACAACTGTCCCCATTTTACAGAGGAGAAAACTGAGGCCCAGGCACTCATACTCTCCCCGGGAGGAGAAGACCTGGGTTGACCCCATAAGGTCAAGTGTCCACTCATCGCCGTCTTACAGAGGGAGAAACTGAGGCACAGAGGGGACACATCACTTGCCCAAAGCCCTCCACCCGTGGCTGGAAGAGCTAGGTTTTGAACAGAGATCTGACTTCAGAGGGGGTCAGCTCTTCAGCACGATTAGGAAAGAATGTGGACAACACATTGGTCTGGGGCTCGGGTTCTCCCATCTGTGACAAGGTAAGGACTGGGGTTCATGGATGAGGGAGCCTCTGGGGAGAGGGCTGTGAATACCACCAGGGTGTATGCAGATGTGTGTTTGTGATGTGAGAGTATGTGTGTGTGAGCGTGTGCGTACACAGCATGTGTGAGCACAGGTATGATGGGTGTGTGTGTGTTTATGAGGAGAGACCACAGCTCTCCTCAGAGGGGCCCAGACCCTCCAAAACTCCAGGACAGTCTAACCCCCTTCTGCCCGGATGGACGTGCTGCAGGCAGTCCCCAGCCGGGGAGCCCCCTGTCCAGCTTGGTGGCGACTGGGGGCCTGTCCCTCAGAATCCTGCCGTGGGTTTGTCCAGATCCAAGATTTCTGCTAGAAACGTGCCAGCGGGAGGGATCCGCCAGCCCCTACCTCTGGTTTCCGAGGCTGCCTCCTGGACTCACCGGGGCTGGCAGCACCAGGTACGGGGCCTGAGTCAGGACAAGGGAGGGAGGGTGTGCGGATATAGAGGGAGCTGAGCCTGTGCCCTGAGGGGGTGGGTAGGTAGAGAGAGCTGGGTTCAGACCCCGCCTCTGCTGCCTCTCCCAGAGTTAGCTTGGGTAAGCCCTGCCCTTCTCTGAGCCTCAGTTTCTCTTTGTAAGGAGGACAGGTGCAGGTTCCCCATGGGTGTGTGAGCAGGGAGGAGACATCACGTAATGCCCTGATACCCACATTCTCCTGCTTCACATCGTCCCCCCAGGGCAACCCCCTTGCTTCAAGGACATCATCACAGCGCCCACTTTGGCCTCTTGGGAAGCTCCTTCCCTCCCTCCCACCTGTGATTTTTGGGCCACCTACTATGTGCCACCTAAATGAACCCCAACAAATGCAGCTTTGTGCCTCTCTGTAGCCCTTGTTTTTTGGTTTTGTTTTTGTTGTTGTTAATCCTCACCTGAGGATATTTTTTCCATTGATGTTTTTAGAGAGAGTGGAAGGGAGGGAGGGAGAGAGAGAGAGAGAGAGAGATATCGATGAGAGAGATACATTGATTGGTTGCCTCCCACATCATGTGCCCCAACTGGGGCTGGGGATCGAGCCTGCAATCCAGGTACGTGCCCCGGACCAGGAATCGAACCCAAGACCCTTTGGTGCATGGGCTGATGCTCCAACCACTGAGCCACACCCCATTTCGGCAGCCCTAGTTTTGGATACACCTAGATCAGTGACTTAGTCCCTTGGAGGAATTGTCCTTCTCAAGGCGCCCTCTCCTGAGAGACTCCCGGGCCTGTCTGCAGTCTGGTCAAGTGACGGGGACCAAAAACCATCTTTCCAAAGGGCAGTCGGAAGGGCATGCGGCTCCTGAGGAAGGAGAAGAGCTGGGCAGTGGCTTCTGTCCTGGGGAGGGTCTGGGAGGGCCGGCGAGGTGACTGGGACCCTGGGGAGGGTCTGGGATGGCCGGCGAGGTGACTGGGACCCTGGGGAGGGTCTGGGAGGGCCGGCAAGGTGACTGGGACCCTGGGGAGGGTCTGGGAGGGCCGGCGAGGTGACTGGGACCCTGGGGAGGGTCTGGGAGGGCCGGCGAGGTGACTGGGACCGCTGCTGGGCACCACAGGATGAGGAGGCACCCCGCCGGGCCTGTTTGCAACATGTTCGAGATGCTCCCGTGATTCATGGCATGCACGTTCCTTTACCCCCAAACTCATGGGGGCTTCAGGCCACTGTGGAGTTTCTCCACCAAGGGACCCTCTCAGTAAAAGCTGTTGTCAACATTTGACATCAGAGGGGATCCTCAGCAAGGCCAGGACCCCTTTGTCCAGGGTATATATTTATGACTACAGTCACACCCCGTGATGGGGTAGCCTGGTGGTTACTGCATGGGCTCAACACCCCAGAGGCCTAGATGACGATTCCTATGTGACCTGGGACAAGGTCCCTCCCCAAACTCTGAGCCTCATGTCCTGCCTGAAAAAAAAAAAAAAAAAAAAAAAGTCATAGGACCTTTTTTAAGATCCTCTGGCTCCAGAGTCCATGCTCCGGGGAAAGTAGGAAGGCGGCTTTGGTCTCCCTACGGGCCCAGCCCAGAGCCCCTTCCGCGGGCCACGGTCCTGGTGGGTGGCAGCCTGCTTTCTGATCCTCTTTCCTCCCTGAAGGAAGGGCAGGAAATGCCTCGGGGACCCGGGTCTTGGTCATTTGAGGTTTTAGAATTTGCTGAGACAGGGAGGAGAGCCCCCTGCCCCCCCTCAGCTTGAGGTCTCAGGCCTGTCCCTGTGGGCGGGGCCTCCTCCCGGGGCCGGGGGTGGGGGGGGGCTGGTCCTCTCTGCTGCCAAGACCAGACCACAACCGCCAGTAAGGTCAGCAGCTTCCGGTCCTGAGCTCTGGCTGTGCCAGGCGCTGTGCTAAGCATTTTGCTGGCATTGTCTCCAGCCCTCCTTCCTCTCGGCCATCGGGGAGGGAGGGGGCGCCTTATTATCCCCAGGTGTGGGGCTGGCCCCAGGCCCACAGCTGGTGATGGGTGGCTACCCACTGAGCCACACTGCCTCCCTCTGGCTGAGCCCCTCGGGGTGGGGGGACTTCTTTGGGGGTAAAAGTGCGAACTCAGCTCAGGTTTAGACTTCAGTCTGGGAGCTGATGAGGTGAGAGAGAACACATGGACCACACAGGGACATGGACTCGGACGTGCGTGTGCGCACACACACACACACACACACACACACACGCACACACACACGCACACACACACACACACACACGCACAGCCTCCCCCAGCAGGCCTTCTGGTGTGGGCTCACTGACACATCCACCCTGGCCTAGTCCAAACAGGAAATGCTGCTCTCCGCACAGCAAACAAACCTGGGTCACAGCCTCCTTCCTCTGTCGCCTCCCGCTGGGCCGCACCAAGTGCCTCTTTCCTCTGCCTGCGTCCCCCAGGACAGCCTCCCAGCTCAGGTGCCCACGCCCGCCCTGTTCACACACCAGGGTGCGTGCGCGCAGGCCCTCCACTGGGTCTGTACACGCATCGTGCCCATTCTATAGGCGAGGAAGCAGCCCGAGGGTGCTGGGCGTTGCCAGAGCCCGGGGTGGCAGCCCCCGGGGACCCAGAGCCCGTGGCGGCAGCCCTGGATGTCATGGAAGGGAAGGGGCCTTCAAAGCGTCTGCCCAGACAAAGGGCTGGCCGGAGGGCGGGGCTGCCCGAGGCCTCTAGGTTGGGGAACAATGCCTGCTTTCTGTGCCTTTCATCTGGGGGCCTGGCCCTCAGTCCCAGAGCAGGGGACACCCCGTTGGGCCACAGCAGGGGAGCCGGGGGCGGGGGGGGGGGGGGTCCCAGAGAGCCTGCAGCTGCCGGGCCAAGTTATTTATGCTCCATGGAGCTGCCCTTCTCACCCAGCTCATTCCTTCCTGCCGGAGCTGGGACTGGGGCTGGAAGGGAGTGATGGGAGGAAGGAAGCTGCCAGAAAATCATAAATTAGGGCTCGGAGAGGGCCTTCCTGCCCTCCTCGGGAATCCTCGGGGGAGAGGCCTGCACTTGTGGGGTTGGGGGAGGACGGGGCAGGGTGCCTGTATTTGGAGTTAGGAGACCGCGATGTTCAGTGTGCTCTAGAGCAGCGGTCGCTAACCAGTGGTCCGCGGACCACAGTGGTCCGTGAGGTCCGCAAGGTTGGCCACGCCTGCTCTAGAGGGAGTCCCTTCTCTCCGGGCCTCAGTCTCCCCATCTGGAAAATGGGGTGATACAAGACTTGGGCTCTCTCCTGTGAAGGAATGGACAAATGAGAGGCCTTCTCCTTCAGGTTTGTCCCACTTCCTTCCTCTGCTCCCTTCCCCCAGGTCCCCTCCTTCCTGCCCCACGTACCTTTGTTGGGGCCCCTCACTCTGCTTCTCTTTCCGCACCTCTCCGCCTGCAAAAATGGACGAATGCAGTCGCCTTAGGCAGCATCCACCTAGCTGGGGGATGGAGGGAGAAGCTGTTGGCTCATTCGTCCCAACGTGACTGATGTTTCATGTTGTTAAGTGCTGGGATGCAGTTAATAGGGATTCTTCTTCATTTAAACCCTAAGTCACTGGTAGTGGAACTTCTAGGCCGCTAAGGGGGGATGCTTGGTGGGCCAGGGTCTAGGAACAAGGTGTGCCAAGTGAGAGGACCTTCTGTGTGGGCGGCCACAGGTCCCCGTGGGTTAGACGGACCTGGCAGGTGTGAAGGGCAGGCAAGAGGAGCCACTCAGAGCAGACCCCTGGGAGCAGCCCACCAGCCCTGCCCGTGTCAGGGGGGGCCTGCTGGGCCAGGAGCACGTGGGCCTATCCCTCCTGACACCCCCAAATGAATGGTTTCCACCTCTGAGGAAGGGATTCTGAGGGGGAAGGGGGGAACGAGAGGAGAAGATGGAAAGAGTCAGGGAGAGACACAGAGAGAGAGAGAGACTCAGAAAGAGAGCCAGCAAGCCAGAGACAGTGAGACACGTGGGCCAGGGAGATGGGAAAGAGACAGGCAGGCAGACATAGACAGAAGGGCATTTTGGGAAAAGGACCCCAGGTTGTTGGTCTCAGCCCCTGTGGGAGCTGGGCAGAGGGGCAGGACCAGGGTGCCAGCCCAGCACCACCTCAAGGGCCTCATCCATCCCTCTGCACCCTATGAGCTCTGGCCTCCCTCAGACCCGCACCCCCACAGCCCCAAGGATGGGAAGCCGTCCTTCCTCCATCTCCCGCCCATGCCTGGCACTGGCCGGCCAATGGGCTGTGCGCTGCCTGCAGCTGGTATAAATTATGAACGAGCAGCCCTGGTAGGCAGATGGGGCCCCTGGGGAAATGGATTCCCAGCCTGGAGCTTGGCCCGAGGACTCTTAAGCGGATGGACAGCCTTATGGGGGATGTGCATTCCTCAGGCACCTGGACTCCAGGCCCTCCCGTCCAGCCCTGCGGGGCTAAGCCTGGATCCTCCCTCTCCATCTGCCCACTCCTTGGCTCCATCCCACCCGGTCTCCACCCCCTCGTGGGATGTGGCCTTGGCCTCCTCCGTGGCCTCTCGCCTCCTCTCCGATCCTTCCAGTCCTTCAGGATCTTCCCAAAGGCAAACAGAGCCAAGTAACCCTGTGAGGGAACACGTCAGTCCCCGCTGCTCTCTGGTTGAGAACGGGAAGTGGCCTGGCCTGCTCATCCTCCCTCTGTCCCAGACCCTGTGTCCTCCAGTTGGCCTCGGGCCTTTCCCATCCGATCCCCTCTGCCTGCCAATGCCACTCACCCTTCAGTCTCGACTCAGACATCACCCCTTCCCTGCCTCTAGGAAGGTGCCCCACACCCCCAAGACTGGGCCACGTGTGTACTGGGCTTCCCCACTCACAGCATTCCATGCTGGAGCCATCTGTTGATTTGTCTAGTTCCCCTGATGGGTATAGATGCTGGGCCCTTTTTGGAAATTTTCTATGAGTTCTAGGAAAGATACATACACCAGAAGCCATAAAAGATACATTTGGGTACATGATTTTTTTTTTAAAACCTCACCAGAGGATATTTTTCCATTGATTTTTAGAGAGAGTGGAAGGGAGAGGGAGAGACAGAGAGAGAGAGAAACATCAATGTTGGAGAGACACATTGATTGGTTGCCTTCCGCATGTGCCCCAATCAGGGCCAGGGATGGAGCCTGCAACCGAGGTATGTGCCCTTGACTGGAATCAAACCTGGGACCCTTCAGTCCGCGGGCTTCCCCTCTCTGAGCCTCAGCGTTCTCACCTGGAAAATGGGGATAGCAGCCTTTGTCTCAGAGCAGCTGGCTGTGAGGAACACTTAAATGAGCTCCTTGCACATAACGCTCAGAAAAAAGTGCCCATGTTGAATCCAAAGAATGTTACATATAGTTGGCAGAATGAGAAGTCTTGGCAGCCGGGGGATCTGAGGCCTGGTACCGACAGAAGGGTTGGTCTTGGGTGAGTAGAATATTGAGCAAGGATCTGGGAGTTCCTCAAGGCCCTTTGCTACTACTAATGGTTGCCTGACATGCTGTTGGCCAACCTCTTGGGATAAAGCAAGGAAAACCCATGTTTAAATTCAAAACTCTTCTTTAGGAGCGTCACTGTACTTATGCAAGACTAGACAGAACGGTGCATTTACTGTCATTTTTGGCTTTGCTGGCTCAGGGAATGTCTTTTTTTTCTAGGCACTCTGCCTGCAATTAAGAATCTTCACCGCTAGGTGGCGTCTTGGGTTTGTATCGCAAAGAAATGAGACTTTTTTTGGGGGGGGGGCGGGGGGGGGGGGCCTCCTCTGATCCACTTCTAGAAGCTGCCTTTTGAGAACAAAGGAGGGTGCAGAGCGAGCGAGAGAGAGAGAGAGCCTTCAGATTGGTGGCAAGGAGTGCTGTAGCAGTTAGCAATGTCTGCCCAGGGTGGCTGAGTAGAAAATAGCAGATTCTGAGCCAGGCATCCAGCCATATGCTTCCGAGTAGGCAAGTATGTGTTCCTATGTAATGGTACTTTTTAGAGTAAGTAGGACTCTTAAAAACACTTGAGCATTGCCCTGGCCGGGTAGCTCAGTTCCTTAGAGCGTCATCCCGACACGCCAAGGTTGTGGGTTGATCCCAGGTCAAGGCACACATAAGAAGAATCAACCGATGGATGCACACATAAATGGAACAATAAAACTGATGTTCCCCCCCCCCCCTCTCTCTCTCAAATCAATGAATAAAATTAAAAAACACACGCCCACTTGAGCATAAATATTAGAATTACTAATTACTGTTTAAGAAGGGGTGCTTCGCCCTAGCTGGTTTGGCTCAGTGGGTGGAGCGTTGGCCTGTGGACTGAAGGGTCCCAGGTTCGATTCCGGTCAAGGGCACATGCCTGGGTTGCGGGCTTGATCCCCATTAGGGAACGTGCAGGAGGCAGCCAATCAGTGATTCTCTCTCATCATTGATGTTTCTCTCTTTCCCACTCTGATATCAATATATATATATATATATATATATATATATATATATATATATATATATATATATATAAAAGAAGGGGTGCTTCTAAGAATTATTTTTGTAATAAAGAGCATATAATTTGGGAATGGATAGGCAGTAAGATACTTAAGAAAGCAAACACAGGTAGGGGGGGTAATGGTAAGATATGTACACATATAATACCTCAATAAAAAATTAAAAAAAAGAAAAAAAAAGAAAGCAAACACAAATGCTTAAGAAAACAAACTGCCTTTCTTACTAGTCAAGTTAAGAATTTCTGCTTTCCCCCCCACAACAGTCTTGAGAAACCCGTAATACCTTTTTCTTTTTCTTTTTTTTCCCGTCTTTTCCCTATGTGTGTTCATAAGCAATGCTCGTTCTTCAGCTGAGATCTCAGGTCTGTGGCTGTCTGCTCGCTCGGCCTCTGTCTCAGGGAGCCCGTTCTTGGAAGAAACTATAAAGGAGCAAGAGAGCCTTTTGGGCTGCATTCTCATTCTTCTTAAGAATTGCTGCGTTTTATAAAATCACCCTTTTTCATCAGTAATCCCTCAAAGGCTTCTTAGACTCTTTCTAGTGGTAAAAGGTTATAATAATATGCTATCATTAAAATTTTTCTAAAAGAAATCACTTAGAATCCATTAACCTTGATATAATGATTCCCTAGGTTTTTGTTTGGGGTTTTTGCCTCCTTTCTATCTAGTGCCTTTTTTTTTTGCAGAGAGAGAGAGAGAGAGAGAGAGAGAGAGAGAGAGAGAGAGAGAGAGAGAGAGCTTCTACCCCCTTGAAAATCTTTCCCCACCTCCAGGCACCTGAAAAATCCTCCTTTCTCTGACTTCGCTGTTTGTTCTTTGAAGTCGAGCTGCTTTCATTTCTAATCTGCACTGAATGGTTCTTTATTGATAGTCACACGGGGATCCGGGGGAGCCAGACCTAGGCTGTCTTCTGCACCGGCAGGGAGTTGTTGGTTCTGCACACACCGATGCCTGTGAGCAAACACGTGCAAAGAGACGATTACAGGGCCAGATACCAGCTATCTCTGTTGGTAGGAATCATGGCTGTGTCTATATTTTCTCGTTTGTAATTTGTCACTTTGGGGATCTCTCATGTGTTACATTTGTAACTTAAAATAGAGTTTAAATTAAAATCTTTTTAATTTAAAAAACACACTCACCACTCCGAGGTATATACCCAAGAGAAGTAAAAACATATATTCACACAAAAGCTTGCACGTGAATTTTGACACAGAGAGGCAGGCCGAGGAACACGCGAGGCCACCAGAGCTAGGAGAGACCGTGGGACCCATGGTCCTCACTGCCCTCCAACAAGACCAATCCAGCCAACACCTTGATTTCAGACGCCAGCCTCCCAGACTGTGAGACAATGCCTTCCTTCCTTCCTTCCTTCCTTCCTTCCTTCCTTCCTTCCTTCCTTCCTTCCTTCCTTCCTCCCTCCCTCCCTCCCTCCCTCCCTCCCCCTCTCTCTCTTTTCTTCCTTAAATCCTCTCTCAAGGATTTTTCCCATCGATTTTTAGAGAGAGTGGAAGAGAGAGGAAAGACAGAGAGAAACATCGATGTGAGAGAAGCACATCGATTAGCTGCCTCCTGCAGGAGCCTTGACCAGGGCATGTGCCCTTGACCGGAATAGAACTCAGGACCCTTTGGTCCGCAGGCCGACGCTCTATCCACTGAGCCACACCAGCCAGGGCGAGACAATGCATTTCTGTTGTTTAAGCCACCCAATTTGTGTTCCCTTGTTATGGCAGCCCCATAGCACTGACTGGGCAGGAATAAGGTGAGTCTCACCGTGTGAGGAAACTGGGCATTCCAGGGCCTGCGGGGACACCTGGGGGCTGGTGCCACCCCTGCCCTGCCCCCAGCAGTCATTGTCAAGGCCTGTGGCCGGGCTTGGCCGCCTCTCTGTCCCCCCACTGCTCCAGCAGGAGGGCGCCAGACACTTCCAGGACAGAAGTCTGGGATGCATTTGGAAATCCTGGCAGAGGGCTTTCAAGTTTAGCTCCATCTTGGTCAGCGGGGGAACCGCCATCTGGATCCTGTTTGCTCTCCCTTGGCAGGGAAATCTGAGCAGAATTGTGGAAAATGGTCAGGGAGGGGGGTGGCTCCCGCTGGGGCCTGGGCCCTGAGTGGGGAGACAGCAGGCCCCGCAGTCAGGCCCTGGGTCGGGCCCTGGCCCAGCCACTTACTTGCTGGTGGCATCAGGCTGCTCATGTCACCTCCCTCATCTTGGTTTCCTCACCTGTCAATGAAGACAATGGTCGAATTTATCTCCAAATGTGGCTGCCAGGACTCAGTGAGATATTGCGAATAGGAGGGTGCTTGATGAAGGCAAACTTTACATAATTTATATTCTTTTTAAAAAATTGATTTGAGAGAGAGAGAGAGAGAGAGAGATCAATTTGTAATTCCACTTAATTGTGCATTCACTGGTTGATTCCTGACTGGGGATCAAACCCGAAACCTTGGTGTATCAGGATGACACTCTAACCAACCAAGCTACCAGGCCAGGGCCTTTTTTTTTTTTTTTTTTTTTTTAATTTGTTTCAGAGAGGAAGGGAGAGAAAGAGATTAGAAACATCAGTGATGAGAGGGAATCATTGATTGGCTGCCTCTTGCACATCGGACCGAGCCCGCAACCCAGGCATGTGCCCTGGACCAGAATCAAACCTGGGACCCTTCAGTCTGCAGGCCGATGCACTATCCACCGAGCCAAACCAGCTAGGGCCAGGGCCTAATTAAAAAAAAAAATTAAAAAACAACATTAAATTTACCATGTTAACCATTTTAAAGCGTGCAGTTCAGTGGCAATAAGTACATTCACAGTGTTGTGGAATATCACCTCCATCCAGTCGTCTCCAGAACTCTTTTCCTCTTGCAAAACAGAAACTCTGTCCCCATTTAACACCAACTCCCCACGCCCCACCCCCCAGCCCCTGGCAACCACCATCTCACTGTCTGTCTCTATGAATAGGACTACTCTAGTTACCTCATGTAAGTGGAATCATGCAATATTTGTTCTTTGGTGACTGGCTTGTTTCACTTAGCATGGTGTCCTCAAGGCTCATCCATGTGGTAGTATGTCAGAATTCCCTTTAGGTTTTTTTTAAAAAATGAGAACTATACCAGTATTATTAGCTGCTTTGTGCTGTGGAGAGTCCCGGTGGAGGTGCTGAGCAGCCACAGTTATGAGTATAAACCTGTGTGAACTAAAAAGGGGGAGTGGCTTAAGTGCTGGGGTGGGGGTGGGGGGGCACGCAGGCTAATTTGGAGTGGCTCAGCCAATGTCTGACAGGGGCCCCGGAAATCTCCCCTCCTGGGTTCCGTCTGAGTTCAGGTCCTGCCCTAAGTGCAGCCACGCTGGAACCTGCCTGAGAAAACTGTGAGGTCCCCACATATGGGATGGAGCCCCTGGCCCCTGAGTCACCCTCTGCCTCCCACACGGCTGGGCTCCCACTGCTCCCGCCGACCTCCTGGCTCCCCAGGGCCCAGCGGTGCCTCGTTTCCTGGATACCAACCCGAGATGGAATGGTCCTTGGGTGGATGGTGGACTCCAAGGCTTTGGGGGTCATCCTCCTGCACAGCGGTCTTTGCTGTCCAGGGAGATGGGGACGCAGTGGGAGGGGGGGGGGCAAACCTGGGGCCTGGTGGTCAGGTAGGGAAGACCATTGAGGACACTGCTGCCTTAACCCAGCAAGGTATGGTTGTGGCTTGACCTTGGTCGTGGCAGAGAGATAAATGGCAGTGTATGGGATTGAGAGAGAGGTGAGGACGAGGTCCTCATTTCTGGCCCAGTGAGAGTCCAAAGATTACTGGTATAAAGATGAGAGTCACACCTGCCGAGTACAGTCACACCCGCTGGCCTGCGCAGGGCGATTCACCTCCCTTCAGCTGCAGTGTTCTCACCTGTCAACTAGAGAGAACTGTGGCCGCCTGGTGGGGTGGGCGAGGGGGTCAGGCGGGCGATGCACAATGTCCAGCCTGCACCAGGGGGGTTAGGAGTAAACGGTTCTGTTAGCATTAGGAGGGAGGACAGCTGCCCGGAAGCCCCCTGGATTTTTTTTTTTTTTTTGATAGATCAGCTCACTTTCTAGTCACGGGCCTCTTCTAGAAGTTGCACACAGATAAAAGGTCCCAGTTAATGAGGATCCTGGTTAAAGTTTTAAAATGCACAGCAAGCCCACTCCGCATAATGATGTATCAGAAACACAACAATCCTTTAATCTAGAAGGAATTAATTGCCGGGCCCAGAAATTCAGGGCACGCGGACAGAATCCTTAATTTTCTTGAGCTGAAGGTTTCAAAAAGCGCCTGATTCTAGACAGGCTTTTCTCTGCGCGTAAGGACGACTCCCACATTCTGACAAAGGGTGAGATTGTCTCGATGCCTTCCTCAGTTAGAATCCTGTACGTGGCGTCTGAATTAATGTCGGCTCTGAGTCCTGCCTGCTGGGCGGAACGTGGCCGACTTGGATCCCCGGGAGACTCAATGCGGGCTCTGTGGCCCCGGCAATGTCCTCACGCATCCCACGCAAGTGTGCTGAGCCCACGTGGAGCCCAAGCTCAGGTTCGGTGTCGGCGACACAGGGACAGGCATGGCCAGCCATGAAGACAGAGCAGAGAGAAACCCTCAGTCAGAGAGCAGTGACTGCACACTGTGATAAGGAAATGATGGGGAGGAAGAGGCAGGGTATACAGAAGAGAGTAACATGGACCTAACTTATTTATGTATAAACTAGAGGCCCGTTGCAGGAAGATTTCCTGCAAGAATAGGGCTTCCTGCGGCCTGAGCGAAGCAGAGAAGGGAGCGAAGCCCACCGAGGCGGGCTTCCCTCCTGCTGCCGCCACCCCGCGCTTTCCCTCCCGCTGTCGCCGCCCCATGCTTTCCCTCCTGCCACCGCCGCCTTGCTTTCCACTTTCCCTCCCTCTTCCTTCTACGCTGCCTTCAGTCTTCGCTCCGCACCTGCATATGCAAATTAACCAACATCTTTGTTGGTTAATTTGCATACTTGCTCTGATTGGCTGGTGGGCTTAGCGGAGTGATGGTCAATTTGCAGGTTTCTCTTTTATTAGTGTAGATATATTTTTATTGGTTTCCAAGGAAGGGAGAGGGGGAGGGAGGTAGAAACATCAATGATGAGAGAGAATTGAAGGTGGGTGGTAAGGTGGGGATGCCGGAGACCCCGGCCTTGTCGCTGTTGAGAAAATAAAGTGAGTTAATGAATTTGGGGCATTTACTAGGTATACCGGCTACTAATGTGGATTTTTTTTCAAGAGATGGGAGTTAAACATATGTTGATATAGATGCGCTTTGATATGTATGCTATTTTGTTGTATTGACAACAAGCTTCAAAACTTCGTATGTCAAATTTTCAGAAGGTGTTAACATCATAGATAGTTTTACGCTTAACAATGTTGAATTTCGTGCCAAAAAAAGAGCATTTGCGGGAAGTTTTAATTCATTACTTTATTTTGAAGAAAAGTGCTGCTGAAAGTTATCGTATACTTCAGGAAGCTTATGGTGAACATGCTCCATCTCGAGATACTTGTGAACGCTGGTTTAAACGCTTTAAAAGGGATTATTTCGATGTGAAAGACAAAGAACGTCCAGGTCAACCAAAAAAGTTTGAAGACCAATAATTACAAGCATTATTGGATGACGACTCGTGTCAAACTCAAAAACAATTTGCAGAAAGATTAAACGTTGCTCAGCAAACAATTTCCGATGGTTTACAAGCAATGGGAAAGATTTTAAAGGAAGGAAAATGGGTGTCACATCAACTGAACGAAAGACAAATGGAAAACCGAAAAGTCATCAGTAAAATGTTGCTTCAACGGCACAAAAGAAAGTCGAATTGCATCGAATTGTGACTGGCGATGAAAAGTGGATTTATTTTGAGAATCTCAGACGCACAAAATCATGGGTTGATCCAGGTCAACCATCAACATCGACTGCAAGGCCAAATCGCTTCGGAAAGAAGACAATGCTCTGTGTTTGGTGGGATCAGGAAAGTGTGGTGTATTATGAGCTTCTAAAACCAGGTGAAACCGTTAATACTGATTGCTACCGACAACAAATAATCAATTTGAACCACGCTTTGATCGTAAAACAACCAAGATGTGCCAGAAGACACGGTAAAGTAATTTTGCATCATGATGACGCACCATCACACACTTCAAAACCAGTTAAAGACACGTTAAAAGATCTTGCCTGGGAAGTATTAACCCACCCGCCGTATTCACCAGACCTTGCTCCTTCAGATGACCACTTGTTCCGATCGATGGCACACGCACTTTCTGAGCAGCATTTCAAAACGCACGAAGTGGAAAATTGGGTCTCTGAATGGTCTGCCTCAAAACAAGAAAAGTTCTATTGGGACGGTATCCACAAATGACCTGAAAGATGGGGGAAATGTGTAGCTAGCGATGGACAGTACTTTGAATAAAGCACTTTTGATGTTTCTCTTGAAATTATCGTGTTTTCTTTGATTACAAAATCCGAACTTTTAACCGGTACACCTAGTAAACAGTGTCTGGAGCTTGGTAGGTGTTATGTACTGGTAAGTGTTGGCAACCATCATCATCATGCTGTTATTTTTTTATCATCATCATCATCATTATTATTAATGGGGTTGAAGCCAGATCATGGAAGGATTTAGGCAGAAAGGAGCTGGTCAGCCCTGGGTTCAGGAAGGGCACCTCTGGGAGGGTGGAGAATGGACAGGATGGGGAAGACCACTGAGGACACTGCTGCTGTCACCCAGCAAGGGATGGCTGTGGCTTGACCTTGGTCGTGGCAGAGGGATAAAGGGCAGTGTATGGGATTGAGACAAAGGTGAGGACGAGGTCCACATTTCTGGCCCAATGAGAGTCCAAAGATTACTGGTATAAAGATGAGAGTCACACCTGCCGAGTACAGAAGCAGGGACCTCAAGAGGCATGAACTGCGCCCCCTGCCCCCGCCCCCCCGGGAAGGTGCAAGTAGGGATTGAGGGTCACCTGCCCAGGATGCTACAGGACAGGGGTGCTGGGACGGAGGGTGACTTCCAGCTCTGACAGGCAGACTTTCTGGATTGTGACTTTCCATGACGTGGCCCTGCTATTTAGAAAGGCATCTGTAACCAGAGTTAACTTAGGGAGGCCAGGTCTACAGGTGGGGTGGTCTGAAGGTCATGAGCTCTCTCACATGCATACATGGCCTCACCTACCAGGTGCATGCTCTACCTGGCATCACCCACCATCCTCGTCCTCTGCTGGGTGCCCAGGCTGCCCACTATTGCCACAGGCCCATGGGTGAAGTCCTTGTGGGACTATGGCTCTCAGGGCTGCTGTTCAGCTGGGAGCTCCAGGAATGCCCAAATCCTGCTTCCCCTGAGGCCCCCTGCCACGATACACGCACAAGGATGTGGACAAACAGGAAGTCAATATGCAACTTGGTTCTGGGGCGCTCAGAAAAGCCTGCACTGGGCCCAGGGCCGTTGGATATCACACCTAGTGACAAGTCCCCCTTTGGAATGAAATGACTGTGACCACTGAGCCTGAGCGAGTCACACCAGGCTTTAGTTGAAGCCTCCCAAATGATAAGACTTATTGCAATCAGGGCTGAATTCCTGTGGGCAGCCCCTCCTCCTGCCCTGGCGGAGGTGGCTTGCTGTGTGCTGTTTCAACAGAGAGAACAAAGCAGGACTCGCCTCCGAAGGTCCCCGGGGAGGGAAGAAAGTTGTGACCTGCCTCAGTGCGTCAGACGGTTGTGACTGGCTGTTCTGAGCCCACCGTTTCTGCTGGAGGAGGGGTAAGCAAGACGTCCCCTCTGTCCTTTGAAGTCGCCACCAGTGGTGCCCACAGAACTCGGCTGGGTCACCGCCGATCCCTGCCCTGCCTGCACAAAGCAACCTCACTCCCTGGAGAAGGCAGGGAGCAGAATGAGTCATATCTAAAAGCTGCTTAGCCCAGTCTTGGGCAAGGAAGGAAAAAAAACCCCCATAAAACCCCTTTGATCTGTGTCTCTGATTTTCTGGAACGTTCCATCTCATTGTGACTTAGAGAGTCAAGGGAGGATGGGCATCTCTAACCTGGCAGGCTCTGAAATCAAGTTGTCATTAACTAGGCCAGTGGTCGGCAAACTCATTAGTCAACAGAGCCAAATATCAACAGTACAACGATTGAAATTTCTTTTGAGAGCCAAATTTTTAAAACTTAACCTTCTTCTAACGCCACTTCTTCAAAATAGACTCACCCAGACCGTGGTATTTTGTGGAAGAGCCACACTCAAGGGGCCAAAGAGCCGCGCCGCGGTTTGCCGACCACTGAACTAGGCTAATGATCGATTCCATACCGTGGACCCCTGCCTTGAATGCACAAGATGGTAGAGCTAAAGATGGAAGCAGTCCACGGCCCACGTTGCCATTAGCAAGAAAGACCCTTTGAAACGGCAAGACGCCCTCCTCCCAGACCGAGGGTCCGGGGAACCCTCCAGGAAGATGCGCTTTCTCCCCATTTTCCCATTCAAGTTCTTGCCACCTGCTTCATCCCCCCCCCCCTCCTGTTGCCCCACGACACTCCATGCAGCCATGGAAAGCACATTGACTGACTACGGAGGCAAAATCATGGTAGGACCTTGGGCATAAATTCTGCTCTCTGGGCCCCAGTGTCGCCAATGGAAAGGGGGAGGGGGATGATCTGTTCCATCCCCCAGCCTCTCGTGATGGGATTCTAGAGCTGGAAGCAGCTGACAGTGGCCCCTCTCACTCCCTCTGGCTCCACCCAGCCGGAGACCTGATTGTGATCTTCGCACGGAGCTCCCACTGGTCAGCTCCCTTGAGCCTGGCATTGCTTCTGGAAGTCTGAAAGGTGATAACTGTCATTTGTGTTTGTGAGCACAGATGGAAAGGGTCAGGCGGATGTGACTCTGAAGGCATAAAGCCCTGGGTTTTGGCCCTAGCTTTGCCACCATTCGTCAGCTTGATGACCTCGGGCAAGGGACACACTCTGTCAGAAGAACAGAATCTACCAAGATGGACTCCAAAGCTGTCAGCAGCAGACAACATTTCTCTGAGACTCCATTTCCTCATCTGTAAAATGTGGGTATAACCATCCCCATCCCACGGGGGTTGTTGAAGTATCAGATGAAATAACGCACAGTGTGTAGAGTTTAGCAGGAAGCCTGGTCCTTGGGCATTTAGTAGATGTTCGCCATCGATATGACCAAGGACCGGCCCTTCAGCAAAGGTTAGTCTGTGGCAGGGCTGGCTTCTCCCGGCTCTGTGCGCACACGCATCACCGGGGGGGGGGGGGGGGGGGGGGGGTGTGTCTCGCCCAGAGTGATTCGAATGCTGTGGCTGCTCACAACCCTTCCTTCACCTCCCTTCCTTCACCTGTAGCGAGTGCTGGGGAGTCAGAGGCTTTCTGGGGGTGGGTCCCTAGTGCCTAATTCAGAGTTTTCAAGGTGTAGCAGGTGTCCTTTCCAGAGAGCATCCCAAGGCCTCAGAGGCCCATCGAATGCAAAGCTATAGCATACGCCCACATCAGCCACCCCGCCGAGCGGCTGCAGACCCGTTGGCGGAAGATCAGACACCCAGTGGCTGGGGGTTAATTACTGACTTGGCACCCATCTTCTTGGGGAGCACGTGCAAGAGTCTCTTTTTTCTCTTTCCAGTGGCATAAACATTTGTACGGCAAGGAGCCCAGGAGGCCTGGAGATGTTTACTTTGTAGTTAAGGAAGAGAGGGGTTTTTTTGTTTGGGGACCTAGTGCACTGCTGGCCCAGGGGAGAAGCCTTTAGGAGACCCCTTGCACTAGCAGGCATCTGTGGGGGTGACTCAAGGTGGGGAGGGACCGCTTCATTCCCCACTGATGGAATAAGTTCCTTCCATCAGCAGAAAATGGATGCTCTTCAATAAAGATTTTCCCTGTTGCTGGGTCCCATGGGGTCAGAGCCCAGCGGACTCACCTTATGGCAGCGTTAGCAAGTCAGAGAGCATCTAGGTGCCACAGTGAGAGTGAGAGTCCTGGGTTACTAGCCAGGCTTAGGGCCTGGAGGGTTGCTTGGAGTCGGTGGTTGAGGGCCAACTTTCTTCCGCAGCTCTCTGTTCATACCACTGGGCGGCGCAGGTGAGCAAGGCTGCACCGGGATGGCTCCTGCAGGGAAAGCAAGGGTGCAAGGAGGCAGGGTCTGGGGTCTGTGAGGACCCGGAATCCAGCTGGCAGACAGCTCCTGGGTGCCTTCCCTCGGCGAGCTCGGCCTGGGGGCTTACCCTGCCTATCTGCCCACCTCCGGCCAGGAGGGAAATATGAGGACATCCAAATTCTGTATTTGTTCCTGACCTGAATCCACTGCCGGCTGGACGCCAGCAGAGAAGGGTATTCCCACCCAATAGATAGGTCCCTGAGAAGGCGAAGGTCAGTAGGTACTTTTATAAAATGGCCACAGAAGGGATGTATCGGGCGGGGGAAACTACCTACTTAAAGGAACTGAGTCGGGAATTATTTTCTAAGGCGAGAACTGCCCTTATTTTGCGCACTGTGTGCTTGGAGTTTGATAAATGGGCTCTCAACTCCAAAGGCAGAGCGCTTCCGAGGTCCCCACACTTTGGGTGGCCCCTGTGAGGTCTGGCGAGAACCGTGCGATTCAGCTCCCATTTGCAAAGTCGGGACTATGGGCCAGGCCCTTGACACGCTGGCTCCTCTCCAGACCTCTGTGGTTGGGAGCATCACCACTTTAGTCTACGAATAAAAATCAGCTCAACACCTCACCTTTGTTATATTATTTCATCTTCTAACAACTCTATGAGAAACGACTGTTGCACCCATTTTATAAGTGGGTAAAGCTGAGGTTAGAAAGGCAACTTGCCTGAGGTCTGGGAGCTCAGGTAGACCTGCACTGACCCCAGGTGCCTGAGTGCAGCCAGAGCTCAGTCTCAAGGCTCCTCGGATCGGGAGTCAAGTTTTCCTAAGTGAAGCCGGGTCGCTTGGCCAAGGTTACCTCCACGGGGTGTGGTACAGACCTGCCTCCTTCTCTGGCCCCTTGTGCGGCCACCTTCCTCAGCCCCAGCTTCCAGGCCTTCACCCCGAACAATCCACAGGTACAGCCTGGAGTGTGTTTCTGGCGAAGAGAGTTTGTTCCAAAGCCTTGGGCCCAAGCTGCTCATAAGTAAGGCGGGAATGGAGAAATGGTGAAGTGCACCAAGAAGAAAGACCACCCTTAGCCATCTCCCTGAGCCCGAGTCAGCCAGGCAGGCCGGGAGTTGGAGAAAGTTAAGCAGACTTGGTCCCTCTCTTTGCTAAGAGATCTCAGCTGAGCAAGGCAGCATGCACAAGGGCGGGCCTCGCCCGCCTCCCGGGACTGGGAAGAAAGGCATGTTTCTGAGAGACTGGGGCTCCCCGCATGGGAAAGGGAAGTGGTGTTAGCTGAACGTTTGGCTGCGAGTCTGGCTCACGGGTCCAACTCATGGACATCAGCAAATGAGAACAAGGACTTGCTGAGGGTGGCAGATTGGTTATAATGAAGAGAACCTGGGAGACGCAAAACAATGTCAGGGCCACCAGCTGGCCGGGGTCTGGGTCTCTGTCTGGAGGCACAGCTCAGGAAACCAGCCGCCCTCCCCCGCAGGGCAAAGAGCCTCTTCCCGGCCCCTCCTTCTGCTCCCAGGGCCCAGAGTGCTGCCAGGCATTAGGGTCCCCCTCCCCGGCTCCACCTGCACCTTTTCCTTTCCTTTCTCCACAAACTCACCGGGTCTTATTCCTCAGGAAAGTAAACAAGATGACGGTGGGTCAAGTTCTAACTCCCGTGCTTCTTGCGTGAGTTATTTAACCTGAGGTCTCAGTGGGTGGGCACTGGTTCTAGTGGTTGGCCCCCAACAACCAGTGCGGGCAGAGTTGAGTAGTTGTGACAGAGATCAGAGGCTATATGGTTCAAAAAGGGTAAAATAACACATATGTAATACCTTAATCAATAAAGAAATTTAAAAAAATCAATAAAATATATTTTAAGGAAGAAAAAAAATAGGGTAAAATAGTTACTATTTAGATCTTTGCAGAAAAAATTTACCAACCCCTGGAATAAATGCCAGACACTTAATAAGTGATCAGTTAAATGTATCAGTCAGTCCTGTTACTATATTAATACTCCTGTTATCCTCTTTTGGTCTAGTTTTAACTTTCAGGTACCCATGCTTACGGCTTAATGGAGAGATTCTAAACCTAAACTCCATGGAAGGTTTTAGGGGGTCTTTAAATCTCCAGATTCCCATGCAGATTTTTTTAAAAATATATTTTATTGATTTTTTTTTTTTTTTTTTTTTTTTTTTACAGAGAGGAAGGGAGAGAGAGAGAGAGAGAGAGTTAGAATCATCGATGAGAGAGAAACATCGATCAGCTGCCTCTTGCACACCCCCTACTGGGGATGTGCCTGCAACCAAGGTACATGCCCTTGACCGGAATCGAACCTGGGACCTTTCAGTCCGCAGGCTGACGCTCTTATCCACTGAGCCAAACCGGTTTTGGCTCCATGCAGATTTTTATAGGTGGGATCTTTTGGTGGAGGGGCTTGATAATATTCACCAAAGCGGTTTGTGTTCTCAATAGGTAAAGAAGTGTAGGCTTTTTAAAAAATTGATTTCAGAGAGGAAGAGAAAGGGAAAGAGAGAGAGACATAGAAACATCAATGATGAGAATCATTGATTGGCTGCCTCCTGCACACCCCACACTGGGGATGAGCCCGCAACCAGAGCATATGCCCTGACCAGAAATTGAACCATGACCTCCTGTTTCATAGGTATACGCTCAAGCTCTGAGCCATGGCTATAGGGCAAGAAGTGTAGGTTTGCTGCCTTCCTCGCCCCAGGCAAATTCATCGGTACTTTTCTGGGCTGTGTGGAGGCAACATATGGGAGGGCGAGATATTTGGGAGCTCGGGGCCTTTCTCAGAGCCCACCTGCCTACCCCGAGGGGCCTGAATAAGGGGCAACAGGAGTAAAGAGCCCTGGCTTTGGAGTGGGCTGAATCCTGGCCTTGCCCTCCGCTGGCTGAGTCCCCTCTCTGAGCCTCCGTTCCCCAGGCTGGGTTGTCACACGGATGAACTCAGTAATGTCTGTTGAGTGCTCAGTACAGTGGCTCACACACATACCGGTAGGGACTGCAGAAATGTTCGCTGCTGTTATGGCCATTACTATCACCATCCTTGCACATTCAAAAGCTCTTTCCTCAGCTTGCCCCGGGGCCCGTAAAAAGCTGCCCCATTTTAGGTTAAATATGAGGTTTGAATACCCCTCGAATGCTCTTGATCCAATTCATCTTAATACCAGCAACTAAGGCAAGTCCATGAAACATAGTCCCATGATCAGTGTGCAAAACAGCGGGCGCCCAGTTAAATTTGTAAAAGTCCTCATTTGAACAAGGACAGTGGTAAATGTTCCTGAGAGTGAAATAAGTGAAATCTGAAACTTCTCAGTTGCAAAAGCCTGGGCTGTTTTAGACCTTTCTGTTTCTGCCCCCTGAGGAGGGAGCCTGGACCTCAGACTTGGATCTATTTTCCTCCTAAAATGCTTCTCTGTGGAGCCTGGTTCCCCAGCCCCGTCATCCACAGCCAGCAGGTTCATTCCGGGCCCAGTGTCCAGCGTCGGGAGGGCTGGGGGCGTCCTTGCCCCCGGGCTGTCCTTGCGACGGGGGCCCCGGACACGGGCTGGTCCACGTCCAGCCGAGCCCAGTGCTGCCTGTCCCCGGTTGCCGGGTGTAGTCCCATTCAGCAGGGGCCTGGTGGCTCCAGACAACAGCTGGAGACCAGAAACGAAGACTTCCAGCTACAAGCAAATGTTGCTGCTTCTTGAGGTTGAAATATTCTGTCCCCTAAGTTCCCCTTTCAGCCAAGCAAAAACAATCCCCCACAGGGACCCGACCCCGCCGCAGAGGAACAAAAGCTCTCCAGTTCTCAGAGTCCCAGAGACTTGTCTGCAGTTTCAGGCTCGCACAGCCCAGGGGGGGAAAGGAGATGATCATGTGATTTCCAAGCTCGGAGACAAGGTCACCCTTGTCCAGCCCTTTCCGTCTCCGCAGGAAGAAGAGCCTTTGATTGCTTGACAAAGGACGAGGCTGATGCTGCCCTGGTGTGGGCTCCCCGGAGGGCGGGTTTTACAATGTCCGCATCTCTCAGGTTTCGGAAAACAAGGAGATGAGGTTAAGGTCAGCGGTGCCCAAAGTCCGCACAGATGGGTTTGGGGTGCTCTTCCTGGTCCTGCTTCAGGCAGGACAGCTGCACATTCTGGCTGCATTTCTTTTTCTGCTGCAGGCTAAGCTGTCCCTAAGACGTTTACCAGTGGGCCACCCCATTTGTTTTCCACCAGCCATGAAAAACATTTTCCTTCAGAATATATTCACACACGATATATCTGATAAGGGGGTGATGACCAAACTGTATAAGGAACTCATACATCTCAATAACAAAAAATAATCTATCCAATTAAAGAATGGGCAGAGGACAGAAAAAACATTTCTCCAAAGACATACAGATGCCAACAGGCATATGAAACAATGCTCAACTAATTATCAGGGAAATGCAAATCAAAACCACAATAAGATACCACCTCACACCTGTCAGAATGGCTATTATAAAAAAGTCCATGAATAACGTGTTGGTGAAAACGTGGAGAAAAGAGAACCTTGTGCACTGTTGGGACTGCCAATTGGTCAGCCACTGTGGAAAACAGTATGGAGATTCCTCCAAAACCCAAAAATGGATCTACCATATTACCCAGCAATTCTACTTCTGGGTATTTATCTGAAAAATTAAAAGATATATGCAGAGATTAATCAAATAACATATGCACATATGCATAACCCATGGATACAGACAATAGAGCAGTGAAGGTCTGGGGTGGGGCGGGAGCCAGATGGAAGAGGGTAATGGGGGATATCTGTAATATTCTCAACAAGATAAATTAAAAAAAGATATATACACCTTTATGTTCATTGCAGTGTCTTTTACAATAGCCAAAATATGGCAGCAACCTAGATGTCCATCGATCGATGAATGGATAAAAATGTGATACACACACACACACACACACACAATGGAAGTTTATTCAGCAATAAAAAGGAACGAAATCTTGCCATTTGTGACATGGATAGAACTATAGAGTCAGATGAAGAAAGACAAATACCATATGGTTTCACTTATACGTGGAATCTAAAACAAAAACAACACGCAAATGAACAAACAACACACAACAAAAACAGCAGGCTCATAGAAACAGATTGAACTGATGGTTGCCAGAACAGCAGAGGGTGGGGTGGGGGGAATAGGTAGAAAAGGTGAAGGGGATATAGTCAGTAATATTGTGATAACTCTGCCTGGTGACAGGTGATTACTAGACTTAGTGTGAAGACCACATTGTAAAGTATATAAATGTTGAATCACTATGCTGCACACCTGGAACTAATATAATATTGTATACCAACCATACTTAACATTTTACAAAGTCAAAAAGAGCTCCTGGGAAAGAGAGAAGGAAAGCTCAGAGAAGAGAAACACTTGAGTGAAGCTTTCAGGGGCCATCATATTGCAACAGCCACCGCAGGGGTGGGGCTGGCTGCTGTGGTGTAGGCCAAGGTCAGCTGGGGAGAGGACAGAGGGAAAGAGAGGGCCACAAACTCCATGTCCAGGTAATATGCCTGCCAGAGAACTACGGTAAGCCCTCACTTAACGTCGTTGATAGGTTCTGGGAAACTGCAACTTTACGTGAACCGAAGTATAACGAAACTAATTTTACCATAGGCTAATGGATATAGACAGGAGTCAGGTTCCTACGGCATATTTCTGCTCACAAAACATCACCAGACTTCTGAATAAAGACCTTTGAAAACACTTCTAGTATTAACCATTGAAATAAATGTGAGCTATATCCTAGACACTTCTTGTTCTTAACCCCCCACCTCTACTCGACAATAACAAGGCACAGCTACCATTTACTGAAACTATACTAAGATAATAACCCATCACAACACTATGGGCAGGTACTGAATTGCCCCCATCTGACAGATGAGAAAGTAGGCACACGGGGCTGAGTCACTCGCCCAAGGTCACGTGGTAAGTGGTGGGGTGGGGATGTGAGCCCAGGCCCCGAGTACCTACCCCCTGGCCCATGGGTGTAGCCAGCTTACTCTCACCTAGTTCTCCCCTCCCTCTAGTGCTGGTTTGGGGGCCTGGTCAGGTCCCCCGAGTCTCTCATTTGTGTACCTCCGAGGCTCTGATGGGCCTCCTCACCCTCGGTCTTACCCCACTCCAATCTGTTTTTCCTAATACAAGTGTCTATCCCTCTAAACTAGGAATCTGACGTCACTCCTCCACCGAAACCCTCTGGAGCCTCCCTGTTTCCCACTTCCTGGCCTCTCAGCAAATGAGTGGTGGGAGCTGAATCCTGTAGGCTGACTCTAGGGCTGTGCTCTCCACTCCCACCCCCACGCCGCTCTCCGAGCCTGTTTCCTCACTGACCAAACGGCGACAGTACCTGCAGGAAGGGCTGTCCGGGTATGCGCAGTGCCCGACAGGAGAGTGCCGGGCGCAGAGCGGGCAACTCACACGGAGCTTCCATTGGTGTTATTACAAAGGAGGGTGGGCAGAGGAAGAACTGGCTGCTCTGAAAGGCAAGACGAATCCCACATGGGATAATAACTACATGAGTGTTTTAGACATCTTTTCTCACTTAATCTTCATCGATTTCTGGGGCACAGATACTATGACATTTACAGGGAGGGGAAACTGAGGCTCAGAAGTGGGTTGCCACCTCAAAGTAGATTCAAACCTAAGTTTTTCTGCGTGCAGAGCCTCGTGCTCTTCCCCGAGAACCGCCCCGTCTCACCGGGTGGTGTGCTCATTTGGAATTCCAACTCTTTCAGATCTTACCAGCTGAAGGTCACTGCAGGTCAAAGCTGCGGCGAGACCTGAGGGAACCTGGAGACACTTGGGAAAAACTGAGCCAACGGTGCGGCCTGGCCTGGGCACAGGTTAGGAAGAGCCGCGGGTCTCCCTGCACGCGCACCGTCCTTGGCCGGGGGTTCGGGAGCGCACCCATAAAGACAAGCCAGGGCCCACCCCGTTTCTACAACAATGAGAATTTTATTTTCTCCAGGCAGTAAAAATAACATTTTTCTCTCTTTTGTAAAAGTTAAGTACCATTACATTCCATTTTCTTAAATAACAAAACCCTAAAAATATATATTAAATTGTATACAGTGCGTCACACTTCATCTTATATTTTAAAATACATGATGTTTCTATTTTATTCTCAAAGTTGCATATTAAGAGCATATTTACAAATAAAGCCTTGTCATCCAAAGTCAGATCCCCACGGGAAGGTGAGCCTGGACGTGGGCAGGTCTGGATGCCCGTGCCCCCTGCGGTGGCAGCTCCCCGCCTCGTGCTCCGGAAGACACCTTCTTTCTGAAGCAGGTTTGCCTCGGACTTTCCTCCACACCCCACTTCCGTCTCGTTGAGTATGCTGGACTCACAAGACAGAAGCTGTGCAATGGGCACCCCCCTGGGTCTGCAGGCAGGGGGGGAGGCCCTTTCACCCCTGAGCCGGCCAGCCTGAGGGGAGGCAGCTGCGGCTGGAAGGTTTGAGAAACACCCCACGCCAGGGCAGCTAAGCTGAGAGACCTGGCCAGGAGGTAGAAGAGTGAGGAAGGTAAACAAAGACACCAGAGGAAACACGTAAAAGGTTAAAAATTCCCAAGGTAGTAACAACAGCCGGCATCGAACGCCAAATAGGAGATTTGCAACCCAAGAGGGTGCCAGTTGACTGGGCTATGGATGGAGCTGGCCTGCTCTGTGGGAGACCTGGGGTGGCCTCGTCAGGCAGGGAGACGGGGATTTCTGAGGCCGTCCACTAAGTGCTGGTGAGGATTAAGTGCTCGGACGGGATGCGCAGAGGCTTGGCGACAGCCTGCGTGCCCGCTGGTGCTGGGATGGCCTGGCCAGATCCTCGGCTGGGTCAGGCCGGCTCCTGCCTGAGCTGATGACGGGGCGTGTGGTGAGGCCTTTCCCCACAGGTTTGGCCTGAGGTCCAGGATGGCTGCACTCACTAGTGCTTTGATCTTTGTGGGTTTCTGGCTGATTGGAGTCTTGAGCCAGAGCCCACACTTCAGAAGTTACAGTAATCACCTTACCTCGCTTATACCCTGTTCTGACATGGGGGTGTGGGGGTAGGTACCCGGGGTTCATTCCTACTCTTTCTCTGCTCTGTAAGCAGTGACACATGGGGAAGAACACAGGGCACTGAGTGCCTTCTAGAGGGGCCAAGGGCACAGTGAAACACGGCTAAGGACAGGGGAGGCAACAAGATAGCTGCCCTCTCTCATGTTGGGGCACACACGGAGAAGCAGGGCCTGGTACCAGCAGTGACCAGGATGAGGAGGGCACGCAGGTCCTGAGGCACCCACCTCAGGGCAGAGGCTGTGGACCGGATGCTTTCAGAGCCACTGCCCACGGTGGTCCCCGGAGCCCCTCCCCCTTCCTCTTCCATCATCTTCCGCTGTGTGATCTGTAATGGACTTTTCTCAGGGTCACCCTTTCCAATCGCCTCCAGCCCCTACTTTCTCTCTTCTACAGCAGTGTCTTAGAAGGTCAAGTGCCTCCTGGAGGCACACCTCACCTTTTCTTTCTCAGGCGTTTACTTAGCCACAGGGGACCTCTGTGGGGTGTTGCTGACAGGCTCCAACCAAGACATGGCCAGACTGTGGCCAAGGAGTCTGTGGAGGTTAGGCGAGACGATTTATGGCTCTTCCCCCAGGCTGTCCTGAAGCTGGTTTGGGATTCCCGTGGCCCCTCCCTGGGCAGTAAGTTGATCCTGGCGGCACTGGGCTGTTCCAGGACCAGCCGGAAGGAGAGCACTGGGGCGTCACCAGCGCTTCCAGGATCTCTGAGAAGGCTGATCCTGCTGCAGCTCAGACTGGCTTGGGGCTTGGCCCCTGTGACCAGCGTGTGAGGTGAGCAGGGTGGGCGGGTGGCCCCAAAGGCCAGTGATCAGAGTAAGTCTTAGGCAGCTGCACTGCTTGCTGCTGGGTGAACCCTTTGCCAAATTCCACATTCCCTTGGATGTGGGTCTCTTTACAGCTCAGGGCCCTTTGTTACCGCACACCTGACACTTGTGTTTGAGAAGAGATTCCTCAAAAGCCAGGAATAGCTTGGAAGGGAGACTGCACATGTCAGTATATTTCCAGTGGTCCTTGAAGGGACAGACCTGTCTCCAGACCCCGGGTCTGCGGACAGCTGCTCCCGGGAAACGGCCCTTTCCAGATCAAAGCGTGAAGACAGCACCAAGCAGATCCATGCTGGTGGTGGGTCTCACGTGGTGCCTGGAGCAGCGCCCAGCCCCCCTGTGGACACACGGCCCCATTCCCCCTCCGAAGGCCCCTCTGCCTCCAGCTCCCGGCATCTCTCCTGGTTGCCAAGTGTCACTTCTCCCTGTGGACACCTCCCCGCCGCCCCGTTTTTCTGGCAGCAGCCAGTTTCAGACGGGTTGCCAATGTGGCAGAGCCCCAGGAAGGGCCGGAGCAGGCAGTGGCTCAGGGACTTGGGGAGACGAGGCAAAGTGCTACAAAGAGGGAACCTGGGAGGCCAGAGGCACAGCAAGGCCCAGGCCCGGCCTGCAGAGACCCAGGCTGCTCTTCTCACTGCTGCCGACAAAGCCTGCTATGGGTGGTGGGCACTTCTAAACGGGAGATGGCACTGCCTCTCACAACCAGGGGCAGGGTAGTGTGGGACCCGGGGTAAGAGCCCTCTCCCTCCCCACCAAGCCATTCTGTTCCTGTAAGAAGGGGCAGAGAGGGCTGCAGAGATCATAGGCACAGTGAGGGGTTTTCATCCTCTTTCACAATGAGGGACAGCTGAAGGGGGGACTGCTGGACCCTGCCTTCCATAATGCTGCCCACATGCTAAGCCATGAGATTTATATTCCTGGTACTGACCTGAGAGTCAGCTTAGAGAATCATGGAGAGATGAGGGCCTGGCTCAGGTGCCATAAGACCACAAGCTGTTGGGGGCAAGGCCAGACAAATCCAATCCAACAAGAAGTTACTGAGCACCTATACAAGCTTTCCGTGAAGTCTGTTGTGTGAGTAAATCAATGGCTGCTTTATACGACCACTCCACAAGCTTGCTCTGTTGGTCACCAAGCTATGGAAAGAAGCCCAAATGTGGGAGGCTTCAGGTTTGACATGAATGGGGGTCAGAAGACCTAATTCTCAGGCTGTCCAAGACTGGAAGGCCTTTTCTCATCCAGCGCCCGGAGAGCAAAGCCCGAGTCAGCACAGAGCATGGGCCCTCTTTAGGGCTTTGGGGATGCTAATACCCAGGAGTAGTGGACCAGGCCAACCCTCAAGAGAACCTCAGAATTCTCTGCCTGGCCTTCTTCTAAACCATAAAGACCAGGAGAAAGTGATCTATGTGTGGACAAAACAGAGAAGAAGCAAGCAAGACTCAAGGCACACTACACTTACCCACCACCTGACAGTCATCTAGAATATACCTGAACCCAGTGCTGGACACAACCATCTTTGTCATCTCAGCCCCAGTGTCCTGACACCCCCATTCCTGGATCAGAGTGTCTCTCACACACACACACACACACACACACACACACACACACACACACACACGAGGGCCAGACCCTGGGACTTGAGTTTCTCTCCTAAGTGCAGCTGATGAAGCAGGACGAATCCAGGCTACGCCTGCCCCTGCAGCAGGGCGCCCCTTCCCAGTCCATTGGCAGGTGCCTCTGAAGAGGCCAAGGGAGAGGCAGGGAAGAGTTCATCAGAGGAAACCACGGGAGAGGTGGTCCCTGTGGCCTTGAGCTCAGAGGAACTTCCTGTCCTGGGCATGGGGGAGCTTTTAGTCACTCACAAGAGGATTACGGTCATCTTGTTGACTCTGACCCTTGAGCTTCTTCTTAAAGATGGAAATCGAAGTAGAAGGCTTATAGAAAATGCTCCAGATTTCTCCTGATGTCCCTGGTTGACGACAATCCCTAAGGTCTCCTGAAGCAGGAACACGATGTGATCTGTCAAACAAAAATAACTTAAGAGTTCTTCCTGCCCAGTAGAACAAAGCAGCCCAAACAACCTACGTCGCATGAGAGACCTGTACCTGTGAAATGGGACGCTCGGTGAGGGGAGGTCACGGGAAAGACCTAAGTGCTGCTTTAGGGATCTGAAGGACTATTGTGCCGATGAAATGCGTCCTGTGGGGTGGGAGTGCAGCGGGGCGGATTCCAGCTCAGTTTAACAAAGAACTTGCTAACTCGCAGAATTATTCAAATCTGGAAAGGGCTGTCCTGAGAGATTGAGTTTTCAAATTCATTTTTTTAAAATAGAAGAATGCTTTCTTCAAATTACATTTACCTTGCTAAAACGGGACAAAGGCAGAACTACTCTGCAGGAATGGGTCTTCCCTTAGCACTAATGCTGCGTGGCAGGGAAGCTGCAGAGGGGCTCCAGGGTCAGGTAGGAGCCAGATATGCACTTTAGGGCCTCAGGGTGCTGTGAGCTGCTGGGCCCTATAGGAAGCCTCCTGCTCTCCTGCTGCTGTGGGAGACACGTGGTCAGGACTGTGCCGAGAGGCTTCCAGAACATGTAAATTGTGACTTTAAAAAAAAAGAAATATATATATGGTATGTGAGTGGGCTCAGTAAACAATAATGACACTGTTTCCACTGAAAAATGTAAAGCGCAGGGTGGAGAGGCGTGTGGGTGGTCCCAGGGTGACCAAGGGCAGCCTTCAGAGGGCAATGGAGGAGCCGTCACTTAATGTATAAACGTCTGTGGCTGAGGGCTAGTGAGAAGGTCAGGGAAAAGTGGCTTTCACAGGACACCAACATTCAGGAAGGCCTTGAAATGCAGATAGCCTATATATCAATTATATCTCAATAAAACTGAAAAAAAAAATATGGAGAGAGCTGGACTGGGAACCACAGGGAAGACAGAGTAGAAATCTAGAAAAAATTAGAAAGGGCCCCCTCTGTAAACACACAAACTCCAGTAGTCCCTTTCCTGGAAGGAAGAACTGTCAAACCTGAACAGCAAAATAAAGGAAGAAAATGTTTTTTTCACAAATGGTCAGAATTGAAGGACGAAGCTTCTGTGAGCTTCTTAAATAACTGCCTTAAAATGACTATTAAGCAATCCTATCTAATAATAGAGTAACATGTAAATTACCATCACTCCGCTACGCCCACGATTGGGCAGCGGGAGGCTGGGGGGCGGGACTCGGGGTGGCCTATCCGGCCATTGAGAGGCACGGATCCGCTGTCACTGAGGGGGGCTACCCTGCTCTTGAGAGGCGCAGGGGGTGGGACTCCCGCCCCCTGTGCCTCTCAACGGCCAGATCCGCGGCCGCTGAGGGGGCCTGCCGTGGACACCCAGCTGCGCCTCTCAACGGCAGGGTAGCCAGGTGTCCGCGGCAGCCCCCCTCAGCGGCCGTTGAGAGGCGCAGGGGGCGGGAGTCCCACCTCCTGCGCCTCTCAACAGCAGGGTAGCCCCCTTCAGCGGCCGCAGACCATCAAAAGTGGGGGAGCTGGGTGCCTGTCTGCTCCGGCACCAGCGGACAGGCACCCAGCTCCACCGCGAAAAGCGAAAGCGTGTATTGGACCCTACACGTGCATGATTCAATCATGCACTGGGCCTCTAGTAGTTAATAAATGTTAGATTCTCTTCCTAAGAATGTTTTCCAGTTTCTAGAAGGCACTAGGGAATACGCATGGTACCATCCCAGCAATCTTTGTTCTTGCATCAAGATCTCTTCAAGGGCTAGCACAAGGCAAAAAATGGAAATTGTTGTTTTTTATGCCCAGATTGTTTCAACCCCCCTTGAAATTGTATCATTTGGATACAGGAGCAAACACAAGCACTCATCCTTAGTGAAATTTGTCCAGTTGTACATTTAACTCTCCAGAGAATGAGGAATGGCACTGTCATATGTTCCCTAGGACTAAGGACTCTGGGGTCATGTTCTGATGTTATGCTTCTACCCAGACAAATGAAGCCAGTAGAAAAGGAGCTCTGAGCCTTTGCTCCTGGAATTGGGAAGCTCTGTCGTACTCACCTGAATGTGACGTGCAGAAGGATCTTTGCTACAATGGCTGTGACTGTGAGGATGAGGAGAGTTGCCAGGCCATACACTGTCCATCCTGCAAAAGACAGGGCCCATCAGACCTGTTTGAGCTCAGTTTTCAGAAGGAAGCCCTGAGGGAACACTGGCAGCTCAGAGATGCAGGTCTGGCCAAGGAGCTCCCTGAAGGTGGGAAAAGCCACCAAATGCAGCTAAGAGCCAGGCTGCATGGAGTCCCAGCCTTCTGAGCACCTCGCCTGGCTTTAGAGCTCCCTCTTGGAGGCAGGCAGTGTGGCCCAAGATGCACTGGACTCAGAGTCGAAAATGGTGGTGCACATTCTGTCTCTATTACTGGATCCACTGTCAACCACAAGTGAGTTACATACTCTGTGGGCCTCAGTTTCTCACCTGAGGAATGAGATGTGTGACCTGTGAAGTACTATCGGGATTCAAAACAAATGACGTGGGGCAAGCACTAGAGAGGCTCTCTGCCCTGACCTTCTATGGAGGGTCCTGCGGGGGACCTGGAGTACAGTCTGAAAATCTCTAGGCTAGGTAATTGCTAGCAATATGCTGCAGCTCTGTCAGCTCACAAAGGTCCCAATTTCCTGGCAGAAAAGAGAGAATGGAAGCCTGTACCCAACCAAGTTAAACCACAAGACCATTACCCATTCTCTCTCCTTCTCCTGCATGACTTTTCTTCATAGCTCTTATCACTATCTGACTTTTTATTTTGCTTCTTGTCTTTTCTTCCTACTGGAGGGAAGATTTGTTCAGTTCATTGTATAGTCCAGTGCCTACAATAGCACCTGGTACCATTAAAGCACTTATGTACCTTTTGAATGAATGAATGAATAAGTAGAGCTCTTGAAATTGCCAATTTAGGGAGCAACAACTTGGGGTTCTAGAAAGATATTCTCAATGTGAGAAAACACTGGATTAGCTGATTAATCATAATGTACAAAAGGCACACATGTTGTCTCTATGGCGGTGAGCACTTTTCCTTAAGGACTAAGGAGTCAAGCTAATGAGAACGTGTCCCTCAAAGGCCAGGACAAACATGGTGACAGAGCCAGGACCCCAACCTGCCTTGGAATGAGAAACACCCAAGAGTACTCTGATTTTGTAATTGCCAAGGACACTGCCTTCAAGCTCTGTGGCTTCCACTCCCTTTGATGGTGTCTGGGAACTGCTACCTGGGACGGTCTGTGGTGGATGGCTGGGGCTGGTGGTGATGACGTAGAGGACTTTGGAGGACCGGGCAGCGCTGATGCTGAGGTTTGCCTGCTCCGTGATCACCTCGGCCAACGTCTGGTTGGCAGTGGGCCTCTCCTGTGGTGGTTCTTCCTTAACAGCTGGAAGATCAAAAGGAATTAACTGGGGAAAGCTGATAAAGACAACGAAGAACTAGGGAGGAGGAAGCACTGGTTCTATAGTGGAGCTCCTGGTTCTGTAGAAAGGCTGTTTTCTCTGATCCAATTCTGGGTGTAATTCTCCCCACTGGCCTCCAAGCAGAACCTGCCAGGCCCTGGCCCCGAAGAAGGCAGAAGGAATGCACTGTCAACTTCTAATCATTTGACTGGTCTGTCTGTGGACATCTGAGAATACTTTATCATTTCCTACCCTTGTGCCTTTGCAGCTATGGCTCCTTCTGCCTGGAAAGCCCTTGTCTTTCCTATCTATCGACCCAAATCCTACCTGTTCTTCATGATTGTCCCACCTGTGGGGTGGCCTCCTCCCTCTGACTCCCTGTAGCACACACTGACTGAACTCTTCTTGAGGCCCTTGACATCTAGGACAAAGATTAGGTCTTAGACACCCTGTGTTTCTCATGTGCTGGCAAAGATATGTGCCTGGAACACATGTGCCCACATTAGAGAGACACAGAGCGGGGCCCCACCTTAGGAGGATTTGAAGAAAGATGGGACACCAATCTTCTGTGGTTGGCTTGGATCCTGAGAGACAGGATGATGGACCAAATGACCTCCTTAGAGCCTTCCAATTCTATCGGCCTCAGTTCTTTCTTTTGGTTGTTCTTTTAACCCTCCCATGGAAACTGTCACTAGGACTGCTAACATGACAAACATTACAGGTCTCACCTCTTTTCTGTATTATGAAACATACAAGTTCTGAAATGGGAGGCGGGGAAATCCATAAGTTAAGTCAGTAGCTCCTGACTAAGACCTCCCAGCAAGAACTGCCCAAGCTCCACAGGTCACAAGGGTGTGCAAGAGGAGCTGGAGACACACGACAGGGAAGTCTTACCTTGGTATAAGACAGCAAATCCCTGGGCCTGATTGATGCGATCAGAGAAGAAATACAGAATGACAAAATCCAGAGAGACATTAAAGGACAAAGGTGGGCGGTTCCTTCCATTGAAACGGACCAGGACTTGGTGGGTGTAGCCATCCAGCAGCTCCACCATATCTGCTGAATCCCTGATGTCAAATAAGGTGAAGTTGAAGTGGATGTGGGAGGCTCCCGGAACCCGAATGGTCCAGTAGCAGACCCTCCCTGTGGCGTAGGTGTCAGGAAAGTCAGGGGAATAGACTACAGAAGTCATGGCCGAGTAATTCCCACCGCAGGCACCGACGAGAGCTGTGGAAGACAAAAGGACACGGCCCTCAGCCTGAGCTCAGCCACAGGGCTCATTTTCCAACCAGTTACAACCGTTCTTCTGAACTTCTGAATGAGATCCAGTTTAGGATATTGTTTTTAGTCTAGAAAGCCAGACTGTCTTCTGTTTCGGGATCAAATCACCAAATGAATCACTTAAACCCTGAACAAATGACTGTGGAAGCTTTTTTTTTTTTGGCCCAGGAGACCTTAGAATTAGAACACAGCACAGTGGTGTGGCCTAGGTGGGGCCAGGCTGGAGTCAGAGAGTCTGGGTTTGGGACCAGCTGGGCCATGTGATCCTTCACTTCCAGGCCTCTCACTTCTTTCAGTTTTGAGATTGGAGAGACCACCACCTGCTCCTGTATCACATGAATGTGTGAGGACAGATGAGATAAAACAGTGGGCCCTCTTGGCAGGGAGGTACTCCGTGAGGTAAAGTCATGAAAAAGAAGGGCCTCACAGCACTAGGGCATCCCTGATACATTAGAGGAGCAATGCACACGACGATGCACACGAGAACTGACTTTCTTTCTGCCTGGAGGAGACTCACTCGGTTCTGATCACTGTATTAGCACGTCTGATTTCTCTGAACTCTGTTTTGTTTGTTTGTTTGTTTGTTTTTGTTTTTTACAGAGAGGAAGGGAGAGGGATAGAGAGTTAGAAACATCGATGAGAGAGAAACATCAGCTGCCTCCTGCACACCCCCAACTGGGGATGTGCCCACAACCAAGGTACATGCCCTTGACCAGTATCAAACCTGGTACCCCTCAGTCCGTAGGCTGACGCTCTATCCACTGAGCCAAACCGGTTAGGGCTGGACTCTGTTTTTGATTTGCAGGTTCCAGGAAGGGGATACAACCACTTGACCGTATCTTATGTGGTGAAGTGTAAACACGGTCCTGGAAGTGAACGTCCTTGAGAGGGAGTGTGGGGCTAGGATTTAAAAAGCTTTGGGGGCGTTCCACTTCCCTTTAGGATGTAGAAAGCAGTAAGAGGATGCTGCTTTCATCCAAACAATGAAAAAAGCTCAAAACTTTTATCAACTTGTCAGAAAGCTGAGGTCTAAAGACAAAGGAAATTTAATTCTAAACAGTAAGAAGCCCCTCCAATGAGAGTCAGACCACACAAAAGTGTTTCATCTTTGACAGAGCACAAGGAGGAGGTAGCCACCATAAAAGCAAGTAAGAAGCAAGCAGCTAAATTTTTAACAAACCCCTAAAGGTTGAGTATGGGCTAGCCTCTCAGTCAGGAGCCCCAGACACAACAGGAGTCTGCACGCACTTGCAGGCAATTCTGGTCAGGCCTCCACCCAGCACCCACCAGAATCCCCCTCCCAAAGGAAGCAAAGCCTTAAGCTGCTGGGAGAGGGGCAGCAAACCTTCTTGCTCCCAGAGCCAGGGTAGAAACAAAACCTGTTTGCCCCTGGGGAGAGGGAGTAGGAAATTCTCTCTTTCCTGCCAAAGTAACCAGGCAAAGATCTGCTTCTGGGGAAGAGCAGAGGCAAAAGCCACCACCCCGGGTTGCCCTGAGCCCAGGATCCTGCACCAATGAAAGCAGGGCAGGAAACGCTCTCCTTCCCAAGAGCCACCACAGATTCAAGGCAGTGGTTAGCTTCCAGGGAGAGGGAGGGGGTGCAGGGATGCTGGAAAGGTCCTACCCCTGAGCCCCAGTAACATGTCCTGCCTAAGACTGAGGATGGACAGGAGGACCAAGACCTTCCCCCACCCCTTGACCTCACAAAGCATAGCACCAAGTAACAGGCAACAGCAGTCTACCACTGAGGGAGGGGAAGACCTCCTGGATGGCATAGGCATGTAGAAACTGCTCAAAGCTGAGGGTGGGACAGGAACACTGAAGAAGCCCACTGGCATCCCAGGCTCCACACTAAGCACAGGTAACAGCAGCTCATCACTGAAGGGATCTGAAACCTGATGTGCATTGAAGACAATGACAGAAGCAAGAAAATCCAAACCCAGCTCACCACTGACAGAAAGGCTCAGTCCTCACACTGCGCAGGCCTGCCCTTTTCCAGGGGTAAGTTCTATTGACCTCAGCCTCTGCTGTTCTTTTGCACATCGTGTATGGCATTCAATAAAATATTACAACACACACATAAAAGCAAGCAAAAAAGAAAGAGGGGGAAAGACTAATTGTCAAGAGATAAAACATCTGATATATATATATATATATATATATATATATATATATATATATATATCTCAAATTATTATGTTGCAATCCTAAAATGAATATAATGTCAATCACATCTCAATTTTTTAAAAAGAGAAAACAATCCACAGAACCAGACTCAAAAATGACCCAGACATTAAAACTACCAGAGACTACATGATTAATACAGAAAAGACCTAGTAGAAAAGATGGACCATATGCTTGAACAGACTGGAAATTTTAGCAGAGATATGAAAACTATATAAAAGAGTCAAATGTAAATGCTAGAAATAAAACAAACAATTATCAGAGATAAAAAATCTCTTTGATGAGCTTATAAACAGAGTATACAAAGTTGAAGAAAGAATAAAATAATTTGAAAATAGGTCAATAGAAATTATCCAAAATGAAACAGAGAAAAATAAGTGAAAAAAGCAAAATAGCACCCAACAGCTGTGGGATAATATCAAATGGTCTAATAATATGTAATTGGAGTCCCAGAAAGAGAAGAAAAAGAGAACAAGGCAGAAGAAATATTTGCAGAGAAAATACATGGCTAAGAATGCTCCAAGGTCAATGAAAAGTAATCTAAGAATCTCACCAAACTCCAAGCAAATAGATTAAAAAATAAACATAAAAAAACCATACCTAGACATATCATAGCTAATGTTGAAAACAAAAACAAAGATAAATCCCTGGAAGCAGGCAGAAGGGAAAAGCCTATATACAGGGGAACAAAGTTGGAGCAGACATCTCTAGAAACGATGCAAGCCACAGACAAAGAAGAAATATTATTTTAAGTACTAAAAGAAGGAAACCTGTCAGTACAGAATTCAATATCCAGCAGAAACATTTTTCAAAAGTGAAGGTGAATTGACTTTCTCAAACAAACGCTGAGAGAGACCACCGACAGCAGTCTGGCATTAGAGAAAATGCTAAGGAAACTTCTTTAGGCCTCATGGAATAACAAAGTGTGTGGCCTGATATGTCTGGTTCATCACGTTGTAGCACGTGTCAGTTCTTCATTTCGTTTTTTACTTTATTATGTTATTTAAAATTTTTTTAAATTGATTTTGAGAGAGAGAAAGAGAGAGAGAGAGAGAGAGAGAAAGATATCAATGTGAGAGAGATACATTGCTCAGTTGCCTCCCATATGTGCCCAAACTGGGGGGATCAAACCTATAACCTAGGTATGTACTCTGGGAATCAAACCTGAGACCTTCCAGTGCATGGGACGATGCTCTAATCAACCGAGCCACACCAGCCAGAGCAAGAGGATCTTTTAGAAAAACAAACAAGAGAGGCCCTGGCCAGGTAACTCGGTTGGTTAGAGCATAATTCCGATATGCCAAGGTTGTGGTATTGATCCCGGTCAGGGCACACACAAGTAACCAATGAATGCATAAATAAGTGGAACAACAAATTGATGTTTCTCTCTCTAAAATAACAGATTTAAACACACACACACACACACACACACACACACACACACACACACACGAGAATCTTAAAGCTGATACTGAGTAGTTATATCAGGATTTACATCAAATTGGAAGGTCATCTTTCCTAGGTTGTCTAAGTGTCTCCCAATACGCCCTGACTCTCAAGCACATGACACAACTGTCATTAATTACTTGTTAAATGAATGCCTTCCTTTCTAGGACAGGGGCTGAGTCTTCTTGCTCAGCGCTGTATGGCAGGGCCTGGTCAGTGCCTGGCCTGCAGTAGGTGCTTATCAAGTATCGCCAAGTGAATAAAATAATACATGGAAAGAAGCGGGGGGCAGGCTTGTCCCCTGGCCCAACGGTTCCTGTGTCTTCAACAGTAACAGGCACAAGGCATACTCACTGTCAAAGAGGATGATCCGGCCATCGCCACCACAGAGCTGAGTTTGATCCCCGAAGCAGACGCTGTTGCACTCAGTACTGGCTACCTCCCCATACTTCCAGTAATCCGGATTGTTTCCACAGAAGCAAGCATAGCCTGACTCCATGCCAGCAAACTGCCACAATAGAGAAGCAGGACTTGCTAAGTGTCAATCAGGGATGTCAAGTGAACCGAAGGATCCTGGCAAGGTTGGTCCCCAGAAGGCAACCAGCCTCATCTTCCCAGCCCACCCTTGCCCTGGGACCTCTCCTTGTCCCATTCTTACAACCGGTCATTACACACTGAGGGAGGGAAGAGAAAGAAAGAAAAGGAAAGGGAAGGAAGGAAATGAAACAACTTAATTTTCTTATTTTTTATATAACAAACAATAGCGTTATTGAATCTTAATGGCCAACGAATGAATTTCAGATAGATGAATGGATAGGAAGAAAAGAAAATATTTTGGACTGGTGTCCAGGCTGGGCCCCTAAATTTATCAAGGAAGCAACAACTACCTTGGCTTATTCCCAGATCGCCCATAGAGCCAGAGATGTTCCTGCTCATAACATACACGGGCACAAGGAAATATATAACTCTGTCAGAAGTCAGATAGGAATGCAGATATTGGGGTTTTCCAGTCTTTGGACAAGAGAACTGCCTCATACTCCTCATTCCCAAGCCCCACTCTTCCTCCAACCTGTCCTTGGCAGAAAAATAGAGTTGTATGGCTTCACAGGTTATATTTCAAAAACGTATATATATTTTAAAGTTATTTTTACATCTTTACCTGTTTCTATAGATATATAGCCACAGAGCAGTTACCTTGAACCTCTGACTCCGACAAAAGCTGATGCAGGTTTGTATGGTAAGTTTGTTAGATGTTTTACTGGCGCCAGTTAGAGGAGGTGGGTTTCCATGATCCTTGTAGCAGCCAAGGTTTCCAGGCACTGGAGGAAAAAGAAAAACAAAAGAATTTCACAACATCTGGCTGTGAAACAACAAAAGGAAAAGTGTTTTGTGCCAGGTACTTTCATCTCAGCCAATATTTCCACTCCTAAGGCACAATAAATAACAAGCAGCAAACTTTAAAAATGGAAGCCTAGTGTCTTCTGCTAAACGCCATGCTTTTGTTTTATTTTGAAGAGTATAAACATCCCATATAACTAACCCTATGAAATTTTTTACCTGTTCACTACTGATAGAATTTAGTACTGAAGAGAACTAGAAATACTTTCCTGAAAATAGAAGCTATAGTATATAAATTGTTCCAGAATCACTAGAGAGCAGGAAAATCCCTTGAAAGCCCACCGTCCTATGCCTTGTGCCTCCCCTTGTTCCTTAAAAAGCTCCACTCTCTCAGAAAAGCAAAGGAAAACCTATTTTTAGGTGAGGATTAACAAATAAACAAACAAAAAAAAATGTATGCTGTTTCAAGTCACTACGTTTTGGGGTAATTTGTTAGACAGAAAGAGCTAACTGCCCTAACCAGTTTGGCTCAGTGGATAGAGCATCGGCTGGGGACTCAAGGGTCCCAGGTTCGATTCTGGTCAAGGGCATATGCCTGGATTGTGGGCTCAGTCCAATGTGCAGGAGGCAACCAATCAATGATTCCCTCTCATCACTGATGTTTCTATCTCTCTCTTCCTCTCCTTTCCTCTCTGAAATCAATAAAAATATATTAAAAAAAAAAAAAAAAGAAAGAGCTAACTAATCCACCTATATAATACATACTAAATATATGTATATTGAATGAAGGAATTAATTTATTGTGGCCCATGCAAAAATCAACATCTGTGTTATTAATTTACGAATCACTCCACTATCATATGACGCTCTTCCCTACTTTCTCTATTTGGTTCCTCACAGCTTATAGAACTGAGTTATAATAAGACATGAATGAGGCCTGGTCCTAGAAGCACTTTTAGGTCAGTTAAGAGTGATATGTTTTCAACTCCAAAGTAAGCCACAAAGACTCTTAGAAAGCACTTTTCCTTTATGTTTAAGGCTGGAAAACAGCATGGTCCAGTTTAATAAGCTTTATATCCACATTAGTCTTCTGACATCTAAAAATATACACATATGTATATATGTACACACACACACACTTAATTTCTGCCATCATCTACCTCTCACCAGCTCATTTTAAATTGGCAGGAAGTATCTCTGCTAACCCAAAAAGTCACCCTTCCCCCTCTAAGCCAAGTGGTTACCCTTCTTCTTTACGTCACATATGGTTCAAATATAACAAATGTGGCTCACCACACAAATGCTAAAGTGCATCTTTCGGAAACAAACCAAGTCTCTATAGTAGCAAATGTAAACAGAAAAACTCTGGGCAGTAGAAGCCTGGTGTTCAGGGGGCCTGGCTTGGGAATGGCTGGGTTTTAGAGTTTAAACAAATGCAGTGAGTCAAGCATCTCTAGCAGGGAGCGTATCACACTAGCCAAGTTAAAGGGACCTCGCATATGGAAACCCAAGCCATGCACTTAATGATTCTTAGTAAGAACTACTTGATCATGATCATTCTGGTCATTTACTTTGATTTTTGTCTCATTTAGTCCATTATGCTCACCAGTAAGCATGTTATTAGGTATCAGTTATAGAGAGCCCAAGGCACATAACCATAAATGTGAAGATTAGACATAAACAAGGCCATGGGTTGCATTAATGCAGCTGGAACCTATTCACAACAATTTGGCGAGCAAACCCAGGCAGCTCATGTTCCACTGAAGCAGTGAGGTCCCAAAACACATCCTGAGGCAGATCACTGGAAATCAGATCACAGCACGTTGTTGCTCCATCCATCTGAATATCAATGGCCTGAGGTATCACCCTTGCCGTCCAAGTTAATCACTTGCTGGACACTGTCAATTCTACCAGACATCTGTCCATGTCTCTCTATCCCCACTGCCACTTCCCCAGTTTAGAACACCTTCTCCTCCCTCTCAGTTTGCTGCTTCAGCCTCCTATTCCATCCCCATTTCTAGGCTCACCCTACTCTAATCTAATTCGTCAATGGCAACCAGAATAGTCTTTACAGTACATTCCAGGCAGAAGTAGTGGCACGGCAGAGGCCTAACACAGAAGTAGTGGCACGGCAGAGGCCTAACACAAGGCCTTGCAGGAACAAAAAGAAGCGAGTATGACCAGTGACACAGAGAGAAAAGTAATAGGAGCTGGAGAGCGATGCTTAAAGCTGGGGCCCTGTTAAAACCCTCGAAGATCCCTGGCTACCCCCCAAGGTGAAGTCCAAACTCTCTCCCATGTTACACAGGGTCTTGCCCCCTCTGTGCTGCTCCCCTTCCCCATCAGGATGACCCCTCTACCCTGGGCTCACACTGTATCTGTAGGTCAAAATAAATCATAGTGTATTTGCAAGTTTCCCAACTGCACACTGCACTCTGGCCTCTGGACTTTTGCACATGTTATTCCCTCTGCTTGGAATATTCTTCCCTACTTAAGATCGCAGCCTGAGCATCATTTTTCCTGGGAAGCCCCATGGCCCTCCTTTTATTCCCCCCACCCCCACAAAAAAAGGTTATATGCCCCTGCTGTATAATCCTATAGCAGCCTATGCTGAACTTGATTCTGAACATCTGTTTATGTGTCTCTCTCCCCAATTACCCAGGAACCACTTAAGCGTAGGACTATCTTTCGCACACCATTGTATTCCCAGGGCCTGGCATGGTCCTGGTCACATGGCAGGTGCTCTGAAATTGTGTTAAATGAACAAATGTTCTGTGTTGCCAGCTAAAATCATGGAGTGAGTGGGTAAAGGCACTTCTTAGGCAGCAGTGAATGAAGAGAGCAGAGCAGAAGGGAAGAGCAGAGCTGATCTGTAACAACATTAACTTAAAGCGAGTAACCGTTGGTTTTGAGACCTGCCTGCTCACTGTCCTCTTTGGCAACCTAGAAATACCATTTTAGATAACTGAGTTTACCACGAAGGTTAACTTTAATACTTAAAATTTTATCTTTATCATTTTGGATGAAACCTTTCTAAAATGCATTAACTTTTTTTTTAAAAAACAAACAAACAACAACACACAAAAAATACCAAAAACTTTAACTTACTTTAACCTACTTTAAATTTTCTTGAGATCATCAAATGTACTTCACCAAATGGCCCCAGACTGGTGTGCTATTTCCTCCCCCCCGCCCCCCCCCCCCCCCCCCCGCCCCACCAAAGGGTGGAACCTCTCTCCGAAGAGCCCAGCCTAGCCCCTAAGCAATGCTATTCTCCCAGCAGGCCCCAGGAGCCAGCCTCGGTGTGTCTCAGTGATGTCCACAGGCTCCTCTCCCTGGAGAGTCAGCAGCCCCAGCCCTTCCAACCTCGGGCTCCCAGGCCGAGTGTGCTCACTTACGGGTCCTTTCCTCTAAGGCAGTGGTTCTCAACCTTTCTAATGCCGCGACCCTTTAATACAGGTCCTCATGTTGTGGTGACCCCCAACCATAAAATTATTTTCGTTGCTACTTGATAACTGTTATTTTGCTACTGTTATGAATCGTAATGTAAATATCTGTGTTTTCCGATGGTCTTAGGCGACCCTGCTAGCGGTTCTCAACCTGTGGGTGGCGACATGAGAAAGGTTTAGAACCGCTGCTCTAAGGCAATCTTGTGGAGACCGGGGCTTCCCCATGGCCCGGCTCAATTTGATTTCAATGAACTTGGCTCAGAGTAGCCCAGCCAAGGCCCAAGAGCCAAATCTGGTCCCAGAGGGCCGACACTGGTTCTGAAGACCCAACCCTAGACCCTGAGACACCAACCTAGAGCTGAACAGCCAAAGCCAGTCCCGAAGGGTGGAACCCACCCAAGAGCCAAGCCCAGACCTGAACAGCTGTAGCCAGTCGCGAAGGGCGGAGCCTCGCCTTTCCAAGTTCAGTTTTATCAACAGTAGAATGAGGAACAATACAGGCCTCAAGGGAGAATTAAAAGAAGATAATGTAAATAAAGTAAACACTACAAGACCTGGCAAGATAGTATGTGCTGAATAAATAGTGTTTATTATCATTATATGGAATAAAGCTTTCATCATTCACTACACAAACAGGAACAACTTGCTTAGTAATAGAAACATAAAACAGCGTTGAATTAAAAGACAAAAATCAAAGGCAGCCACCTCAGAAAACTGGGTTTGGTTCCAGATATTCAAATGTTCATCTCTTACATTTATCTGGCTAGCATACAATGTGCTTTCATGTAAGCATCTTGCATGAAACCCATAGCCCTTCCGGAAGGCAGGACAGGTGATGTCATTGCTGTGTGACAGAGAAGAAACCAGTGAGGTTAAGGGTTTTGGGGTTGGGGGGGGTGGCATACAAGATGGAAATGGAGAGCAGAGTGGCGCTCTAGGGGCGCCGATTCTCACACCATGGTTGGTTTTTTTCTGGTGTCCCTGGCCCTTTTCCTGATAGGCCCAGTCTGGGGAGCTAAATGAAAATCACTCCCTGAGATTAAAGATAGAATTCGCAAACACATTAGTCCCTCAACGCTCTGTGCACAAGGCCAGCCTCTGAGACATGCAGCCTCCACGTGGTGCCACTGCCTCTGAGTCGCACTGGAAACTGTGGCTCCAAGTCTCCCCGGAGAAGACACGTCATGGAGTCTTCAAAAGCATTACTGGTCAACTGAGTGGATTTCCAGGCTGTAACCCACCCTCAGCTCTTCCCAGAAGCAGAGAGGAAAACTCCATTTGAAAAAGGATATTTGTTCTCAAATTCCTTCTCATTTCCAAGACCACTTTAAAGTCCTGTGGCTCAGTCATGCATTTTTCGTCTTACCAAAGAGGCCTCATCACTTTCAATTTTTAAAAAATCATCTTAAGATACACATGAACCCCTTGTTTATCATAGTTGATGCTTTAAAACTCATGACGGTTAATTACCAACATTCTCTTCAGATGTTCAGAGTTCCTGACAGACACTAGTTTTAGAGGTGGCTGAGGGAGATGGCCCTCTATTCAGATTAACCCAGGAGCTACTACTGTTCTTTGACTATCACCAGGGACTGTTAGGAAGCAACCAGGCAGGCTTATTCAACACCTGCTACATTCGGCTATAACAGTGGCCTCACTGGGAAGGTGCTACACGCATCTCCATGGGGCTTCCACAGCTGAAGACCACCTATTGCCCACACACCTTCCCAGAGATCCTGCTCCCACAACGGCTGCTCGATGGGGACAGCCTACAGGACCCACGCCTTTGGCCACGGCTTACTCCCACTGGGGCCACCAGATTTCTCTCCCAGGAAGCTGGAACTGGGATTCCAGTTAATGAATTGTAGGCACTGGATTTATAGGGTTCTGTCAAGTGGGAGTAAGGCGACCAGCCATGTTTGAGCCATGGGAGTTGATGGGTGAGCTGATTCTGTTGGTACACAAACAGGAAGAAGGATGAATGCCATGCTGAGAGAGAGGCAGAGGTGGGAGGCCATGCGGCCCTAGAGAGAACTGGCAAGAGTGGAAACTTTCTTCCCAGGTTCTTGGGACTCTGGGGTTGAGTTTTATGATATACTCCCAATGTTCCTTCCAATAAATCCCTTTTGCTCAAGTCAGCTTGAGGGAGGTTCTATTCCTGGCAATCAAACAATTCCTAACAAAGACATAAAGCATACCCATTATGGTAAAAGCTCAATATGAATATGCATCTTCAGATGGTAATTTGCATAAGAAGAAGTCCTGACTGTTACTATGTTTTCTATTCCAGTGCTCTGGCCAGATCTGGGACATTTAAGAAACTAAAAGTGCCCTAGCTGGTTTGGCTCAGTGGACAGAGCGTCAGCCTGCGGACTGAAGGGTCCCGGGTTCGATTCCAGTCAAGGGTACATGCCTGGGTTGTGGGCTCGGTTCCCAGTAGGGGGCCTGCAGGAGGCAGCGGTTAAATGATTCTCTCTCATCATTGATGTTTCTCTCTCTTTTTCCTTCTCCCTTCCTCTCTGAAATCAATAAAATATATTTTTTTAAAAAGAGAAAGAAACTAACAGCAAAGTTTTTGTCCAATGTTTTAGAAAACTCTTTCCTGGGTCTACAAAATATCTATTATTTTTGCTTATAAGTAAAATCTGCTTCTTCAGAAATGATGCAGTGACTCTGCTTATTTTAAATGTCATTTAACCTGTGTGGCAGAGCCCATCTCCTGCCCCAGGCACTCAGCATTGGTGCCTCGGTGGCAGATTTCTTCCTTCTGCGGTAGGCAGTTAGAAGGACATGAGCAGAGCAAGGAAGACAGACCAAGTACAGAAGGTCACCAGGGTGCAAAGCCCTGGGTGCCAACAACAGGCAAATCTGGGAAAACAAGAACCTCACTCCCAGGGTAACCTTTTCTCCCCCAGCATCTCACTGGTCATTCAGTTTGGACCCTTCCATAACCTTTCCTCCCCTGGCATGTCGCTAGTCACGTGGTAGACCCCCTTGGAGAAGGAACAAGGAGCCAAAGAGTGGCCTCATGCGCGTCCCACGTGGGCCCCTGCATGACCACTCCCTTAAGCATTAACCCCTGGAGATGATGTGTAGGCCTCAGTAGTGTTTCAGCTTGAAGCCAAGAAAAGCAGCAAAACCAGACAAGTGATGCCTCTTTGACTTACAATCCCCTGCCTTGGCCAACCAATCAGTGCAGACCACTACCCTGAAAGGACACACCTGGAAAGCTGATGAATATTCTATTGAGATCCTCCCCTGGGACTTCCCCTAAAATCCCCACCCTTTGGACCAGGACCCAGTGCGCTCAGCTCAGGAGCACCCTCGTGCCTTTCCCCTCCCCCTCCTTCTGCTCCCCAGGCTCTTCACCTTTCTCTTTCCTAAGCTCCAAGGGCCCTCTTTTGCCTCTGTGATTTGTTTCCAGAGCCCATTTCTTCTATCTCTGTGACTCTCTAAATAAACTTTCTCTTATAGTTGGAGTCTTAGCTCTGAATTCTTTCCCAGCCAGACCTCAAGTACTGACGTTGCTGAACCAAGGTTTGGTCTGACCCCAGTGGCCAAACACCTGATGCCATTCTCACCTCCAACACTTCCATAGGGACAAGGACTAAGTACACACACGGTTCTGCTGCTTGAGTCCTATCAGGGGACCAATCATTTAGAATACTTCCATCAGAGAATCAATGGGGTAAGTGTAGATTCATCCACACGCTCAGCCTGTGACCATAAGCATACCCCACCCTGTCCATCTAAAGCCATTCCAAATCTGCCACCTGCCATCTTGGTCCAAGTCCTATCACAATACGGCCCCCCTTGCCTCTATACATTTATTTCTGAACAACTCTCCTTTCAGTCACTCTGAATCTTCAAGCAGCCCCCCACATGTGTCTCTGAGTCTATAATAACTCACTCAAATAAATAAGTAAACAGCCTTTTCTCCTCTATGAAATTTTAACTGTAGGGGAAGGGAGTAAGAGTTCCTAAGGATCCTGACTCCACGGATGTGTCACAGCAGTAGTTCTCTTCTGGTGGTAGTTCCTCTCCGAGATGTAATTTCTGGTTATTTAATGTGGTAGACAGTCTCCAAAGAAGGCTCTAATAATCCGCCCCCCCCCCCCATACATGTGTGTCATTCCCTACTTAAATAGTTGGAATCAGTTTCACCTACTTGTGAGTCTAAGCTGGCCTTTTAACTTCCTCTGACCAATAAAATCCAAGGTAGACTTCTGAGGACTTGAGAGGACAGGTAGCTTCTGCATCCTCTTCCTTGGAAGCAAGCTACCCCAGAAGAGATCTGACTATGCTGCGGAAAAGCGTGGTCACCAGGGAGAATCCTGAAGCCATCCTCAATGTCCTGGCCCCAGCAGAGCACCCAGCTGAATGCAGCCACCTGATGGAACCCACAGGAGAGTAGCAGAGGAGCAGCCGGGCCGAAACTCAGCCAACCCACAGAGTCAGGAGAAATGATAAGCTGTTGTTGTTTTAAGCCACTAGGGTTTGGGGGTGGCTTCTTAGGCAGTAACAGACACCTTACTTGACAAAAGGTCAGTCCAAGTTCAAGAGGAATGATACAGCTGCGTCTCTGGGAAGAAGAGCTCAGTTTGTTGACTGGAACTTTTTTCGCAGGGACACCACAAATACCCGAGGCAACGAACCACAGGGTCATCTTTTACTTTTTCTGCTGTTTCATCCCTTATATATTGCACTTGTCATCAAGTTCAGTCTTCTTCCTAAATGCATCTTGGATTTAACCCTTCCTGACTTATCTCACTGCTGCTATCATTGCTCAGGCCCTTATCCCTTGGATTTAGAAATATATATCCATCCTCTCTTCCCCAAACTTCCTCCCCCTGATCCACCCTATAAATGTACTCTGGGCTCATCTTCCTAAACTAGGGCTTTCAGTATGTCAGTTTCCCTCGAATCAACTCTGACTTTCAAGGTCTGATCTGGTTCCTCTCTGTCCACTCTTCTACTTGGGCAGCTCGGTTCCCAACCCACAAGCACACCAATCCTGTGACCTTCCTCCAAGTCTGTGTCAGGTTCCATCTGCCCCATCCAGCTCCATCTGCCTTTCTCCATGAGGACGCCTCCAATTTCCACAACCCATCCTGGGCCCTTTCATCTTCAAAAACTCACAGCACACTAACTCATAATTCAAACTTATTTATATAACTGGTGGGCTGGTGTCCAATTTTCTCCTATGTTTATAACTCAGATTCCTAATTACATCATAAGATTGAGGGCAGGGACTATTTCTTATGTTTACATACATTCCTTACAGGCAAGTGCTGGTGTAAAGATGTTCAGTAAAATCATCCTTAATGATCTACATGAGTTTCCCTTTTTAAGTGATTAGTATGCTTTACACAACTGCTTTAGAACATCTTAGAAATACATTATATATCTGTCACTGAGGAAAATGTCCATTTGGTTCAGAAAGCCTATGCTTTTTAACAGAAAGTTAAATAATGCCCACTGCCAAAAACAAAGACTAGTTGAGTAGATGCCATACCTGAAACCATAAAACGGCATTGTAGGGACAAATGCGGGACCTCTCGGGTTCCCGGAGTGCAATGGCACCACAGAGGCTGAGGCGCGCTCCTGAGCCCCCTGGTCAGTCAGGTATAAAAGGAATGGACAGAAATAGCACGCAGGTTAGGAATGACCTATTTAGGCTGACACACGCCAGTGGGAGTCTTTCCTTGGGGGAAGGCAGAGGCCACCACAATACCTGCCAGGACTTCCATGCCTACCATGTGCTGAAATCTGAGGACCGTGTATATTTTACTCATTAATCTTCAAAACAACCCTGGAAGGCATGGATGAAGAAACCAAGGCCCAGGGGAGAGTCGTTTGCCATAAACTATTAAATGATTAGTGATTCAAACCTAAGCTGGTGTGACTCTCAAGTCCATATACTTTTTACTAGTTTTCGTTTTCTTTCTTATTGGAAGACACATGATTTCACATCATCAAGAATACTTGTGAGCACCTGGTATGGCCTCCACTGTGCTAGGTGTTGTGGAAAATTGTTAATATGGCTTGACGGGGGAAAGCCCCCATAAATTCCATCAGCACCCCTCCATAAATAACATGCAACCCAAGTAAAATGAGGGTGCCTGCTATGTAAATACAGCTTTAAAAGAAATCCTTCAGTTTCCCATTCTGCCTTAAGCCTCTCCTTCACAGAAATTCCAGAGCTACCCCTGCTCCTATCTTTGAAAAATTTAGTCTAGTTGGGAAAACAAAACTACTCTTATAAAGCAAGAATAAACAACAACAACAACAACAAAACAAACAAACAGGATTCTGACAATGCTAACTTGGGCAGTCTAAAGGGTTCAATTAAAAACATTATATAATTGTAATAGAAAGAGAGGAGAGGTGAAAAAAATTAGTATGCATAATTTATATTATTAACGTTCACTTCAGTATTGCTTTGGCTATGGCCTAAGTTTGAGGTTTTGCTTTAGCTGTACAGTGTTAATGACGCACAGAGACGCTGTGTTTGTTTCAAGGTGAACTTCAGCTCATACAATGAAGACATGGAGAGACCCTGAGGCCTGGACAAGGCTGCTTGATGCAGTGTTTCATGCAAAGGCTCCGACTCTGGGGAGCCCCTTCCCGGCTGAGAACAGCTGGGCTGGGAACACCCGCGGAGACAGTCCAACATTCTACAGAGCCGCTCTGCTGTGCAACAAATGCTTCCTGGATACCATTGCAGCCTGCCTTACTCCTGGGGCTTGGGATTTCCCAAACCCAGAGAAGAAAAGAAAATGACTTAGAGCTAACAGCTTGAACTGCAGACCCTCTGTCGCCACTGAGTTAATCCTTCGGTTTCCACAATGTCAAAAAGGCAATCTTAATAATTCGGCATACTATCAGAATTTCAAACTCTAATTCCCAAACAATCCACAAAGAATATTCTCAGGAATGACCTCAACAGTAGCCTGGATCCATCCCAGGGTCCCTTTTTTTCACAGAAATAAAAGAAATGGGGCTTTTCTCGAGTACTGGAAAGAAAGGGCACTGGTCTTGCCATTAGGAATCCTAGATTCAAATCCTGTTTGGCTCAGAGCGTAATCCTCATCAAATCACTTAACCACTTTAGCCTCATTTTCTCATTTGAACAATGGGGCATGGGTGGTTGGAAGAGGACATACCACTTGCTTCATAGGACTGTTGAAAAAAAGATAAATAAGATAATGTGAATATAAATGCTTTGTACACAGTAGGTACTCAATAATAGCTAAAATAAAAGCTAAAACATACTAAAAATCAGTGTTGACATTAAAATGCAGAAAATGCTGACAGAAACAAAACATTTCCTATAACTGAGAGACCGCCTTGACCACCACTGCCCAAGTGCCCTTGGCTTTTTACCCAAACTCTGAACATAGCTTTAAAAACTCTTAGTAGGATGACAATTGGAAGTTTTCAAATCCTGGTTTTGGGGCTGCATTTTTGTAAGGAACAACAGACCTGTTTTAACAAAGGTCAGGGTGTTATTTAATTAAAAGGAACTTGAGCCTGTGAGGTCACTGGCTGAGACTGACCAGAGGTCCCATATTGCCCAGGTGCTAGCACTGGCATCCTGGTAGGGCTGGCCTGTGTGACTGATACAATCACTTGAGAACGTCTCACAGATTAAGAGGGAGAAGCCTTGCCCTCTTAATCTGTGAGATATGGAGACTTAAGAAACTATGGAGAAACGTCTCCTGACACTCCACACTCTCCTCAGCCTCATCACCATCTTCCTGGGTCAAGTCCAAGCTCCGGATCCAGACCATAAGGCCTCCCGTTATCTGGCCCCACCTAATTCTTCTCAGGCCTCATCTCCTGCCTTCCTTCTCAGCAACACTGGCTTTACTTGGGCATTCGAGTGTGCGCGCGTGTGCACACAAACTGTTCCCTCTGCCTCCAGTGTCCTCTCTGCTCCACCTGACCCTACCATCTAGAACTCAGCTACTAAAAAGCGTGGCCCTGCAGCTCCAGCATCCAGGGGCCTGTTAGAAACAGAGAGTCTCAAGTGTATCCCAGGCCTACTGAATCAGAATCTGCATCTGAGTAAGATCCCTGCTGACTGCATGGAACCTTAAAGTTGGAGAAGCCCCTCACTGAGACCCCAGTTCTTCCAGAAGCCCTCTTTGACACACAGTAGCCCCTGCCTCCCACCATGCCAGGGCAGCTGGCCCTTTTCAGTGCTGCCAACCTCTTGCTCATCTCACTTGTTATAGAGCATCTTGCATATACCCATCAGTTTATGTGTCTGCCTTCAGTTCTAGACCAGGGGCTCCTCCTACCCCAGGCTGCAGACCAACGCCATCCTTGTGTCCCCCATGTTGTATAAGGTCTAGCATATGGTTGGAGCTTAAAAAACATGTTATTTGTCACAGCCAATAACCTCTAGAGTCCTTATGATTTTAAACTTTAGTAACTAAGTTTAAATAACTATCTTTAATAACTAGCTTTAACTTTAATAACTAACTTAAATAAGTTTTAATAACCTTAATAATAGCTTTTTTAAAAATTGATTTTTAGAGAAAGAGGGAGAGGGAGAGAAAGAAACACTGTGAGCGTGAAACATCAATTGGCTGTCTCCTGCATGACCCTCCTGCATGATGGAGCCCGTATAGAGAATCTTACTGGCAACCTTCCCACACACCGGATGACACCCAACCAACTAAGCCACACCAGCCAGGGCCAAAGGACCACTTTGCAAAAAATAAAAAAAAATAAAAATTCTCATTTCATCTATTTCCCCCACCCCACCCACTCAGTTTTTGGGAGGCTGAACCATTTTAAAACAAATCCCAGATATAATATTATTTTAACCACAAATATTTCAGTATGTATCTATAATTTAAAAAAACTTTATTGTACCTAATACAATTAACAGTGATTCCTTAATATAATCTAATAGTCTGTATTCAAATTTTGTTAATTATTTCAAAGATTAATTTTTATAGTTGGGTTTATAGAAATCAGGTGAATGTTTGATAGTAAATAAAAAATAGCTCTCAGAGATGAAAGGTAAGTTTTTCATGCATGTGGCCCAAATCAGCTGTGTATGAAGAAAATTATATTAGCTTTTAATGCCATTTTCAGGTTCCTCCCCTGACTCACAACTAGATTATCTACTTTAAAAAACAACACTGTTATAAAGAACCAATAAGTAAAACAGCAAAGCAAGAGCAATGCTGAGGTCCATACAAGCATGTCCCTCAAGCAGTGAAATAAGCGGGAATTAGAATGGTGAGGAAGGTTTTTTACAAAAAAGAGATATGCAAACGACAGATTTTAAGCCAAATGATTTCCCCCGCAATAGTCAAACCAGCAGGACTTACAGATTTAGAGTGGACTCTAGAGGGATGATAAATTTGATAATGTTGGAATCTGCTTTTAAAACTGCATTTCTTTTGCCTGCGCTAAAAACTCGGGGATTCTGAGAAACACATCGGCAGAAGTGGTTTGAAGAGCAAATCCAATTACCGCAGAGGGTGCTCCTTGTAACGGTAAGTTCTGATTCGTGCTCTGTAGGTCAAGAGCACAGTTCAAATTTCTCTGTGCCCCCTTTTGAGTCACACTCCATCTCTGCCTCCCTGCTCGTTTTAGCTCCCTATGTAACACGCCAAGGGGCAGAGATTCCGGTCTTCACACAATGGCCCGCCATTCAACCACACTCTGCTTTGTCCCTAAACATTCATTCCCCCTGGCTCCTGCTGGGTCTGTTATATTCAGATATGAACTTTCCAGGAGTCTGATCATGTCACAGGCCTTTTCCTGTATGACAAGTTCAGTGCTAATCATGAATAGTGGGGCTTCACACAGAGGGTTAGTATTATTCATGAAAATTATGACTCCACATCCAGAAATAGGGCGAAACTGGCCTAAAATAGGCAGGCATGTACTCAGTTGAGTCCACTAAGGCAATTATTAAGGTCTCTTGCTGCAAATATCACAGGAGTCTTTCTCAACTATGCTAATCAGACACACTCGATGCACAATGTTCTGCCAGACTCAAGGTTTGAGCCTCAGCTTGGTGGGGAGCCCTGGTGCCCACAGGGTGAACGTAAGGCTTTTCCAAGGCACTCCCAACCCCCTCAAACTAGGTACTGCCCAGTGCTTAGTCCAAATTTCTGTAAGTCTCCCTACCCAGACCATTTCAAGGCCAGCGTTAGGAGCTTTGAGAGGGTTATCAAAGCGCCATACGAGAAGGAAATGATATTAAATTTTCCTTTTTTTGGAGCAACAAATATTGAATTAGAGGGGTACTACGTGGCTTGTACCTTTTTTTGCTCTAATTTCCTCTTCTGAACCTTAGTTTCAGTGACCACATTGAATCAGCTCCCATTGGCCCAAATTATATTTTATAAATGCAAGTTGAGGATTATCTTTCCAAACAAAAGTGCCCAGATTGAAAGCCCCCCTTTGCCATTCCTGAGAGAATGACATAGGCTGGTACTAAAAGACTATCTTTGTGTCGAACAAATGGACCGAGGAAAATCTGTTTTCCTCTCCTCCTGTCCCTTTCTTCTTTACATAACTAGGGCCAAATGAGATGTTTTTCATTTTAAAAATTTGATTAAGCAGACTGAGCAAAAGCCCTTTCTTCTGGTCTTTACTGTTCTCAGCTCTGGGACTGAAGACACACGCATGTTGGAAGGACAGTGAAACCACAGCCTAACTGCCAAGCAGGGGTGCCATTTAGAAGTTTAACGTATGAAAGGTGAGCACTGGGCCTGCAGCACCAATTTAGGGACCACCCTTTCCCCTTGAGGCATCAGAATCTGGACGGCTGCAGTGAGTATGAGTGTGGGGGTCCCAGGTTCCATGCAAACCATCCTATCACTCTATATACACAGGCTCCTGACCTGAGGAAGGAGGCAGGGCAAGGAGCAGGTTTAAATAACAAGGAAGAAGCTACTCAGGTAAAATGATTGTAAATGAGCTGTCCTGTTTCAGCTCTAGGAACCGAGAAACCCTGCCCCTTTGGCATATTTAAGAAGATATTATCAACAATACATTCGGAATCTCCTTATAGTACCATGTTTAGTTTTGGTTTCTGTACTTTAAATCTTTCTAGAATATTTTCTACTTTGTTTGAAAGTATCTTTCTAAGGTTCTCTGCCACATCATATATTTTCTGAGGGTCAGGGTATCTTCCTGCCTTTGTATCTTGGATATCATAAACACTAATTACAGGAATAAAGGAGCAAAACAGTTAGAAAACAGGCCTCCTAGTAAAAGACTAAAGAAACTGGGATGTTTTGGATTTTTTTTTTGTAGTAGAAAAGGACAAGTTGTAAGTTTTCATAAAAACGACAGGACCTCTAAATGCTAACGTGAGGAAAAAGTCTATCCCATTGGCTTTGGAAGGTATCTAATTAGATATTTACTGAATATCATGTTTCAGGGAACACAGCACATTAAATCCAAATAATAAGTAGTGTCATAACTTAGTTTCACTATCTTTATTCATTCTAAAAAAAAACAATTCATTCACAAAAGTACAAGGTACTTTCCCTGGGCTTGCTACTGAGCTATTGTTGCCATCTCTACCCATGAAAGAATAAGCATGAGGAAATTGAGTAGAAGTAAAAATTCTGGTTGAGTTTATCCATCAAGGAAATGGGATCCTGAGGGAACCAGGCACCCCCATTTCTGAAAAGCTCAACAAGAGAAGCAAAAATCCTCAGACAGGATGGCTTCTCCCTTCACCTGCTTCATGAAATCCAGCGACCTGAACTGCCTGCCCTCCGGCAGCAGCTTTCACTCTGCACTCTCAGTGTTCAGTGTCCTGAACCTCAGGGGGTGCGTGAGGGTCTTACTCTGGCAAGCAGGTATCTCGCAGTACTTCCAATAGACGCCGTCCTCCTGCTCTGCCACGTAGCACCAGGGGCTCACATCTCCATCTGGGTTTCTGTTGGGGAAAAGGACAGACCAGTAACGTTTTTGTCATTTGAAGCCAACAGGCTCATTGCTTTTCAGTTTTACCAAAAAGGAACGCTTCAGCTTCTGTTATTTTTCATAACTGGAATATACCTCAATGCCACCTCTTATGAAGAATAAATTGGTAATACCTTCCTCCTTCAACATATATTTCAGGGTATGGGAGCAGGAGGAGGTTGAGGGGTGAGCAAAGGAGATATATATTTACACAAATCCACTACAGTGTAACCGGGACAACTGACCACTGAACAAATCATGACAAACAGCACTGTGTAAACAGGCAATTCCCAATGCTGAGAGAGCACAGGTGCTCCCTCGATACTGTGGATAAGAATGTGAAGGACGCAAACGGTCAGGATGGCAATTTGGTAATTAAGAGTCAAAAGCCCTCAAAATATGCAAACCCCCTTTACTTGGCAATTTCTCCTTTAGTACTTTATTCTAAGGAAATCTTTACTTATAAAGATGTTCACCACAGCATTTTTATAATACAAAAAAGTTAGAAACAAAAATTAAGGACTGGTTAAATAAATATGTTATAGCCATATAAAGGAATGCTAGGCAGCTCGTTAAAATGTGTAGAGACACACTTTATTAATATGGAAAATTTACATATCATAGACTCCATTGACGAGCTTTCACCAGGATCAGTCTGGTCAACTTACGTTTCATAGAAATGGGTCCTTGGGGTGGTGAACACAATACAATATACAGATGATGTATTGTAGAACTGTACCCCTGAAACCGATATAATTTTATTAACTACTGTCACCCCAATAAATTCAATGTAAAAAATGGGTCCTATTCTTATCTTTAAACATGAATTTCTTAGCGAATTCTGAAGAAAACTAGGCCAAAGGGTTTCAATCAGAACCTAAAATCCTGTAATCCTGGTACCAACTGCTGATAATAGCAATAATATTTTTAAAAAATTAACTTCACATTTCTAAATTAATGGCTTGGAATGAATGCCGTTCAGGGTGTTCAACTCAGAGATGCCATGACAGTAACGGGCAACACTGCAGAACCAGAACAAAAAAGGGCAGGGGTTACTGGACACACAGAAAAGCCCGGCCTCTCTTCACTGCCTTCCAAGCTCCCTTTCTTTAGACTCAGAACACTGGAAACCTGACACTCTGGTTAGGCCGGAAACGGGCATAAAGACCCAACAGCCGGAGCTTTGGAGCAACCCCTATCAGGCTCGAGAGGGATAAGTCTATTGTGTGGCCCAGAAGATAAGCCGCCCTAAAGCACAAAGGGTCCTTTTATTTTTTGTGCCCAAAGGCAGGTGCCAGTGCCAATTCTGCTCTTCCCCGTCTCTCTGTCTTCCCTCTAATCCAGATAGGTCGAGCCCAGAAAAGTGCGTTCCCATCACTCGCCATCTCTCAGACATCCCAACTGTGATGGATCTGGAAACATCACACAAGACAAACAGTGTCGGATGTCAGCTGAGAAATCAAAGCAGGAGAACTTGTACAAAGCCCTGCTTTAAAAAGTATTTCACTGTCATTTTCCTCCCTCTATTCAGTGTTCAGCTTTGATGTAGTATTTGGTAAAGACCTTAGAAAAACAACTGTTTGTTATCAATGTCAAAATCATTCTGAAAAGCATCAGAATAGCTTAATAAAGAACAAGCAAATTCATCTTTGACTTCACTGCAGTGCTAAAAGCAAAAGGCCCAGACTCTCTGATGTGATAACAATCAACAATTTCAGCCTCTCTTTTTTGAAGTATACACTGGGAGATGAGGTCAGGGACATTCCATCAAGTCAATGCAGGGGAGGGCTGCAGCGGCCAGGGCTGAGGAAGGCGGACTCCCCTGGCTCTCTTAATGAATACTTACTAGTGCGTGTCTGGGAGCCTGTAGCGAGAACAGGGTGTTAATCTATGAGGAAAGATTTTTTTTTTCCATCTGAATGAAACCTAATTGGAAATTTCAAATTTACCTTAAAGTCAGACTTAGAAACAGGAGCTCTTCTGAGAAGACTTGCTTGATAGAAAGCAACAGAATCAGAACAAACCAGTGGCCCATTACCAAGAGATACTTTAGAACAAGAACATAAATATGTAAAAATCAAAAAAACAAACACTGGTTTCTCTTCCTAAACACTCTTCCCAACCCAACTATTCCTATGAATAGAAAAACTAGGGGAAGGGAATAAACCAGAAATGGAGTGCGGTTAAATTTTTAATTATGCAAAAAAAATTTTAATGAACATGCATAGCTTAAAAATAAATTGTAAAAGAATTACTTAATGAGCATTTGTAACTTTAACAATAAAATACAAAAGACAGCAAAATGTGAAGTAGCATTTATATAACTTGTTGCCTCTGGGAAGTGGGGCTTGGTGGGGAGGATTTGCCAGGAAAGAGGTAAAATGGGGGACTTTAAACAATATGTGCTTGTCGTTTTTGAAAAAAATTTTTTGAAAAAGCTCTTCATATTTTTATAGTAACAAACTAGAAACTAATGCAACACAACTGTGGGGAAATGGCCGGTCGGTACAAATTAGGGCAGAGGTGAAGGAAAGAGCTGAACGCCCGGGATAATGAACATGGACCACAGGCCTGGTTACTGCAAGACAACCACAAGGGTCCTAGAGTGTTAACAAAAATACATGGAGAGGGCAAAAGGTAAACAGTGTGGCCTATGCAATGCAGGGGACAAATATGTTGGCTCAGCTGGGTCAACACGCCATGGTTGAGACTCCAACTTACTGGTGGAACCGGGGACACTGTGTAGCTCAGGAATCACTTTTCCCTGTCAAGAGGCGGCCTTTGCACCTGTCCTAATAATAATTAAATTCAACACATTGCTGAACCATGAGTCACATTACCAGGATCTTGGGTATAAATAGCTAAAACAAAGCTATAACCAAAAGTCTTAGAATTTTGCTCTGGTCCCCACAGACCAGTAATTCTTTACTTGTTTTGGATCACTAACAACTGAGAATCTGATCAAAGTCATGGATCATCTCCCCAGAAAATTGCAAGTACACATTTGGAGCACCATGGGTCTCAGGTTAAGAGCTAGAGCCAGACAGGTGAAGAGCAAAGAAACACCTGTCTAGTGAAAGGAAGGAAACAGCACACATTTGATGGCTGCCGCTGCCCCCTAGAAAGGTTATCCTGGTCTGGCAAAAAGTGGATAATGCAGGGCAGCTTTTTTTTTTTTGCTCTGAAGCAGAGGGAGGTTTGGGCCACAGATGGTGCTTTTGCTTGACCACTACATTCACGGCAGCTTAAGAAGCTTTGCTGTCTGTGTGCCCACTGGTGGAAGGGCCAACTAAGAAAACCCTCCCAAAGAGACATCTAAGTGACCAGACAGAAAAGCAGAGCTCTGGGAACCAGTGTCAAAGCAGCCCAAGTGGAAAGAATGGTAGAAAAAAGGTACGAGAGAAAGATTTAAAAAACAGTAACAAGAAAGGCCTTCTGAGTTGGCCAAAAGGAGACAGAGACGCTTTCCCTAGTTGTGAGCAAGGCTGGAAAAGAGTGGAAGAGGAGACGAGATTTTTTTTTAAGTAGTGTGTGGCTTCATCTTACCTGCAATAGTTATGCTCGCCCAGGCCCCCTTCACCGTTGGGGTAATTCAGAGTGTTGTATGGATGCTGGAAAGTCTCGTTCCAGAACAGACATGGCTTCCCGCCTTGGAGTGCCGTCCAGTTCTGTGTCCCCCTGTAATCTGCACCATTGGTTGTGAAACATTCTAGGAGAAAGAAAAGACAGAGCAAGCTAATTTCTTGGCAACATCTATGGTCTCCTCCCTCTCTGGTTGATGTTTTATTTGTTTTGTTTGGACCAAGTTAGAAATGGATAGTGTCTTGCTAGGTCCTGGACACAGCAAGATTAACATCGCTGGGGTTGAGTACATCTGAATTGAGGTACCCTCCAAATGCTCGGCTCATCTTGGCACTGGTTTGTCTACACTAGAACATTTCCCCATAAAGTATACAAATTCCAACTAAGATGTAAACAGGGAGTTTAAATGTATTGAAGCCCATGAAGTGAACCGGGAAACCCCCAAGTCTGGGAACAGTTGGTAACAGCCCTCCACGAGGAATTCTGGGTGCTCGGAGGGGGTCACGGCTCTCGCCAGTGTCTCTGTGTGGTAACTAGAACCAGGTCACCAGCTGTAACTGAGCTCTCCCCTACAGTCTGAAAGGCTGCACTGACACTTGGGTTTAATAAGACCATCGGATACAGCAACGCTTTGGAATCCCAATCACACAAGCCCGGGAATGACTCACATTCCCTGGTAATGAAGAACAGTCCTCCCCACGCTGTTTGAGACAGAAGTGCAACAAAATAGTCAACAGCAGGGCGGAAGGGCCGAGCTGGCATTTTCTCTCACCTGTTTCTGAAATTCCTTCAAGACACACTGAACACGGTCTCGGGTCTAGTTTGTGAAATGGCAAAATCCTTGCAGGTGCAACAATGTGCTTCTGAATAAAATCTGCTTCTCAGACTTATTTTTTTGGGGGCGGGGATGGGAACTGAGGCTGATAGGATTTCCCCCCACATATTGCATGCATTAAATTCACAGAGGTTCATGAGAAAGACACAGTACAAAGAGCAATTTTTAAAAATTAGCTTAGTTGAAACTGACAGATAGAAACACTTCAAACACTTCTTTAAGATGTATCACTAGGAACCTGACAATCTGGGGGAGTCCCACTACCATTCTGAGCTTTATTTCTTCCCCTCCCCTGACATGCACTGACCTAGGACTTCCGATGTGAAGGACTCCTGTTGCAGTGCATGTGCCTGCTCCAGCCTACGCATGTGCACAATGTGAGCACGTCTATATTCTAGAAGATATTTCTTTTACTATTTAACAATCTCTCTTCCTGTACCCCTTTCGCCCACTCTCTGGGCTCTGTGTTTTATCTGGGATAGCACGGTTTTATGGAGAGCCAAAACAATCTGGAATTCTGGCTGCACAGAACACTCGAGTAATTTATCGTGTTTGTTGCGACATTCATGTGTTATGATGTGTGACTCTTCATGTAGCACCACAACCAAACCCTCAACCAGAGTCTGCAAAAATACAAAAGTTCAAAGGTAATTGAAGGAGGCAGCTCAGTGTAGCATAAAATGCAATGAACCAAGGAACTAAGCCCTGGCTTCTCGTCCTGGACCTGCTGCTGACCAGCTGTGCGACCTTGGACAAATCGCCATCATCCACATCACACTAATGCTTACAGAGCGTTTTACCGTGTGCCAAGCCCTGTTCTAAGTGCAATACAAATATCAACTCACCACCAAGCCAGTGGGCGGCTCCTTACTACTGCCATTTTACAGCCGGGGCAGCTGGGGCACTCACCACACCCCTACTGCCTCTAGCGGACCCCCCTCAGCACCGTCCTTGTTTTCCCCATCCTCTCCCTCACACCACCTCCCACTCAGCAGCAAAGCCTGTGGACTTTCTTAAACTATATGCCCTGAAGCCTACCCTCTCCCCTGCGTCTTGGGTGCCAGCACTTTGGTCCCGTTCGCCATCAGAGGACAGGACAGCCTTGTTCGGGTCTCACTGCTTCCACCTTTGGCTTCTGCAACCCCTTCTCCACGCAGTGCTCAGAGTTCTCAGGAAGACACAGCACTGGGAGCAAAACCCAAACCTTCGACCTTGTTGTCGGCAAAGCTTCCGTGACATGGCCCGGGGCCTCCCTCCTGCTACACCCCCAAGCTCTTCCCCTGGTCACTCGCTGTGCACCAGCCACACTGGTCTACTTTTAATTTCGTCGACACACCACATTATGTCCTGCCTGAAGTTTTATTCCCCTAATGCTTGCCATGACACTAGATGTTACCTCCTCAGAAAACCCTGCCCCAACATCACCACTCCTTTCTTCTGCCCTTAGTTTGTTTGCTAGAGAAAAAGAGAGGGGGGGAGAGTGAGGCTGTGTGCAGGGGTGTGTATATCACATCAGAGCCCCCGCCAAGGGTTAGAGAGAGACCTGGGAACCTGTATTTCTATAAACCTGCCCAGGTGACTCTTTTAATTAATCAGGTTTGAAAACCACTAGACTAGATGATTCTAAGAACATCAAGCCAATCTTTGCCAATTACTAGGATTTTAATTGCTGTGTGTTATTACATCTTCTTCTTCTATGAGCGGTTGAGGAGTGGCCCAGGAGCCAGAAATGCAGGCCTTAGCAATAGACAGCAGCCTGTAGGGTGGTGGGGTCAGTGTTCCCAGAGGCTCAGATGACTTGATCTGTAACACAAAGAGTGTGGCAGCCACCCACACAGGTGTCAATCCTCATGAATGGGGACGAGGTGGCACCTGAGAGAGGGAATGGGAAAGTGCACACTTGTCTGCTTTGTCTGTTTCTCCCAGGCCCAATCCAGCTCTCCTTACACCAGGGAAACTGAGGCAATGTACGAGATTGTCTGATTATCTTTTGAACAGACTTGCCCAGGGCATGTCGATTATAAAAAAGGGCAAGAAAAACAAACTTGAGTAATCTAGATCAAAGTTATGTGTGCATCTTGATTTCATCAGAATACTAGGGTGTGGTACTAGATAATGAGGACCCTGCCTCCCTTACTTTCTACTGCTATGAAACTGACATAAGTTTTGGCTAGACGGTCCAGGAGTAGCTGAAAGCAAAAAACAGAATAAAATATCACATGGCCAGCTACATATTTATGCATTTGGTGAAAGAGAATGAGCAAGGGCAATAGATCTAATCTCTAGGGTGTTATTCATTAATTCATTCAACAAAGATATATTCAACACCTACTATGTGCCTTGCACTGCTCACAGCACGGGGAAGGCAGTGGTACCCAGCTTTCTCTCACCCCAACACAGCTGAGGCTGTAAGATACTCTCCTGTCTTTCATAATGGCTCCCCAGGAGCAGTGAGTCCCATGATTGTATCGAGGAAGGTTATCAGGTCTAGACTAGAGAAAGGACCGTTCAGGAAGGGTAGGGGTCCTCTACACACGTAGCACATACTGAGATTCACTGGAATACAGAGGAAGTGACACCAGTTAAGTACCTTACACTGTGTGGTTTCAGGAAACCACCTGGACATTTTGGGCCTCCGTTTCTTCCCCTGTGAAATGAGGGGATTTGAACTACATGGTCTCAATGTCTCTTCACTCAAACTCTCATTTCACACAAATTCTAACAAAATAGTACGGAGGTTCAAAAGTCTGGGGTGATGTGACTAAAATGGATTGAGAGCTCAAAATCTCTTCCAGGCTTAAAATTCTCTAATTCTACACGTTTCTCTAATGGAAGTGAGAATTCCATGGTAAAAAAACTCACCTCCCAGGTGGGCTCTCCCTCTGAAAAGGCACCTAAGCACTCTTTTTACTTAGAAGGAACTCCTTCAACAAATAAATTTCAAGGAAAAAAGAAAAAGAGGGGAAACCTGTAGGTTATTAGAGACTCAAGAGACACATCACCTGAACATCGCTTAGATCCTGATTTGAACTATAAAACACACTGACGAGACAACCAGGGAAATCTGAACATTGACTGGCTAGATATTTGATAATATCAAGGAATTATTGCTAATTTTTCTAGGTATAATAAGGGTAATAGTGCCATTACTATGTTTTTGAAGAGTTTTTATTATTTAGGGATACATATTGAAATATTTACAGATGAGATGATATATGAGATTTGTTATAGAATATTCTAGTTGAAGGAATGAAAGGGATACAAATGAAATAATATTGGCCATGGATAATCATCATGGACGCTGAGAGATGGACACATGAGATTACCTTACACTCTTCTATTTTTGAATATGTTCTAAATTTCCCATAATAAACATATTTTAAAGGACATCTTGAAAATAGTTATTAACATGTTGTTTTACAATTTACTACCTTAGTTTCTCTTTATAAAATTGATTTGAGAGAGAGAGAGAGGAAAGGATAGGGAGAGGGAGAGAGAGAAACATCGATCAGATTCGACTGCCTCCTGCAGGCCCCCTACCGGGGATATAGAGCTGCAACCGGAGGCACCTGCCCTGATGGGGAATCAAACCAGCAACCTTTTGGTGCATGGGATGACGCTCAACTAACTGAGCCACACTGGCCAGGGCTACCTTAGTTTCTTTTCAAGAACTATAAACAAACTCAATCAGTCATAAATTCAGTGATCTAAAAGCAAGATAGACATTCACATATCATGTCCTTGGACTACATATTAACAGTTCAAATGACCATAGACCACGCTGTACTTGTGCCCAAAGTAGAATTACCCACAAAAATAATCACTGTAATTTTTAAGTTACCAGTAGTTTCTTCATTAAAATATCTTTTAGGTCTTCTTTTCATTCAAGAAAACAGTGTCATTAATAACAGTAACAGGAAAAAGACCATGCTTCTCAAAGTTATTTTAACTAAAAAATTTATACTTTTGGCCCTGGCAGGAGTGGCTCAGTTGGTTGGATACTGTCTCAGGTACCAAGGGGTTGCCAGTTCGATTCCTGGTCACGGTACATGCCCAGGTTTTGGGCTCAATCTCCAGTGGGGGGCATGCAGAAGGCAGCTGATGGATGTGTCATTCTCACATTGATGTTTCTCGCTCCCTCTCCCTTCCTCTCTCTCAAAAAATCTTAAAAAAAACATACTTTGGAAGAGAACTCAAGGTTTATCTCTTTGAATCTGCAGTTTACTCATCTCTGTTAACAGATGAACTATTTAATTACTTAAATGGCTATTCCAAGAAAAACTGAACCAACGGTAAGCATAAAACTAGAGGTTTAAAATCAGAAGGCCCATGAAAACACTTCAGACAGGGGTGCTTATTATTTGTTATATAAAAATTTGAAAAACAATTATCAAGGCAGAGAGGCCCATAATGCAGTGCTGCTTGGGTACAACTCTTTTCTCATCTGGCTCTCATCTTGAATATGCTTCACTTCGACCCAGGCAGGACCCACTGGACACGGTCATCACTGTGAAGTGCAAGTGGATTTGCCAGGAATAGTGACCATGAATATGCAGTAGTACTTGAGGAACTTATGGCTACCATTTAGGATGTTATAAACACACACAATCATCAAATTGAAAAACAAAAGGCAGCTTTTGAGAAAGAATCTAGCTGTATAACATATACAGGGAGATTAGGCCAACCCTTGGTTAAAGAATGGACTCAGCAGAACTCTAATTAACTAACTTCATTAATTAACCATGGATTTTACTGCCAATGCCACCAGAACACTTTCTGTCACTTTGGTGATGGTACCGCTCTTGATATATATTTGAGTACAAATAGATCCACTTCAATTTTGGAAAAAAAAATTCACCCTAAAAATAGCTTACACCTAAAGAAGCTGGAACCATAGATGTTTTAAAGCTCCAAGTCCAATTTCTGATGGACAATAACTTAGTGCACTGTAAGTCAACTCTGAAGGAAACAAAAAAGTAGACAAAAAATGGAGCACTTTGCAAGCACAAAAGCTAGAATAGTTAGCACTGCACTCCTATAGAAACCAGGGCCTTTACAATTAGCCCCACAGCACCTGCTGCCCCAGCTCTTGTAAGACTTGATCCCCTGGAACTGTAATTGCCTGAGAAGCACCTCGCCCTGCTTCCACTAGCCTGTGAGTTTCTTGAGCATCTCACTCATCTTTGTATCCTCAACAACTACAGACCACACAGACCGTACCGGGCAAATGATAGCTTAGCGAGGGAAGCAGGTGTAGGGAGCTAGAGGGTGGGGAAAAACACACCCATTACAGACATGTTCAGAGTGCCCCGTTTTCCTTACCAATTTATGTCTCTAGGCTAGTAATCATGACTTACCTAGCAATGACCTATGAGAAGTGCCAGGGAAGTTGATGTAAATCAAGCATTTGAAGGTAAAATACTTGCTATTTAAACAGGGGGTGGGGGTGGAGGGTGGGAGGGGGATCTGCTATTTAAAGAAAACCTATGGTGAAGCCATTTGTAATAGGGAATAATCAACCCCTTTGTAATGAATATCCATTTTTATATTCTGGGTTTGCTTTAAGCAGGAGACACCTGGCTTAAATCTACACTTTGCCTTACCATCTCTTGAGCAACCCAATTTCACACAGTTTGAAGCTTTCAATCAGTCTAAAAGGAGACAAAATAAACTGATAAAATAATCCAGCGTCTGGGCAAGTTCTATCAGTACTGCCTGGACTCTGTTTAATTTCAGAAGGCTAGAAATTTCCCCAATAGAGGTGTCCTGGAGGGCAGCCAATACTCCATGGAAGCCAGCCTCTGGGCTAGTCAGCTTCCCTTGGTTGATAGGAGATGGCAAATAATACTCGCATTCTTGGGTGCAGAGCTGACTGCCAGGAAGACAGCGTATCTCCAAAGCCTGTCTTTAAAGTAAAACCTAAAGCAACGAAGTTGTAGTCTTCTATGAAATGGCACAGGGATGAGTCCTAGTCAGAGATTTGGGGAATGCAGCAGGCATTGGCTAAGCACTTGTTAGTTGGTTTCAAGATAAAAATGACTTAAGTGACAGGTTCAAAGTTCTGACCAGGGAGACAGTTTGGGGCAGAAGGGAAGACTCAGTTGTACCAATGACCTATAAAGAGGAACAAGCAGTGCCGTCATCTCTAGCCACCCACAGCAAGAAGGGCAGCGATGGCCAACAACTTGATTTGACACTCAAAGGTTTAAAGTTTCATGTAATGTTTCATGGCTGTGGAGGAGGGTTGCCAGGTTTAGCAAATGAAAATACAGGATGCCCAGTTAAATCTGAATTTTAGATAAACAACAAATCATTTCTAAAGATATTTAAGTTTTCATTGCATGAGACAGACTTAAAAAAAAACACAGATTCATTGTTTACATGAAATTCAAATTTAACTGAGTGTCCTGCCTTTACTCTGGCAATCTCAGTCTAGAGAGCAGAAACATGCAGTGAATCACAGATCTTATTCCATCAAGATTTTTGAAACACTGTTCACAGAAATGCTTAAGGAGCTTAATATGGATAATGAAGAATCTACTTTCTCTTCTTTTCTATCTCTAAAATAGATTTTTATTGATTTCAGAGAGAAATGGAGGAGATAGAAACATCAATGATGAAAGAGAATTATTGATCGGCTGCCTCCTACACACCCCATATTGGGGATGGAGCCTACAACCTGGGTTTATGCCCTGACTGGGAATCAAACTGTGACCTCCTTGTTAGTAGGTCGATGCTTCATTTGCCACGCTGGCCAGGCAAATGAAGAATCTACTTTCTTGAGTGAAAAACATTGATCAGAGTTGCCTACTCCTGGGCCACAGTGAAGGGAAGGACAAAATAATAATACAGTTAGGACAGGGTTAACACTCCTGACATTTTGGCCTGGATAATTCTTTGTTGTGGGGCTATCCCGTGCATTGTAGGACGTTGAGCAGCACCCCTGGCCTCTCCCTGCTAGATGCCAGTAGCACTCCCCATCCGACCCTGAGCTGTGACAACCAAAAATGTCTGCAGATAGTGCCAAATGTCCCCTGGGAGCAAAACCTCCTCTAGTTGGTTTAAACCACTGAATTAGAAGAAATGGTCAGATAAACAGGAAGTGTCATATCCATTAACCAGTGGTCATATAAAAGATTCTTCTCAAGGGAGAGATTTTCAGCTTGCCCCAGGTCCCTTCAAGCCCCTCACGAGGAGGAGAAGGCCTAGTCTGTCAGCTAAGACAATCAGAAACCCTTCGTCTGCCAGAAGCGCTCAGGAAGAACCTTTGGCGAGCCAAGCCAATGGAGCTGTGCATGGCAGTGCACACATCACAGCAAGCAGGGCGTCGCACCCAGCCTTTGAAGACGTTCCTTTTAAGTTAACCTCCCTCCCAACTAAACTTTTTCCAAATCTCTTCCTGCCATTTGGAAGTTGAGTGATTCTCAGCTGAAAAGGCCTGTATATACGAGGTGCAGATGGCAGCAGTTACAGCCCTCACCAGATGCTGCAGTCTCTAATTTGATTGAAAGGATATAATTAGACAACAGAAACACTTTAATGAAAGAGCAAAACATGGAGGGAGGGAAGGATTGAAGGCCCTTAACTGATGCCAAAACACCCACCAGTAATAGAGGCTTTGAGTCTGGGGAAAGGGAAGGGGAAAACCCCTTAAAAGGACAGTCCCCATCCTGTTTATTTCCCCATAGAAATAGGAATAGGGATTTTATTATTGTAGATTTCCACTGTATTTTATGTGGGAACAATCTGATTAAAACCAGAAGGGTCTTCGGAAGAACATCAAAGAAAAACAAATATGGCTTCTGTGGTCATTATTAAAAATATTTTTACCAGCCCAATAATTTTCTTTGAAGATGAATTTTTATAGATTGAACAGCAGCAAGTAATTTACATACTGTGATGGCATTGGTTAACAAGCCCTACTATTCTAGCAGAGAACTACTTAGTCGCCATATTTTCATCCAACTTCAGGACACCAAGGAGCAGGGACAGCCACTTAACATACGTTTGGGAGGTATACAGAAACCTTGTAGAGTGAGTCCTATATGCTGATGCTGCACCCATTCTGAGTCATCTTTAAAAGTTGTCCATGCTGTTTTTACTATTTGCTAGCTTTCAGACTTTGAGTGTGAGTAAACTGTTCTGGTTTTAACCAAGAATCTAACCAAACTGAAAAGAATCCAGCCCTCGAAGTCTGAAGTTGCTAATGTGGTGTGACACTGGGGTTTGGAAGTGGCTGCAGCCGCCTCAGCCCACTAGAAGCAAGGCCCCGCCCTTGTGGTAAACTGAACAATAAAAGTTTGAATGCTTTGGTTACTTGCCAGGGATTAAATCCGTGGCAAAAGAAACTAGACACTGGGCCCAGCAGAAGGACAGCCCTGAGGGGGTCCTGCTATCCCTGGGAGGGAGGGAGGGAGGGAGGCAGCCTTGCCTGTGAGATGGCCTAAAACCTTTTGTCTTCCTAGCACCCAGCTTCATTCCTCTAACCCTAACCCTCTTCAACCTGCTGCAAGTTCAGGCTAGGGAGAGGTTTACCTAGAAAGAAGTTTAAAAGGGGGTGGGGAGGGGGGTACTTTCTTAGAGGAGAAGGCACGTTTCTGTAGGGTAGCTGTTTTTGAGTAGTATGAATACCCTTATGACATTTCTACAATGTCCTCCTTCCTTTCCCTGGTCAGTCCAAATCCAGGGTAATAGCTCAGAGGTGATATTGACAGGAAGACACTGAAGGCAACAGAGAGACGGAAACACAGAGTAACCTTGAGCTGCTCCTCCTAGATCTGTGGTCGGCAAACTGTGGCTCGAGAGCCACATGCGGCTCTTTGGCCCCTTGAGTGTGGCTCTTCCACAAAATACCACGGCCTGGGCGAGTCTATTTTGAAGAAGTGGCGTTAGAAGAAGTTTAAGTTTAAAAAATTTGGCTCTCCAAAGAAATTTCAATCGTTGTACTGTTGATATTTGGCTCTGCTGACTAATGAGTTTGCCGACCACTGTCTAGATGAATACTTCCAGGTTCCAGCTGGATTTTCAAGGTCTACCAGAATATGGAAGGAATGCCATTGTTCCCACCCATTCAGGGACTGCACAGTGAGCCAGCCAGGAACAGGGGGCTTGAGGAGATCTCACTTCCAAACTTCCATAGGTAGTTTTATAAGGGACACTTTTATTCACTTCCTCCTCTGTTGTCCTTATTCAGGAGGCAAAAACTCAGACAAAAGCTACAGATCCACACTTCCGGCCTCCCTCAAGTGTTTTGCATTAACTGTTCCACAGTACAAACACAATCAACTTGGTATGTTAGAATGTTTCAATTTGTGTGCTTTTTTTTCAAAAATGTTTTAATTAAAACAGAATAACCAGCCTAAGCACATTGCTGTTTTTTTAAAGGCCACTTTAAAAATGACAATAGAACCATGGAAATAAAATACAACTGTTTAGGAAAGTGATAGAAGCTTGTTTTCTTCTTCTTTTTTCCCTGGCTGTTTTTCTAAGTCTCGGGGCTGGTGCCACCTGCTGCCTGGGCTTTCCTCTGAGAAACAGATCTCTCAACGGTTTGTTCCAAGCAACATCTGCATCGCTGAACAAACCATGGACCAGTTCCAAGGCAGGCACTATTTTCTTTATGTAGCGCACACTGAGCCATACTGAATTTCTTTTTAAAGCATTTTTTTAAAAAGTCTTATTAAATACCCAAATGTATGTGCATGAACTTCCCCCCATGTGTAACTTCTTTTTAATTGGTAGTAAAATACACATAACATAAAATTTACCATTTTAACCATTTCTCCCATACGTCTTTTAAAGCCAGTTAATAGTAAAAGGTAAAGGGTGCATTCATTCACCAAAATCAAGCCTCCTTGTCACCTTTCCAGGCCAGTGAAAATAAATCAATACATATGGACCTAGAACAGGACTTGGCAAAGTACAGTTTGTGGGCCAAACCTGGACCACTGCCTGTTTTTGTATGGCTCATGAGCTAAGAATGATTTTTAAATTTTTAAATGATTGAAAACAATCAATTTGTGTGACATATAAAAATTGCATAAAATTTAAATTTCAGTGTCCATAAAGTTTTATTGGGGCACAGCCATGCCAATTCATTTACATTTTGTCTATGGCTGGCTGTTTTTGTTCTACAAAGTCAGATGTGGCCCATGAAGTCCAAATTATTTAGTCTGGCCCTTTATAAAAATACATTTGCCAACACCTGACCTAGATGGAATTACAGGCTAAAAAATCCTAAACTAAAGCTGGCATATAGCCCACCACCAAAAATCCCTAATCTGTACTATGAAGGTATTTAAAGCAATACATTTTATCTACATTATTTATTGCTGTTGATCCAACTATGCTAAATCATAAGGAAGTGTATCAATAATATCTATATTAAGTACAACTTGTTTATTAGTAATGAGCCTAAGTGGAACTTCTTTTTGTGTTAAGATTTATAAAACGTCTCACTGCATATCTCAAACCTTTAAACAGCTTCGTCTAGGGGCCAAATCAAATGTTCACAAAAAGACCAGGGTTCTTTGATACCGGGTGAGTTTTGACAGTTTTGTGTTTCTTAAAATAGTCAAAGCATGAAAGTAACTGGTATGCATGCCAGTCCACTTTACTCCTCTCAGGCCCTCTGTTGCATACAGGTAATTCTATTAACATGGAAGTCCCCAAGGAGGGACAGGGCTCTGTCCAGTGTGAAGCTCTCCCTGTTAATTGAACTCATAGATTTTATGGCAAGACATACTACTGGCTAATAGGATGAATTCCAGGTGAGGACTTAGAGGAGAATGAGCATCAGCTATAAAACGCAGTTCACGCCATATGTAACCTGAGTTGAGAAACTCTGCTGCTGCACACCTGAGAGCCAAATGTCGTGAAACACCCAAACAGGTAGTTTGCCTTTGACAGAAAACTCAAATAGCCTAAGTCCACCCAGGTTTCTCTGTTCTTCCTACCTCTTGGCTCTCCCCTGCAGGTCAATAAATTCCAGATGGGAGTTCAACTTCGAAAAGCCCATCAGCCCCATGGCCCTGGCTGCTTTCCTCCTAAAAAAGGGAGTCTAGATTCCACCATTAACCTCTATCTTCCTCCTTATCAGTTGGGAAGGAAGAAGAGAGTCTCAAAGGGAGAATGGAAAGGAGAAAGGAGATCATTTGGGGTTGGCTATACACTGTAATTAGAAGTAGCATTGATGGGGAATGAGCTAACTGTTTTTATAAAAGTCAGCATTCAAAAATGCAAACCACCAGTAATTTAAATATTACAAAATTGTACAGAATATAAGTACTTGAAATAATTTTTTCCATCCACAAAATTCTAGAGAAAATTACAGTATCAAAAAATATAAAATGGTAAGTTTGGTATATCCTCGGAAAAAAATGTGTTGGGTTGGTTTTTTTTTTTTTTGGAAAGGATTTTAAAAACTAGTGGGCAGGCTCTAGATGTGATGCTCGAGACCATGTGGTATCTCCCTAAAACTGCTTCCTGGAAGTGACAGAAGCTCTGAAGTACCAGGACAGAAGAAAAAAAGAGTGGATGAGGCTCAATGAATTGGGATCGTGGGCCACTTATCCTAAGTCATTTCACAATGGTTATTTATTTGTCCTTACCCCAGACTCCCAAATAAAAGCACACCAAGGTCTGAGGGTCAAACTATGTAAAAGCTGCTGCATTTGACCGAGGAATGGATGCCACCTTCTAACAAGTAGTGTACGCAGAGTTGGCTCACGTAACACTTTTCAGAGCTACTCCTCTGCCCTTCCCACAAGGGGACCAGTTTATTTCCACCAGCACCTCTCTCTCCTTGGAGGACATTAAATCCTGACCACACAGATGGCAGAGTGGTGCTAAGGGGTTACTAGGTTACAGTCATGTTGACATATCCTGGCTCTCAGAAAGTCCCTCCTTCATTCCTCACATATGGCAAACAGTAGAAGTGATCAAACTTGTGTAGAGGTTTTTGTAGAAGTCTCCTAGAAGGCCGCCACCAATCACTCAGAAACCACTTCCTAAGCCTAAGGTTTACAATACTTGGAGACATCCCGCACCCCCCCCCCCCCACACACACACACACACACACTGATCTGAAGCCAAGCTTTGCCTTTTACAGGGATTAATCAGACTGTAAGCTCAGAGCATTCTCAGGGCAAATGAGGTGTCAGCACTTGGTGAACTGTGAAGCACTATAAAAAAAATTATTATTAAAAATATATGTATCGATTCGATTGCCTTCTATACGTAGGGGTGTACCTGCAATATATCATTGAATCTTCACAACCCCCCGGTACGGCGGTTGTCATTATTATCCCACCTTTACAGACGAGGAAAGCGAGGCTCAGAGAACTGAAGGCGGGGCCCCAAGTCACACTGGAAGTGACAACACCAAGTCCTATCTTTTTCCCCCCGATCCACGCTGGTGAGTAAACAAAATAACCCTGGAGTTTTCTTTCAGCAGCAAAAAAAAAATCAAAAAAAAAAATCCTGTCTTTCCAACATCACAGTCTGCACCACTGGGTGCAGAACCCCCGAGGTGGGCCTTCCTGCTGGGACACCCCGGGAATGAGCTCCGGCCTTCTTTTTCACTAGCGCCCCAAGTCTCAACACCCAGACAACCTGCAGGGAAATGCCAGCGGGCCAGACAACGCCCTCTCGCCTCTCTTCAACTTGGAAAGAGTTCTCTGCTGCAAGGAAGGGTGTGTATGGAAGCTAAGCCGAGTCCCGGCTTCCATCCTGGTCCAGGGCCCCACCTCGGGAAGACCTGGCCCTGGCCTTGGCCTTGGGGGCGGTGACCCTATTCAAAGCAGGGGGCATCCCTGAGCTCTGCAGGGGCGACGTTTCCCATCACCCCTTCCTTCCTTCCTTCCTCCCTCTGAGCGGGGCCGGCACCTGAGTCACCGCGAAGTTCAAAGCGGCCCGGAGGTTGGGGGGGGGGGCGGGGGCGGGCAGCGAGGGGGCGCTCGGGCTGCGAACAGCGGGTCCTCCGGGACCTGGGACCTGCAGAGCCGGCAGGTCACCCCGATTCCTCCCGAGGCAGAGATGGCCGTGTGGGGCCACGGGAGCCGGGCGCCCGCTCCTCTCCGCGGCGCACCCGCCCCTGAGCCGAGAGGCGCTGGGGTCCACGGGTGCAGGGGGCGCGGGGACGTAGCTGTGGGGCTTGCGAGGGGATCCTGGCCCGGGAGGGGGTGTCGCTGAGGGGCTGGGGGAGGAGGGGCGGCGTCTTGAGGCGGGGGCAGGGAGTGTCCCGGCCCGAGGTGCGCTGGTGGGAGGCTGAAGGACGGGGTCCCGGGAGGTGCAGAAGCCGAGGGGGCGTCCCGGCCGGGGGGAAGGGTGAGGAAGGGGTCCCGGGAGGCACTGAGGCAGAGAGGGCGTCCCAGCCTGGGGGGCGCCGCGGGGTGACTCCCAGGTCCTGAGGCAGGTGGGCACCACCGGGCCCGAGGGGGCGTCGCTGAGGAGCCTGGGGGGGTCCGGGTCCTGAGAGGGGTACCGGCCCGACCTGAGGGGGCGTCGCTGAGGGGCTTGGGGGAACCCGGGTCCTGAGGGGGTACCGGCTCGGCCCGAGGGGGCGTCGCTGAGGGGCCTGTGGGGGTCCGGGTCCTGAGGGGGTACCGGCCCGGCCGGAGGGGGCGTCGCTGAGGGGCCTGGAGAAGGGGACCCGGAAGGTAGTGCGAAGGGACTGGGTTCCCGGCGGCCCCCCGGGCTCGCTTTGCACGGGGTCGGCGTCGGGGCGCTCACTCACCGGGTCCGGGGCCAAGGCCGGGTCCGGGCGCGGGCCGGGCCGCCAGCGTGAGCGCGGCGACGGAGAGCAGGGCGAGGCGGGCGGCGGGCGGCGCCATGGGCGTCAGTGCGGGGCCCTGGGGCGCGGCCCGCGGGAGAGGGGGCAGCGCGGGGAGCCGGGGGCGGCCATGGGAGCGGGACGCGGGGCGCGGACGTGGCCCCGCCCCAGCCGCCGGCCGCCCCGCCCCGGCCCGCCCTCCCCAGCGCCGCCACCGCCCCGGCCGCCGGGCCCGCCCGGCTGCTCCGCGAGGCCCGAGACGGAGCCGACTGCGCACGCCCGCTCCTCCCACTCGCCCGCCGCGCTGCCACTCAAGCGCCTGGAGCCGCCTACGTTCCCCTCCTCACCTGGGCCCGCCCCCACGGAGCAGCTTATTGGTCCGCTCGAGGGGCGGGGCCAACAGGTGAGGGGCGTGGTCCGGGAACCTCGCCTCCGAGCCCCTGCGCCGAGGTTTGGCCGGGCTGGAGCGGGCTGGGCGCCCAGTGACCCCGGTTCCACCCTCACTCGGGTGGTGACCCAAACGCAGGCACCACCACAGGGAGAAGAATCAGAACAGCCGTTTGCAAAACGCTTTCCCCTGCTTGGCTCACCGTAGTGGTTGGAAATAAGGGTGCTCTGGACTCAGCCGGTGCCTGTTCAGACCCCATTGGGTCACCTGTCACACCTTGGGCGAGACTCGAGGGGAAAAGAGCTCCCTTGTTTCGCATTTCCTCACCTGTGAAACGGGGGCGTTGACGGCAACTACTGCCAAAGCGGTGGAAACTTGGTACACGCGCACAGTAGGAGCTGGGGAAATGTTGAGTTCCGTTCACCACCCCAATTCTTGCAGCCACAGAAGCAGCATATACTGAGCCCGGTTCCGAGTCCAATCGCACATCCTTTGTCAGCTGGGGCAAGTTTCCTACTCCGCCTGGGCCTCAGTCGTCTGCAACACGGGCATCAAGAAAGGCCTTCACGATATTAGGTGACATCGAGGCAAATAAAGCTAGCGCCCGACACGCGGAAAGCCCAGGCGTGGATGGGGCCGAGATGCTTTCTTAGACCGAGGCTTCCTTAGAGCTCTGCCCTTTCCCCTCCCCACGCCCCCGGGTCTCCCCCAGCTGCACTCGGGGTCTGCGCTGGGCCTCCCTTCTCCCCCGCACTCCCCCGGGCGGTGGAGACTTCCCTTCAGCTCCCGCCCAAAGTGCCGCGGCGACGCCCCGCGAGGCAGGTCCGGGCGGCGCGCCGGGCGCTTTCAAGTCCCTGGTCCCGGACCTGCAAGTGCGGACCTGCGCCCGGTGCGGCGGCGGCGGGAACATCTGCCCTCCTGCGCCGACTCGCCGCGCCCAGAGTGAGGCTGGACCGGTCCCGGCCCGCTTTCGGTGCACCGGCCCCCGGAGCCGCCCCCCCCCCCCCAACTCCCAGGGTCCACTCCCCGCTTCCCCCCACCCCTCTCCAAGCTGTTCCCAGGGCTGGGCCTCAAAGGCGCAGCCACCTCCCACGAGGCCTCTCAATCTCAGTCCCTTTCCACCCACACAGACCCAGAGCTGCGGCAAGAAGAATCTTGTTCTGTCATTGTTTTCACTGTGGCATTCCCCGAGTTCAAGAATCCTCTGGGCTCCCTCGCGGAGCAGGGGGGACACCCCCCACCCAGCGACACCTGGTCCCGGGAGGACACACCCTCCCCATCCCACCTGGCACGCACCCTCTCTTCATCGTTTTGGGCCCTTCCCACTGCCACAACCTCCTCCTCGGGCAGGACCTGGGAACTCGCTACCTCTAACAGTCAGAGTCTAACTGGTGGCCTTGCAGGCGCAGGCCGGCCGCGTGGAAGGAGAATTACATGAGAAGATGCAGGTGAAAGTAAGCACTCAATACAGGCGGCCATCCCTCCATTCAACAAACACTCGGCGAAGAGAAACGGAAGGAGAGTAAACTTTGGATGGTGAGTGCGGAAATAGAGTACACAGGTAAGGAAATGTACCATTGTACACCTGACATTTTTGTTATTAACCACTGTTACCTCAATACAGGTGATAGCTTTAAAAAATATTCAGTGAGGGACAGGCCAACGGCAGACACAGCACAGGTTTACATGCTAAGGGCGGGGAGGGGGCCCGTCAGCCAGCATGGAAATAACGTGAATTTCAGAGAACAAAGAGCACTCCAGAGACAAGAAAATGACAGAGAACCACCTGTGGACTGGTTTAAATAGAGAGCTGGGGACAGGTTTTTAGCAAAGCAGGACGCGGCTCTACAGTTGACAAGAGTCTCCCGCATCCCATCCCAGCATTTGAGGAGCACGTAGGAAGGGGCAGACAGGAGGTGCAAAGGAAGGTTTTCTCTGGCCAAGTCTGGGGATCCATGCCTCACGGCAGTAGCTTTGGCCTGGCCTGGCCCCCCTGCAGGAAGGCGCCCTGCTGGGTGGGTACCCGCCACCTCCTGCGTTCGGCTCCCTTGGTTTTGTGTACAGACGGAAAGGGCTATGTGATTGGCAGGGCCCAGCGAGAAATGAAAACGTGTGTGTGTGTGTGTGTGTGTGTGTGTGTGTGTGTGTGTGAGTCCCTTGTCCAGAATGACTAGAAATTTTAAGATGGCAACCACAGGGCATTAAACCAAGTGTGGGGCCCTTCCAAGTTCGGGGACCTGTGTCCCTTACACAGGTTGCATGCCCAAGGATCTGGCTTGTGCAACAGAATTCAGAAACAGTGTGCAAGCCCCCGCCCCCACTGGCTGCTATGGGAAACATCCCTTCCGCCTTCTCCAGGCCTCCCTCCCCGCTCTTCCAGCGTAAAGCCCAGCACAGGTGATGGAAAGAGTGCACAGAGGCTAAAAATACAGCCGAGCCAGTCTAGGTCAGGGCACTTAATGGCTCAAGGTCTTTTGCTCAGTGATGTGGTCCTGGCCCCTGGCGAGGAGCCGCCTAAGATATTCATTTCAATGCTCCGCATGCCTGGGTCGGTGAGCAGCTTTATTTCATGGAAAGAGTGAGGACACTGGCTGGAGCCCCTGGGTCTTCAGGAAGATGTTGTTGTTGGTCTGTTGGCCTCTTGTGTTCCTCCGTGGGCAGCTGGGTTTGCCAAGAAGCTGGGAGAGCTCTGGTCGGGTGGCTCAGTTGGTTGGAGCGTCATCCCATGCATCAAAAGGTTGCGGGTTCGATTCCCAGTCAGGGCACCTACCTAGGTTGTGAGTTCGATCCCCAGTCTGGGCACGCATGAGAGGCAACCAATTGATGTTTCTCTCTCACATCAATGTTTCTCTCTCTCTCTCTCTCTCTCTCTCTCTAAAAAATCAATAAACATATCCTTGAGTGAGGGTTAAAAACAAACAAACAAACAAAAAGGAACAGATCTCAGCTGGTAGCATTTGGATGATCCCGGTATCTTTGAAACTCTAGGGGTGACTTCTGCTCACAGGGCAGCCATGTTGTAAAGCGAGCACGGGACGGGGAGCCTGATTATAATAATACAACCACAGCAAACATTTACTGAGGACTCGACTGAGTAGGGTGCAGTGCTTGGCACTGCATTTCGCATAATCCTCCCAGTAGCCCCTGTGAAGGAGGCACCTTCACCATTCCCTCACACAGGGAGGTGAAATGATTCATCCTCAGGTCATACAGTAGTGGAGCTGGGCTTTCAACCCAGGCAGTAAGGACTCTAGGACTATGCTCCTCGTCGCCATGGTGAATTGGCTTCTTGTCCTTATAGGGTTCTGGGGACAGATGTTTACTGAGTGATCGATGGCCAAGATGAGGGTGAGGTGAGTGAGGCATTCAGCTCAGGCACAAAATTTCAGAAAGCCCCCAAAATTCAATAATCAAGATAAAGCATGCCCAAACCGGTTTGGCTCAGTGGATAGAGCGTCGGCCTGCGGACTCAAGGGTCCCCGGTTCGATTCCGGTCAAGGGCATGTACCTTGGTTGCGGGCACATCCCCAGTAGGGGGTGTGCAGGAGGCAGCTGATCGATGTTTCTCTCTCATCGATGTTTCTAACTCTCTATCCCTCTCTCTTCCTCTCTGTGAAAAATCAATAAAATATATTAAAAAAAAGATAAAGCAATAAATATCCTATAGTGGGTTTTAAAATATATCAAATATACTTAATAAACAGTTTTAATTGAATATGTTTAAACATCTAAATGAATGACAAAAAATTCAAGAGGAACAAAATATTAAGTTTTTAAGTAAAAACAGGATCTAGATTTCTGGTTTTCCTTTAGGCTCAGGGTCAGCTCAGTACAGTACTGTTACTGATCCTGTCTCCCGGGTTTCTGGGCCAGGCAACTAGTGATGGAAAATTCAAGAGAAGTCTTAGTTTGCTGTTCTGATGGGCGTGAAGGGAGAGAGAATTTGGTTTGAACATAATGAGTTAGAGGTGTCTGCGGGACATCCAGGTGACCGTGTTGGAGAACGCAGAGTCAGGTGAGAAGGGGTCGCAGGGTGGGCAGGGTGCCCTCATTTCATATCCTTGGCCCATGATGGGTGCGTACTCAGCACATGTGGTCTAAATCACTGGTCCTCAGAGTTTGCATCATGGTTCAGGAATCTTTGCAAATTCTCCCATCCAAAGTTTTTCTCTTCTTTCCCAAACCTTCTACATCACAAACCTCAGATATGTTCCCATATGGGTGTGGAAGTTTACTGCTTGGGTGTTAAAATAAAAACATCTTCTGAGAAGATTAAGGACAACTAAATTCCACTAGAATTTGGGAGTTGGGCATGAAGGGAAAAGACAAGAATTCGTATAAATTGGCTCCATTTCTTCTTTATTAACGGATCCTCCAGCAAAAGAAGAGGAGCTAAGAGAAATTAAAGAGGAGAAAGGTTGTAGGAAAGGGAAAAAAGAAAGACGAAACATTATAGGAGCTAAAAATACAGTGAGGAGAGCTTGGCTAAGCATCAAAGAAGGGCAGATGGGTTTCCAAATAGAAGCGGTGGTTTAGAGATGTCAGGAAGCACCGCTCCAAGTGATGGGTGGAAAATAAAAGTTATTTAGACTGAGCTCAGCAGAATAAAAAAGGTTCAATGGTGCATCAAACCGAGGGACAGGCCGTTGAGCAATATGGAAGCCCCACTGCCTCAACCCCAGGTTCAAGAATCCAGTGTTGGCACCAACCGTGGAAACTCTTTGCCATGGTGTCGGGACCCTGAACCAAAGAGTCTTTCCATCCTGACTTTGTAATTCTGAACAAGCTTTGATGGAACAATCTCTATTACAGACTAGTCACTTTCCTTAGCGTATCCTCGGGTACCTGCTTCCCTTTCCGTCGAAGGAAGCATGAATCACTCCCACAACCAGGGAGAAATGTGCCTCCTATAAATCCCCCACTTCTGTGAAGTCGGTGAATCTGACCAGTGCTTAGTGAAGATGGATCATAGGAAGAGAAATGTTGGGATACGCAAGTCACATCAGAATCCTTCCACTTCGCCCTGACTGGTTTGGCTCAGTGGATAGAGCGTCGGCCTGCGGACTGAAGGGTCCCAGGTTCGATTCCGGTCAAGGGCACGTACCTGGATTGCGGGCACATCCCCAGGAGGGGGTGTGCAGGAGGCAGCTGATCGATGTTTCTCTCTCATCGATGTTTCTAACTCTCTCTCCCTCTCCCTTCCTCTCTGTAAAAAATCAATAATAATAATAATAAAAAGAAGCTCATTGCTTGGCCTCATACACCACATGGATGTGCATGAAGGACCTGAGATGAAGTCCAAATCAAATATTGGGTTATGTCACTCAGACCCTGGGCATCAGGGGCTCAAGAAAGAGTCAGAGGGGGGAATGGGCCACAATATTAATACTGTTAATAAGAACATTACTTGTTGAGCGCTTATTATACACCAAGAGCCATACCAAGGGCTTCCCATGCATAGTCCCATTTCATCCTCCCAGGGGTCCTGGAGTAGGCACGATTACTACCCCATTTCACAGATGAGGCAAATAAAGTTCAGAGATGTGAATTCACTTGCCCAAAGAGAGGTGGATCTGGGATGTCAACTCAAACCGACCAACTCCTGAGCCCAGAGGAAGGCTCCTGACAAGGCCGGGTGGGACTAGAACTGGGCCCAGGTGCGGTCCGTGGATGGGCCGGCCAGTACTAGCTGGGGAAGAGCAAGGGTGGGGTGGTGTACACCGTGGTTGCGTCCAGCCTTTGTTGGTTCCCAGCTGTGGGGCATGGCTCTTGAGCGGTTTGTGCCTAAGTTTCTTCCACTGTCAAGTAGGCATGGCAACAGTGTCCAAACTCCTAAGACTGTTGGTATCGTTTCATGGGAGGACGCTTGTAAAGTGTCTGAAACAGTGCGTGGCCTCCGGGAGGCCTTCACTAAATACAGATTCTACTGACGTAGGAGAAACAGCACAGGCCAAACGACGCTGGGTTAGTTCCAAGGAACGTCAGGGTTTCTTGTTGGGGTACAGTCTATGGCAGGGAGAGAAGGCAGAATTTGCTGGAACTTGAAGCGTACCAGCCGCCGTCCATGTGTCCAGAAGCAGATTTGGTGACTGAGTGCAAGACCTAGGAAAGTAAGTACAGCAGAGGAAAGGGAAGGCCACCTGGAGGCTGGGAAGAAGAGAAACAGGAGAGCGACTCCCAGGATGCCTTTCTTGCCCGACTTTCCCCTTCGGTCCCCAGAGCAAAGGGAGACAGTAGCCCAAGAGCCGGGTGCCGCCTCCCTGGGGCTCGGACGCTTGCCTGCCCAGTCTCCAGACATTCGCAAACCCTTCCCGAAGACAAACCCTTTCCAACGCCCTGCTCTCAAACTGACCCACCTCGCCGGAGGTGAGGCCAGGGCTCGCGGCTGAATGGGCCCCATTGTCCTCCCCAGGCGAGCCTCTGTGGGTCCACCTGGAGGTGGTTCGACCACGGCCTGCGGTGCGGTCTGCCTTCAGACTTTGATTCACTCCAGGGACAACACTCGAAAAAAAAAAAAAAATCAAACGGGCAACACATGCGATTCCAGGAACGCCTGCCAGACTCACACTCTGTTTTTCCATCATTCCGCTCTCCTCCCCCTGGGGAGGGAGCCTCCTTGGGCATTTTGTGTACGAAAAAAAAAAATAAAAAAATCCAAACCACCAACAGGACCAGCACCTGATAAGGAGCGAGGCCTTGCCCAAGAGTTCCCGGGCAGAGGCGTCTTTGTTCTCATTTCAAGCCCTCGACACTGCGAACAGCTCTAATTACGGCGTTGGCCACGGGATGTAAAATAAAACCGCATTCCAGAGAGCCGTGGAGTCTCCCGGGAGAGACACGGAGAGAGAGGTGCCCAGGGCTGCACGAACGCGTTCTCTCATTTCTGGTCCCCTAACCTTGGCAGCGGCGCGGAGACTCCAACAGTACCTTCTTTATGTGCACGAAGGAGGGCACTTTTGCACGTGGAAGAATGCATCTCACGACCTGTGCCCACAGGTCCGCTCTGCATGTCTTGACGGCGTGGCGTGCAACGCGTGCACTTCTGAAGAACGTGAGGACCTTCCGAGGTCACCCGAGCCGTGTGGGGGGAAATGAGGACTTCACAGGCTCCTGAGGCTGGAAGGACAATAAAATAGAACTCCTTCCAACTTAATTTCACTATAAAATTGGGTGATGTAACACCCACCCACACCCACATCACAAAACAAAGTGACATCACAAATACTAGAGATCATGGCTCAAAACTGCCTGCTGGTAAGCCAAAAACCTAAGCAAACTGCAATTGGCCCATACGTGACTGAGGCAGAGAGAGATAGGTGATTCGATAGATCCAAACAAAACAAAAACAAAGAGAGAGAGAGAGAGAGAGAGAGAGAGAGAGAGAGAGAGAGAGAAGGAAAAGGAAATACATATTTCTTCCCCCTACTAAGCTTGCTAAAATAAAATTTAAGGCAACCGAAATATGGTAAGGTGATTTAATTTTTTTTTTTTTTATAGATGGCCTTTCTTAGAATGCCAGGTTTCTCTCCATGAGGGATTCTGATCTATCCAGATTGTTCCCTTGTTCTTGGCTGGTCCCAGGAAATAGAGGCATAACCTTCGTGGTGGTTTTGCCTGTACGGACCCCAGAGTGTGTTTCCCTGGTTCGCAGCTTTTCTTGGCTCCTGGCCCTCTGGTTAGAACGTGTTCAGGGTTTGGCAGGACTTGACCTGGTTGAGGAGTCACGACAGGTCCTATAGGACTCTTACGTGATCCTATCTCCCATCCCTTTCCTGCCTCGCTCCCCGTAGCTTTCCAGGAGATAGGGAACTGTCTTTGGTTCCTTGTCAAGCTCCCTGCCCCTCCACTTCCGGCCCAAGCATGCTGTGTTCTTTGAGAGGCGGACTGTCCCCCTGATCTCGGTACAACAGGCTTTGGGGAGACGGAGAGAGGATGTGTAGGAAGATTCCTAAGACAGGTGTGGGAGAAACCGTGTCCCAAAAGATTTGACTACTTTGCCTCCAAAGTAGACCTTCTGGTCTCTGCTTGAGAATTGGTCTTTTTTTTTTTTTGTCCCCTCTCCCCCTCCTTATAATTCTAGCATCCAATCTATGTGAGGCGAGACCCCAGCATTCCCACCTACGGGCTCCGGCCGTCTATCTTACTGAACACCAGGCTTCAGGACTGCTATGTGGACTCCCCGGCTCTCACCAACATCTGGACGGCCAGGACATGTGCAAAGCAGACCGTCAGCGCCCCTGCCCCGGGTACCACCTCTTCTTGGGAAGTTGTCGAGAATCCGTTCATCACCAGTTCGCTCTCCCTGGTGAAGCTGGTGCTCAGGCGGCGACTGAAGGATAAATGCCGCCCGGTACCATGCAAGTTTGGAGAAGCAAAACCCTCGAAGGGAGCGGAGCCCAAGGACGATTCGGCAACAAAAGCCACTCGGCGGGGCAGGACGAGACACTCCATCAGTTCCAAGAGCAAGCGGCCCCTCGGACAGCAGCCGGGCTCCCCGAGGCGCAGGAGGCCGGCAGGAGGCACCAACGAGGTAGAGGGTGGCTGGCGGTGGACTAAATGTGACGGGGTGGGGACAGGGAGATGTCAGCTAGCCAAACACTTAACACTTAAGAGGTTTATATGAGCCGGGCCGGTGTAGCTCAGTGGTTGAGCGTCGACCTATGAACCAGGAGGTCACAGTTCGATTCCCGGTCAGGACACATGCCGGGTTGCGGGCTCGATCTCCAGTGGGGGATGTTGCAGGAGGCAGCCAGTCAATGATTCTCATCATTAATGTTTCTTCTCTCTCTCTCTCTCTCTCTCTCTCTCTCTCTCTCTTCTCTCTCTCTCTCTCTCTCCCCCACTCTCCCTACCTCTCTGAAATCAATTTATAAATATATTTTTTAAAAAGGTTTTTATGAAGCAAAGGAAATCCTCGAGTTGAAGGCCGGATTGAGGGGGTGAGGGTAGAGGGTGGGTGGGCAGCAGCGGTGACGTATAATGGAGAGAGCACCAGCTCTGGGGGCATGATCTCTACCCCCTGCCTCTTCCCTGCCCGCTAGGATTGCCTCTCCCTAGGAGGGTGAAGCAGCTTATAACCACAGGTGAAAGGTGCTGGACATGAAGGGAAAACAAGGACGGGAAAGGCCGGGATACGTGTAGAGGCGAGCAAGGCCTGGCTATGAACGTCCGTGGAGGACTTGCATCTGGGGGCCCGATCTGAGCCCAGCTCCCTCTCTCCCGGTGGCCAGCGGAGCCCAGAGGGCACCCTGGAGCTCGGCTGTCGGGTTCAAGTCCCAGCTTTGACTCTAATTCAGGACAACCGTGGGCTTAGCCTCTTTCTGCCTTGGTTTTTGTCATCTATAAAATGGGGGATAATAGCCCTTTCCTCACAGGGTTTCGTGAGGATTAAGTGAGTCAATACATGCAGAGGGCTTTTGAACAGAGCCTGGCACAGACTAAATGCCTAGGATCCTGTGTGGCATTCAATAGACAACAACTGTGGTTATTAACTTCCTAGCTGTGTGGCCTTGGGCAGACCAATTCCCGCTCCCTTGCCTTTAAAGCTGTCTCCTGCCGACCTTACAGGGTTCCGGGGGGGCCGCACGCAGTGGTGTACAAGAAGGAATTCGGTAAGCCAGCACACACACTAGACGAATGTTGGTTGTGGCTGTAACCAAGACTCTGGGACGCAAATCCCAGATCATTATTCTGAGCTCCCTTCTCAAGTTTTAGCTCTGACTTCTCTGCTTTCTTCCTGGCCAGAGTAAAGAAAGTTCAAAGGAGAAAAAAGCAACAGTCAGCCAAGATCCTGAGAGCAGATATGCTGAACATGTGGCCGCCACCCAAGCGCGACGCAGGGACGTGGGGACAGCGGCCTGGAAGGGCCAGGCGTTGCTTCCTGAAGCCAGAAAGAGGCAACAGTTGTCAGACATGCTGACCATCCACGGCCTCCCCACCGAGGGTTACCGGGCTCTGTACCATGCTGTGGTGGAGCCGATGCTGTGGAACCCCTCAGGGACCCCCAAGCGGTACAGCTTGGAGCTGGGCAAGGCCATCAAACAGAAGCTCTGGGAGGCGCTGTGCAGCCAGGCCGCCGCCCCTGAAGGTGCTCAGGACCCCTTGCCCGTCAGGACGTGGCTGGAGGTCGACGGGGAGCCTGTGCCCGAGAAGTGGCCCAAGTTAAACAGGGAGAAATAGAAACAGGAACTCACAGATGAGGATCTTCTCTGCTAGATGTCTAAACAATAAACACCATTTTGCACCTTTCCGGTTACCTCAGAGCGCGCCCCAAATTCGTAACCACCCTCCCCGGGACACATGACAAAGGGGTACAAGATTCATGTCAGACGGAGGTCCCCCCTCCACTCTCATGAGCAGGTACATTTGAGGGCTAGAGGCTTGGGGCTTTTTTTCCTACAAGCCCCTTTCCCTTGGGGTTTGAGGGTCTCTGTCTTCCTGGTGGGAAAGATCCTGGCAGATAAAGCCGATGGTCTGTATCCAGCCTATGTTCCCAGCTGTTAAAGAGAGGACTGCTAGGATGGACCATCACGTCCCTCCCTCTCGCCCTCCACACAGGGAAGGGCAGAGAAACGACCATCACCTCAAGGACATAATCCCACGATGCCACCTAAGTCCCCAATAACCTGAACTCCATGTTAACCGCAGAGGAAATGCTATGGGTGCGAGCTGAAGTTAAAGGCACTGCTTCAGCCCTGGCCGGTTTGGCTCAGTGGGTAGAGCATCGGCCTGCGGGCCAAAAGGTCCTGGGTTCGATTCTGGTCAAGGGCACGTACCTTGGTTGCAGACTCTTCCCTGGCCCTGGTTGGGGCTCGTGTAGGAAGCAACCGATCTATGTGAGTCACATCGATGTTTCTCTCTTTCCCTCTCTCTTCCACTCTCCCTAAAAATACCCTCGGGTGAAGATGAACCAAGAAAGTAAAACAAAACAACAACAACAAGGGCACCGCTTCATGCAAACCTCTCCTTTGTGGACTGTGTAGACCTTTACCCAACAGAGCGATGACAACATAGAACATGTACTTGATAAAATTGTATTTTTTTTTTACAGTCATTTGTACAATTTGTTACAAAACCATAGAAGACTACAACTTGTTTTAAATCATTTTTGGTCGGCAAATATGTAAAATCTGTGTGCAATTATCATGTATTTACAGGGCCTCATGTTAGTCATTTTCAATGATTATTCCAACAATGTCACACTCTCAACATAAGACATGGCTTAAGATAAATATATTAGTAAATAAATATTCTGAGAACATATTTCCATAAATGAAATGTGCTGCTATACATATACAGAATATACATAAGTTGTTTTCTAGCCTTTTTAAAACATTTAAAAAAAATGGTAATGTTGGAGACGGAGCCCTTAGACCGTTTTATTACAAAATCTTTACAGCAAAGTCTTTACAAAATATCTTTTAAGTGCTATGGGAGAAATTAAAAAAAACACACACACACATTTTAAAATAGTGCCTTGTTAGACCCAACACAATAGAGTTTATATAAAGAATAGAAAAAGGCAGTTCTGTTTAAAAAATAATACTCTTGATTAGTCATTATTTTTTAGACCTCATTTTAAAAGCATTAGTCCTGCAGGAACTTTTGAGTAGAAACTAGCAGCACAAAAGGGAGGGTCTGAGCCGTGGGACCGCAGGTGGGGCTTTAACAAATGGCTTGGGTTCAAAGGCAAGGGGAAGAGGCTGAGTTGAACTGTGTCTAGAAAGAGGTACCTTGCTGATCAGAACTCCCAACCCCCCCTTCTCTTCCCCCCCCCCCCCCCGCCCACCACCCTTTGAACTGGTTCTAGCCCTCTTCAGTTTACATCCGCTGTCACACAAGGGCTGGGCCATGGAACCACAGCCAAAGGTCACACCCTGGCAGGGGTGGGGGGTGGGGGCAGATGTGCTCAGTGGAAAATGTGATGCCCCCCCCCCCACCCCACCCGTTTCCACAGCTCCGTCAGCCCTACACACCACGGAGCGACCACTGAAAACAGTCCTTGATCAGTAGCGGAGTCTTACAACGTCACAGAAGATGTTTTGATTTCAATGGCGAGGCAATACTATAATTGGTTCCTGGATTCTGGTGCCCTGCCGGTCCGATAGGCCAACACAGATTTAAGACAGTGGCCGATATTGGAAAGTCTCAAAATTTTCATTTTTCCGTCTCTACCGCCCTGCAAACTACCAACATTAAATGTGCTTCTTTCGCCAGCTGTAGTTATTGTTCTTCCGAGTGAAAAACTGGACACATTTATTTGAATAAGCCCCGTTGGAACTACATTCTTTACTCGTCTATTCATTGCTTAAGGCTCTGGAGGAGTGGTTTTTTTTTTCCCCAGCTGGGGCTTTAGCCACTCTGGGGGTATGATTTCAGACAAGGAAGCTAATACGCACTCAAAGGCATTAAAAATACATAAGACCACAAACAACAACAACAAAATCTCAACAATGAGGAGCTACTCTTTGCAGTTCATGTTCAAAGCCACCCCCTCACCCCAGCCCCCGCTCCCCAAAACCACGTAATGCACAAGCTGTTGTCCTCCGCAGCTGCTGGGCCTGGCCCGAGAAATGAAGGCGGCCCGGATCACATGTCAGCAGCTTTGGCGCTTCTCACACCCTCGCCAACAGGTGTGCTGGGCACAGGCCTGCGGGAAGCCGCCCCCCCACCCCCACCCCAGGGACGGCACCTTAAGAGGCCGGAGGACAAATCTCAACAATTGGCAAATGGGTGAGTTCCTCAATGGCAAATGGCTCGATCATCTGACACTGGCATTGCCTTCTGTCGAATCACAGGCTGAGGATTTTAAGAAAAAGGGATTCTGATACAGTGAGGTTCCCCTTCCAAATGTTCTGGTCTGGACCCCGGGCTGCCGACCCCAGAGCCCTACTGGAGGGGGGTCATCACGGTCTCCTGGCAACCAGGACGGCCTCAATGTCCCCACCTACAGGGGCCAGCTCCCTCAGTATCTAGTTCACAAAGGAGCTTTTAGGTGGCACCCACTATCTGCTGAATAAGCAAGTAACCAAGTGACCTGAAGAGTTAGTGAACACGGGGCTGATGTGATTCGTTTCTTCTAAAAATAGTTTTGTTTTGTTTTAAGAACAAGAAACACATTGGACAAAAAGGATGACAATCAATCCCTGATCTGAAACAGCTTTAAATAGATTCTCCCCTGTATAATGGAAACAATCTTTTAAAAAATGGGTTTTTAAGCTCTCCCTCCCTCTTTTAAAAAAAAAACAACAACTAAAGGCTGGAAAAATATACAAAAACCTACCCTTTGGGTCTAAACTATCTGATAGTCTCTTTCTCTCTCTGTCTCATGGAGAATCAATACATCATAGTGCATTAGGTAGGAAGGATAGTAGACATGTGCAGGCGAGATGAGCAACTTCAGCCACGAGCAGAGGGCCGAAGAACCCTGAAGCGGCACTTCCGTAGGGAAACAGGATGAGAACCCTGTCATTCGGAGCTTAGCGTAGCCCCGAGGGGGTCCTGGCCACGCGCCCCCAGGAAGGCAGCCCAAGGGCGCAGCAGCTCCATCGCATCCTCAGTCCCCAGCCCCTTCAGACACCAAAGCCGCAAACTACGTTCCTCCCGGGCGTTGGTCCCCGCACACCCCGTCCATCCGTTTCTGCAGCTGGTAGCAGGAAGCCTGTGATTTTGCCCTTTCCCTCGGGATGAACCCAGGGGACAGAGACTGAGGACACGGGGCAGCATCATCCCTGTCGCACCTGGGGCTCCGCAGCAACGGCCCGGCCCGGCCCCGCTCCCCGGTGCTGCTGGCCCTTCTACCCCATCCCCAGCGGTTCCCAGCGGCTGCCCGAGGGGGGGGCTGGAGGAATATGGCTTCGGAGACCTGACGGTTTGTACACTGGGATTTGCCACGAGAAAAGAGGCAGCATTGCATCGTTCCTCAGAGTTTGTACCCATATCGACGAGCTTTACTTCAAGTTTCTGGTTCATTTTCTAAGGCAGGTGTAGCCCTGAGCTTTTCAAAGGCCTGAGCTCCCTCCAAGGAGACAACAGTATCTACACATGATGTGGTTCAATTCACGCAGCAGTGATTTGTTTTTTTTTTCAGCAAAAGTTGGCGGTTAGGGTTCTTTAAAATATATATATTTAAATAACTTTTTACATTTACATAAAATATCTTAAAAAAAAACAAAAGCCGAGAACTCAATCCCACACACCTCGGAACCCCAAGCACACACACTTTACAAAACAGAATAACATGTTATCAAAAGAGGCAAAGACTCGGAGAATTTTGTCTGTTGGTTTGTTAATGGGAGGGTTGGGGGGGGGCTTGCCACAAGGGGCTCACATTTTGGGTTGAGAAGGAGGGCTCTCTTTATTACCACTTTTGTGTGTTTGTCAGAGCTAAAAAAAAAAAAAAAAAAAATTATTTTCTTTTTTTCTGAAGAAGTCAGAGTTTGGAGTCTCCGTACAGTTCCCATTTCCACAGAGTGCCTTCCGGGCTCAGGCTCCTGTGCTGCCGCTGTCTGCTGGGCGAGATCTCTGTCCTGGGAGAGAGAGAAGAGCGTCAGGGAGGGAGCCGGCACCGCAGGCCTCGGGCACAATGCACAGGGGCCACGGGGACTTGGGTGCCCGTACCCAGCACGTGGCAGGCTCTCAGAAGTGACAGCTCACTGCATTGGACGGACAGTGCATATGGTAAAAGGCTTAAGCAGAGCTCCTCATGCCGTGCCGAGAGAGCCAGCCTCCCTCATCGGGACCTATAGAACCTTCTGGAAGCCTTTAGGTAGCATGAAAACACATTGTTCAGAAGATGTGCATCAGGCACTGTTGCAGGCACTGGGGAGAGCAGGGGAGAAGACACCCCCTCACCCCCTCATAAGCTTACAGGCCTCAAAACAAAGTGGTTTTAGGTTGTGGTAACCTGGACAGGAAACAGGGTGTGAGAGAACTCAGAGGTAGCCGGAGGGAGTCCTTTAAACTGAGATCTGGGGCAGAAGCAGCAGAGAGGCCTGGAGGCTAGAATGAGCTGGAGGAATGTCGGAGGAACAGGATGGAGGCCACAGGGGGGCTACATTTTCAAAACTCTAAAGGCCATGCAAGTCATGAAAGGGTTTTCTAGTGTCAATACATAGACTTATGTTCAAAAAGGACCGATTTGGCCCTGGCCGGGTAGCTTAGTTGGTTAGAGCAGTGGTCGGCAAACTCATTAGTCAACAGAGCCAAATAGCAACAGGACAACGATTGAAATTTCTTTGGAGAGCCAAATTTTTTAAACTTAAACTTCTTCTAACGCCACTTCTTCAAAATAGACTCGCCCAGGCCGTGGTATTTTGTGGAAGAGCCACAATCAAGGGGCCAAAGAGCCGCATGTGGCTCGCGAGCCGCAGTTTGCCGACCACGGGGTTAGAGTACCGTTCCAATACACCAAGGTTGTAGGTTTGATCTCCAGTCAGGGCACACACAAGAATCAACCAATGAATGCATAAGTAAGTGGAACAACAGATTGATGTTTCTCTCTCTCTCTCTCAAAAAATAAAAATAAATTTATAAAAAAGAAGAAAAAAACCCCCAAAGACCAATTCGGCTCCCAGGTGGAATAGAAGGCAAGACCCGTGACAGGAGACCACTCAAAGGTGCTGGATTGCCCTGTTTATTACTGAGACAGAACGTTTGGAAACTTTATAGCAATCTGATGATGTCAGCTGAATCTAATAAGAATTCTGGACTTGGATTTGACATGTCTTTCGCTGTTTCATTTTTCTGAGAATTCAATTTTCTGGACAATTCCCCCGGGGTTGAGAAGCCCAGGACAAAAGTGTGAGGGGCAGGGCGGGCTCGGGGTTAGATGGTGCTGGGGTTTTGGGTGGGGAACCTTGGAGCAGGGGGTTGCAGGAGAAACCTGAGAGGGCTGCTGTGGACCTGACAGGTTGGGGTGCTTACATGGCATCTAGGGGGAGACATCATGGGAGCAAAGGGCCCACGGGGCCTGGCACTCAGGGAAGGGCTGAGTTGGGGGGTAACACTGGACGTTATCAGGCACAGGTGGTGTTTCAAGGCGACGGCACAAAAGGAGCCCCTTTTGAAAATGACCGCGGAGAGAGAAGAGGACCCCGACTCTGGCCCACTGTCACCTGCTCTCACCTGCAGCCTCAGCGGCCGTGGCGCTGGGCTCCTGAGTGTCCGGGGAGGCACTGGGGAAGCTGGCCCTGGCGGCCCCTGCCTCCTCCGGGGGGCGGACAGGTGGCAGTGGTGCCCTGGGCTGGCAGCACAGAACCCGCTCTTCTTCCTGGGCGGCTCCCAGGCTCCTGTGGGGCTGCAGGGGGTTGGGGCTCAGCGTCCCACCCCAGGGGCTGAGGCCACGGGTCCCTTGGCAGTCCGAGGGCAGGCCCAAGTCACAGTCCACATCCTCTGGAATGATGGGGATGCGCTGGCTCAAGTCCCGGGCCCCCGGGTGGCAGCTGGGCGGGGGCTCTTGGGCAAGCGTGTACTGCACGCTCACCGAGCAGTCCTCAGTGTAGCAGCCGCTGCCCCCTCCGCCGCCGTGGGCCACCTGCTTCTCTTCATAGAAGCAGCAGGGCAGGCCCTCATATTTCACCCCATCTGTCCTGGGCAAATGGTCTGGGTGAAGGCCATACGGGCCCTGGGAGCTTCCCGGCGGTGACTCCACACCTGTGGGGCCACAGCCCTCACAGAGGGGGGCGCCCAGGAATAAGGTGCTGCCCCCAGCCCCTCCCCCGCTGGGCTCCAGTGCGGAGGGCTGGGGCTCGCAGCAGCAGGCACATGAGGGCCCCTCACGGCTCCCCTTCCAGGTCCTCCTGAGGTCTGGGGCGGCCCCAGAAGCCTCGAGCCCCACTTCTGAGGTAGAGCTGTTGGGCGCCCTGTGCTCCAGGGAGGAGCTGCTGCTGTAGTTCATCTCCAGGCTGCAGGTGGACAGCTGGTCCCCGGAGGGAGAGGCAGGGCCCGGCCAAGGCTCTCCCCGCCCAGCACCTTGACTGTGGGCTGCTGGGAGCTCCTCGGGTGGCGGGGAGCCCTCGAGGTGCACGAAAGGCCCCCGGCCTGAGCTGCCCGCGCCCCCCACGTCGCTGGCGCGGCAGGGGCTCCGGCTGCGATAGATGAAGGGGTCATAGTCGCTGCTGAGAGAGCTGCGGAAGGTGGAGCAGCTGCCGTACACGCCCTGATTGCTGACCTCAGTGCAGTCCACCACCGAGTCGCTGGAGGAGCAGTGGCACTGGCCGGAGCTGCTGCTGCTGCTGTCGCTGCCGGGGCAGTCGGCCAGGTAGCCGCTGCACACGGAGCGGTGGCCGTGGTAGCAGCTGAAGCTGGACGTGCTGCCGCTCTCCAGGTGGGAGGGCGGGGCCATGTGCACCACGGTGGGGAAGCGCAGGCTGCCGCCGCCGCTCGGGGCGAAGGCACGGGACGGGCCCCTGGGCAGGAGGCTGGGCGGGGCCTGGCCCTCCTGCTCGGGGTAGCTGAGGCCCTGGAAGTAGTAGTGTTGGTACATGGTCTCATACTGGGAGAAGCAAGCTGCCTTGGAGAAGCTGCGGCCGCTGAACTTGGGCCGGCGGAAGGGGTGGGCTGGGGAGTAGGCTCGGTGCTCCAGGCCACAGCGGTGCGGGGCCAGGGGGTGGTCCTGGTGGAGGGGTGGGTAGCCTCGGATGTAGGCGGGGGCCTGTGGTGAGTAGAGGCTCTGCTCCCCGTGCCGGTCCATGGTCAGCAGGGTGACGGGGTTCCCGTGGGAGTCCATGCTTGTCCTCGTGGGGTAGGCTGGGATGGCGTTGGTCCTGTGCACGCGGCCGGGGTAGTGCACCGGCAAGATCACCCTCTGCTGCCGGCTGCGTGCGAGGTTGCTGGTCTCCACGCAAACGGCGCCCGGGTTTCCCTTTGGCTCTGGGGAGAGGAGGAGGAAACCAAGTCAGCGGGGCTAGAGGGACATACACATCGGGGCGAAGGCCGAAGCAGCAGCGTTGGTCGCATACCACGGTGCCCATTTCACGACCCTGCTCTGCTCTAAGCTGTCGCCGAACTCGGCCTCGCTGGCAGAGAATGAATGACCCGCTTCTCTGAAAGGCGGTCAACTCCCATCAGGGCTCATCCCCCACCTCCCCACTGCTCCGCCCAACAAAGGCACCACAGGAGTTTGCAGAGAGCAACAGGGCTACCGAGATGACAGGCACCGTCCCTCATGGCCAAAGGGCCACCTGGAGCGCACCCTGCGGTCCAGGCCCGCCACCCAAAACCACAGCGACAGCAGCAGCCTCGCGACCCTGCCACTCCCAGCCACCATCCCTGTGGCCCAGGAACGACCCCGCAGTACCGGGCACGGGCAAGCACCACTACTGTCATTCCCTTTAAAGAGATCGCGGGCCTGAGGCCGGGACGGGCCAGGACGCGGGTTCGTGTGAAAGCCAAAACTCAAGCTCAGGGCGATGCTTCATGCCAGGCTCGCCTAAGCGTTTGGAGGCCTGGTAACCTCCACCACCGGAGGCGCCCACCCCGCCCAGTCCAGGTGGCCATGCGGAGGTGGTCTGGCTCGCTCCCCAGCCTGCAGCAGGTGTCACACGCTCGCGAGGCAATGACGCTTCAGCAACGACAGAGGCAGGTGACAATTACCTATGATGTTGTGCCGACAGTGGGGGCAGGTGTGGTGCTGCAGCAGCCACGGGTCCACGCACTTCCTGTGAAAGCGGTGAGTACAGGGGATAACCCGCAGCTCCTGGGAAGGGAGGGAGACACGCAGCCTGAAGGCAGGGACAGGGCGGGGCAGCTCTGCCGTCAGCCCTGCACCGGCGTCTTCCTGTGGAGCCCGGTGGGCCCCAAGGGGCCCTGCTCACCGTGGCTCCCTCCCAGCCCCCTCCATCTCTAGCTACAGAGCCCACGCAAGGGTGCTAGGGAGAGGGAAGCGGGCCATCAGCGAGCCCCATCCACGGCCCTTAGTGTTAAGAGAAGAAGCACAGAGAAGCAGGCTCCTTTCTGGTCGCTGGGAGATGGCACATTCATGCCAAACACAAGGGAAGACCAAAGCCACGTGCTACTGCGGATGGGCAGCTCGGATGGGTAGCCAGACGAGAGGGCTGGCTACGCCCCGGGTCCTTCTGCATCTCGGGGACAGCGGCTGCCTCTGGGTACTCCACTGGGGACGTGCAGAAAGCAGCCTGGGGTTCGTGACTGACAGGTGGGGCAGCAGCGCTCTCCTGTCCTCTCCTTGGCCGGACCCTGAGCAGTCACCCGGGGGCACGTGGTGTATAACTAAGCAGCCTTTGTGGAGAAGAGGGGATGGCGTTTTCTGAGGCACAACCACCTCTGGAGTTCCTGAGCCCAAGCACCCTCCCAATCTGCTAATTTACTTTGTTTTTCCATTCTCCGACCAGCTCAATACAATAGTATTCAAACTAGTACCTAACGCCGAGCTTGACCTTGGCAAGAGTTCTACATGTATTTCCTCACATCGCCTTGTGATCGCCTGGAAGGCAGGTGGGTCCTGGGCCCGTGTCACCAGCGCAGGCATAGAGAACGAAGTCATCTGCCCAAGATCACAAAGCTAGCACCCACCTGGGCCAGGATTAGTACCCAGGCAGCCTGCATCCAGAGACCATGCGAGACTCTGTTAACGTAAAGGCCTCTGCAAAAACGCCTCTTTCCTCCACCCGTCTACACAGCAATGGAACCCGCTCATCAAAGGGACGTCAAGCGTCTGCAACTGATTCTGAAGTGGTTCACTCCCCCAGTGTGTGGGCATGCATGCCTCAGTCTAGAAAGAGATTAAGCAAACGTGGCAGAATAGCGACCATGGGCGCTTCCAGGTGAACGACACGGGACTCATTGCGTGATTCATGTAACCTTCCTGAAGGTCTGAAATTTTCAGAATAAAAAGCTAGAAGGGAAAAGGGGGCATCATATCCCTTGTCTCTCTAAGTAAAAACACCAAACGTTCCACACAGCTTTGTAGGAGAGATGTGTATCAAGTTAGGTCTCAGAATTTTAAGAGCAATTCTAAAGTTAAGTCAACATGTGAGAATGTTCTTATAACCAGACATTTCCTTGGCCTCCCATATATTTCTTTAAAACAAAAAAATGATTTTAGAGGAAGAGGGAGCGAGAGAGAAACATCGATGTGAAAAAGATACATCGATAGGTTGCCTCCCACACGGGCATCACACCTGCGACCTTCCGGTGCACGGGATGACGCTCCAACCAACGGAGCCACGCCAGCCAGGGCTGGCCGCCCACATATTTCTGATCAACTTCCAGAATCACCTACATTCAGCGGGATTCTCTGGAAAGAGTGTCTCTGTCTGTGGCCGCCCCCTTCCGGGGGCAAACAGCGGTGAGAAACGTCAGGCCATCCCCTTGAGACCTAGACCTTGAAGCCCTTCTGCTCCTGCAGGGCCGTGGGAAAAGACACGGGACCCTGTCCTTTTCAGTCCTGTGCTCCTCTGCTGACCTATCGACCCCCCCACCCCCACCCCCCGGGCCCAGGCTCTGCCGGTACCTCTCCGTCGATGTACTTCTCAAGGCAGATGGCACAGTCGGACGTGGAGCTGCTGCTGAGCGTGTCCAGGGCTCCACAGCTCCCCTCCCGGCGCCCCTTGTTCTTGGAGTTGAACTTCCTGGTTTCCATCTTCTCCAGCGCCTGCACAGCCAGCCTGTTCATGGAATTCTGCATGGCAGAGGGTGGTGGCCCGTGTTAGGGTCTGGCACGTATGAACGGTGGGAGTCCCCCTCAGGGCCTCGGCGCTCGATAAACCAGGATAGGGAAATGCCAGTCTCTATCAGGCCAGAGCAGACTTTCGGGAAATCACTAAAAATTCAGATGGCCACCGCCCAGATGTGCCAGGCTCCTGAGTGTCCATGACAGCAACCCAGGCTTCCCCCCGCGGAAGGACCCGCAGAGGTTTACTTCAAGGACTTGGCCAACTCTGCAAGACCCTGCTCTGTGCCAGGCTTCCTCCTCTTTGCCCTGAAGAAAGTTCTGGGGGCAAATGAGACAGTGTGCGGGAGGGTGCAGCACTTGGCAAATCAGATGTGCTCGGCAAACACCAGCCGCTGTTCTACTGAGAACTTGGCGATACTCCTCCCAACAGACTGCCTGCCACGGTCCCCCATCGCTCCCCCGAGACAGCATGCTGCTACCCACTTGGGAGTCAAGATCCCCGCTTAGCCTCTCATCACCTTCCACCCCCAAATCCTTCCTACACAGCCATGTGCCAGCTGGGGCACCAGAGCGCCTACTCTGTTTATTGAGAATCACCTGGAAAGCGAGGTAGATTCAGCAGGTCCGAGGCGGGGCCTGAGACCCTGCATTTCCACCAAGCTCCCGGGTGATACTGCTGCTGCTGGTGCCCAGATCCAGGCTCTGGGTTCCACATGAACATTTAAACATGTCTTTGGGAAAATGCCTGGGCTGGCAACACCCCTAACACTCGGCCTTTGCAGGACCGGGCCTTTTAGAACAGAGAAGACACGGCGCTGTGAGCTTTGCTCTAGCTTTTCTGTCTTTGCTATTTCTAAGCCACTGGGAGCGGGCAGGGCGGCTGGCACCCATGGGCACGGGCTGCTCGGAGGCATTACCTGACTGCGTCGCTGTTTCAGCTTGATTTTGACAAGGAGGATGAGGCAGACCAAGGAGACCACGACAAAGAAAGCCAGGAAGATCCCCATGTCGAAGTACTCCGTGGGTTGCTGGAACGGAACACAGACACAATGAGTCACCGCGCTCTTCAGCCTGAGGTTCGGCGCACGGGCTGTGTTGGCTCAAGTCGGAATAAGGATGGGGCAACGGGGGTGCACTCCCCCCCCATTTGCAGGGAACACCTGGGGTTCTGCTAACATGCACGCCGCCGGGTGCTATTCAGGCCCGGCAGTACCCTCCAGTGTCGCCAGGGGGAGGTCTCAGCCAGGTCTCCTAACAGTTCATAAAGCCCAGCTCCCAGTGGAATAGTGCAAAGTTCGCTATAACCGGTAGGAGAGGCCCTTCCAAATAAACACAAATATCACATTTTGGGGACAAAGAAATGAGTGTCATGTTTTGAGGGAACAGTGATTACTAACCATATAATTAATGGTTTACAACAACTCAGAAAATTGTACGCTGCTTCCACAAATATCAGCTTCCACTACAATGAGTCATATTTACCAAAGTGCTCTTTTTTCCTTTAAAAAAGAAGCCTGCATGTCAGCTCTTCTGCAAACTCCCTCTGGTTTGAGTTCTTACCTTTTCCTCACATCTCACTGCCTCCTAAGACCTTGAAGTCACCTTATCTAGGACATGCCTTTAGCCAATAGGAATCGAGTTTTGCTAACTGAATGCTGCAGGTATCCAGATATGATGTGCATGGAAAAGAACCATCCTAGAGTGAGTATCCCAATATTTGTGAGAAGAAAATAAACCAGATATGGGGCACCTGTCCCAGGTCCCTAGAATCTTCAGAAGTTTAGGCAGAAGATGCCAGACAAGAGTTAATGGTCAGCAGTGTCAACACCCTCAAGGGAAGCCCTAAATACTATTCATTAACCACCTACAAGTCATGAACTTCAATCCCAGTTGACAGCTAACTTTCCAGAATCAGCATCAGTTAGGGGGTTTTAATAATGCTACTGACCCCACGGAAGAAGGAGGCATGGGCTTTTCTCCTCTAGTCTAGGTCACATGGAAGAAGGAGACGTGGGAAGCTCAGTGCTGAGTATTCCTCCCCTTCAATCCTCCTCAGCCAGCCTTTCAGAGGGAGACGGGACAGAAGAAAGAGGAGTTCCCCAAGAGGGAACACTGGGTGGAAGCGACCAGCCAGATCCTGGCACGATTCGGCTATTTCTGGTAGGGCTTTCCCAATCCCCTCTAAAGGAGCATGCACGCCAAAACCGGTTTGGCTCAGTGGATAGAGCGTCGGCCTGCAGACTGAAAGGTCCCAGGTTCGATTCCGGTCGGGGGCATGTACCTTGGTTGCGGGCACATCCCCAGTAGGGGGTGCGCAGAAGGCAGCTGATGGATGTTTATCTCTCATCGATGTTTCTAACTCTCTATCCCTCTCCCTTCCTCTCTGTAAAAAAATCAGTAAAATATTAAAAAAAATAAAAAAATAAAAAATAAAGGAGCATGCAGCTGTTACTCTATAGCAGTGGTCGGCAAACTCATTAGTCAACAGAGTGGCAAACCGCGCCTCATGCGGCTCGCGAGCCGCAGTTTGCCGACCACTGCTCTACAGGAACCTGGGGTGCATCAGCATTTGATCGGGAAGAAGACAGGAGTAAGAGCCCAAAGCCTAAAGGGAATAAAGGCTCAGCTGGCAGCAGAGCAGGGGCCGGGCGTGGCGGCTGGGGTGGAGGCTCACTCGAGGGGGCCGGTGCTGAATCCTTGCTCGAGCCACTTTCTGCTTGTTGACGATGTTCATCAGCTTGATGGCATCTGCGCCCTTCACGTACACCACTGGCCTCTTGAGCGGGTCTTCCTGGCCCTGGTTTAGCTAAGGAAGAAGAGACGCTCCCGGTTAGAAGACGTGCTTACTGTAAGGAGCAGGAGAGAGAGAGACAGAGAGAAAGGCTGGAGGAAAAGAATACGAAATACCCGTTTGGAAATCACCCAGCTCCTCAAGCATCACTGCCCTGGAGCTCCCAGACGGCAAGGCTGAGGATGAGGCTTGTTCTAGGCCGGACCAGGCAGATTGAAGGCCCAGAGGGTCTTGGGAAATGTCCCCTAAATCCCAACTCTCCTGGCTCTTAACCCCTCTCCATAGTCTTGCTCTGAGTATGAGGTCCAAGCACGGAGAGCTAACATCAGGAAACAATGCCAAGCCCAGAGATGAGGCGACATGACTGTGACAAGCCAAGCTACCCAAAGGCGGTGCTTCTCTCGGGAGGGTGCCGTGCTGGCAGGGTCCGAGGAGTTACCTGGTCGATAGCCTCGGGGTTTTCAGACACATCGAAGATGACGGCAGTGGCTCCCCGCTGCACGGCGCGCTTGGCCTGGCAGAAGGAAACAGAGCAGGTTGGCATTCTGGGCCTCTGACCTTTCCTCTCTGCATACACAGGGGCAATGCCACCTACCTTGAGAACAAGATGCGTTAGACTGGGTGAAGATAAAAAAAACGGGGTACTCAATCAACCTTTGTCTCCCACGTCCAACCTAAACATGCAAAATAAACTACAGACCAACGACCTGCCCCGTCAGCATAAAGGTGCTGGTTTCAGTGTTTTCTGCTATGAGCACAGAGCCACTGGCAACCAAAGCACATGCCTTTGGTCCCTCTCTTGTGGTCCTTCTCTCCCCAGGTCACCCGGCACGGCGGCTGGAGCAGCGTGCGGAGCGTTTCTGCAGGCGCCTCAAGACGGTCCATTTTAATAACGGACACCGGCCGAAGACCTCGGGAGACGCCATCCGAGTGAAAAGCGACGAGAAATCGTCGTAAATGGGGATTTGGAGCAGTTGGCTGCCAAACCTGGCTGCACATCAGAAGCCACTTGGGAAGTTTGTAAAGCAGATTTCCTGGCTCAGACCACAGAGGCTGATTCAGCCGGGCTGGAGGCAGGCCCAGGAAGCAGCTCTAAGAGTTTTCTGAGGGATTCTGATGACTTAACTACTTGGGAAACTATTGATCAGAGAGATGAGATTAGAATGTTTTAGGAACAAATGAGAAGTGCTGAGGTTCTTTTTTTGGAAAAAGGACTCCTTTCCACCCCAATGTAGCTTTTAATTTTATGTCCAGCTAAGTGGACAATGGGTAGATGCTATAGAAGAAAAAGACATAAAGCATAATCTCTGCATTTAAGGAATCTGAATCTTGTTAGGGAAGTAAGACAACCTCTAACATGGGGGGCGGGGGGCGGGGTGGAAGAACCAAAACCTCCTATAAGATTCAGGGCACATATAAGAATCAACCAATGAATGCATAAAAAAGTGCAACAATAAATCAATGTTTCTCTCCCTCTCTCCAAATTTTAATTTATTAAAATTTTGTTTTAATAAATTAAAAATAAATACACAAAAAGAATAATCACCCTATATAGTTGCAGCGTAAGAAAGCAACACTGGACCTAACTGGATGAGATGGCTAGACCAATGGCTCTGCCAGCCCACTAGAGGGCAGACTTACACCACCTTTTCAGAACAAGTCCGTGCCCTGTGCTTTGTACTCAACAAGCAGGACAGTGAAATCCTCGGGGATACTGCCAAGTCCTCTGCAACCTAACAAGCTGGGGCGCTCTGGGTGCTGAGCTGCCGAAGCTGTCCTAGTTCTGCTCGGGAGTCTTTCTTGTTGACCTGAGACTCAGTGTATCTGAATGCATCGAGTCTCCCCTGCCACTTGTCCACCCCACCCCATCTCATCACCACCCTGCTGCAGTCGGGAGTGACCCTTAAGGAGCTATTCCAGGTTCTACTAGAGATTGAACCCACAACCCGGGCATGTGCCATTGACCGGAATCGAACCCGGGACCCTTCAGTCCGCAGGCCGATGCCCTATCCACGGAGCCAAACCAGCTAGGGCCCAGTTCCAATCTTGGACACTCAACTGACTGTCCAGAGCAAGGGGGAAAGAGCTGGAGTTGTCCTGTCCCCTGCCTCCAGCAGGAGAGGGCGTGATGGCTCAGACTCCTTTGCCTGAGGCCAACGGCCCGTGGACCCCAAGTCAGTCAGTGCTTGTGTCTTCTGCTCAGGCGGTGTCCCCGTCCCTCACACTCTCCCAAGACGTCGAAGCGCCTCGAGGAACAGCACGGAATACGAGGTAATAAACAGGACCTCTCATTCCTGTACTTGGCTTTCATTCCACCATCAAACACATCAAACAGCACCTGAGGGGAATGAGCCTTCAGAAGCATCTTGATCAGGAGGCCCCCCCCCCCCCCCCCCCCCGCTTTGATGCTGGCGCACCTGGAGAGGCTAATGGCTGTGGGCGAAAGCCTGCAAGACTGGGGCCCTGGGAGGCGTTCAGGCGTCCCAGCGCCACAAGAGCGTGGCAGTCTTTGGAGGAGAGGCAATGACCCACTCGGGCAGGCACTCTTAAAAAGACATTTTCAACATCATCTCGGAGGGCTGGCCAGGCTCCTGGTTTCTGCTTTGAAGAGAGCCGGTCAATATTAAGGTGCTTAAATCCCATTTATAGCCTAACCTCAGAAACAACCAGGCTCATGCACACGCGATCCAAGCACAAATATTTAGTTTGAGAAAATGATAATTCTCACAGTTGACTTAACTTTAAAAGTCATGTTTAATGTAAGCTGCTTTTAAATTAGGCCTATTTCCTGCATATACCAGGACTGAGCAGGGTCCTACTGGGGAACTTGCCAGTTAGGAACCGGCTCAGGATTTAAAAGAGGCCACAAAGAATCCCCGTTTAGAAGACGACACATTTATTATACTATTCCCCACAGCAAATTTAAAAACCCAGGACACTGCTTGGTCACACTTTCCCTCTCGCCACATTTTCGGTGTGATTGATGACACATATTCCTTAAACCAGTGGTCGGCAAACTGCGGCTCTCGAGCCACATGTGGCTCTTTGGCCCCTTGAGTGTGGCTCTTCCACAAAATACCACGGCCTGGGCGAGTCTATTTTGAAGAAGTGGCGTTAGAAGAAGTTGAAGTTTAAAAAATTTGGCTCTCAAAAAGAAATTTCAATCGTTGTACTGTGGATATTTGGCTCTGTTGACGAATGAGTTTGCCGACCACTGCCTTAAACCAACCTTCCTAATCTTAGATCGTTTACCGATTTACCTAGTCCAGCTGGGTTAGACTATTTTAAAACCAATCTACACTATAGTTGGGAGATTTTGATTGCCAGAAACCCGATCTTTTATAACACCCCAAATTCTCAAGATAAGGCTGTTTCAAAGACAGGATGGGCAAGATGCCCTGGTGGATGTCGCTAGGCGAAGGTCACGGGTGACCTGGGCGGCGGCGGCAGAGGGCGGTTACCCTGGACTGTGCACAGAGAATGGAAAGAAGAGCGCGAGGAGGGTGTGAGGAGCAGGAAACGGGTGGGACGTCTCGGCAAGTCCTCCCAGAAGCAGCCCAAGGCCTTGCCTCGCTGACCTCCGCGTGCCCTCCCCCTCGACCCCACCCACACAGGTATTTGTCGCATCTTTCATCAGCTCTGCCGCTTTGATCGGGCAGGGCAGGTCCGCGCCAGCCAGCAGGTTGACCAGAAGCCCAGCAGCAGACTGTGGAATAAAAGGTTGTCAGGGTTCTTTATTTACCTTTCCCGGCCTGCAAGACCCAAGGCTAGACAATGCCCACAGCCACTGAAACAAGGATCAAAAGTGCAAACATCTGCCCACGGGAGGTTTGTCAGGTACACGATTCCAAGCCCTGGAGGACAGGGTCCGACTGTGCTTGGCACTTACTGCCACGCAAGGCTCCTACAGATAGTCAATGCGTGTTTACTCTAAACGGAAGGAAGAAAGCCTCCTGGGACCACACTCTTGGGTTACTGCTCCCTGAATGTGGATGTGGTTTTCCCCTAAGGAAGTGCTTCTATCCATCTGATTCTTTTAAAAAAAATATGTTTTTATTGATTTTAGAGAGAGGAAGGGAGAGGGATAGAAATCAATGAGAGTAAAACATTGACTGGCTATCTCCTGCACGTCCCCACCAGGGACTGAGCCCACAACCCAGGCATGTGCCCTGATCGGGGATTGAACCATCGCCTCCTGGTTCATGGGTCGACGCTCAACCACTGAGCAACACTGGCTGGGCTGGGCTGGCTGATTCTTAAATTTCCAGACGTGAATGGGGCATTCTGCTGAGGATATTCCCGTTACTACCTTGTGGACGGGAAAACTTAGTCTAGAGACTAAATCAGTGTCCATTAAATTCAGGAATTCCAATCAGGCATGGATCTGGCACTCTCTCCGTCTACTGAGACTTGGTTTTGGGTTTGGTCCCACAGTATACTCACTCCTGAGGCCCTGGGCACGCACCCCATTTTTCACCTGCCACCTGTTTCTTTGTCAGGCACTGAACATGTTGTCCCCAGTGTCTAATCTTTATTGTAAGAAAATTTTGACAAAATACCACCTTAATAGGAAATGACCCAAGAGATTACTAAAAATGTCCTTTGTCCCAAACTCCTGACCCTGGGGAAACCAAGGAAGCTGGAGTGTAGCTGCTGATATGAAGACGTGCCTTCAACCTCTCACAGAAGCTCTGACATACAGGCGCTCCAAGCAGATTCTTTTTTCCCCCTCTATTGAATACAATTTTGGTTGTTGTTGGGTTTTTTTTTGTACTTATCATAAGCTTCCAACAAGTTATTAAAAATTCACTGTAAATATTTTAAAGGCTGTGATATATCCCTTCACATTAAATCTACTTACTCGTGTTTTAGATATTTGAGCTTTTCCAGATTTTTATTATAATTAACGCTACATTAAATAAATCTTGGCTTACATTTTCAGTTTCCTTAGGATGGAGGTCCAGGGCCAAAGAAGATGAAGATTGCTAAGAATCTTAATATAATCCACATAGGATTTTAATGCCCCTCCGTATTAACCCACATAACTCAATTTATCTGCAGTAATGACAAGATAGGATGGCACCGACAATATGAGACAAGTTTATCAAGAGATTTAACTTCTGGGTAAACTGACCTGTTGGTAAGTTGGCTGCGAGAGGGAAGTCAGTTTGTTAGTAATTCTGCACGATACTTCACACGCAGAAAGATAACCCAGAGTGAAGTATAAGTTGATCATAACCTATCCTACTGATTCAAGGTCAAGTTCATGTGTGACCCCTCCCCTAAGACTGACAAGTACTTCTCTTTAGTTAAAACAGCTCTTATTCTTTTCTGAGCTCTAGTATCTCTAAGGATTTCTCCTCTGCTCACCACTTTCTGGGATGCATTTCCCGCCAAAATATGACCACCTTTAGTGTTTTTGCTACTTATAAAAGTAGTATGTGCTCAATGGGAACATTTTAATACAGCAGGTCCTTGAATAACTTCATTTTGTTCTAACGTTGATGAGGAAAAAAAAAACCCACAAAACACTGATTACCAGCTGGGGCCACTGTGTGGAGTTTGCATGTTCTCCCCATGTCTGGTGAGTTTCCTCTGGGGACTCCAGTTTCCTCCTACATGCCAAAGACGTGCACATGAGGTGAAGTGGCGTGTCTACAGTGTGATGTGTGTGCCCTGCAATGCATGGTGTCCTGTCCAGGGTGGGTTCCCCCCACCTTGGGCTCTGAGCAGGCTCTGGCCACCTGCAACCCTGAACTGGAATAAGTGGGTTGGAAAAGAATTTTCTTTTTATTCATCTTTCTTAATGTTTATTTCAAGGTTTACTATTAGAAGTATTTTAGGTCTTTCTTTGGAAGTTGGGTGGTGTTTTTGTGACCAGGAATATGCTGTAGGAACTTAACATTTGTTTATATCCATTAGCCTGTGGTCCTATTGGTTTTGCTATCTGTTGTTTGGCTTAACGTTGCAGTTTCCAATTCCCTATGGATGACATTAAATGAGGACTTACTGTGATTCTGACAGTAAAAGAAAAATCCTTCATCCTATATCCTAGTTTTTAAAATTTTAATTTAAAAAAAATCCTCCCTGGAGGATATTTTTTCCATTGCTCTTTTAGAGTAGAAGGGAGGGAGGAAGGAGGCGGGGAGGGAGGGGGGGGGGGAGAGAGAGAGAAACATCGATGCAAAAGAGACATCAATTGGTTGCCTCCCACACGAGCCCTAACCAGGACTGAGGATCGAACCTGCAACTGAGGTATGTGCCCTTGACCAGGAATCCAAACCTCAACTCTTCAGTTTGCAGTCCGATGCTCTAACCACTGAGAAAACCGATCAGGGCTATCCTAGTTTTATAACAGTGTGGCTTATATCCTTCCATGTTTTTTTTAAAGCCATACATTAGCAGGAATAAAATGCCTATGTATAGACTCACATAGCAAAATAACACTTAAATATTATAAATTGAATGTATATACTGTTCTGTACTCTATTTCCCCCCTTAAGTTAACAATTTATTCAACAATATTGGTGTAGAAAAATGTTCATTCTTCTTACCAGCTACACATATTACTCCATTATATGGTTGTACCAGAGTTTAAGACTTTCCTTCTGAAGGCATTAGAGGATTTCTAACTTCTTTTTTCTTTTGTACCAAATGACTTTATTTGACGGTATGGTACAAATGAAAGACAGGAGTGGATGATGTGGTCCAAGTTATAGAACTCCAACATGCAGTACTGCTTTGGTGACCAGTCTAACTGTTCACTATTATGAGCAGCGCTGTATTTCTATTCTCATCCTTACCTTCTGGGGGCATCCATCCTTAAAATAAATAGCCACAAGAGGTCTTGCTCAAGTCAAAGGGCGCAGACATCTTGAATGCCTCACCTTGGTGCTAGGCTAACCTGCCCTCCGGGTCTAATGGAGTCGGGAGGTAGCTCTGACCAGTCTATGTGCCCCGTAAAGCCTCACAAAGCAGGCTGCCCTGGGATTGTCTACACTAAACCAATTAACAGAGTAGGTGGGAACGGAGTTTAATTCTATGTGTAGTGCCACTTATGAATTTATGTAACAGCAGTAATTAACCAGTTACTGTGTGTGCGAGGCCCCGGGGATACATCGGGCAGTGAGCAGCAGGGTGGCAGACTCTCTGAAAAGGCCGGGGGGGGGGGGGGGGGGCGCATAGGAATAGTCTGAGAGCTTCGTTCCATGGGCAAACGAGTGGGAGATTACTGCCCTGGGGTCACCTAGCCCACATCCCTATGGGAGCTTTTCCTCAAGTAGGATCGGGGGAGGACAGATTTTCTTGGTCAGGGTCCTTCGAGAAATGCTGAACATTCTCGAATTGTTATCCCTGACACAGAGCACGTTAGTACCCTAGAGGCTCTTTCTCCCTGGCAGCCCCAATTTTGGGGGACACATGCTTTTAATAGCAACTCCTGTCAACACCCTTCCCCCCATGGGAGACGTTTTGGGACCCAATGCATGTGCTACCTGGTACACTAAGGTTAGAGGAGTATCACCCCCCAACCCCTCCCTTGCTGAACTCACAGGTAGGAAAGACAGGGATGTGACGGAGACCTACATTTTGATCTGGAAAACAATGTATAAAGAATATATACATCACAATTTGAACAAGATGGTTATTGTTATGAAAACACTCAATGATACAGTTCCATCTGCCAAGTATTTAAGAGGGCCAACTGTGTGCCAGGCACCCCAGGAAAAATACAAGCCAGGACCTTCTAGAAGTGTCTGTATTACACACACCCCTGCTGCTGTCCTGCAGGGAGAGATCTTGCTTAGCAATGAGTGCGCTGAAAAGTCTCTCCCCTTCTTATCCAACCAGGAGTTCACTGTGGCTCTCGTCTGACATGCTCCTAACAGTGTGACCCAAGGTGGCAGAAACCACGATGGTGGAGAATCCAAAATGGCGCCAGAGTCCCGGGGCTGCTTGGTTCCTATGACTCGGCATCGGCATTTTGCTTCAGCTTGGGTCCCCAAGACACGTATGGGTCGTGTCTTGCTCAGGCTGGTATGGTTGCATGGGGTCTTACAATGGGCCTCCCTTTCATCCAATCCTTCCCTTCCCGCAAGCTGGACTCCCTCCTCAGGGGACTGCCCCCCTCCCGAGGATGGAGCGGGGCAGGTCAAACCAAAGCCCTCTGCCCTCACCCCTACACTCAACTGCTTACCATGTTTTGCTGATTCCATCTTCCAAATCCATCCACTGTGTGTCCATCCCCCTGCTGCCACCTGGCTAGGACACCACACTTTTCAGGTGACTCACAACATCCTCCCTTGGGGATTTCCCTAGCCCACCCTGCCTGCCCCCCAGGATGGTCTCCGTTCAGTGACAGGGGGTCCTTTCTCAGTCACCGATCTGACCGGTACCACGCTCCTTGAATGACTCTGCACTGCTCTTAGGATAAGACGTAACCTCTCCACTGCTTCTCACAAACGCAGCACCCCAGCTCCCAATCTAACCAGGCTGAGCGTCTGTGAGTTCTCTGACCTCCTGCCTCCTTCGCACCGAGGAACACACTCCCGACCCCAGACCAACCCTGGCTAGCCTTTCCCTCTTCTCTCACCTGGCTCAGGTCTTATCCCCTCTGCACGGTTACAGCGCCTGTGGCCTGACTCTGTGCCCCGCCACTGCGGCTCTTATGACATCACATTGTAATTGTTGACTTAAAAGTGCCTCTCTCACCAGAGGGCAGCCAATGGGTCAGACTTCTTTCCTGCTGAGTCCCCAGCACCCGGCAGAGGGCCCGCCACGGGGTAAAAGGCCAAGGAATGTTTGCTGATTAACCTAGAAAGGACCAGCCTTCTGCCCTCGGGGTTAGCGTCAGACACCCTGGGCCCCGGCCTCTAAGCTCAGACATCACTCCGGGCCACCTGGTCTCCTTTGACTCTGAAGCTGAGAAAGTCCATTCTCGACCAGGTCTTCTTGGAACTCAGCATGGCCTGCATTGCGGATGCTCAGGGTTTGCTTTCTTATTAACCAATGCGGGTCTTCCGCTAGAGTGTTTGCTGCTGGGCCTTGGATTGGTGGCTGGTTCTAATGCAGATGTCACTGTCTCCAGGCAACTTTGGCCTCAGCCACTAAAAATGGCTCGGCCCGGCCCGGGCCCTGGTGGTGGATCTTTATCAGGCCGCAGGCCTCTGTGTGCACATCTTTGATGTCAAAGCTCTTAGAAAACAAGTCTGTGCACTGCAGCGTTTGCTCCCGACACTCCGGAGGGAGGAATGCAAACCCCCTTAGAACTCTCACCAAAGGGAAGCCGACAAAATGACCACCCCGGGCACAGCCACAGGAACCAATGGCACCGATGGCATGAGAGGCGGCATTTTTTCCTTTCCTTCCGTGATCGCTGCGGCGAAGACCTAAAAGACGGATGGAGTCCGCCTGAGAAAGATGGCCTGCATACTGGCTGGCCTTCCCCAGCTGGGGTGAGGATCTGGAGCGTGGCTTTCTGGGAGAGCTGGGGGCAGATTCTCACCCCCAAACTCAATGGTGTGGGGCAATGAGACCACCGCACAGGCTTGAGCGGCACATCCACCGAAGGCCTGAGCCTCCTACACGTCGTTGCCAGGAATGCAGGGCGCCAGTAACCAGCCCTGCTCATGCTGCCACCGCGGCAGGGCCTGCTCCTGTGGTCAGGGAGGGGCAAGGGGCTGTGAGACCAACCAGCCAGTCCCAGAGACTGGCCACGTCTGACGCCCATCAGTCCCTCCTGGCTGGTCCTCCCGGAGTCCAAACAGTGGGGACTCACAGGGTCCCTTTATGCCCCTCTCTCCGGAGGCCACTAAGTGGGTTTCAAACCTCCCCTCCTCACTTTTTCCTTTCCTCCACTCCCATCTTCTTCACTTCGTAGTGACCACCCAGGCACCAGACTCTTGATCTTTCTGGTCAGCTGCTGCTCCCTGGGCATGAGTCACTGCATGGCAGGGCACGCTCTTGCCAGGGACAGGGGCTTGTAAGGCCCCTCTCACCCAAGCCCTGTTTTCCTACAGAAACCTTTCCTTCCAAAGGAAATGAGGTCACACACCACAGCACATGGGTAACCGGTGAGAAAACCCCGGTGCCCAGAAGGGAGCGGGTGGCGGAGGAAAACGGGAGGGGAAGGACCCTAACACGCACAAACCACAGGGGAACCACCTGCCACCCCGGAGGGCTGTGTAGGGAGGGGGTGCACTCAGCTTGAAAAATAACCAGGTTTCTTTTTTACCAAACCTGCAGCGCATCTGCTTAGTTCACTTGCTAATCCACTGCCCAGAGGGGATCAACACACCAAACAGTTGCAGAAGAACAGGGGGGCGCGGGTGGGGGGTTTGCTGGGTGGCCAGGCCGTTTCGCTTTGGGGGGCGGGTGAAAGGAGGTGGGTGCAGGGTGAGGGTGGGTGGTGCAGCCCAGTCCGCTCCACTGGCTCCTCGCTCCGGGGCTTGGCTGCAGCCCGGCCTGACCTTCCAGGTTTCCCTGGCAGGAGATCAAAGCGCTGAAGCCACAAACACGGCTCAGAACTGGGAGGCCCTCGCGGCCTCCCCCGAGGGCCCCTCCTCCCCTTCCCCCCCTCCAGCCAGGCTTCTCCACGCCCCCCCCAAGGTCCCGCCCCCTCCGCTTCCCCCGCCCCCCAGTCCCTTCCCCACCCAGTGGGGCGGTCTTTGGGGGCGGGCTCCCATCCGGCCTTCCCTGACCCGAGCCGGCCGGCCGCACCCCTCCCACCGGGGGAAGGTGTTTCTCGCCGTAATTAAAGTCATTAAGCCTCCGAGGGCTCCCGTGGGCTGCAGGTTCTGAGCTCCGGAACGCAGATGATGCATGCTAAGTCCTAGTTAAGATTATGCTGATCTATTTCGGAGACATGTAGCAGCGAGAATCCAGCGGTTAAGTTAGTGGTTAGGGCTGCCTAAGTTTAAATAGTGTTATTCTCGAACTATGTAGCAGCCTCGCTTAATTTCTCCTAATTAAAGGAGCCGACAGAAGTGGCTGCACTCCACAGCCATTGTCGCGGCGCCATCCCACGGGCTGGACCCTTTTCACCATCGGAAAATACTGGGTGTCAAAAGGAAATGCATTTCCCTAGATCTTAATCTTAAACACAGACATTTAGACCACTTCCCCCAAATACAAAGATCCTCTCTGTTTGAACACCTGACAAGGAGGCACCCAAATCCTAGGAAACCTGTCCTCGCCTCCTCGCCCTCCTCCCCATGCCATTGCTGGGGGAGCAGTTGGTTGTTTCAGAGATGTCCGCGCCAGGAAGGGAAACTTTTGGAAGAACTTGTTTGTTGCTATCTTGAGTTGAATTTCCAGAAGTCCCACTTCAGGCCAAATTGTATCAAGTCGGCAATTAGAAACTTCAAAGAGGACCACCCCCTTCCCTTCTCTGCATATGGCAGCAGCGAACACTTGTTTAATTATAAACAAGTGTTAATTGGGTGGCGGAATCAGGCTTCACAAGGAACAACAGTGCCGCGGAGTCTGAAGACCCTACAGGAGCCTCCCTTTTGCCCCGAGAGGTGGAGGACAGGCTCCCTTTGAGGGCTGAGCCCCTCCCGGCTGGAGCCATCGAGCAGGGCAGACTTGGTTCTGAGCCTTGGCCCACTGGGAGGCAACTGGGGAGATTTAAAAAATACCCACGCCTGAGCCCTGCCCCTAGAAATGATGATGTCATCTATGTGGAATGGAACCGCGGCAGCAACATTTTCCCAAAAGTGTCTCAGTCCGTTTGAAAATTTAGGTAGGGCTGAGAACCACTGGGCCCCAAACTGCACAAAGCCTCTGGGCTTTCCCGGGGTACTTCCACATGCGGACACCCCAGCCTCAAGGCCAAGGTCTGCCTTCCCTTCTTGGGAAGAGGGGTGTGCTGCCAGGGCAGCCTACCCCAGAAGGGTGTCCTGGAGAAGTGGTCTGCAAGCCAGCACGGGGTCATCTTGGGGGAGCTCAGAGAACCCCGGAATGGTTTAGAAAGGGGCTCCCCCCTGAACTCTTCACTGGGGTGGGTCAGGAGTTTTAGGAGCAGGGCCTCTCTTGCTTTGTCTTGGGGCAGTACTGGTCCACAGCGTCAGACTCCAAGAGGGGAAAGTACCGATTATGTACCAGGCAAGGCAGTGCTTTCAAATGGCACTGAATCTGCACAGCATCTCCACAGGCAGGCGAGGTGGCGGCGATCCCTACTTGACAGCTGGACGCTCAGAGGTGACGTCACCCAGCCACGATGTAGAGAGGTGACATTTGACCTCAGCCTCTCTCCATAAGCACAGGCTAGAGAAAACTCATGTTATCCTAGGGGTTTCCAAATTCAAGAATGATGGAGATATGTGCACGTATAGAAACATGAATGTTGAAACTCCAAGTATTTCATCAATAGCTTATGAAAGTGTTGTATTTCCCAGTCTGACAAGGAAATTCCAGATCGCTCTTATCCTAGCCCAGTGGTCGGCAAACTCATTAGTCAACAGAGCCAAATATCAACAGTACAACGATTGAAATTTCTTTGGAGAGCCAAATTTTTTAAACTTAAACTTCTTCTAATGCCACTTCTTCAAAATAGACTCACCCAGGCCGTGGTATTTTGTGAAAGAGCCACACTCAAGGGGCCAAAGAGCCGCATGTGGCTCGCGAGCCGCAGTTTGCCGACCACTGTCCTAACCCATTTGGACTCTCATCATGGAAACTCCTTTTACCAATGTCATGCAGCTCATATAGTCAACATCAAGAGGGTTGGCAGCGTGGAAAGTTTTCTACTTTTGTCCAGGATCAGCTGCTGAAAGCCAGGTCTGTTTCGTCTGAGGCTATTTCATTCAAAGACGTTCTGTCCATTGCCATTTTAGCCAATGCAAGCTCACAAACAGTACAACTTTCCCTCGGATACTTCTTAAAATTCTATCTAGATTGTTTAAAAATGGTCCTCTGTGTATCCTTTTGTATTGACTCCTTGTATCTGTGACTTTGTATTATTAGAATATAAATCTCTTGATTTCATAACAAAATCATTGATAACAGAAACAAAACCAAATCTCTCTCTATGCCTTCCTCACCTGCTATTCTTATCTGGGTGCAGTTTGATGATACCCCTAACCAGGGTGAGCTTCAGGAAGAAAACAGCCTGAAGGTGACCTGTGGATAGGCAGGCCAACACAAGTTCTTTTTATTTTTAAAATATATTTTTATTGATTTCGGAGATAAAGGGAGAGACAGAGATAGAAACATCCGTGATGAAAGAGAATCATTGATCAGCTGCCTCCTGCACGCCCCCAACTGGGGATCAAGCCTGCAACCGGGACATGTGCCCTGACCTGAATCAAACCAGCAACCTCCTGGTTCATAGGTCAACACTCAACAACTGAGCCCCAAGTGCTTTTCAGCATGGTCATGGGGGTTGGGTAGGGGGAGGAGCTGTCACCTCCCATTGCTTGGGCTGAAGTCCTGGCTCACCTTACCCAGCAGGTGTGGTGACCTTTCTGTGCTCCCAGTTGTTCACCTGTCCGATGGGATAATGCTAAGAGGAGGTATTCTCACAGTGGTTGGGAGACTAGATGAGAAGATGCCTGATTTAGGCACAATCTCCTTCCTCTGGATACAGTATGTGTGTCTCTTCTGGGCACCTGGCCCTCCCCTCGCCTGTGTGAGGACAGGATTTGTCTCTTCTCCAGGTAGGAGAGCTGAGGCATCCTGCCCGATCCTTCCTGCAGGCCCAGTTCCCACAGAGAGCAGCAGGCTCTCAAGAGTCACAGTGACTCCACCTTCTGCAGGGTTCTGGAAGTTGATGAGACTGTGCTGTACTTAATATACACACAGAACATCAAGTTTAGGGCAAGAAATGATGCCATGGCACAAAACAGGAAGAAGGTGGTCATTGGCTGTCACCCAGCAGCATCTGGGAGCTTTTTAAAAATGCAGGGTCAGACCCCTCCCTGGAGACCGAGGGTGGCTGGGATGGAGGTGGGCCTGGCCTCTGCAGGTGTGAAAGCTCTCTGGGCTGATTCCTAGGCACTGCCAAGACGAGCAACCACAAGACCAAGCCCTAAGGAGGTCAGAGGAGAGACGTGGCCGGGAGTGGGCTTCCTAAGCCCAACTCATCAATCCTTGTTCCTCCTGCCCAGAACTGCCAGATTGACTCTTTCTCAGGTACAGTACTTGGTTCTAGAAAACCACTTGACACTACTCTAACTCCTACTTAAGGAAAGCCCTTGTTAAAAAGAAAAATATGCTTCCAGGCAGTAAACATTTGAGGCTCTGATGATGTCTGGTTGTGGGAATGATACCCTCAAAGCAGAAGCTTGGGTCCCTCACAATTCTGGAGTCTGGGGGTCAGCCCCTCGCATGGCACCTGGAACCCAGCAGGTAGCAAACGCTACAGGGCACAAATGTTGAGGGGGGGGGGCTGTGGGCACAAGAGCCATTGTCTATCCCATATGGAGCAAGATACTGGGGTTCACAGCAGAGGCTCCGTGGGCTAGGCCTTTGGCTGCAATGATATTTGGACTCCACAGGGGTCCCAGGACCTTGAACAAGGGCAGGACAGAGCAACAGAATGCGAGTCCAGAAGTCGTCTGCGATAACAAGATGATAAATATTTCAAAAGATGAGAATCTGAAGGACACCATTTTCAAGTTTAAGTTTTTCTTCACAAAACACACGCTTCCAAACACTCTCTGAACTGAGTTAACCAAGTCACAGAACTTGGATGCCAACTGCTCAACTAATACCCACTTCTCTGTAATAAGTCATGGCAGCTTTTGCCCTTAGGAACAATTCTAGTGACAGGGACTGGGGATGCCGGCTGTAGCAGCTGAGATCATAGGTTAGGCTTTTAAACATAATATGAGTTAATCCCAGAAAGGCCATACTTCAGTGTTTAATTAAAAGAACAAATGCTAAATCCCATTTCTACAGGCCAACGAGTTGAAGGCCATGATGAAACTACACTCTTATTTTTTCCAAATGCATTCCAGTCCTGGCACTCAATAAATAGTCATCACAATGGTGGTGGTGATGCAAGGGGAAGGAGAGAAGCCCCAAAAGGCACCAGGCTAGCCTTCCTGAGGCCGGGAACCGACATGAGCCGGAGAACAAGATGTTCTTGGGCATCCCGACCAGGTGTCCGGACTGTAGCAATAGCACTTCCTGCTCCCAGGTTCACAGTCCCATCCAGGCCCCTCCATCGGGGCTGCAAGCAGCTGGGGGGGAAAAGGGGCGAGTTCTCACCTGTGCTGAGTGAGCAACCTACTGGTTTAGAGGAACGAAGTTAGACCAACAAGGAAGACAAATGGATCAAGAGCTCGAACTGTGTGAGACCACCTTGAGAGACGCTCAAAAACAGGTCTGGAATAGATGAGCTTGGAGGAGGAGGATGTGCCATATGGGCTGGCATGGTCAGGAAGGGCTTCATGAAGACCAAGCTGCCCGAATGAAGAAGGGAAGGCTGGCCAGGAGCTCGGCTGAGGCGGCAGAACTTTCGGACACATACCAAGTGTTAGAAGGGAAGGTTTCCCAAAAGGCGATGCTTGGTGATTGGGCATCATTAGTCCACTCCCGAGGCCATCATATAAACACTCACTGCTATTTGTTGACTCGCTGTCTTTCGGTAGCAGCCAGCATGCCCACGGGTGAGTTTCTGATACACAGCATCCAAGTGGCCCCTCTGGTTTACGGCCATTTTTGGATCACCACCTGAAATTTTATTCTCTCGGGATGGGGTTTCCTGACCCCTACACAAGGTTCAGTCTGACAGCTGGGTGCTTCTAGGCAAAAAGCTGAATTGTAAGTGACTGTCCGTCCCAGGATTTATTAATTCAGCACATTTACTGAACACCTATCCTGATGGCAGAAGCGTATGCTGAAAAGACCCAGTCCTAAAAGTTCTAGTCTCTCTCCTCAAGGAGCTCCAGTAGTCACACTGGAGACCCTGTATGCACAGCAAGAAATACTCCTTGAACGGGGCGGCAGGTGGGAGGGAGACAAAGAGAAAGAGAGAGAGAGAGAGAGAGAGAGAGAGAGAGAGAGAGAGAGAGAGAGAGAGAGAGAGGGAGAAGGGGGAGGAGGAAAGGTACTTGCTGACAGAGTACATGTCTTCACCTTATGTCAGACCTCAACTCATCCCGTGAATGGCACACCTCAACAGTAAAAGCGTGTTGCCTCGGAACCCTCACTTAGCAAATATTAAAACATCTACTCAATACAAACACTTACATTCAACAACAAATATATGGGCAATTATTATTTCAAGAAGACAGATTAATTTTAAAGTATAGTTTGATAGCCTTTAATATTGTGGAAAATTGAAAATAAAACCAGTTAATGACTTTAAAAGTCATTCCTGTGAAAGAGACTAGAAGGGACTACGAACCACAGAGGTGGAGCTGGGCTAGATCACTTCCTTTGGTCAATAACCGGTTGGTGATGGTGTCATTAAGAAAAGGACTTCTTGTTAAGGAACACCTTAATCCCAGGAAAAGGAAAGAGTAAAAAGGTTATATTAAGGGAATCAGGGATAATCTCTATCAATTACCCAGAGCCTTTCCTGTTGGGGAAGTCTCAAAAAGAACAGGAAAAGAGCTGGGTCATGATCCAGGTGCTTACCCTTTGTTTTATGATCCAGGAGTTTGGCAGTCTGGTTTGCGGGTAAGAGGAGACAGCTAAGAAACTACAGGTGCTGTGTTAACCCCCAGAACACGCAGATAATTGTAGAATATGCCAACACTGGCTCAAGAGCACCCAACCATCATGAGGACATGGAGACTGGCTGGCATCATGTTGAGGCTAAAGGAGTCAAAATGCATACCCTCCACTGGCTGGCCCATTTGGAAGGACCGATGAGCCAAATCCAGAAGAGAGACTGAGCCTGCTTCTCTTGGCCCCAAGAGCCAAGGTGGCCCACCTGCACAGTCACTGCAGTCCTCATGCAGAGGGACAGAGGGGGCCGCTTAGGCAACAGTGACCTTGACTATGGTCCATCTGAATGGATTAAGGGTCTTCCAGTCCTGGAATGGGATTAAAGAGCACCTAGTCCCATGTCCCAGCTTTGCAAAGGATGCAGTGACTTCCCAAGGTCAGAGTATGCTGGCAGCAGGGGAGGGCGTTCAACTCAGAACCGACTATATCCTGTCAACCCTGCCCCCCACTTCTTTATAGGCCATTAAGTTTTGTCATGTCCAAGTTTTTCTTTTTTGGGGGAAAATTATAACTTAGGGCACTCGAGTGTTAGCTTTCCATAAATAACTGAAAGGTATATTTAACTAGCAGCTATTAGTAAGAACATAAATATTTCGTGTATTATTTTAAGCAGTCATTGCTAGGACATTCCTATACGAAGAGATCTGAGGCGGAATATTTAAGGGAAGAATTTTTAAAAGATGACTTGTGAAAGGAAGAAGGTTGACTATAATGGTCTTGCTTGAGGACAGGTGTATGTTAGCTTAGAAAGGAGATTTAGTCTTTAAAAGATGTGTAAATTAAAATAATTTCAAATGTACCAATTGAATTCACTATAAAAAAAGTACTTAGGTGAGTACTTTTGAAACAATAACAGAAGTCCTCTAATTTCCCCCCATATACAGAGTTTGCTTCCACTGAGGTTAGCGCATAATTCCAACTTCTAAAACACAGAATTGACTGAAGCCAGAGCTTTTCAGAGAGCACCCAGCCCCTGCTATTCTGCAGGTCGTATCATCACATACATAGCCCTATTCTCATTATGTCATGAACACATACTACATTAAGATATGATGGCGGGCAGGGACCAACTAAGACTTAGAAATACTAGGAGCCCAAGGCCCCAACTTCATTTTTAGCTTCGAGGGGAAGTGTGCCCAGGATCAGGGTCTGACAGTCCAGAGGAGGTTAGGTTTGGGGGTCATGTTAACAGCTAACAGATGAAGTTACAGATTAACTCATCACTGGCATTAGTTGGTTAATGTACAATTTTGTAGGTAACTTCAATAGTCCTGGCCCAAGTTCAGAGTAAAAAAAGCAGTGTTCCCTTTTCTTATTTAAAAAGGAATAAAAAGGAATAAACTACTGATACAACCAACATGGATGAATCTCAAAGTAATTATGCTGAGTTAAAGGAGCCAGATTAAAGAGTAGATATTGTATAATTTCATTTATAGAAGACTATAAAATTCAAACTACAGTAGGAGAAAGCAGATAATGGTTGTCTGGAGATTGGCTAGGGACAAAGAGGAGGGGGAGGGGAGGGCTTCAAAGGCATTTGAGGGAACTTTTTTTAGAGTGATGGAAAGTTCATGAACAGAGAGAGAGAGATAGAGAGAGAGAGAGAGAGAGAGAACTTACCAAATTGTACACTTTAAATATGTGGTGTTTATTATCTATTATACTTCAATACAGAACTTAAAAAAAAAAGGGGGTGGGGGAGAATCCACAAATATTTTCTTCCCATTATTGCTCCTATTGCTTAAAAGCAAAATTTTTATGACACAAATAAATGAATGCTGCTAATTTTAGTTCATATACTAGGAAAATTCTCAAGCCCGTTTTACAAATTATCCAGATTGAGCAAGATAATACCGCCTTCTGATATCTAAAACCACCTCAGTATTCCGACACAAATCCATTCTCAATAAACCTGGATGAATGGGAAAGTTCGACCAGCAATACGGAGCCTGCAAGGACTCTGGGAAGCAAGCAGACTCCAAGGTTGGCATGCTCGAGAGAATATTACATCAACATAAGGATGGTTAGGATTGCGGAGGAGCTGTGTGCGCATGTGTCTGTGCAATTGCTACTGCTGCCCATAGTCAGGGGACCCCAGGGGCCCAAGGGATTTTTAAAAATTCCTAGTTCTATTACTAAATAGATGCCCTTGGGCAAGTCACTTCCTGTCTGATCCTCAGTTTGCTCATCTGTAGAACTGGGATAGTGACAGAACTTCGTAAGGCTCCTGAGGGGATCAAATGGTTCATGGATATAAAGTGCTTGGCACAGTTAGGCACCAATTAATAGCAGCTACGATGACTGCTCATTGATCTAGTCTTAAATGAGTAATGGCAGTAAGAGGTGTTGATTGCTGCAAATCAGACAATGCTGCTTTGAGAGAGGGAACTCAGCTTTGAGTTTTGAACTGGGCATATCAATGTCTGTAGTAATTGCTTTAGCTTGATGTCCTGAATACAAGTGGCCCTCTTTTCCCCTGACCTATCTTTTGCTTTCATTCGGAGCAGAACTGAAACACCCTCTCCACAATTATCTGGGCCTTCATAATTTAAATTGCTCCATTGTGATCTTCCATTTTCCCCGGCTCCATTGAGAGTTACACAATTGATCTAAAGAATCAAATGGCTTCTCCTGCCAAGTGTAACAAGAAATTCACACCTGTCAGAGTAGATTGGGGGAAAAAGGCCACAATACTTTCCGGCTCCTCCCATCAAGAGGTGGAGTTTATGTCTAAAGCCTCTGAATCTGGGTTTGGTCATGTGACTTACTCTGGCCAATGGCTCATGAGCAAATAGGATGCCTGCAGGAGCTTGAGAAGTGCCTGTGCACTGGGCTGGTCCTCTTTTGCTGCTGGGAACCCCGAGACTCCCTGGTGAAGAAGCCTGGGCTAGCCTTCCGGATGCTGAGAGACCACATGTAGAGGGGGCACAGCTGCTTCAAGCGAGGCCCCGGACTCTAACAACAGACCACAGAGGTCAGCCTAGCGGGCCCAGACCCGCAGAATCATGGACAAAGGAAAACTGCTGATTTTAAAATACTAAGTTTCACGGTAGTTTGTTGTACACCTGTGCTAGCTGAATGCTCAAGGTCATGCTGCCTCACCTGGGCTGTCCTCTGTGCTGCTCCCCAGTCCTGTTAGCACTGCTGGGTGCCCAGGAGCCTGCTTCGCTTCTCTCCCAGATGTTCCGCTTCCCTTTGCTGACTCGTACATGGCCCCACTCACTCACTGTCTGCCTCTGGAAATTTCCATACACTGATATCCTATTTACATATCTCTCTCTCTCCTTAGCTCTTCCGCAGTCTCTTTTATTGGCTTTCCCCTCTCATCATCCCTTCTGCCAAGTTTTCCTTGAAGTCCTGTGCTGGTCCCCTCTCTCTTCCTGGACAAGCTCATCCACTCTTGGTCTGAATACACTTTCCCACCTAATGGTTTCCCAGCCTTCATCTCCAGCCGTGACCCCTTCCTTGAATTCCAGGGCTGCGATCCTCCAACACAACCAAAATCAGTCATCAAGTGTCTCTCAAAGCAACATGAGTTGTCTCAGATTAATGGAACGGCCATCATGCTGATCCAGAAACCCAAGTCTTCTTCCCTTCCTCTCACAGCCCTTCTCCCCCCCGCCCCCCCCCCCCCCCGCTCCACTTTGCTTAATTCTTCCTCCATAATGGACCACTCTCAAGTAGGGCTCCCCCTTTGCATCCCTGCTACCCTGTATCACATGAGTTTCTCTGCCTCCATCCTTTTTCCTGTTCACCCCAAACATATGCCCAGCTACCCTCCTGCCCTTTGCAGATCAAGTCCCCACCCAACCCCTTTCCTTCATGTTCAGAACTCACCTTAGTTCGGACTCCTTTTACGGGGTACCTCTCCCCCCCCCCCCCACTGTCTGCTCTGAGCACTGTGTGCTCCAACCACACAGTTGCCCCATTTCTGAAAAATGAAGACACACAAACACCTTCTTGCTTAGGTTATTCCTTCTGCCTTCACTGCTCTCCTATACCCCACGGCCCCACTCGGCTCACCGCTCACCCCAACATAAGCCAGCACCCACTCAGCTGGGGCAAGTTCTCTAATCAGAACATGAAAACGTCTCATTTGAAACTCCCTGGTTAATCGGTAATCTCTCTTAAATACTAAGAGGTCACTCGCATATTAAGGAACAAACACACGTCTGTTTCCATTGCCTCTAACAGGTAATTTGCAAAAAGCCCTAAATTCAAGCTCTATCTCAAGTCCCATTAAATTAACCCTTAAATTAACCTTCACTGAACAAGTGAAAGGTTTGCCTCATTTGGGCTTTTCCTACTATAATTATTCAGTGTTTGCAAGACTTTACTTGGTAGAACAAAGGAAGTGGGTTCTAGTATAACCTTTTGTTGACTAGAGTTGCCCCCCTCCCTTGCCCCAGCAAAGCCTTGCTTTCCCATTCACTTTTTTTTTTTTTTCTAAAGAGAAAGTTCTCTCACCCCCTGCAACCTGTCTCCACACGTTCATCTTCCTTAGGTGGGCAAATTCCCCTTCCCCTTCCCAATGCGCCCGTCATGGGCTGACAGGACGCTTCATTCATCTGGTCTCCAGAGTTTCAAGGGAACAACAGGTCAACGCACTTGGAGGCTCCGCGTGAACTCTGACAACGACCTTTAAGTAATGACCAGTTGACCTCTTGCAACATTATTTGGTTTGGAGTATAAAATACAACCCTCATCAGCCAGAGCAGCTTTGGTTTTCATCACCCTCCCCCCTGGCCCTCCTTCCCTTCTTAAAGCCACTGGGAGAGGGAAAGAAGGAAGCATATTAACCCAAAGCAATAACACACTAAAACCTGATTTCCATTAACCTTTGGATTTCTTAGGCTACAACTAAGCATTACAAAACACCAAGGGGTAAGTTTTAGCAATTATTAGAATAAAGGTTTTGTATATACATCCTTTTACATCACACAGGATATTCTATAACTTTCCGAGGGTTTAAAAGCAATTGTCACAAAATAGTCAAGTAGATAATGTTTAACAAGATGCCTAAAATAAGCAGTTAACTTTGTGCAAGATGTGAGTGCCCTCGCTTTATTACTTAACAGACAGGACATAAATGGTAGCGAAGTGCCCGCCATATGATGGTTAGGAAATGATAGGAAGTACAGGAAACAGAGAGCTCACCTCACAGATGTGCCTGCAGAACAGATGACGGAGCTGGGAGATGCGTGGAGGTGGGCAAGCTATGATGTGGTGAGGGGTGGGGACCGTCTTTTCTTTCAGGAACCTGGATCTGGGCTCTCAGCTCCAGGCAGCCCATGCAGACTCCTCTCCCCGCCTCCCCAACTCAGCTCTCACCCTTTACTGGGTTCACACTGCATGCCACACTCTGCAGTTAGCCGTGTCTCTGTGTGTGTGTGTGTGTGTGTGTGTGTGTGTGTGTGTATGTGTGTGTACTTGCTGTATTGTCTCTGCATCCCCTCTACTGACCGTGTCCCCCACAAGGGCAGGGGACTTGTCTATTTGAGTCACCACTCTATCAGCAGGTGACCTAGGATATAGGAGGTATGAATGAATATGTGAATGAATGCCAAAGATGTAGTCTGTTCTTCTACATGGAGCTTCAAAGGGAAGCCGCTTGGAGTCAAGCTCCTTGCATCTTTTCGGGGAACTCTGCTTCCTGTCCAAGGGACTGCAGCGAGATGATCTGCGAGGTCTTACCCCGACCCTGGCTCCTGGGCAGTGCCGCTGCTGAACGGTCCTTCTTGGCTCAGGATCCCACCCACATACATCAAGAGGCACATCACGGAAGCCTGTTTTATAGCCCAAGCAGGCCAGGGGGCTACTGCTACCAGGAAAACTGCTGAGGGCATGTGGGGAATTAACAGACGATTTTGGATGGCTGAGTGATATCAACGATGCCACTACTATTACTTGCCTTGTTCAAAACAACAGAAACAAATACAATTTCCTTAAAAGGGGCGGGGGGGGGGGGGAGGAGGAAGAGGCTGGCTGGCATGGCTCAGTGGTTGAGCGTCGACCTATGAACCAGGAGGTCACGGTTCGATTCCCAGTCAGTGCATACGCCCGGGGTTGCAGGCTCAATCCTCAGTGTGGGGCATGCAGGAGGCAGCCGATCAATGATTCTCTCTCATCACTGATGTTTCTATCTCTCTCTCCCTCTCCCTTCCTGTCTGAAATCAATAAAAACATATTAAAATAAAATAAAATAGAGAGGGGGGGCACAACGCCAAAGCAAGAAAAACAACAGTTAATAAGGACATTTCTCAGCTCTTCCTGGGGGCAAGGTTTTGGCTAGGATCCTCACTGTTGTCATGGCAGCACTTGGGATATCCGTGACTTTATGGCAACATGGAAATGACCAGGGCAGAGGAAAAACACAGGGGAAAGATATTTAGGGAACAATATAAAGACTATTAAGACTTTTGCTCAGTTTTTGTTCTTTTTCTGAGCATGGGGTATTTTTCACATTTTTAACAATGCTCGGCTGCACTGGAAAGCTACCACCAATATTCTGTGATACCCATGGTTGTTTATATCAGAGAACGGTGCCCACTGTAAACCAGGCCCCCAGGCCCCCTCCACCCAGTCCCTCATGCTCATGTAGTAAAAGCAGCATTGCCATAAATCTAGTATTGTTCAATGTACTCCATAGCATCACGCTCATGGCCTCCACAAGCAATCTAAAAATCTATCATAAATTTGGTTCTTGACATCCGAGCCTCTTTCCAAACCCACGGTCATTATAAGTTTATCAAATCATGATACAAGCTGTTGATAGGTCAAAGCGCAGGCTGACATGCACATTATCAGAATATCCCACCACCACCACCAATTTCAGTTTGATACAACTTTGACTATGAGTGTAAATTAGCAAAGATTTTTTATAACCACAAAAGTAAAGTTGCTACCACACCCTGCCATTAAGAATCACACTTCTCAAAGAACAGAATACTAGTAAATCAAGGACATATTGGTAAGATTGTTGTTGTTGTTTTTTTGTCTTATCTTTTTAAAAGGATCAACGTAGCATCTAAAAATTCAAGTTTTCTTTTTACTCCCAGATCCACCTGTTTCCCAATAACTTTAGGTTGTTCCTATGAGCCCCACTGAAAATTAAACCAAGAATGAGAAGTTGGGACACGGGCAGGTACCAGCACTGAAAGGATTCTTCGCAGTCATCCTTCTGCCAGGCAGCCAACGGATTGGGCCGTTTTTCTCTCCAAAGCTGCAGCGGCCTGACCACAAGCATAGAGCTGAACAAGAAACATCTCGGGATTCCCTGAAACCCAACTTCAGAAAGCATGAGCAAGCTGGGGACTTCTGGGAAATAAATGCAGAGGACACGTCCATCGGCACGTGACCACCAGGAACGGGTGCCTCTTGGGCAGCACTGGGCTTCTCACCAATGGTGGGGTGGACTGTGGGTTAGGAATCGGTCAGCCTGTCCTTTTACATATGCTTCACTGGGACACCACTATTTGTAGGCTCAACTTCTAGTTCCAAGGACAGAAGTGATGTGCAAAGAAGAATTGAGGGGGCGCAGAAAGAGCAGGTCTGACGTTAACGTGGGGCCTGGACAGAGCTACGTGTGGTGGCTGCAGCTACGTCTCTTCTCCCAAGACTCGGTGTACTCATCTTAAACCTGAGTATCCACCAGCTCACGAAGCCGTGAATATTAAAGAAGACTCTACTGGACAGAGCCCAGCCCGGTCTCAGCATGCAGCAGCCGTTCAGAAGCATCCTTTCTATAGCTGACTCAAAAATGTGTAACTTCTCCCAAGGTTTGAAGTCATTTGGGCACAAGCATCCTGCCCCTCCCCGTTAAGTCAACAGCCTTGATGGTACACAAAATACCCAGAAACACAAAATGCTCATGAGCCTTTTCACAGTTACCAGCATGAAGGATGACAGTTGCCTCCGATAAGAACTTTGGGCCCCAAGAACACTGCTCATTTGTCTTTCCAGGACCAAAGAGACATTAAAGTGAGCGAGATCATCCATTCTAAGCCCCTAAGGGTACCTGGGTGAGCTGATGAGGTACCCACATCAAAACAGAACAAAACCGGTACGTGCAGGTTCTCCACATACGTGGTGCTTCTGGGTAGTCTGAGAACTGAGGTCCATTTGAAAAGAAAAACAACAACAACACACAGCCCGGTTCACTGTCTAGATCGAACAGGCAAACAAAGAATTGTGTGGAAGGCTGGAGGGGTAAGAGGGTCCTGCCTCCCTTTTCAAACTCAACCTTGGCCTTGGTGCCTCAGAGCTGCAATTCTCTTACTGCTCTGCTCTGCATTTTGTTCACACTTTGTTCTCCTTGGGGACTTCAGAAACTTTCCTTGCAGTCTAAGCATGGATTTGAGTGTCTCGTGGGGCGGAGGGGTGAGAGGTTAGGGGGGGCGGGGGAGGCGCAGGAGATCCAAATTGGCCAACAACTTCAAACGACGGGCCCGTCCAGGTGACCCAGACTCCCCGGCCCAGACCCAGCTCTTTGTTTTGGGGGAGGCTGGTGGCAGGGTCCGCTGGCTGCGGTGGGCCCACATTGTCAGCTTGTTGCTTCTTTCCCCAAAGAGGATCTGGTTACAAAGAGAAGCTGGAAATTTCTTTGCACACAAGCAGAGACATGGCGGCCCTGCAGGGGCCCCAGGGTAAGGATTAAAGAAAAACAAAATAGAAACCCTTCCATCTCTAATTAGGGTCTTCATTTGCCAAAGTGCCATTCCCCAGCAGGAGGATTTACATTCAGGCCGTTGCTTGGAGTTACTTGGAAAACGTCTCCCAGCAGGTTGGTTCCTCGGTTCGGGCTCCTGTGAGCCAACAGTTTCTGGTTACTTGGAGGAGGGCGGCTTGCATATTGTTTTAACTGGCCTGGCTTCTGCAGCCAGCTTAGCTGTGTGAACAATCTCCCATTCAGAATTCAAAGATAAAAGCACAGTTTGGTTGAAAAATCTTTTAAAAAAAACACAAAAAACTTGGGAATTATAGGTTTTGGAGCGAGCATTATTTCTCTCACACACAAGAGTGTTTTTCCCCCCTCTGCCGGGTTCTATGCCAGCAAAGGCTGCATCCTGGAGCCCGGCCAGCCACCAGCCCCACTTCCTCGCCATTCACACCGTGGGGCCCGTGGCAGCTGGCCATGGAGGCGGACAGGAGCTCCCCATTCCAAGAGGTTGGCCGCAGAATAGTGTAGTCAGCTCGCTGGCCCCCTGCGGCCCGCCTAGGGCACCTCGGTGCAGTTCCTTATCATTCCTTGTATCTATCACGGCACATCTCCTAACACACTGAGTCCCTAAGAGCCTGGCCCACGAAGCAAGATTTCTCTTCCTTTCTGGAATTCTCGGGACAACAGTAAATTATAAGCCGGACTTAACAGTAAGATATGTTTGTATAACCTTCTGTATGCTAGATGAAGATGAATTAAGGTGCAAACACAAACCAGAGAAAAGAGACGTCCGAAAGAAAAAAAAAGAGAAATTAAATTAATCAAGATTAAAAACTTTTTTTTTTAAGACAGTGTAATTTATTTTTTTAATATTTTTTTTACAGAGAGGAAGGGAGAAGGATAGAGAGTTAGAAACATCAATCAGCTGCCTCCTGCACACTCCCTACTGGGTATGTGCCCGAAACCAAGGTACATGCCCTTAACCGGAATTGAACCTGGGACCCTTGAGTCCGTAGGCTGATGCGCTATCCACTGAGCCAAACTGGTTAGGGCAAGATTAAAAACTTTTGTTTTAATTTAATCGGAGTAAAAAGGGACCCATGGGATAAAGACAATATCTGTAAATCAGAAAAGGCATTAATATATCAGATAAGGGATTAATATCCAGAATGTATAAAGAACTCCTACAACTCAACAACAAAAGAGCAAACAACTCCATTAAAAAATGGGCAAAACACTTGAATAGTCTTTCTCCAAAGCAGATATACAAATAGCCAATACGCACATAAAAAGATGTTCAACATCTCTAACCATTAAGAAAATGCAAATCAAAACCCAAGTCTAATATTTTGGCCAAAATATTATTCATTTATCACAAATCAGATGTTAATTAGGTTTACTGTCCACCTAAAATTTCCCCAAGCCCACCCATTCTTTTTTTTTTAAAGACTTCTTTTAAAAAAATAGTTTTTATTGATTTTAAATAGAGAGGAAGGGAGAGGAATAGAGAGAAATATGGATGAGAGAGAATCATCAATCAGCTGTCTCCTGCACACCCTCTACTGGGGATCGAGGCCACAACCTGGACAAGAGCCCTGACCAGGAATCAAACTGGGGACCTCTTGGTTCATGGGTCGACACTCAACCACTGAGCAACACCATCCGGGCACCCACCCATTCTTGAAAGTTCAATGTCATCTCCTCTGTGAGGCCTTCCTGGCAAACACACTATGTGTCTGGGAAGACTTTTAGGAGAAAGTGATGTTTAGGCAAAGACCCAAAGGAGCCTGTACCGATTCTCTCCCCATGATGCACCTGCAGTGCCTCGAAGGGTGGTTGGAGCCCTGTGGACACCCCGAAGCTGCTTGCTGAACATCAAGGCACCAGGGCAACCAGGACAAAGGAATGTCTGGATAGCTATAGTTCTAAGACATCAAGTAAATTTAACATCCTGTACATGTCCATACCTTAAATTACAAACCCTAGCCAGTCCTATATAATAAAAGCCTAATATGCTAAGCGCCTGACCGTTTGACCAGTCACTATGACACGCACTGACCACCAGGGGGCAGACACTCTGACTGGTAGGTAGCTTGCTGCTGGAGTCTGGCTGATCTGGACTAGGCGAGAGGGGCTGGACATGCCCTGGAGCCCTCCCGTGGCCTCTCCCCCGCCGGCCGACCTCCCACAGTGCACCAGTGGGGTCCGTCGGCGGCTCTCCGACATCCCCCAAGGGGTCCCGGATTGCAAGAGGGCGTAGGCCAGGCCGAGGCACCTCTAGTAACTAAATAAACCTTCTTGGTTAACGAAGAAGATAAACTGGCTACCTAGATGACCACAGACATAGAACCTGGACAAACAATAGAAGTGAACTGGAGAATCAACTGCAAGTGGTGAGAGATCCTCAACTTCCCTAATCCTTTTATCATACTTGCCAACAAAGATAATCATTGGTGTAACTGATGAAAAACCAATAACCTTCTTCTGAATTAAATTTAAGTCAAGAGCCATCACCAATGTGCTCTCCACCAGCACGGATCTGAAGGAGACCAGGCTTTTCCATGCCCCTCCCCATTAGGCTCTGTCCCAGGAACATACAGAACGAAAATGATGCTCATTCCTCCAGCCTTGAAGAGCCATGTCCAAGTTAGATAAGCTTGATGCTGGGGGGAAAGAAAAATAAAACCCAACAGGTTCAAGTGAATCAGAACCCTCCACCCCTCTTTCCTAGTCTCTTCCAGACAAGTGCCTGACACTTAAACAAGCCGAAGTAAACCATGCCACGTTAATTTCTGCATGTTAAGTGAGATAAAAACCTCAGGAGAGTTAGCTCAGAACACGGAATGAGCAAAGCCATCACCTCCGGGGTGAGCATAAGCCGGGCAATGGGCAAACTTGTCCACAGAGGACTCCATGCCTGGCCCGGGGCTCTCAAACATGTGGCCACAATGTCCTGGCCAGACGCTAACTAGTTCAGGGTCTTCAAGTCCCACTCGTAAGAATACAATTTGGAGCCAGTACTCTGCCCACCAAGTGGACACAGTGGTGACAGCATTATTGGATAGAGAAAAACTGTGCCTTCCTCGTCGTCTGAGCATACAAGTGAGAGAGGTGCCATTTCGGATAGTTTTGTAGAAGGAAAGAAATAGTTTGTATACCAGCGGCAAATGAGCAAAAGAACAGGAGGAGATGTAATCAATATATTACCAAAGTAGAGATTGGTAGCAAATTTACTGAAGAAATATCTAATATGCTCTCTCTAGCTCCGTAACCCCCAGGCAGAAATTATCACCTTAAGCTTCAAGCAAAGGGGCTAGGCTTGGCATCTAAAATGTAAGCTCTTCAAAGGGTATTCACCTTTTAATTCCAGCATCATCACGTAGCAGCCCTCCAAGATCATCAAGCCACGAATGCTGTCTCTCCAGGCAGACGGGAGAGGTTTTGTTCCTCTGTTTTACTCAACAAGCGAAAACAAACGTCAAATCTGGTGGGCAACTGCTCAGGCATTCGTGGCCCTGGAGGCGCGAGCAGATGCCAGCCACCCTCACTACCCCCAGCTCCTGGGACAGGAACAGTGCCACCTGCCTCAATCCCATTCTCTGCTGGCCCAAAGGACAGGACTAGCTGAGAAAATGGCACATGACCTCCGGATCCCACTGCCTTCCCCAGTCCCAGTATTCTTCTTCCTTTCCCTTTCCCACCTCTTTATTCCTGTAAGGAGCTGCGGTTTTGCTTGCTCTTTTCTTCAATTTCAGAAAGGCTCCCAAACTCTCTCACCAACCTATAACCCCAGCATCCCATCTTAATCTGCAAGGGGGCAGGTGAGACTCATCTGCCCAGGGTGCACCTATGTGTGCCTGCTCTCTGCGCACACCCACACGCTCTGCTGAAAGGTGATGTCTGGGAGGTTTCACAGCCTCGCTCAGCAAAGGCAAGGTTTTCCTCCTGGCAAGCAAGGGTCAGAGGCCTGGCTCGGAGGAGCCGCTTATTGTGTGGCCGTCTGGGGCAGGCAGTGGCAGCGCTGGGAGGGGAAAGGTTCCCTTTGAAGCACATGGCGCTAAGAGCTTCCCAGTGACCATGGAAACAGGCGCAGTGGGTTCCCAGCCTGAGAACCAGGGACAGCAGCCCGTGATTCAAACACAAAACACACACAGGGTCTGAAAACCGGAGACAGGAGGGGCCGGGGTGAGGGGCAGGCGGCCCAGGCTGGCAGGAACTGAGCGACTCCCTGGTAGGAAAATCCGGCCAATGAAGCTGAGCAGGTTCACAGGGTTCCCTTTTCATTCCCGAGGCTTTCTTCTCGCTCCCGTCACTGCCCCTCGGGTCCTATTCAGCACCTCATCAGATCAGTAGAGCCGGGCTTTTGGCTGGCCTGCTGGCGGCAGGGCCTGGAACCAGGCGGGAGGTGATCAAAGGAGCCGCCAGTGCAGCCGCCACCCTCCTCCCCTCCTCCCCGCCCGCCGCCTGCGCCTGCCTGCTCGCCCTCCTTGGAGGAGGAGGCCCTGCCAAGGTGATCCAGTGGAAGTCACTGGGGGAGGGCAAGGAAGAGTGGCACTTTTATGTCTGCCTTTCTGTCAGAAGGGACACAAAGCACAGCTTGAACGGAGACATGCCACTAGCAGGTCAGAACTCCCTCTTTCTGGGACATCTCTGTTCTTGAACCAGGCAACGCAGAAGCCGCCTAGTCTGGCCTGCTCGGGGTACACATGCATGCCAAGATCCTAAGCCCAAAAGACTACCATCCCTGGCGGAAGCTCCTTCCAGGTTCTCTCTCATAGCTACCCACCTCCAAACTCTCACACTAAAAAAGTTATCTGAGCTGCTGAGCCCCATTTCTCCAAGGTCCCAATTGAAAGAGAAGAAAGCGATCTGGAACCTTTTTTCAGCGAGGAAGAGGAAGCGATGTGATTAGAGTCTGCTAAGGAGGAGAGATCTTCCACTTACGGATGAGGATCTTTTTCTCTCGGTTGGACTGACTCAAAGTCCAACAGTGTCCTGTTGGGCACAGGGCCAGGACCAGTGAGAGCATCAGCCCGCTCCTCAGCCCGGCCTCACAGCCACCGTGGAGCGGGGCAGGCTTTGACCTTGACCAGCGTCCCTTGAAGAAGGCAGTGTTTGGACAGGCCTGTAATTCGAGAAGCCCATTAGGTGCGTTCTCCCTTTCTTACCTTTGTTGGGCTGCCAAAATATTTACTTGACTTCTTAACTCTAAATCTCTGAAACACACCTGCACTGCCTAAAACAGGCAATTTTCTCATTTTCTTGTATTCAAAGAAGAGAGCCCAACCTCGGCAAAGATGACAATAGCACAGAGGAATAAGGAGGGTGGGGGCTGGTAAGAGAGGCAGCTTTATAGAATATAACCACTTCTTAAGAGATGGGTGTATACTGCATTCGCCTCTTTTTTGGGGGGCGGGAGGGGTGGGGGAGAAGGGGGGCTCGCAGGGCAGTGTTGACAGTTGAAAGCAATGCCACAGGTAATCTTTTTGCAAAACAAACTGATTCTATCTTGACCTTTAGGGAAGAGTCCATTTCCATGCCAAGTAAAAATTCTGGGTGGTAGCCAACTGCATTTATTTATTTGTTTATTTATTTAAATATGTTTTATTGATTTTTTACAGAGAAGAAGGGAGAGGGATAGAGAGCCAGAAACATCAATGAGAGAGAAGCATCGATCAGCTGCCTCCTGCACACTCCCTACTGGGGATGTGCCCGCAACCAAGGTACGTGCCCTTGACCGGAATCGAACCTGAGACCCTTCAGTCCCCAGGCCGACGCTCTATCCAGTGAGCCAAACCGTCCAGGGCTGCGTTTATTTATTTTAACACAATCGTGATGTAAAAGCCACTGCACTGTAATATCAGCAGAGTAAAGGCTATATCATAGGGAAAATGGGTGCTTAACCAACAAATAGTATTTGCAGGGTTTTAGGTGAACTTCAGATGATAGAAACGACCAGAAACAACTGTAAAAAAACTTTTTTTCCCTTTCTCAGTGCTTCTGACATCAAGAAAAGTTGGGAAAACAGTCCCGGGTCTAGGAAGCATGAAGCCCCTGCACAGCCATGTCCCCTCGCCACGGGCACCTCTCCGCTCCCGTTTCTGCCAGGAGCTCTCTGAAGCACACGCAGGCCACGCTGAGGGGCCACAGTCAGGCTTTCCGGACAGGCTGTGGTTTGTGGGTAGAACTCAATGAAAGGTCCCTGCACTGCCTGTTGGTGCTGTTCTCAGGAGCACAGCTTCCTGGTCAGTGACCCTCACCCCCAAAGCCACCTACACACCCTTCTGAGAAGAAGGGCCTGGCCATCGGTTGAGGGAATTCGTTTTCGTCAGGTGCTCATCAGCAAACCTTTGCAAGGAAGATTATTTTGGCTGTCTCAGATCTTGGCTATGGTAAATAATGTGACTATGAACACAGGGGTGCACATATTCTTTCTGATGGGTATTTCAGGATTCTTAGGAGGTTATCCCCACAAGTGGGATCGCTGGGTCAAAAGGCAGTTTCATATTTAATTTTTTTTGAGGAAACCCCATACTGTTTTCTACAGTGGCTGCACCGATCTACATTTCCACCAGCAGTGCACTAGGGTTCCCTTTTCTCCACATCCCAGCCAGCACTCGCTGTTTGCTGATTTACAGATGATAGCCATGCTGGCAGGTGTGAGGTGAGATCTCACCGTGGTTTTAATTTGCATCTCTCTAAGTGATAAGTGACGTTGAACAATTTTTCATATGTCTATTGTCCATCTGAATATCCTCTTTTGAGAAGTGTCTAACTCAGGTCCTTTGCCCATTTTTTTAATTGAATTGTCCTCTTGGTGTTAAGTTGTGTAAGTTCTTTGTATATTTTGGAAATTAACCCCTTATCAGATGTATCATTGGCAAATATGTTTTCCCAAACAGTGGATTCCCTGCGCAAATGCCCATTAGTAGATGAGTGGATGAAAAAGCTGTGGTACAGCCCTAGCCGGTTTGGCTAAGTGGACAGAGCATCGGCTTGCGGGACTAAAGGGTCCTGGGTTCGATTCCAGTCAAGGGCACATGCCTGAGTTGCAGGCTCGAGCCCCAGTGGGGGACGTACAGGAGGCAGCCAATCAATGATTCTCTCTCAATATTGATGTTTCTATCTCTCCCTCTCCCTTCGTCTCTGAAATTAATAAAAATATATATTTTTTAAAAGGCTGTGGTACACTTACACAATGGAATACTATGCAGCTATAAAAAAGAGGGATCTCTTATCCTTTGGGACAGCATGGATGGACCTGGAGATTATTATGCTAAGTGAAATAAGGCAGTCAGAGAAAGACAAATAACTTCCAAATTCGTTTTTTAAAAAACACATTAATGACAACAGTCAATGTTAGCATTATTTTTGTGAAAAATGTTTCACGCTTACTTCACTGGTGGTAGTGTAAACTGAGGGAACTTTCCTATAAAGCAATTTATAACTGTTTACATCAAGAATCACAATAAAGTTCATATCCTTTGATCTATAATTTCCTAAAATATTACCATAGGGAATAATTCAAATAGAAAAAAGAAACCCCAAAAGCCCATCCTACATAAAGAAAGGTTTCAGTTTGGCTTATTTGTAAATATTGAACTCTGGGGGGAGTGGTCAACTAAACTATTTGGTTGTCATATTATGTAGCCATTCAATTCTAGATTATGAAATATCACCCAATTGGTAAAATGAGTAGCATATGTTATTAAAGTCTGAAAAGGCAGAATAGGCCCTGGCTGGGCAGCTCAGTTGTTAGAGAATCGTCCTGGTACGCCAAGGTTGCGGGGTTTGATCCCTGGTCAGGGCGCATACAAGAATCAATCACTGAATGCGCAAATCAGTAGAACAACAAATTGATGTTTCTCTCTCTCTCTCTCCCTCCCTTCCTCTCTCTAAAATCGAAGTAGACATTTATACCTTGGTAACAATTACATTAGAAGTATGGTCCAGGGAAGATGGCTGGAAGGGAATAGACCAAATGGACGTTACTTGGGTTAATGGTGTAGAATTAAAGGCAGCGTTTTCCTGCTATTTTCAAATTCTCCATAATTAATTGTTTTGTGCAACAAATACTGAGTGCTGCTATATGTGTTAGGCACTGTTCTTGGTGCTAGAAATATAAGAATGGTGGTTAAAAACTATTATACTGCTTACACGCTTAAGAAAAATTGGGTAACCCTTTCAAATTAGGGGTTCTAAAAAATGTTAAGATTCCTATCAATTGAAACTTCTAAAAAAGGGAAAAAAGAAAATAACTCATTTTAAAAAAACAACAACCCACTATTTACAAATGAAAAAGAAAGCTTTTGAAGCGAACCACTTTGAAATTCTATTTCTAAAAACCAAGCCAAGGTAACAGAAGTTCCTTGCATATTCCACATTCTTCTCGCTGAGGTTCATTTAAGAGCGGATACATTTGTGAAAATCTACCAGCAACAGGTTCATGTGTAATAGTGAAGGCCAAGTGCCTATGCACATCCCAAAAGATAGGCACTTTTTTTTTTTTTTTGCCACATTCTTAAGGCTGACTAGAACTTTATTTTATCCAGCAGTGCTTAGGACAATTGGAATGTGTTGAAGTGCTTTTATTATTTTTATGACTAGCAAAAATGATGGAGAATTTCAAGTATGTCAGTATCCCAAAGGAATTGTTTAGAATGCCTCAAACTTAAAACAGAGCACAAAAAGCATTCGTCAGAACACACAGCCCCATGTCTGAGTTGGAAAACAAGATCACCAACGCATAAGGGTACCTTTTAAAGGTACCAAATAAAATATGGGCCTATTTGGAAAGGAAACAAACACAAAAGACAGAACAAGGAAAAGCAATCACATCTGTCTGCAGTCTGAGAGGATCTCGTGACCAAGGACAGCACCCAGGATCTTGCCGGCGTCCCCACCCGTTCTTCCTGCTTCTGCACCCAGCGGGAACCTCTGCCCAGCCTGGGGGTAAGCCGCTCTCATCTACAAGTGCAACTCAAGTCCTTCAAGATGTGCTGTGGTCAAACCTGCAGGTGCTCCAGGGGCTTGGTAGACAGTGAACCAATGAATCACACAGTGAACTGTCAAGACAGCCCCCCAAATCTGAAATGCCCATGGACGTGGCCAGAAACGCACTCAAGTGACAGCCCACTGGGGCTCATTGGGTTCATTCGTGCACGTGGCCGGGGGTGGGCAGGGCTCCTCCGTCTGAAACAGAGATCAGATGGAGCTTTGGGGCTTGTCTCTGGGTATGAGATTCGGAACTGGTACTGTACGTATGACAATGACGTAATATGTTAGGTTCTAACTCCTTTCATACTTTAAAATGGTCGCTCAAAGGTAGACAGGGCCCTTAGCTCTTTTTGACGGGCTTTCCCACTAGCCCAGTGGTCGGCAAACTCATGAGTCAACAGAGCCAAATATCAACAGGACAACGATTGAAATTTCTTTTGAGAGCCAGATTTTTTAAACTTAAAGTTCTTCTAATGCCACTTCTTCAAAATAGACTCGCCCAGGCCGTGGTATTTTGTGGAAGAGCCACACTCAAGGGGCCAAAGAGCCGCATGTGGCTCGCGAGCCGCAGTTTGCCGACCACTGCACTAGCCTGTCACACCAGGCCTAGTTTCCTGGGCAGCCTCACTTGCGGCCCTTGCCCTGCTGAGAGCCGGTTCAGTCGGCGGGGACAAGGGCCAGAAGGGATGTTGTGGGCCGCAGCCTGTGCTCCTTCGGTTGGCAGACATTACTCACTCACTCTGTCTTAAAAACTCCCTTACGTCTCTCAGTGAATGTCAAGTAATGGCTTTGGTTAGCCTTTTATAGCTGAAAATGTCTCGCATCTAATAAAAATATATTTTTTAAAAGCATCGTGCTTAATGTAGCTTTTTAACCAAGAGGCTCCTGGAAGATGGAGGTGTAGGAGAGAGGCATCTAATGAAAAGTGTGTGACTTTCAAATCCGACACACGGCCTTAGGAGAAAACGGGCATTCCCTACGGTCTTCCTTTTTCCATTTATATCATGCCAATCTTTTCCTCCTGATCTGATTTCTCCCGAGTTCCTTTCCTGCTTTCCTTTTTAACCAAATATGGGGAGTATTTACCCAAGTGCTCCTTAAAATAAATCTGAAGAGCCTTCCAAACTTCCTCTCCAACCAGAAACCTGCCTCAGCTCACCTTAGAAAAAGGGTTTCCATCTGTTTAGTAGCAGTATGCTTACAGAGGGGAGGAAATTGCTATTTATTGATTATCCACACATTCATTCCATGAACTTGACATACATTAATTATCACACTATCTTTACAGAGGGGGCTAGAGAGAAATGAAAGCAAAGAGAGACTAATTGGCCCAAAGTTACCCAACTAATACCAAAATAGAAGAATTACCATTTGCATCTAGGCCCTATGACTCTAAGATCTGGGCTCATTGCACTACTCGAACATGCTCTAACATTGATCATGCATTTCAACAGAACATACCACAAAGGATGCCACAAACCTGCCATCATACAGGAGGGCAGTGGGGGCAGAAAAGAGAATGAAGGAGGAAAGAAGTGGAATTTAAGGTTTCCTTAGGAAGATAAAACTTGTATGTCATGGTAAGACCGAGTTTCTCAACTGAGACAGCTAATTCTTTGTTGTGAGCGGCTGTCCTGTGTTGAGCAGTATCCCTGGCCTCTACCTGCTAGATGCCAGTAGCACCCCCACCACCTCCTGGATATTTTTGTCTGAAAACCAAAAATGTCTCTCTCCAGACACCGCCAAATGTGTCCTGGGCCTGGGGAGGGCAGGAGACGAGGAGCAACACGCCACCCCTGCATTTCTATACCATTTTTAAGCGTAGAGTTCAGCAGCATTAAGTACATTCATACTGTTGTGCAACCACCACCACCATCCATCTCCAGAACGTTTTCATCTTCCTCAAATGAAACTTTATTCCCATTAAACACTAACTCCGCCCTCCCCAACACACAAGGCCCTGGCAACCACCAGTCTATTTTCTGTCTCTGTGGACTGACTCCTTAAGTAATGCCACTTTGAGTGCTAAAAGAAACTGAGGAGCCCTAGCTGGTGTGGCTCAGTGGAAAGAGCATCAGCCTGCGGACTGAAGGGGTCCCAGGTTCGATTCCGGTCAAGGGCACATGCCTGGGTTGTGGGCTTGATCCCCAGTAGGGGATGTGTGGGGGGCAGCCAATCGATGATTCTCTCTCATCATTGATGTTTCTATCTCTCTTTCCCTCTCTTTTCTCTCTGAAATCAATAAAGATATATTAAAGAAAGAAAGGAAGGAAGGAAGGATGGAAGGAAGGAAGGAAGGAAGGGAGGAAAAGAAAGAAGGAAAGAAACTGAGGAGTAATGACGCAGGTAGAGAGAAGGAAGAGAGGATGGCCAATAAGAGCTGCTACTTTATTCAATGCTTTCAGTTGTGCCCGGAACAACAACCAACACTTGACATGCACTCGCTACTTTAGGTGCCGTTCTCATCCAAGAGGCAGAACCGTGCAGAGGGGCTCCGTGGCTGCCCCGGGTCACACAGCTCGCAGGGCCGGAAGTGAGGTTTTAACTCAGGTTAGTTTGATGTCTAAATCCAAGTGTTAACCATTACATGTTCCCTTCTCCTCACAACCAGCCTGAAAAAATAAAATTCCTCTGACTCTGTTTTCTGTCTTCCAGTCATTTTGGTTACCGGCGTCTTTATTCATTCTTTGGGAAGAAGTTACCAAGACATTTTGAGAGCTGGATGTGGGTTGATGAAGTGAAAATGAACATAAGGGTTCAATTCTCTGTCAGCCCCTCATCCCCGGGTTTCCTGCTGCTCATCAGAAGAGCCAGGATTTCAAACCAGCTCGCCTGTCTATACATTTCACACTTGCCTAAATGGTGAAAACAGAAAAAGGCCAGATGAAGAGACTGGGACGTCTTGAAGGCAAACAAGAGGTGTCCTTGACAATGTCATTGACTTGGGCCTCATCAAAGCCTTTAAAAGAATTGATGTCTGGGCCCATTCTGTTCCTGAAAACAACCAGCAGCAAAGAGTAACCTGATCCTCCCCCTCCCCAACTAGCCTAGCTGCCACTGCCAAGCGAGCATTTCCACGAGCATTTCCACAACGGGGGGGCCTCTATGGCACCCGTGCTTCTGTCAGAAACCTTCAGTGGCTCCCAGCTACCTAGGAGATGAAGGCTCCTTAATCTAAAGCCTCTTCTTCCCCCAGCAACTTTCAATGCCCCTTGTAGAACTTGTTGCTCCCTTTCTCTCTGCCCTGTTCCTGGAGACCATTCCCACATCTCGCCCTGTCACACGAGCACCTCTCTGTAAAACCCACCCGGCCCCTCCAGCCTGGTGGGCTCACTTCTCTCTGTTTGTGCCAGGGATTGGCCCTCAGTCCAGGGCAAGAGCATCTGACTCTTCAGAGTACACTGATGAGGTAGTAGAACAGCCTTTATCTCAGACCTCCGCTTAGCTACTTGGGAGATTTCAATCCTATGTTATGTAAACAGCGCCCCTGGGACTCAATTTCTATACTGCAAAATGGGGATGTGGACACAATCTCAGAGTTAGCCTGACAATGAAAGGAGACACCCTGCATATAACACTCTAGCTCATGGCAAACAGCCCACCCATGATGGCTGCTTTTACCCTCTCATCGGGCATTGACCCTGAGCCAGGCTCTGTTGTAAGTGCTCCACCAACATCTTGCAGAACCCCCACCACAATGACAAAACCCGCATTAGCCCCAATGAGAAGAGTAAGGCCCAAGAGCTGAAGTGACCTTTCCCAGGTCACTCAGCCAAAGCTGGATCTCTGACTTAAAACTCCCTGCCTCGCCCTGACCGGTTTGGCTCAGTGGATAGAGCATCGGCCTGCGGACTGAAGGGTCCCAGGTTCGATTCCAGTCAAGGGCATGTACCTTGGTTGCGGGCACATCCCCAGTAGGAGGTGTGCAGGAGGTGGCTGATTGATGTTTCTCTCTCATCGATGTTTCTAACTCTCTCTCCCTCTCCCTTCCTCTCTGTAAAAAATCAATAAAATATATATTTTTTAAAATTCCCTGCCTTTCTTGTCTTTTCATTAACTTCCTCTCTGTCCAAGAAAGAGCCCAGTCCATACCTGTTGACCATCCTGTCTTTCAAAATCCTCCCTAAGACTCCAAAGTGGGGGTGTGAAGGTGTGTGTAGGGGGGCGGGGGGGAATTCTGCCTCAATTTATGAAATCTGGGCCTTGGGCTTCGTTAGAAACTCCAGCAGATTCTGTGTGTTCCCTGCCATGCCTCTCCACGAGGCTGGCGGGTCACAGAAACAGGCTCCTGGGCTTTGGGGATGGTTTGAGAGCCTTACTTTCAATAGCAAGCTGCTCGGAAATGCCAGCTTTATTCTATTTTCATTTCCTGGGACTTAAATTGTCACAGGTAACGAAGGCTGTCTTTCAATGCTGCAATTAGAATCTCCCCAAACTAGAATAGTAAGGGAAGGTTTTAAACATGATACAGAGGCTCAAAATATTAAAAGAGCAAGGAGCCTAGAACAGCATCACCGCATTCAGTGACAAAGAGGCCCCCAAAAGCTAAGATTGGCCCCAGGCCTGGGGCGGGAGGGTGGGGGTCACGCTCACCCCAACTCTGCCTGCCTAGCTGATCCTACTGTCTGTCCCCCCTCCTACAGAATCAAAAAGATGAGGAGGAAAGGATCATAAATCACCTCTTTCTCCTGAGTTTACAGTGTTCCTTTCTGAGGAGTTCAAAAGCACCCAGTAATAAACCAAGGTGATGAGTTTACGTCTTTGGCTTTTAAAACGAAACTTTATTGGAACTCCTGGAGAGGCAGTTACGTGTTTTTTTTTAATTTAGGACATTCCTCTCTTATTCCAACTCTTCGCCCCATGGCCTTTTCTGTGGGCGGGTGGGTAAGGAGGGTGGGTGATGGGGGAGGGAGAGGGGTTTGTGCCTGTCCCTCCCCTGTTCTCCCACCGGCTTTTCCGAATGCCTCAAAGACATTCTCCCTTCTATGGTTTTAACAAGTCTCAACATCCATGCAGAGACGTCCCGCCCCCCACCCCCACACTGACTTGGCTGTTTCTCCTTCTGTGCCTCTCTCCACTGCCCACCTCCTCGCCGGAGCCACTAAGAGCAAAGAAATTCTGGAAAGGCCGAGCCATCGGCAGGACATCAGGCTGCCATGGAGGGCCACCTGGCTTGTCTTGACCCTCGTGTCTCTTGCCACTGCCCTTGGGGGATCAGAAAAAGAAACCCCACAGTTAGCAAAGGTAATAAAGCTGAGGATAACTACACTTTAAGGAGAAAGATGAAAAAGAGAATAAGAGAGAGGGAGGGGGGAAGAGAAAGGGAGAAATTGAGATGCCTGACTTTTCACACCTCCTACACCAATCCAGGTTTGAAACAAACGTGAAACGGTCTTGCCCAAGCATTTTTGCTAATGGTTTTACTTGGGTGTTAAGCCAAATTTCGGTAACTAACCACATGTAAATACCGTCTGGCCACCGTACAACCTTTCTAAACAGAAACACGGTGTGCGTGTGTGTGTGTGTGTGGGGGGGGCGGGTGAGGGAAGCCTGTTGCCTGTAAGCAGGTAGAACCACGTGCTTAGCTTCTGGGTCCCTGCATTCAATAAATATTTGGTGAGTGAATAAACCCAACAAGTACTTAATGATTCGATATACATCTGGGCTTTTATTCCCCCTGGCTCCACAGGCCAGCGGGCCAAACCTTACAAACCTCTCCAAGTGAAATCACTCCAGGCTTGTTCTAGGTACAGGAGGAAACAATGGGAGAAGGAGGGGGTGTCCCTGGGAGTCCAGTTCCAACCCATTTATGGACACAACAAACACGAAGGTGGAGTCCCACCAAACTGGGGCAAAAAAAAAAAAAAAAAAAAAAAATTAAGACGAGGTGCTGAGACCCGCATAGCAGCAGCTAAAGTAAAGGAGAAAATATTCTATTAGGAGCATACTGCCTACAAGGAAAGCACTGTTCCTACAGCCTTTGGATGTAGCTGGCATTCCTCCTAGGAAAACATTAAAATATTCTCAAGGGGGGTCACTGTTCTCCTAGCATCATTAAGCAGTTCTGGCCAACTACGTAAACGACAAAGTATCAGGGCCCGGGCCACCTCAAACAACTCAGTTCAACTTTGTGAACTATAAACCAAACCGATGATAACTCCTGTGCCCGCTTGTTTGTTTTTCCCTATAAAAGGGGCAAAGGAACTTGACAAGTGCTAAGACACTACTCAGAAGACAGGTGGGAGGCAAAAATCACAGATGGGACCCATGAGGGTCTCCCGGGCCAGAAGTCTTCCAGGCGACATTGGTTGGGATATCTTTAAGGCTGGGAAAGGCTCCCTCCCGACTATCCTGCATGGGTATGGAAACCATCTCTTCAAGAAAATCCTCAGGAGCCCAGGACCGTTCTTCCCCCCCGCCCCCCGCCTTTGGCCCCCCCAGCTGTCTCTCCTTAGTACCTAGAACAGCAGCTTCTGAGAATATAAAAAATATCCAGGCAATAACACTACCCTTAGGATACCACCCTTCCTCCAATCAAAATTCTAATAACTTTCTCCAAACCTCTCCCTTTCACAAAATGATCCAGTTTAAAACAGGTAGTTACCTGTCCTATTTTAAGATCACTGATGAATGGTTTTCCAAAATAAATTTATTTCTATCTTATACTGCAGTCAGAGGTAATGCTGATATTCTTGGCTTTAAAAAAAAAAAAAGAAAAGGCTTTTTTAGTACTTCGAAATAGGATGACAACAGCCAATGGCAGGCAGCAAGCATGTCTGGAGAGCTTATTCTGTGCTAGACGCTTGTGTCTCAGCTCCCCTCCTAACCATCCTGTGAGGTAAGTTCTAATACAGGAGCATAATTGCTGTCTGCCATTCTGAAACCAAAAAAGCTCTAAGACCCAAAAGTTTTTCCATAGCTTACTAGGCAGCAAAACTTAATGGACCTGAACTCATTTTGGAGGCGAAGCTGCCCTGACTTAACACGAGGCTGTTTAGATTTTAGTTTAACCCACTAATGTGACTATCCATAAAGTCTGCTACACAAATATGAATGTGTATGACACCTTAATGCCTTTCTAAAACCTCAAAGTCTCAGAATTCTGAAACGTCTGGCCCCCAGGGTGTAAGATAAGGTGTGGGGACGCTCTATTATCAACCCATTTCACAGATAAGGAACTGAGAGTCCTTGAGGGGAAGTAACTTGCCTAAGGCTACAAAGTGGACAAGAGGGGGAGGCTGCCAGTCTCCATCAGAGTCCAAGCTTGCAGTACCACGGCGGGCGGCCATGAGACATGTCTTCGTGCTCCACCCACTCGACGCCATCTGGGAAGGAGCACTGTGCCAGCAAGGATTTTCTCTGAACCAACTGTTTGGAGGAATCGAGGAAATGGCAGCGTGGAGAACACCCATCAGAACTGGAGAGATTCGGAGGGACTTACCTTGCCCAGGACAGTGAGGCATGGTTTCGGGTCCAATTCTGGCTGTTCCAGCTTCACCACTCCCACCCAGCCGTATTCGTACAAGTCCTCTTCGTCATTGTTATTACACAGGCCCAGTGGGTGCATCTAGGAAACAAAAGGCAAAGAAAATGTCAGTACACAGGCTGCAGGTATGACGGAGTCACACTGTGTATTTCTCAGGCTCCACAGTCAAAAGTAACCCCAAAACTTAAATTTAAATGGCAGGCAGGGGGGGGGGGGGCGCATTTTTCAACCCACGGGGAATCCTATCTCGCTCAATGAGCTGAGCACTGGGGAGAAAACAACTACAACTACCTTTTATGGATGCTTTCTCACTGTTTTGTACATAAGTGGTCACCCAAGATGGACACCACCCTCTGGGATATAAGGAAAAACAGCATCGCACCCGTGCAAATGCCAATCTGATTTGCGGTGTGACACCGTAACATTCAGCAGCAGTTACAAATGAGACTAGCTAGGTTAGTAGCCAAGACTATTTGGCCTCTAGACCTTAACAGCGTATTGACTTCAACTTATCACGCAAGAGGACCTGGAAAGACACTCGCGAATTTACGGAGAGACCACCAGAAATGTGGTAGAATCACCAGTAGGATGGACAGGCTGTTTCAAGGCCATCCTGGTTACCGGGAAACAGATTAAATTCTTTAAAGCTTTCTCAGAATGTACAAAGCACAGAAATCAAAGATAGGTTATAGAGGAACATCATCCAAGCTTTGCTAGTAAAAGCGCAGTCCACGGGGACCTGAAAACAGAACCATCCTAAGGTTTGTACTCACAGATGTATCACTGAGTTGAATCAGGCCCTAGAATCCCTAATAACAAGTTGAGGAGACAAAAATCCTCATAGATAAACATAATTGATCAAGACATTAATGAGCCCAGTACAGGGCCAGGCTCCTTAAATAACTGGGAGAAATCTGTCTAGCTTTATAGCATATGAGAGATACAAGAGACCTAAAAGCCCACGGTGGTAGACAGAGGAATGGCCGCTATGTCCTAATCACGTCCCAATCCCCGGAACCTGTGACTATATGGCCTTACGTGGCACAAGAGACTTTATGTTTACAGATGTGATTAAGTTTGGGGTGGCTGGATATTATCCTGGATTAACTGGGTGGGTCCAATGTAGTCACAAGGGTCCTTATAAAGAAAAAAGGGCATCGTGGGCACAGGGAGGAGATGGAGCAATGGGCTTTGAAGATGAAGGAGGGAGCCATGAGCCAAGGAATGCAGGCAGTGGGCCTCCAGAAGCGGAACAAGACAGGACATGGATTCTGCCTGGAGCTTCCAGAAGGAACACTGCCCCGCCAAGCCAACCCATTTTTTACTCCGGACCTCCGGAACAGTAAGAGAATACATTTGTGTTGCTTTAAACCACTAAGTTGTAGCAACTTGTTTTAGCAGCAGATAGGAAAGTAATACACCCTCCTTAACCCCCACTCATTTTACAGATGAGGACACAAGTTCAGGATAAGCAGTTGTGCCAAGACAACACAGCCAGCCAACGGCTGTCCCCAGAGGTGACCTGGGTCTTGGATTCACAGTCCAGTGCCTTCCCACTTTACCTGCTTCATTGTCCCTTCCTCTGAGAGCTGGTCATCTAACGGGGGAGAAAAGGCTACCTCAAATAACATCTTTACTTTAAAAAGTTGCCCACTAGCTCTAAATCCTGTGGCCGTTGGAGTGCAACATGAGTTTAGTGCTGGAAGCAAGGGTTGCTAGAATGTTTGGGGAGGCCTCGTGCAACTGCTGAGCCTTGAGCTGAGCTTCAAAGGGAGAGCTGACTGGTCAGGGAAAAATGAGAGACGGCAGGCGGTCATTCCATGCCCAGGGAGGAGAAGCTAAGGGCTTGAGGGCGAAGAGTCATGAGAGCAGCCTGATTAGTATGGAGGGCCACAGTCTACACCAAAAAGGAAAGAGATGGGCTAGAAGATTAACTAGGAATTTAAACACCAAGACAATAGCATCGATTCTTCACTAGAAAAATGGCACATTGAAAACAGTGTATTCTAGGCAGATGGTGACACACCTTCTGGCAGTACTGCGCGTGGACTCTAGAGGCACCAATGAGTGGAGGGCTGACTCGGAGAAGACAGATCCTGGACAAGCCAATGGACCAAGGAGGATGCACAGTCCTCCTTGTGAGGCAGATGAGCACAGGGTGCTACAAGGGGTGTCCAACTGCTGTCTTTATGAGCCTGGGACCCCCAGTTTCTGCCTGAGTCCTGAGGCGCCAAGAGTGTGCCCAAAGGACCGACAAGGGTTCTGCCGTGCGGCGGATGGCACCACCTTCCCACCAGCTGCCCCTGCAGAACCAGCTCACTGGAGAACGTTCAAGGTTATTGACGAGCAGCTTGAAAGGTAGACCTCCCAGTGGAGAGAGGATGGGTGAGGGAGATAAGCGAATCGTACCAACAGCCCAGTCACCTCTGACCTCCAGGAAAGGTCTCTGAGCCGGACTCAAGTCAGCTTCCTGAAAGCCTAGGTCAAGTCGTGGCAATGGCAACCATCCACACGGTTGACCCTTTTCTACAGTATTCCATGACGTTTTAGGCCTGGCCACGTGATTTGGAGGTTTCCAGATGAACAGTTGCTTTTTGTTATTCACACATGTATGGGGTTTGGCCAATAATAAAGAGCTATGTTGGGGGAGCAGAGATACCATGCAGCCTATGACCTTGTATTTATATCAAAGAAGCCAGACACAAAAGATCATGTACTATGTGATTTCATTGCTATGAAGTATCCAGAATAGACAAATCCAGCAGCTTAGGTGGGGGTGGGGGGATGGGAAGGAAGGACTGTGTTGAGGTGAAATCAGATGATGGTGATGGTTGCAGAACACTGTTAATGTAATCAATGCCTCTGCACTGTGTACTTTAAAATGGTTAAAATGGTGAATTTTAGATAAATTTTACCATAATAAAAAAGGTTTTAAAATAGTGTCCCTAGCCCTAGCTGGTTTGGTTCAGTGGATAGAGTGTTGGCCTGCGGACTGAAGAGCCCCGGGTTCGATTCCGGTCAAGGGCACATGCCTGGGTTGCGGGCTCGATCCCCAGTAGGGGGCGTGCAGGAGGCAACCTGTTGATGATTCTCTCTCATCATTGATGTTTCTATCTCTCTCCCCCTCTCCCTTCCTCTCTGAAATCAATAAAAATATATTTAAAAAAAATAATAAAATAAAATAAAATAAAAAGTGTCCCTAGAGTTCCCTCAGAGATGACTGTCCTCAGCTAACAGGGGAATCCACAGTGGAGGGCGACGTGGTTTCCACCTGCCAGAGCCTAAGCCAATGCCCGCAGCCCTTCTGGAGATGGGCTCCTGCAGAGGACAGCCCTGTAAGATGAAAAACAGGTTCCTGTATGAGGAAATAACTTGAGAAACACTTCATGGGGATCCAGGATTTACATCTATAAATTAAAGGTCTGCAGAGGCCAAAGGTTTAAAAAAACACAAAAGGTTTTTAACCTGTATTAAAACCAGTGTTTCCTACCCTTTGATTATAAGCCCATCTGGTGTTTAAATGGTCACGCCGTTTCACGGCACAGGCTCTGAGAAATGCATACACGCACGACAGAATAAACCTAGAGCAAATATGACTCCAATGGCGAACACCCATGATACAAAGAATAAGGGCTAGAGTGAAAGAGACGGAGGGACAGCTGAGGCAGCTGGAGGTAAGGGGAGGCCTGGGAGGGTGGGCAGGATGTAGACAAGGGAGAGGAGGAGGAGGAGGAAGAGGAGGAGAAGGAGGAGGAGGAGGAGGAGGAGGAGGAGGAGGAGGAGGAAGAGGGGGAGGAGGAACAGAAACCAAGGGCAGCAGCAGCAAAAGGCAAAGCTGAGAACTGGCACTTTCAAGCCACAGTGAGGAGGAAGTGGGTCTGACCAGGCCGGAGGCTTATGCTGTGGAGAGCAAAACTCAGGGTCACATTCAAGCGCGTGCCCCTGGGTGTGCAGAAATCTGAACGCCTAAGCCTCCAGCACACCTATCGGTCCCCTCGGGGTTAGCAGGCCTGGTACCCTGGCTGCACTTCCCGGCGGGCCCTCTGCCCTCAGCAGTCTCGTTCACCCTCCATTCTCCTCCAAGACGTCGCTATCAAATCTTCCACTGACGCTGGGGTGACGGTTAGCAGCTCAAAATGTCAGTCCTGTCAAGGGTGTTGACTTCTGAACAGAGATCAAAGACTTAAAAACCAAAAGGAATTTTTCTAAAGTGCCAGTGGGTGTGATTGATTGGCGTCGGTTGTTTATTTTCCCATGGAGGGCCAAGAGGCCACCAAAATAAAGTCACATCTCAGAGGATCGAAAATCTACCTCACAATCTGCACCACCTTCCCAGCTCCACGTTTGAGCTCCTTCTCTCCTGAGTTCCTTATTCCAGTTTACATGCCCAGGTGCCCAAGCTACGGGTCCTGTTAATTTAATCTCAACTATGTTTTAAGTGTAGCTGACCTCCTCGACTCATGTGCCAAATATTGAATAATTCAGGTCTCTGTCAGCTCGCCCTGATGACAATATCAGCTTCTGGAACTGCCCACCAGCCCAGGCCTCCAACCATTTACACCCTGGAGTTCTCTTTTCCCAAGTTAGGAGTGTATCAGAATGTTTTATAGGGAAGCACAAGTAGCCATAACATGAAAACATTCCTTTGTGAACTGATCTGGTCTCAAAGGATGGAATAGTCGAGGCAAAGTCATAAAATGCAAATGGATAAAAACCAATCTGGGGAAAATGAAGAAGGGGATGGCTTTCCTGTTAATTGAGCATCTACTATGCTACTATATTTATACTAGAGGCCCGATGCACGAAATTCGTGCAAGGGGCTCGGCCCTCGCAGCCCAGCTTCATCCGGAAGGTTGTCTGGAAGGACGTCCCGAAGGTCGTTCAGCGGTCCAGTCTAATTAGCATATTACGCTTTTATTATTATAGATATTTTATTTAATCCTTTTAGTAGCCTCTTACAAACTGTTGGGATATCCGATGATATAATGACTAGACTAAGCAAATAAGTTGCAAACTAGAACTGCAAATCAGCCACTGATACAGAATATAATGGAGTCCACAAAAGTCGTATCAGTCAAAAACAGGATTCTACTCAAAGCCAATGGCAACCAGTCTAGTGAAGTATTAAAGAAGAAGAAATCCACACAGGAGTTTCCACTGAGCAGGGTCAAAGGATTAAGACAGAACTTGGGAAAAAGTAAGAGCCCTCTAATATTTTTGGAAAAATGACTTTTGATGATCCTGTAACTGAAGTCAAACACAAGAAGGATGCCACATCCATACTCTCATACAATTTTGCTGAAAATATCCCAACACTGCCTACATGGGGTTCATTCTTCGTTTATTCTCAGAAATCAGTACAAAGCCATTATAATTTAACTTACTAAATTAAAATATAAACTATCATTTTCAGTTTCATTTTTCAAGATAAAGCCCTAATCAAACTTTTTTCCCCACTACTTACTAAGAAATATTAGCCCCTAATTTAAAAAGATCCCGAAGTCCTTTTCTGGAAAATAATCATATGGATAGATAATGAGGACTTTCTACATGTGGAGTGCATATACTCTCCTGAAGATTCAATTAGATATTGCTTTCACACGGTCACTCCCAAGAGTCATTACATGAAAACCAGATCATTAATTCATACATGTTGACATCAGCCGATGACATACAGGCAGTGACTACATGTAAGAGCTGTGTGCACTTCTGAAGATGTAATCATTCCAAATGAACCTTAGGGCACTTCAATGAATGATGTTCAAGCATGTTAGCTGTGAAATTAATGTGGCACATGAGCACTTAAAAATTATAGGTATTTGACTTTATTTTCTTAAAATGTTTGACTGTATGGGGTTTACCTGAGTTTTTGTCTTAATATTTTTTAAGAAGGTTAAAACTGGTTGAACTGTACATAAGAACTCAGGACGTCAAAAAGAACTACTAATGAAAATAGAAAGGAAAACCAAATAAACTCGAAAATCTAGAATGGCATTTGAGAAAGACTCCACTGGGCAGAGAACACTGAAGAAAGGGAAGGACGGCCGGAAATGAGAAGACAAGCAAAATCCTGGGACAGATCCACAGAAGAGCAACACAAGTACTGAACAGGAAACAATTAAAGTGCAAGGATGTAACAGGGAAAATGTCCTGTGTTACACCTTTGGCCTAACGCTGTCAGAACTTTGAGATGCTCAATGTCCTTGCCTGAGTCAATTGAAGGGAAACGCCCAGTGGGTTCTTTTTTTTTTTTTTTAATATATTTTGTTGATTTTTTACAGAGAGGAAGGGAGAGGGAGAGGGATAGAGAGTTAGAAACACTGATGAGAGAGAAACATTGATTCAGCTGCCTCCTGCACACCCCCTACTGGGGATGTGCCCGCAACCAAGGTACATGCCCTTGACCAGAATCGAACCTGGGACCCTTCAGTCCGAAGGCCAACGCTCTATCCACTGAGCCAAACCGGTTAGGGCCCAGTGGGTTCTTTATCGGGAGGTTTGACACTATCATGAAGCTGCGGCTCCAACTCTCTTCCTCTGTGATTTTGTTCCAAAGAGTGTCCCAGAATGAAAAGAGATTTGGAATCACACAACCTTGTGTTTAAAACTCTTGCCTCTTATGAGGCACATCTCGTTGGGCAGATGATTCAGTTCCTATAAACCTTGATTTTTCCCATCTGTAAAACAGGGACCATAGTGTCTGACTCAACAGGGTGCTGCCGTGAGGATTAAACGCGATAAAATACATAATCACAGTAGCACAGCAGACGCTCAACCAGTGGGAAAGCCTTCTCCTCCTTCACTTTCTCTAGACTTGTCACGTTTGCCTTTCTTTATGGCTTTGCCTAGAATACTCTGTCCTTCAGGACCAGTTCAAATGCCACCCCTTCTATGGAGCTTTCTGGAATGCACCAATATAGCTCGCTGTTTCCACCACGATGTCCCCAAGTGCTTTGTTTGGTGCTTACCACAGTTCTTCCAGCCGCCCCTCTAAGACGGGCACCTCCTTCTAGGACAGTGTTTCCCAGAGGTCCTTACACCCCACCCAGAGCCTTACACCCAACAGTTGCTCCATAAATGACTGCTGCCCTGCCCCACGCTTTGTTTTTGGTAAGCCGCTCAGATCTCTGCTCAGCTCAGTGAGGAGCCAGGGTAAACAGGCCAAGATTAATTAAACTGCTGCATGAACTTCAAAAGACCCAGCTCTTAGAGTCACTGAAGACGGCGTCGCCGAAGACATTCCTGGGACAAAAAAAGACTTATTGGCGATGGCACAGGGGCAAAGGCTGCTCCTTCTGGTCCTGCTGTGGAACCAAGCAGCCGGGCGAGAGGCCGCTGGTGCTTCCCACACGCAGAGGACACCGCTCAGCTGCCGGTCCTCAGGCCGGCTCCCGACAGCGCTTTAGAGGGGCAGTGGAGGAGGGGGGGGAAATAGAGGATGTCCCGATCCAAAACGCAAAACCTCCAATTTTCCCTCCAATGTCTGATCTTGGAAGCTGCTGTAGGCTCCAGGAAAACCAACAACAAGAGAATAAACCAAAGACGAGGCAGGCATGGGACCCAGGGCACAGGGAAACCCAACAAAGAAGAGCCGGAGAGGGAATTCCCAGGATGTAGGCCGTGGGAATTCCAGGTGACCAGTCCCCATGGGACCACGGCAACCAGGGCTGCAGGAGAGGCTAAACCAACCAACCAACCAACCAACCAACCAACCATAACCTGAATCATTACCCAGTGGGTTCACAGTTCTGAGGAGAAGATTATGGTTCTGAACAAGCACGTGAAATGTGATCGTTATACAGCAAACTGGAGTCATGGGGGGAGGGGGGGGAGACAATTATTAACTCCAGGGGGAAAAAATCTAAAAACACAAAAAGTTACACCAGAATTGCAAGCCATAATCAGGGTATGGCCCGTGTGACCCAGTTAGCTGAGAAGAGTGACAACCATAATAAGGTAAACCCTGATCTAAGCAATCATTGTGATGTAACTATAACGCAAAGATGCAGAGAGGGGAGGTAGGGAGGAAAGGAAAGGGGTGCGAGAGAATAAGAGAACAAAATCTTCATCCTTCAGAGTAGGAAGTCAAAAACGTGTTTCATGGACTAAAAATATGAAGCAGCAGGATATACATGTTATTTCGAAATCACTCACAGAAATTTAGAAATATTCAGAGGTGACTAGAAACTATTAAATAATTGAAAATAGTTGCCTCTGAGAATAGCCATCAGGAATGGCAAAGGGTGGAATGGAGGAACGTTCTTTTTCATTATGAGCCGTGACGTGCTCTTTGCCTTTTTATAAACATATGCATGCATTATTTTGATTAAAAATGTTCTATGTACTGCTGCCCAGAAGCCCCTTTCTCCAGGTGTTCCAGCAGATTCCATGGGTCCTGCGGGAAAGCATTCTGTTAGGCCACAGAGAGACCCCACGGGCTCCCTGCATAAGACAGTGGACACTGGGAGGGGGTCTCTGTCTGGGGTGGCTGCTTTGGAAGCCATCCAGGATCCGGGCCAGGGCTGGCTGGGGACACGGCACGGGGATGAGTCAAGGAGACAGGCTGCAAGAAAGAAGCAGCAGCCCTCACCGCCCCCACAGCCAGAAATAACTCTCAGGTGTCACCAGGGTGCGATGTGGATTTGGGCGTTACAGAGACGGCAGACACAATAACCAGGGGGATTATTCTGAGATGCCCCGATGTTCTCCCAGACACAGCCGGATACCAAAACCTCTAGAAGAGGCATTGGGCATCCTCCTTGCATTTCCTTCAATAAGGAGCTGCTAGGGCAAATTGCTAACAACAAGCAATGCGTACACCTGGCATCTGTGCCAGGTATCGAACATCTGGTTTTATGTCGAAACATGAACGTGGACCGTCTTCCAATTTCTCTGAGCCCAAAGAGGTCGACGCTCATGGTTTCAACCGTTTTCCTAATGGACAAAAAAATAAAATGAAAAAAAATCCACGGGAATTTCAAAGCCAAAGGACTATGTCAGACAAGGTTAAACATCTGAAGAAACAGCTATGTTCCCTTGAGTACGGGACATCAAGCCAAGCTTTGAAACCAAGACCAGCTCTTTAAGAAGCTTTCAGTACAAAATCCTTGAGATATACTGGTGCACTTTCCACATGTCTGAAAGGGCAAAACTGAAACCCGGGCTGCGAGCGCTCTTATCCAAGGTTACAATATCTCTACACTCCACTGAAAGTTTAAAATAACTTCAAAAGGGCCGCCTGCTTCTAAGTGGGTTACTGTTACACCAGGAGCCAAACACAGAACTAATAGGAGGAGAGACATTTCACTCGGTAATATTATCTCATCCAAAAATTCCTGGGGATTTAAAAGGGAAACTTCCTTCCTTTTGTCCTTTTGCCGCTGTTGGCCGGGGTAGGGTGTCACTATGGTGCAGGGTTTCATAGGAGACAACAGTCCCAGGCCTTAAAAGGTGTGGTGGCTAGAATCAAGACTTGTAATTTATGTGAAGGAATGGAAAAGGATAGCTCCACCCATTTTTCTCTTGAATCATAGGGGTTATTTTTTTCTTTCTTCTAGGCACAAAGAAGCAGACAACTCTTTTGCTCCTTGAACAAACAGCCTGAACGTTTTTCTGGATCCAGAATCCGAAAGTACCTGAATACAGTTTTCTCCCCTGTCCTCACAGCAATGGGGGCAGAAAAGGAGATGGATGCTGCCGCTGGTGGCTGGAAACATCCCAGTGGGAATTGCCCGAGGACTAAACCAGCACTTCTTTGCAGAGGGCTCTGGTTTTCAGGACACTAAGCTGGACCCTCCCACAGTGGGTGTCACCTTTTAGAGAAAAACCAAGAACGGCTTCCATCCTATTTGGTTCCTCTGTATCAAAGGAAAAACCAAGAAGTTGCCTGTCAGAACCCAGGTATATCAGCAAGTATTTCAAATCCACCTTCTCACTTGACCATCTCCCATCCCCTGGAACTTCCTTTTTGCCAGATAGTTATATGGGGACTTAGATGTAGCCCTGTGTTCTAGCTCATGTCTGACTTTACAAACCTTCCCTTAGAACTTCCATTTCCAATCCTATCTAATAAAAGAGTAATATGCAAATTGACCATCACTCCAACACACTAGATGGCTGCCCCCATGTGGACACAAGATGGCCGCCACAAGATGGCCAGCAGGAGAGGGCAGTTGGGAGGGATCAGGCCTCCAAGGGAGGGCATTTGTGGGCCATCAGGCTAGCAGGGGAGGGCAGTTGGGAGGGACCAGGCCTGCAAGGGAGGGCAGTTAGGGGTGACCAAGCCGGCAGAGGAGGGAAGTTGGGGGCAACCAGGCCTGCAGGGAAGGGCAGTTGGGGGAGACCCAGGCCTGCAGGGGAGAGCAGTTGGGGGGGACCAGGCCTGCAAGGGAGGGCAGTTGGGGGTGATTAAGCCTGCAGGGAAGGGCAGTTGGGGGGACCCAGGCCTGCAGGGGAGAGCAGTTGGCGGGGGGGACCAGGCCTGCAGGGGAGGGCAGTTGGGGGGGGGGGACCAGACCAGCAGGGGAGAGCAGTAGTTAGGGGCGATGAGGCTGGCAGGAGAGGGCAGTTAGGGGTGACCGGGTCGGTAGAGGAGGGCAGTTGGGGTGACCAGGTCAGCAGGGGAGGGCAGTTAGGGGCAATTGGGCTGGCAGGAGAGCAGTTAGGCATCAATCAGGCTGGCAGGGGAGTGGTTAGGGGGTGATCAGGCTGGCAGACAGAAGCGGTTAGGGGCAATCAGGAAGGCAGGAAGGCGAGTAGGTGGGAGCCAGCAGTCCTGGATTGTAAGAGGGATGTCTGACTGCCCGTTTAGTCCGGTAGGAGATCGGGCCTAAACAGGGAGTCGGACATCCCTTCAGGGGTCCCAGATTGGAGAGGGTGCAGGCTAGGCTGAGGGACACCCCCCCCACCCCATGCACGAATTTCATGCACCGGGCCTCTAGTTTTAAATAGGTTAGGAGATGTTTCATAGGTTTTTTGTTTTCTTTTTTTTTTTGGGGGGGGGGGGGATCTAATAGACTATAGAAAAGTGTCTGAAAACATTAAGCAAAATTTGATTCTAAATCCATTCTTAAAGTGACTCATATGGCTACCAGATGACAAGTATTGATTTGTACATAGATTTGCACTGACATAGTTTCACTACAAATTGCAAGGCAACTTAATAAAGGACACTTGACGGTTCTTGTTTCTAAAAGGTGAGGGCTAGGTGCTTACACACACCGAAGAGTTATTAAATTAAGATGAAAAATGTTGGAGGGGAAAGGGTAAACGTGGAATCCTCATTCTTCCAGATGTAAAAAAGAATACCATAAAACAACAGGTCCATAAAACTACATGGTGCTGGTCTGAAACCAGGAAAATAAAACAAGTGGAAGAGAAATTCCAAAAAAAAATACATTTCCATTTTTATAAGGTCTCACTATGACACAAACCAGGACTAACATATGGATATCTAAAGGATTCATTTAATAATTTCTGTTGGGACAGGTGGTTAGCATTGCAGAGAAAAGATTAGTCTGGCCATCCACAAGTTGTTCTGAGAGATGATGAGGCAACACGAATTGACGATTCTTGTAGGTCAATTATCATGCTAGATAGCAACAAAAGGCATAATAAGAACTGTGTGTTTTTAAAACTTCTTCCTTGGATCAGTCACAGAAAGGAATGAGATATATAAATCAGTAGTTTACAGTAAGAAAACAGACAAACTATTAACCTTGCTGCTGATTAAAGCATAGCAAGATCATCAAAGTAAACCAACTGCTAACCCCACTGCGGAGGGCTGCAGGGAAAGACGCATGTGCGCACACCTGGCCAGGCGGCAAACAAGCTCAATGTGGGTGGAACTGGTCAGGCAATATGCGACAAAGCCCAAGATCCTTAGGTCCTCCTTTTCCCAATAATTCCATTTTTAGAAAAGATTCTGAGGAAGTAATCTAAAACAAAGAAGAAACTTTATATGATAAAATCTTAAGCAGTCCTCCTCCAAACCATAGAAACTTAGAAAGAAAAATGCCAAAGACTATACACTGAGTGGCCAAATTATTATGATCTCTGAACACATATTAATCTGGCCACTCAGTGTGTGTGTGTGTGTGTGTGTGTGTGTGTGTGTGTGTGTATAGAGATATATAGATATATAGATCTAGGTATATATATTTTAGAGGCCCGGTGCATGAATTCGTGCATGGGTGGGGTCCGGCCAGCCTGGCCAGGGGGAGGGGACATGGGCGGTTGGCCAGCCTGTCTGCTGGTCGAACTCCTGGTTGAGGGGACAATTTGCATATTACCCTTTTATTATATAGGATATACACTGAGTGGCCAGATTATTATGCGTTCAGAGATCATAATAATCTGGCCACTCAAGTGTATAATCGAGCGAAAAAAATCAGTGTACATAATTTATGGGATATATAATCACAAGAAGATAATAATGAAGACACCACTGTATAAAAAGTAACATACACATGAAATTTAGAGAAAAGTTTATGTGTGGAAACAATACCTATTTCAAAATATCATTTGCAGATGGACGAAAACTGAAAGAAGCGAGGAATTTGAAAAGATAATGGGGTTAGAGAAGTAAGGATAGTGGGAGATTTTTCTTTCGTGGATTCCTGTTTTCATTCAAACCAACATTTGCTGAGCCTGAGTTAGACAGTGGGTAAGAAAAGGTAATTAAGGCCTGAGTCTTCCCTTGTTGAATTGTTTGATCAAGATTTTGAAAATAAATTCTAAAATGTACGTGCATTTGCTGACACAACAGGTGACTGAAGTTTGAAGCTCACCAAGGCTTTTTCCTACGAATCAGCTCTATGTATAACACAACTTAAAAGTAACAGATGGCAGTTCTAGGCGGAAACATGCATCCTCAAACAGATGAGCTCCTTTCCCACAACACATCTGTAACGGGCGTCCACCAGGGCCCAGCGAGCGCACCGCCGAGAAAGCTCTGTGTGTGAGCCGGAAAGCCAGGAGCCAGGGGCATGTGCGAGATGCGACAGCAAGTACAGGCTTCCTGCCCGGGCTCGGCAAGGAAACCCAAGAGAAAGGTTATACATCGGCACAGGGTGGGATCAACGATAAATGCTATTTTAATTGATGGTGGTGGCAGTTTAGCTCTGGTTACCCTAACACTTTGAACCTGCTCAGGAGGACCACCTGGTCACAGAAATACTTTATGAGGCTACGCCATGATTTCGTTTCATTTCTTCTGCACATACAAAACAGATATACAAAAACTCAGAACAGAATGCTAACAAGTCCTTTCACCTTACGCCTGAAAATACACATCCCCAAATCTATATATATATAAAAGGCTAATATGCAAAGTGTCCCCTCAGGAGTTCGACCGGGAGACCGGGAGTTCGGTCGCTTGCTATGATGTGCGCTGACCACCATGGGGCGGCGCGGAACAAAGGAAGGCCCCGCCAGCAGCTGGCAGCTGGGGAAGGGAGGCCCTGGCCTGCAGCTGGAAGGCCCTGATCAGCCCTGATTGCAGGCCAGGCCTAGGGACCCTACCCATGCACAAATTTTGTGCACTGGGCCTCCAGTATGACAATAAAGTACAAGCCAGGGGTTCTTTATAAAATAAAGACAATGATCCTGCGTTTGAGAATTTCTTACGAGGAACCCTGGCTGTAACAAGCCCGGCGGCTGCATGTGATCTTGAGGAGTTTTCTGAATGCAGAGGCAGGTTTATTACCTCCCAATCAAGAGTCTAAGTTAGTTTTTATTCGGAAAGTCTATGTGACTGGAAAGACACAGAGACTAAAACGGGAGGAATAATCCAGCATTTGCCAAGCAATCGTTCTGAGAAGGAGATTCTAACACGGTGTTCAGAGCAGCCAGGCCCGATCGTGTCCAGCCTCAGGCAGCGCCTGTCATTCTACAATGACACCACCATGGAACTGGGGGAGCGCCTCGCTATGGCGGACATGGGCTTTGGGCTGCTGGCTGGGGCGCATCCCAGCACTGCCACTTCACTTCTGTGTGGCCTGAGAAGAGTCATGTGACCTGGGAGCCTTGTTTCCCTGTCTGAAGGGCAGAGCTGAGCCTGCCCACCACGCACATATTCCTGAGGATTGGTTACAAAGTGGGCCTGTGGGCCTGGCGAGTGGGAAGCGGGGCAACGGACAGGACACCACAAGCACAAGCAACCGAAGGGAAAAAACACATCCAGTGGACTTCCACCAAAATGAAAAACTTTTGTGCGCCAAGGACACCATCAAGAAAGGGAAAAACAACCCATAGATTGAAAGAAAATGGGAGCAAGTCACATATCTGATAAGGGACTAGACTATAGAAAGAATTCTTATAACTCAATAATAAAGAGACAAATTATCCAATTAAAAAATGGGCAAAGGATCTGAATAGCTATTTCTCCAAGAAAGATATACAAATGCAAATAAGCTGCTCAACATCATTAGCCACCAAGGAAATGCAAATCAAAACACAATGAGATACCACTTCACCCCGCTAGGACAGCTGTAATCAAGATGGGAAAATAAGTGCTCAGGATGTGGAGAAATTAGAACCTTCATTCACTGCTGGTGGGCATGTCGAATGGTGCAGCTGCTTTTGAACCAGCCTGGTAACTTTCTCAAATGATTAAACATAAAGTTCCCATCTGACCCAGCAATTTCACTATTAGCTATATATATCTAAGAGAAATGAAAACATACGCCTACCCAAAAACTTGCACATGAATGTTTATAGTAACACTAGAGGCTCGGTGCATGAATTCGTGCACGGGTGGTGTCTGGCCTGGGGGAGGGGCTGCTGGCAGTTGGCCAGCCGGCCCCGTCCCCTGGTCAAACTCCTGGTCCAACTCCCGGTCGAGGGGACAATTTGCATATTAGCCTTTTATTGTATAGGATTATTCATAATAGCCAATAAAAATAACACAAATGACCACCAATAAGGTGAATGGGTAAACAAACTGTGGTATATTCACACAATGGACTATCATTCGGCCATAAAAAGAAACAGGGCACTGATCCATGCTACAACATGGATGAACCTAGAAAACATTATGCTGAGTGAAAGAAGCCAGTCACAAAAGTCCACTTCTTAAACTACTCTATTCATAGGAAAATCCAGAATAGGAAAATCTATAGAGACAAAAAAAATAGATTAGTGATTGCTTAAGGCTGGAGTATGGAGGAATGGGAGGATAGGGAGGTAGGAGCTCACAGGGACAGGGTTTCCTTTTGAGATGATTTAATTGTTCTAAAATTTACTGAGGTGATGGTGTACAACTCTGTGAATATACTAAACACCACTGAACTGTACACTTCACATAGGTGAATTACATGGAATGTGAGTTATATCTCAATAAGGCTATTAGAATTATGCAAATAAAAGGCAAGTTAAAAAAAAAAGGAAAAAATAGGGCAAGATTCAAATAATTATCTGGCATTGTGTGATGAAAAGAACACGGCCCCGGGGTTCAGTTTCTTCATCCATAAAACAGAGATGGCGCCTGCACCACCTGAGTGAGGTGGCACAAGTCAGTGAACTTAATGAGTAAGAGGGATAGATTGGGGCAGACAGCCTATGAGGGAAAGGGCTCTACTGTGGGGCCCAATGCCACCGTGAACAGAGTAAAAACCCCGAGGATCAGTGAAAGGGAAGTGAGCTAAAAACTGAACTAGCCCATTCAACATCCCCAAGACCATGTAATCAAGCAAGAAACCCATCATAATGAAGGCAGGAAAGCGGGACACAGTGATAATCCAGGGAGGGCGAGGACAGCCAGGGAGCGGAAGGGCTCCTTGGGTTCCTTGAGGACTCACTAGCTACACCCACAGGCTACAGATTCGCCCCGTTCCATCCCTGCTTGGCTGTAATTGCCCTGGTGAGCTTCCAAACCAGAGCGCTTCGGGAAGGGACACTTGATGAAAATCACCTGATTAAATATTCTTGCGTAGCCTGTTAATAGCAGGGGAAGTGGGGAGCGGGAGGGGCGCAAACCACAGGCTCAAGCATTAAAAGCAATAAATTATATGCTGGGCTGTGCCACCCTATACGACCTGGGGCAAGTCGCATAAGGGCCCCATTCTCTCTGATCCTGAGAGCCAGGGGAATGCCTGCCACCTGCCTACCCTGTGGGGGTCTGGGGAGGATTGATGAGATGATGTCTGAGCTCTGCTTCAGGCTCCTAGGAGACAGTCGCTGTATGTCAGGAATTACTGGCACAAGCTAGGACAGCTTCTTGCCCATTCCTCACCTCATTGAGCGACCTATATTTTATCAGGTCGGCTGCAGAAGTTCTTGCTCAGCGAAGAGTGGGCCGGGGAGGTCAGAACCCAGGCTGGATCTGGCCTGGCCGATCTTGTTATAGCCACTCCTTAAACCCCCCCTTGTCAACAAGAGGGCACCTTGAACATTTAGCCCAGTGCCCGACATTTAATTCCAGAGACGAATGACTAAAAATGTCCTCTGGACTTTTTCATTTTAATTGAGATCTTTTGTTTCGTGTTACCATTTCGCACCCTCACCCCTACATTCTAGGGCACTAGGGTGGCGTGGGTACACAGGGGACAGACTCCTGGAGTCTTCAACTACTCCGTTCTTAGGTGTCAGACTGATGGCGATGGATGGGTTTTTGCTGTGTCTAACTTCAAAGAAACCAGGTGGGTCTCAGTTCACCTACAAAGAACCCTGTATTTATGGCGTCTCTAAGTGAAGGCAAGGCCATGGTGTGTGAGTGTATATAATAGATACAAAAACTACACTCGATGTGGGTCTCCATCTTCTTCAAGGGTCTTTATTCAGTTGGGTGAACTTGACATTTATTCCTAGAAAGCTTACCAGCCTTGGTATGCACCAGGAGAGAAGTCAGAAAAGGGGGCCCAAGAGCTTCGGGTCAAAAGAGGAGAGACTGTGTGCCTGTGGGCCAGGGAGGAGAGGGGAACGGCTCGGCCATGCCACCCTCACAGGTATCCACACGGGCCACGCGGGCAAAGGTCTGGACGAACGTGATCCTCGGTGAACAGAAAAGGACTTGAGGGAAGGCGAGATCTTGAGATGCACGTCAAGGCCATCTCCCTCTCGCCTCCCCGTCTCACCTGGGAGGCTGTCCTGAGAAGTTTCTCATCGCCTCCCGGGTTCTGAGGAGGAGGAAGCTTCTGTCCCACCCCTCTCAGAAGAGCTTAGCCATCGCCTAGAACGGACTCCTCAGCAGCGGGACACCCCACAACTCACACTGCAGCCACGTGGCCCCTTCTGCTGCAGTGTCACTTCCCTGGTGTGTGGGGCAAAGACCATGGCGATCTGGCACCTCTGGCGACTCTCCCTGTTACTTCTCTGTAAGCACTGTGTTGTCTGAATCTAAAAGTGGCTCACAGTACCTTTACCGGTCAGGCCCTGGCCTTGGCCTTAGTTTGCCGTGTCGTGTGTGTTTGACTAAAGGATGCTTCCACCTCACTCTGACTGCACCAAAGCTTTAGGTGAAGAGGACTTCCCGGGGCCTGTTCCAAAGAGAATGCAGGGTAATCCAGTGGCATCCAGGGCAAGGAGCGAAGCCTGAAGCCATGCAGACCAGTGCCTCCTTGGCACGGATGAATTCTTTCCATCTCAGTTTTCTCATCCACACATAAGAAGTCCAATGCTGACATTACAAGGCTGTTGTGAGGGTTAGAGATAGCACACGTTGCAAAGCAATGCCTGGCACTAAAACACCAGTGATAATAATAATAAAAACAAACTGAAAGGTCCCAAGTTCGATTCCGGTCAAGGGCATGTACCTTGGTTGCAGGCACATCCCAGTAGGAGGTGTGCAGAAGGCAGCTGATCGATGTTTCTCTCTCATCGATGTTTCTAACTCTCTATCCTCTTCCCTTCCTCTCTGTAAAAAATCAATAAAATATATATATTTTTTTAATTTGATTTGACTTAGTATTTTGAAAAAAGGAACACAAATTTACACCAAGTATGATGACATATGCAGCAAAATCCTTTAAAATGTTCCAACTTCAAAAAATGTAATCCAGCTCTAGCCAGTTTGGCTCAGTGGATAGAGCGTCAGCCTGTGGACTGAAGGGTCCCAGGTTCGATTCCGGCCAAGGGCATATGCCTGGGTTTCGGGCTCAATCCCCAGTAGGGGGAGGTGCAGGAGGCAGCTGATCAATGATTCTCTCTCATCATTGATGTTTCTATCTCTCTCTATCCCTCTCCCTTCCTCTCTACATTCAATAAAAATAATTTTTTTAAAAAATGTAATCCATAGATCCGCTTCCGGGGCAGTGGCCATCACACTACTCAGCCTGGTCGGCTCTCCAAGCTGTGCCCAGGACCAGTCCCCAAACCCGACCTTCCCTGAGTTGCAGCTGCCCTCATCTCGCTGCCGGAAGCCAGCACTCTGCAGCCCACCTCCTCAGCCAGCCATGCAGGAGCATCTGCGCTGGCTGCCCATGCAAATGGTTATAAGGGCCAGAAGCTAGCTGAACAGATGTCTCGGGGAATTAGCCTTTTTTCGGCAACAGTTGGATTTATCTATGGGTAGTGGCTGAACAGTTCAGGTGGACTATCTATACAGTTATGGCCGAATTTGCTTTTTCATGTTTGCTGACACTTCCTCTACGGCACCCCCTCAAGTGGTTACCCGTTCAAGACTCAGGCACCGAAGACAAGAAACCAGGGGAAAGAAAAATTAAGAGGCGTGCTAGAAATAACTGACTGGGGCCCGGCCAGCGTGGCTCAGTGGCTGAGCATCTACCTATGAACCAGGAGGTCACAGTTTGATTTCTGGTCAGGCAGGGCACATGCCCGTGTTACGGGCTTGATCCCCAGTGTGGGGTGTGCAGGAGGAAGCCAATCAATGACTCTCTCATCACTGATGTTTCTATCTCTCTCCCCCTCTCCCTTCCTCTCTGAAATCAATAAAAATATATTTTTTTAAATTGATTGGGGGGGGTCTTATGATTCAGCTTTACCATTGCACCTGCTTTCATATCGTATGAGATGAGCTAAATTTTCATACCCAAACCATGAGCGACAAACCACCAATGCTCTTACGGTACAGCTGTGTATAAATTTTTTCTCTTTATATTTTCACTTCTCAGGTGGGCTTTGACTTATACAGATTTTAAACCTCTTCATAATCTTTCTCTGAAGTGGAGAACAGAAAATACAAGTACGCAAAGTTTCTTTCAGGTCTACAAAAATAATGAATATATGCCTCATAAATGGTAGTACAACTTAATTATCAAAGTTTTATAATTCATTGCTAGTGAAGCTGTTTTAATATTTTCCGTTAAAACGCACAGTGGGGGAAAAATTTAATTCATAAAAATGATGATCTCTTGTTGTCTCTCCCTCCACCCCTAAAAGAACACCATTACCTGAGATAAGGAAGAATAATAGAATAGGTTTGTTTTGGAATGAGTTCAGTTTTAAACATTACAATGAATTTTAGGCCTTCTTACCTGACTACAAAGACACAAAACAAGACTGAAGACTATTATCCAGAATATAAAAAGAATTCTTAAAGCTCAATAATAGGAACAAAAATGGGTAAAAAAAATTTGAACAGGGACGTCACAAAGAAGAGACAGAGAAGGCCAATAAGCACATGAAAAGACTCTCAACATTCGACATTAGAGAAATGAAAAGTAAAGCAAGAAGAAGATACTGCTGCGTGCCCACAAGAATGGATGAAACGAAAAGACTGATAATGCAAAGCGTCAGCCAAGTCTTGCAACAGCAGGAACTCTCAGACGCTGCGTCTGGGAGTGCAAAGTGGCCCGGTCACTATGGAAAACAGTTCGGCAGTTTTTGATAAAGTAAAACGTACACTTTCCGGGTGACCCAGCTAGTCCACCCCGAGGCATTTACACAAGAGAAGCGAAAACACTGGTCTACACAAATCTGGTACTCAAATAGGCACAGCAGCTTTATTTGTAAAATAAAGTGGAAACAGCCCGATGTTCATCAATAAGTAAACGGACACATCAAATGTGGGGCATCACACAGAGGAATACTACTCAGCAAGAAAGAGCAACCAATCACAGAAACATGCTACACAACATGAATGAACCTCAAAAACGTCATGCGGAATAAAATAACCCGGACTTCCTCCCGCCCTTCTCTCAAAAAGGGCACATAATGCCTGTTTGCATTTGCACAGAATCCCAGGCAATATGAACGTATCTACAGTGACAGGAAGCAGATCAGTGCTTGTGAGGGCGGGGGCGGAGGGAGAGATGGACTGCCAGAGAACAAGCGACTTTCAGGGGTGATGAAGTTCCCTATCTTAATGGTGGTGTTGATGTCACAGATATATATACACCTGTCAAAACTCCTTACACTGAACCTTTAAATGGCTGGTTTATTGTATCAGAATGCCTCAAATAAGTGTTTGTTTGTTTAAAAAAAAAAAAGAAGTTGATGAATTCAGGGCAAGAACAAAGACAGCATTCTAAAAAGGGAGTCAACAACTTTACCGTGGAGCAACACAACCCAACCAAAAGTCACAAGCATCCCACTGCTAACCACTCGCTCATCACCAACAGCCTATGACTACGCAGATGTATTTTAATTCATAAACACATGATGCACCTACTGGAGGGGAAAAAAAAGGGGACTTTCCTTTTCTGATTCAGATCTAACTCAGAACTGGGTCACGGACAACCCAATATGAGCCAATAACCCCAATAATATCCCTGGAAACCCCAAAAAAGACAATGCCTTTTCTAGACAGCTAGGCCGAACATGGCTCTTCTCCATTGTGTCCTAAACCCTAACTTTGGTGGAAGAGAAAAATGACTAAAATCTAGAGCAGAGCCCTCGGGCTGTCTCACCATCCAGTCAGAGGCGATGTACCTGCTGAGACGTACGGGGGCCCTCCTTGCCTCGCCCTTCTGACAGTCACAGTATACGCCACTGCGCGCAAACTGACTTAACTCGATGCCGCCCTTGAACTAGGAGCAGTCCCTTACCTGTCACGGGGTTTTATGCTTGCAGACGCACAGAACTTACAAACGGAGTAACGTTCTTCAGGGTAGAGGCAGCAACGTGGCAGCTCATGCCTTCGTGTAGGAGCGTTTGGGGCTACAGCTGTCCTCCCCCCGTGCCTCCCCAATACAGGCTCATAGCTGCACACTCAATGGGCTGATCCACCCACAGGTGACCATGTACATACGCACCACTAATGGCACAGGTAGCACGCCGTATGTAAATATGGAACAAATGATAACACCCTGGTTCTACATTCTATTGTGGCATGCTGCCCAACCCAGGAGCACCAGGACAAGGCTTGGTAGAACAGGTCAAGTTGGAGGTTTCCCCTCTCTGTGAAAAACAAGCGCCTGGTCGTGTCTTTTCGGGAGATGGACCAGAAAATGTAAGAACATGACCACAGACGCCATCATCATATCCCTTCGCACTCCAAGCCTGCTTTGTGAGGTCAGAGGTTCTTGAGAAATTAGAGGTTCGAGATGACAAAGGGTCAGAGGTTCTGGAGGGATCAGAGTTACCCAGCAGAACCTTCTGCAATGCTGGTGAGGTTCTAAAATTCTGCACTGGCCATCTAGGCGCCAAGAACCACACGTGGCTATTGCAACTGGGGGACTGAATTGTAAGTTTTAATTCATTTTAATTCATGTAAATGTCAGTAGTTGCAGCTGGCTAGGGACTGCTATGTTAACTTTGGACTCTGAAATCTATTACATCCCTACAATCTCAAGGAAGGGGGGGAAAAAAAAGTCCCTGTTCCTTTTCAAATTTTCTTAAAAGAAACCAATTAAAGTGAGGACCTGCTCAAATCTAGATTTTTTTTAAAGTGTTTGATGCTAGAGGTTGCAGGGGAAATGTTGTTTTAAAACGATTTTGTTTTAATAGCACCATGCAGTGCGGAACAAAACAAAACGCAGCAGGAAACCAGTAATGAAGGTGTTCTGGGGTCAGAGACCAGTGGGTGGTCAGGTGACACAGGAAACTCGAGATAGCCGGGGTCAGAAGCTCAGGCGACCACTAATCTCACTGTGTGCTCCTGAGCAAATAACTCTTTCTCTCTGGCCCGCCATTTCTCAGCAATTCAGAGGGCTTAACCACCTGCCCCATCTAATTCACAGACAAGGTAAAGAACGTTCAAGAGTATCAAATGCTACCTACGAGCAAGATGTCATCATAATCTCACCGAAATCCCTTCCAATTCTTTATGCCCCGTTTCCTGCCACGCCTGTTCACTGTAGTCCCCCTCTAGCCTCACTGCCTCCATGTGATCTTTCCAGAATCCTCCAGCGTTCACTGTCTCTGCTCCCGCCTCTAAACACCTACCTGGTTTGGGGCTCTTCTAAGCTTAACTATTGCAAGTGTATTCTCTCCCAAGTTGGAAGGGGAGAGGCGGGGAGGGGAGGTGTCAATCACTGGCTCTGGGTCAAATGAGATCACGCATGTCCAATGGCGAAGTCTGACATCACAAAAAATAAACGGCAGCATCGTCAAGGGAAGGGGGACAATGCACTCAAGTGAGTCACCAGGCCGAAGCCGAGAGGGATACTGTCCTCTATACTTAGAAAGACTGGGGACAGCCGCAGGAAAGGAGCCGATGGGAAACCCTAACCATGGAATTGCAGGGGAACCCTCCAAGAGGGGGGGTTGGAGCAAGCAGGAGCCTGGCAGGCAGTGGGCTCTGCTATGGTCTGGATGTTTGTGTGGGTTCCCCCCGCCCCAATTCCTATATTGAAATCCTAACCCCAAAAGGTGATGGTATGAGGTGGGGCCTGGGGGGGTGGGGGTGCTTCAGTCGTGAGAATGGACCCCTCACAAACGGGATTAGCGGCTTTATTATAAAAGGGGCTCCACAGGGCTCCCTAGCCTCCCTCTTCTGCATGTGAAGACACCACCAGAAGTCTGCCACCTGGAAGAGGGCCTCACCCAACCACGCTGGCACCCTCATCTCAGACCTCCGGCCTCCAGGACAGTAAGAACTAAATTTCTGTCGTTTATAAGCTAACCAGCCTGTGGCATTTGGTTACAGCGGCCCCGTGGGAGCGAAAACTCTGAACAGAAAACGCCCTGATTTCAGGAGAGACAGCAAGGCGGGCCCGAAGGTGAACACGCTGCCATTTCCTTCTGACCACGTCGCTAAATTATCTCTTTCGTTATTTTTTTTTAATTTACCTTTATTGTTGAAAGTATTACAGATGTCTCCTTTTTATTCCCATTGCCCTCCTCCCCAGGCCTTCACTACGCTATTGTCTGTGCCCACGAGTTATACCTATATGCATATACATCCTTTGGTTAATCTCTAAGAGGTATGACAGTCAGAGGGCAAAGCATGCATCCACCTGCCTCGTTCACAGCTAAGGGGTCAGCACCCACGGGGAGCCTGGTTGCTGCTGGGCCAGAGGCTCATGGAAGAGGGCTTCCTACTTCCTGCAAGAAGACCAGCTTGGGTTTTCTTGTTTCTGAGCTCTAGCCTTACAATAAAATCAGAATCCTCACCCCAGTGGCTGCAAGACGAACTTGGAGAAGCAACTCAACCCTCCCTCGGAAAGGACAGGACAGTGAGTGCACAAAAGGCCGTTTTCACCAACACTTGTGATCGGTGAGAAATCCCCAAAGAGTGTGCTCTCTCTCCTCCAGGGCGTGGCCTCCTCTGGTGCAGAGGCCGGCTCTCACTTCGCCATGCTCCCCGAGTACCATCTAGTCCGTGCTGAGATGCAAGGACACCATGTGCCCGATGCAATTCGTTCCGTTTGGAACGGACAGACACATGCTGACCTGGAGCTAATTAAGAAGCCAAACTGGGAAATCTGCCAAGTAAAGGGCACTGGGTGAACTGGTACCCGGAGAGGAGAGGAGAACCAAAGACAGCTGAGGCTCCTGGTGTCCTCGTATCCATCCCCCAGGGCCACTCCGCCATCCTCTCCCGCCGTGAGGGGGGCACACTTTAGGGTGGACCGTCTTTACACTTAACACAGGTCATGCCTGCTGCACCCTCTGTGCGGCGGACCAGACAGAGATGGCTGCCTCTGTATGAGGAGGAGGAGCTCAGGTCACATCCCCAGTCACCAGGACCCACGTTCAAACCGCCCCTCTGCCCCCACGATGCTCCTGAGTCACGTATCATAAAATAAATGACTTTTTAATCATTCTCTGGACTTGAGGGACACAAAAGTAAACCAACTGTTTTATACACCTCTAAATCCACCTGTCAGTGACTTACCGCCTGCCTAGCAGGCACTCAAATACTTGTTGAGAGGTCAACCAGTTAGTTAGTATGTTTCAGCAAAGACAAAACTCATTCCAATGCATTGTCACCTCAGCTCTTACTAACAACTGGACAGTAGAGTCCTTCACTTTTCTTTTTTTTTTTAAATATATTTTATTGATTTTTTTTTACAGAGAGGAAGGGAGAGGGATAGAGGGTTAGAGACATCGATGAGAGAGAAGCATCGATCAGCTGCCTCCTGCACACTCCCTATTGGGGATGTGCCCACAGCCAAGGTACATGCCCTTGACCGGAATCGAACCCGCGACCCTTCAGTCCCCAGGCCAATGCTCTATCCACTGAGCCAAACCGCCTAGGGCAGAGTCCTTCACTTTTCAAAGCATCCTTCTGGACTCCCGCCACCACCAATTCTCCATACTCCCAAACTGGGCACAACACACACGTGTTTCCACCTGCAAGCATGGCACAGCCTCAGGGATGCAGTGTACAATCTCGCGAGACGCGGTACAACAGGCCAGGTCTCAGAGAGACTGAACATCGTTATCTAATCAGAAAGCAATTTGTAAGTTTACAAACTCGTTAAATAAATGGACTGAGCACCCTCTAGGTGACATGCGCCTTGACAGGCGCTGCTTGTGACACTGTGAAGAGCCAGACCAAGGATCCCACTCTGGAGTGGCTCCAGATGATAACCCGTCAGGTTGGAATTCTGTAACTGTGAGTCTTATCGTGCAACCAGTGCCACCCAGGCAAAACCTCAGAACTAGAAAGACTCTCGTCAAAGACAGGATTTGGAAAGCACTGTCCTGGCTCCAAACCATAAGCCTGGGGTGGGAATAAACCCAAAGATGCTACCTGTAAGTCTACACTGCTCTATAATTCGATTTCCAAATGCCGGCGGCCTTGAACAGAAAGCCGTGTGTTCTGCACAATACGCACATTACCATCTAGTTCCCATTCAAATCCACCTTCAAGATGCCCAGGAAGGAGAAAGTGCCAGGGGAGACTCCTGGTGCCCCTGGCCCCCACTTGGCTGCTAAGACCCTAGGGCTAAAGACATTTGGGGGTGAAGAGAGTTCATGGCTGTTAGGCCCCATTTTTCCTCCAGAAGTGACCTGGCCTGATTCCAAAGCCTTCTGGCACTATTTATACCCCAGGCCTGCAGGGATGGAGCCCCTCCCGCCTCTCCAGGATGCCCTCCTGCCCAGGGAGGTCTCCACCAGCAGGAATGCCGTGCGCAGTTCTCAGCTCGCTCCGAGATAAAGTTAGAGAAGGAATGTGCGAAGTCTTCCACGCTAACCTCACATACTGCTTTGGGCAATTAAGCAACTTTTTTGCTCAGTTCAAGGTTCAAGAGGTGACTTCAAAAGACTGAAAGACGGGCCCCTATCGTGGTAGATAAGCTCTCTTTCTCAGGAGAAAGGCGAAACGGGCTTCTTCCATTTCCCCACGCTGCACCCTGGGCCACAGAGGAAGCACCAGCCCCAGAAAAGGGAAGGCGAGGAGGGTCAGGGGGTCCCTTTGCTTCTAGGAAGCTCAGGGTTTCATCCAATGGAAGAAGCTGCTGCTTTAAAAAAGAAAAGAAAATCAAGAAAAAAATAAAAGCTGCTCCGAAAATCTGAAAAATGTCCTCAGACGCTGGCATCTAACAGGAAGGTCTACGGGTATTATTACAGGAAATGTTATCACAGCAGACCATGCCTCAGTGGACTAAAGAGAAGGGTGGCGTATTGCTGGTTTTCGAGCTACGTTTAGTCCTGGAAGCCCTTTCTATAAACCAATGTTTAAGGAAAACGAATACAAAGGACGGCCAAAAGGCAGGACCCCACTGGGTGGAGAGGATCGCAGCTACGCCTTCAGCGTCCTTGCTCCTGGCAGGGCCCCGAAGCAGCTCCACAACACGCGATCTGAAAACCACCCGTGGCAACTGGCGTTTCCCAAAATGTAGGCCACGAGCCACTGCCGATCCACAGAGGATTCTCGGTGGTACACAGGGGGGCCTTTTAAAAACAATAGATGTTTATTCATTTTACTGAACTAGAAAAGATAACCAGCACAAATTCTTGATAAAATTTCCTTCAAAAAATACCCTTGTCATCAAATCTAAGATACCATCGACCATCACATATTTGAGTGGACAAGGGAAAAATTAAACTAGGTCATGCTGTGGACTTGAAGACATTTCAATAGCAGAGATGGTAAGATACCAAAAAAAAAAAAAAAAGGGCATCTAAGAATCAACAAAATAAGTTATTTCTAGTTTTAGAATTGTAGCCACTTTAAAGAAAGACACATGACTAAAAGGGCGACACACAGATATGGCAGAAACGGAGATGGTGACATAAGAATGAGTAAATAATCTATAACAGCAGTACATAGAGTGTTGTGTGCCATGCCCTACTCTAAGTGCATGGACATATTTATCTCTCATCTTTAACACAACTCTATGGTGTGGTACCACAATCATCCTCATTTTCAGAGCAATAAACTGCAGTACGGCGAGTGGGTGACCCGCCCAATGTCACATACAAGAAAGTGCCCAGGCAAGAATGGCAGCCCAGCACAAGGCATGGGTCTCAGCTTCCTGCTCTTCTCTAGAGAACTCCAGGTAGGACCAGGACAAACTGCCAATAGTCAACCATTTCTGACTTGCAGAAATGGCAAGTTCATAGGCCCCGACCTAACAGACGTAGGTGCCATGTGTTAAATGTCTGATTAACGACTGGCACGTGCCTGGCCGGAGAGAAATAGCCTTTCAGGACACAGCGGGGCCTCAGTCACCGGTGGCGCATCACTGACCTCAATCCAAGCTCTGAAACTTTAGAAATATCCCCGAATGTCTATTCAAAGCCCCCTTCGTCTTCTGCACTCGGATTCCAGCCTCCGGAGTCAACGAAGATCAGGAATGCTTGTAGCAGAAAGGCGTAAACGGAAGAAATGTAAGCACACTCTTTCCCTAAACGTCAGGGTTTGGCGCTCAAGCAATGTTAAAGCAACCTTAAGAGACAACTAATAATCCCCCAGACTGATCTTTCACAGGCTGTGGCCTCCCCCATGTCAAGCTGTGGCTGAGCGAGCGGCTGGAGGGCAAAGCCATAACCCAGAGTTGGCCAAATACTTGTGGAGATAAATGATTTGGATGAATGATCTGGGTTAAGGACACAGAATATCAGGGGGTTAGGGCTAGGGTCAGTTTCTAAAAAGAAGCGTGTACTAATCAACCCAAGAAGCAGGGACCTCCACCCACCTTGCCTTGCCTGTCAGCACCTGTGTGCAAAGGCCACACACCACCCAGCGCTGGCCCGCACCCTTCACACCCGGGTCTAAGCCACGCACTCTGACATGAATGGGGCCCCGCCTGCATGCAGAGAAGTAGCTCAGGTTTCTAACAACAACGGGCAAATGCCCAACGATCTGAAGTTAGGCAGAAACCTGATACACACCGCTGTGATCATCTGGGAGGAAGACAAGGAGAAAACCTGGATCGTATTTGAGGAAAACGCTACCTTTACTCCAACTCCCTAAATAGTCAAGGTTTTTGAGTGGGTTAATACTCCTCTCTGGTTTATTTCTTTGGAACTTCCAAAGCTCAATCTCATTAGAAATATAACTCCATTAACTCTTAATTCCAAAGAAGTTTTACATACACACATTCTCAAACACGTTTTTGTGTGGGTTTTTGATCATCAAAGCTCCGCACGAGAAAAAATTAACTCAAGCCAGAGAAGATTATCTTCCTAAACACTCTGTTCCGGACAGAAGTAAACTGCTCTTTCCCCCTTAAGCAAAATAGAACATAACCACGCAGAGTCTTTTGTACGTGGTTTCCAAAATGTGAATGGGGACACTTTTCTGAAGTCGCAAATCCACAAAAGGACCAAACAACATCGCAGAAAAACATGGAAATGAAAGACTTCTCTCCGCTGAAAGGAACTATTCTTTGTTGATAAAGGGAGGCTCAAACATATTTTAAATATTTTTAAACAAAGGCCTAGCTGATGTCCCTTAATCCATCCATCCAGCTCAACTTTCTGCCCAGGCAGCTGCTGCCGCCGAGCGCCCATCCAGCAGGGAGGCCCAGAGGCATTCCCTCAGCACCCCACATTCCTGGGGGACACGGGACTTAGCAAAGTTAACAGCAATTTTCAGCCTCCGATGCAAGTTCAACAACATCTTCATAAAAGTTTTACAAGGACATCCTGGCAAGAACCAAACTACCACGGAGGGTAATGTTTCGGGGCCCTTGAGCATTCCAGCAGCTCGCTTTCCTTGGCCGCCTCTCCCAGCTGTGTGGTGCAAACAGGCGGTCAGCTGGGAACCCGCAGGAGGGTCCCATGGAGAAAGCACTTGGAAAAAATAAAGTCAAATACGCCCCACGCTGGCTCCATGCTCCCTGCCCCACAGGGAAGGGGAGCAAGTGGAGGCCGGTCGGATTTCAACATCGCCAATCAATGCAGGGCGGAGGAATGGCAAAGGGAGGGATGGAGGCCGGTACACGGAGCCGCCTGCCTCTGGGTCCGATACCATCTCTCCATCCTTCCAGGAGACACCATGCTCGACCTTGCATTCCTTATTCGTGTGAGCACTGACGGAGCATTGCTCCGAGCGGGACTCTCACACGGTGGGGGCACAGGTCACCCTGAGAGATCATTCCTGGTGTGACCTGTAAAACGAAGGTCCAAGGTGAGTCACAGAACCAAGGGGCCGCAAGAGACAGCGGTCAGCCTGGAGGCCGACGTTAGTTTCTCGGGGCTGCCTCAACCAAGCACCACAAACGAACCACAAAAATGCACCGTCTCCCAGTTCAGGAGGCTAGACGTTGGACATCAAGGGCTGAGGGAGACTAGGTCCATGCCTCTCCCCGCTAGCTTTTGGTGGGTTGCTGGCAATCTCTGGCACTTCTGGGTTTGTAGAATGATCACCCTGATCACCGCCTCCCATCTTCATGGGGTGTTCCCCCTGTATGTGTGTGTCCCAATGTCCCCATTTTATAAGGGGACAGAATATCAGGGGGTTATGTGCCTGGCCAGCACCCACCCTAGTGATCTCATTTTCACTTGAGCACCTCTGTAATGACCCTATCTCCAAATAAGGTCCCATTCTGACCCCTCAAACTCTGGGGGTGAAGACTTCAACATATGAATTTGGGGAGCACACAACTCAACCGGTAAGAGGGACCGAAGGAGACAGGAAGGGCCCTATATGAAGACATTAGCATTTTCATTCTTCAGCAGCTCTTTCACAATCCAGTGAACGATAGAAGCCAAAAGTCTACATCACAATGCAGGAATAAGTTAAATGAATAATTTTTTTTTTTAAGTGGGTGGAAAGATGTGGGAGAGAAACACAGGCAAGGTGCCATCACGGGGGGAAACAAGGAAAAATGAGGTGTAAAATGATACATTCATAGACTGTTTTTGGCAGAGGCCTGCTGCCAGTAGCTATACAGTAGACTCTCAGAGTTTGGCAAGATATGAAAGAGGACAAGGCCCAAAATACATTAATGGCCCAGCTATGGCTTGAGATGGAGTCATAATTGGCTGGGAAACCGGGCTCACCTTACAATTCCATGAACTGCTAAGTTTGAGTCTCCTGCCATTCAGTGAGGATTTACATGGCAAGGGTTGGGTCATTGCCAGCCACTGGCCTGGGCTTGAACTAGACACCGGTCTAGGGTTTTCAGAGTAAGGAGCGTCCTGAGAAATAGACGTATGGAGGAAGGCCCTCAAGGGACCCTATCCTCCCAAACACAAAGCGTGAAATAAGGGAAACGCCACATTTGGCACTGGTGGGCGAAGAAGAGGGAACTTTTCTTGGAAGAAGAAAAAAAAAAAAAAAAGGAAAGGAAGAAAATGGGAAAGCATTTTATTTCCAAAGAACCCTCCGTGGTCATGGCTTTGTGACTTTGAATATTGCTCAAGACTGGGAAAAATGATGTCACTAAAAGGTGCATAGCATACTATGCATTTGGTTCCTACCACCATACAAGTTTATGCTAACGTTCTCACACAACAAGCCCCTTCGCAACATTTTTATTCCAATTTCCATTAAATGCCATCTAACTCAGCCATTCTCAAAGCCACCTGCCACTACTCCCCACCCCAGGGTGCGGGGCGGGTAGGATCCTTAAAACCTTTTGAGGGAACTGGTGAGGGCAAAACTATTGTCATAATAATACGCAGACATGATTTGCCTTTTACATTGTGCTGTCATGGGCGCTGATGGTGTAAAAGCAATGGTGGGGGAAATTGCTGGGTGAATCAAGGCAGTGGAACCAAGCTGAACTCTGGATTATTTTATCCGTGCAAAGAAAAATAAAAGAGCCCTGGCCGGTTTAGCTCAGTGGATAGAGCATCAGCCTGCGAACTGAAAGGTCTCAGGTTCGATTCCGGTCAAGGGCACATGCCCAGGTTGTGGGCTCGATCCCCAGTGGGGGACTTGCAGGAGGCGGCCAATGCATGATTCTCTCTCATCATGGATGTTTCTCTCTCTCTCCCCCTCTTCCTTCCTCTCTGAAATCAATTAAAAAAAACAAATATTACATATATAAAGCTTCCTGGCCCTGGCCGGGTGGCTCAGTTGGTTAGAACATTGTTCTGATATGCCAAGGTTGTGGGTTCAATACCTGGTCAGGGCACATACAAGAATCAACCAATGAATGCATAAATAAGTGAAACAACAAATCAATGTTTCTCTCTCTCTCTCTCTCTCTCTCTCTCTCTCTCTTTCTCTCTCTCAAATCAATAAAAAACATTTTTAAAAGGCAAATACAACTTTAAAAAATTAAAAAGTTTCCTTAAGAATGTTGATGAGCAATATTGATGAAGAATACTGATGAAGCAATAAGTTAATATTAGTACTCAACTCCTAAGTATATGCTTTTAAATACTTCTATGTGACAAAATGGAAAAAATGCAGAGGGCACTTCCACTGAATAAAGCAATGGTTAACTCAGATAAAGTACTTGCATGACTGAATTGCAAGCTGAACTAGTCACTTTTTTATGGAACCATTTTAACTTAAAAGAACTGACAAAGTACGGTTATACTGATGGGTATAAGGCAGGCATTTTCTCAACAATGAATAAAGTGAGTTTGTCAATTCAAGGAAAACAATTGACAATATTTGTTACCAATGATCTCCCTTCATCTCTCTCTAAAAATCAATAAAAACAGATTTTTTAAAAAATAATACAAAGAATAACCCAATTTAAATGGGCAAAGGATCTGAGTAGATATTTCTCTAAAAAAGATATACAAATGACCAATAAGCACATGAAAAGATGTTCCATATCATTAGCCATCAGAGAAATACAAATCAAAAACACAAACCCCAAACCTACCAGGATGACTATAATCAAAAAGGCATAACAAATGCTGATGAAAATTTGGAGCGAAGTAAGGGTCCCAATGTAAAATGGTACAGCCGCTTTAGAAGACAGTCTGGCGGTCCCTCAAAACACGAAACACGAGAGTTACCGTATGACCTAGCAATTGCCCTCGCAGGTTTATCCCAGGAGAAATGAAAACGTGTCCACACAAAGGCCTGTGCATGAATGTTCATAGCAGTATTGTTTATAATAACCAGAGTGGAAATAACTCAAATGATCATCTATTGATGAATGCATACGTAAAATGTGGTCTCCATACAATGTAATATAATTTAGTAATATATGGTTGTTAATAGGGTACCAGTTGAAAGAAAACTCCATCTAGACCTGTGGATTCCCACAGGAGCCTATTAAAGGACTCAAAATAGAAGAGAATGTCAAAAAAACTGAACCCTCTCCAGAGAGCCAATCCTAACTTCACCAGTGCCTCCCACATGATGAACCCAACAGAAGCTGGTTTTACCCACATCCCAGCATTCTGGACGGACCTCTCCGTGCCTTCCCAGGATATAGCTGCTGTATCCATCCTCCTCCCAGTCTTATGGGTTTCCCAAGTAATGGGTGACAGTGAGGGCTGAAGAAGCATAAGGTTGCCAGCCCATGATTTCATAGGTACTCATCCTTCTAACGCAACCAACCTCAGAGTCAAGTTCACCTCAACGGACAGTACACACCTTTCTACCCTCGGCAGCTATCACCTGCCACGGCCAAACACAAATGAAACCCAACCTCCAGTCCCCCAAATCCTCTCCCTCTACTCCAATGCCCCTCGAGAACCTGCTGATAAAACCATCAGCTACTAACACGTCTCATTCTTCCCATATCACAAATATTTCCAAATAAAGATAGGGCCCATAACTAGTGATTTCTACCACCAACAGGCAGAAGGGCGCGCACAGCCCACCGCCATTCATTCATCCACCTTTAGCATCCACCTGGACGGTGCCAAAAACAACCGATCCAAGCACCAACACCCTCTACTCGTAAGTCATTTGGAAGTCAGGCATCACTGCGCGATTACAAAAGATGATATATTATTTGACTGAGTCCCTGCTAAGGGGTATAACTTCCTTTTGGCTAAAGCTGCAACTTCTTAAAGCCGCAAAGCCATCTCTCTCACACAAAGAATGATGTTGGCATTGAGTTAAAAAGAAAAACAGCCACAAGCACATTCTAAATGACAAAAACGCGAAGAACAGGGGCATGTTCTCGGTTCGCCTATTAAAATATACTTAGCTTTAAATGAAAAATCCACAACGTACTTTTTTGGAGGTGGGGAATAGTTTTTTTTAAAGACTTTCTCATCTTAAAAAAAGTAATGCCTGATCACTGAAGAACTGACAATATGAAGAAAATTAATGTACCCTAACATCTCGGTACCAGAGAAAAATTGGGGGGGTAGAATTTCATTATAATTTTTTTCTCATTTTTAAATTAAAATTAGTATCATAGGATATACTGCATTATACTCTATTTTGTTCACTTAGAGCATTTTCCCTCGCCATTAAATACTTTCCTCAAACAATTGTAAGATATGCATAGTACTCTATATGTGATCAAAAGTACTATCACTTCGACAGCCCTTGATGGTTCGATATTCTCAGTGTTGGCAATTTTCTGTCATAAATACATGTTAGTGAACATCCTCACACAAAAACCTTGATGTGCATCTCTGATGATTTTTTTTAGGCTAAGTTCCTAGGAGAAAAACTGCTGAGTCAAGGGGTATGAATACCTTGATACACGTATTACTGCAAACAACCCTGCCACCATCAGTGCATAAAAGTGTCTATTTTCGCCGAAACCGGTTTGGCTCAGTGGATAGAGCGTCGGCCTGCGGACTGAAGGGTCCCAGGTTCGATTCCAGTCAAGGGCATGTACATTGGTTGCGGGCACATCCCCAGTAGGGAGTGTGCAGGAGGCAGCTGGTCGATGTTTCTCTCTCATCGATGTTTCTAGCTCTCTATCCCTCTCCCTTCCTCTCTGTAAAAAATCAATAAAATATATATATTTTTTAAAAAGTGTCTATTTTCCTTCCTTTTTTACTAAAATGGGTGCTAATATTATGTTAGCTTTTCTACTTGGATCGGGGGAAATGACTAGTTTTTGTTTTAATCCAGGGCTCTTTGGGTGTCCTTGCTGTCCCACAAGGGCCTTGTTCCAGCCTCGTCCCCATCTTGCCCAGGGAAAGTTCACGGAGCTAAACAGAAATCCACACACCAGCCGCGCGTAGCACATCAGGGGCTGTCCGCGTAGGATGGGGCCACATGTGGGGGATCCTTTCGCTTTAAAACAAAAAGAGAGAGAAAACTTGATGCTTTGTGGGGAAATAGGGGTGTTCAAATGTGTGGAGATTTAGGTATTTTGGCAATTCCTAGAGCTCAGATGACATCAGGAAGCAAGTTCAGTGCCAACACACTTGAGGAGCAGAGAGAGGAGCAAATGATGCCCCTCCCCCTCCTGTGGGGGTTCATCACGTTATAATAAAAATGAGAAGTAAATCAAACAGCTTCAATAAGGAATCACTGCAGCACCTATTTGCAAATTATCTCACAACTTGGGCAAGCCTACCCACGTAAAACTATGTTTGATTCAGCACAAATAGCCCCTACACACACACACACACACACACACACACACACACCCTCTCCAAACCTCATATTCTGGAAAGAGAAAACACAAGCTGAGAGACGCTGGGAACCCTAAAAGAAATGTGCTAACAGCGGGCGCCTACCCCCAGCCTGGTAAACCTCTCATCTATAATCCAACATGAGCGACAACAGGCAAACAGCAAGAGGTCATCTTCAAAGAACCGGTTGCTACGGGAAGCAAGTGTAGAGACAGCAAGCACGTCCCCATCAAAGTCCGGCAGCTGCAGAAGAACCACAAAGGTACAGCTCCCCTCAGAGAGAGCAAAGGGGGGGGGGGTGTCTCCGGGGGAGGGGGTCAGGAGGAGGAGGAGGAGGAGGAGGAAGGGAAGAGAAAAACATCGGTCCAGCAGCAGCTGCCCAGTGGGATCTAAAACCTGGTAGTTTTGTGTTGTTCAACCATTGGAAAAGCGGGCGGGGGGGGGGGGGGGTACATAAAACAGCATTTCCCGAAGTTGCCTTTTTAAGTGCTAGTCAAACCCTTTGGCATATGGAAAGATAAGGCCCATAGCTATGGAAAGAGAAACACAGCCATTAATGACACAATGGCAAGTACCAGCTTCACACTCGGCCAGGACAAACACGGTTCTCTCTCGGTAGAAAAGTCTCTAAATCCTGATCTCAAATGACCCCCTTTCCCACAGGACTTGCCCTCTAAATAGGGAAATCTGAAGGTGCCCCTTATTTTGGGGTAGAAGCTGCCCTCCTTTTTCCAGGTGAAAGACTAAGAGCCAACAGATTGCCCAGCCCCTAATGAACTTCTCAAAGAGTCCCCTTCACATGTGAGACCTTCAACCCCAAATATAGTGCTGGGCCCTGTAATCATTTGGAACTCGGAGGGGCGGGGGGGGGGGGGGGGGAGTACTAGAGAAGCAAGTTCCACTCCCTCATTCTGAAAAACTTTGGACAGTAAGAGACTTGCCAAAGGTCACCCCGCTCAACCAGAAGCTGGAGCGCCCAATTCCCAGGCTGACATTTATTTCTGCTGATGGGCAAGAACCATCAAGATCTAGGGACCAGGAGAGGGGCTAAAAGCTTAGTCTTCATTCTTCACTGTTTTGGCCGCTCCTAAACGGCTTGATGTACTTATAGGCAAGTGCCGGGTCTGTCTCTCTTCTCTTCCAAAGAACCGACATCTGTTGTTTTCCGCGGGTTTCCACCGAAGCCAGGCGCAGGCAGGTGGACACATCTGCGGGTCCTCGCCCCACTCTCGGCTGCGAAAGGGCTCCGTCTCTCAAAGAAGGTATCGTTTTGCTCAGAACGATTTCCTGCAACTGGTGAGAGGTTCACAGAGCTAGATGGACACATAACAACGGGTTCGGGTTTGAAACGGCATCACAGAACCATCGCCCATGTGAAAGGGCAAAGCTGGAATAGCAGGCCGGTTTCTTCCAGCATAAACCCTCGCGAATCAAAGACTCATGCCACCGGATTTTATCAATGGATCTGTCTTCACTACATCTCACAGACATAAAATGTGCTGTGTGAAAAACAAAAATCAGACAAAATTTAAATGGCTCTTCCAGTAGGTCAAGACTTTATCTGTACTTGTCCTTAGCCCAACGGAAACACATAAACATGACATTTTTTAAAAATAGAAAAGCGCCTCCGAGTTAAAATCAGTAAGTATACATTTGCACTTCCTTTAGACACCTCACTGCCGAGCACACCAAAGCAAAGGCCTCATGGTTTTCTTCCGCTGCCACCGCCTTCCACCACCATCACCTTAAGGCAGTGGTCGGCAAACTCATTCGTCAACAGAGCCAAAGAGCAACAGCACAACGATTGACATTTCTTTGGAGAGCCACATTGTTTAAACTTCAACTTCTTCTAACGCCACTTCTTCAAAATAGACTCGCCCAGGCTGTGGTATTTTGAGGAAGAGCCACACTCAAGGGGCCAAAGAGCCGCATGTGGCTCGCGAGCCGCGGTTTGCCGACCACGGCCTTAAGGTAATCCTTTCGGCAGCGACAGGCTTTCTAAAAACCCTATTTCTCCTCTTGTTTTTTTGTAGCGTCAGAGGAAAGTAGAAGTCGTGAGGAGAGATGGAGACATTTATTTACATGAAGAAAACCTTCCTAAGGTCTTGGACTTCTGTCACTAAAGATGTTAAAAAAAAAAAAAAAAAACTACAGAAAGAAAGAGGGGAGGGGGACGATTTCATGACAGTGATTCCAGTGCCTGAAAAAACACCCACAATTGCCCATAAAATGAACAGCCTCGGTGAAATGAATTTCGGTTATATTTGTGAAGCTTCTGGCTGCGATGGCAAATCCTGGAGAGGGAATCCCTGCTGGTGGGCCTCCTTCACCCTTCACAACTGGAGATTAAGAGACCCAGCCCAACCCAACCCCCCACGCAAAGAATGAGGCTTGGTCCTGCCCTCCTGAGCCTTCCAAGGCTGGAAGGCCCGAGGAAGACCTCGTGGCCCCAGGTCAGGCACAGGCAACCTCGGAGGGAGAGGGCAAGGGCCTCTGAATGAGCAGATTAGGCCTGAATGGAAGAAGAACCTGTGATTAAGTTTTCTGAATAGGTGGCTCTCTTAGGGGGGCAGCAAACTCCTAAAAGAAAGAGAGAAAGAAAGAAAAAGGCAGAAACTTAGTGCGGCTCTCTATTACTGCCCGTCAGAAAGGGGCAGCCTGCTCGTAGCATCTATGAGAGCGGGTTTGCACATACTCCACAAGTCAAGCCTCCTTGCCAACCCAAGTGTGGCGTTCGGCTGCTTCTCCAGGGGGAGGAGGAAAAAATAACACCGCCGTACTTCTCAGGATTACTATTTAGACAGTTCAGGTTGACGTGAAACAGGTTTTAACCACCAAGTCCCCCAGGACAAACTTAGAAGCTTGTCCAAGCCATTGCACAGCAAAGAAACTAGCCTTTCCTTTAACTCGGCCTCAGCTTCTACCAAAACTGTTTTATAAGATTAGTCCAGTTCTGTTGGCTTACAATCCTTGCCAGAATGCCCTCCATCCCAAGCATGAAAATGGAAGGAAAAGAGCAAACGGCATTTCATCTAACCTGTGGCGGCACGGCCGGAATTGTCCTGGCTACACAAGACGCAGGCCTGCTGAGGTTTTGTTCTGCTTCTCTAAGTGGGGGGGGGGGGGGAAATATCAACATAAATCTTTCCTCCCAATGAAAGAGCCAAGGATTAAGTTAATTCATAGCACAGACTACTCATATATCAAGATAAAGTTCATTAAAAATCTTGTTGGGCGCGGCCGGCGTGGCTCAGGGGTTGAGCGTCAACCTATGAACCAGGAGGTCGCTCCGAGAATGCAGAGATGGGGGCATAAGGGGGTCCTGGGAAGGCTTCAGGATTTAGTCTTGAGAGATAAAAGAAAAAAAGACTGTGAGATTTGGTTCCAGCCTCATTTCTGTCTGGAACTTTCCAAGGATTATTTTTTTTATTTTTTTAATATAGTTTTATTGATTCCAGAGAGGAAGGGAGAGAGAGAGAAAGAAACATCAATGATGAGAGAGAATCATTGATCGGCTGCCTCCTGCCCACCCCTTACTGGGGATTGAGCCCACAACCCGGGCATGTGCCCTTGACAGGAATTGAACCCAGGACCCTTTAGTCCACAGGTCGACGCTCTATTCACTGAGCGAATCCGGCGAGGGCCCAAGGATTTTTAAAGGCAAGGTTCCACTCAGCAATTGATGGAGCAGAGATTACAATTTATATTTATTAAGCCTTTAAATACAGGGTGAGGCAAAAGTACGTTTACAGTTGTTCCTATGGAAAATAATACATCCCATACAATAAAAGGCTAATATGCAAATAGACCAAACGGCGGAACTGAACAACCAGTCGCTATGACATGCACTGACCACCAGGAGGTGCATGCAGAACATGACAGGCATTGGCAGCAGGAGGCAGAGCATGGAATATGGCGGGTGTTGGCCGCGGCGGGATGGTGGAGCAGGTGAGCAGAGGCACCAGACCAAGATGGGACACCAGTTGCTGTCATCGGGGCGAGCCTCTGGTGGTTACTGAAAATTCTTTGCTCCCGTGTGCTGCAGTCCCATCCGGCATTCACACCTGCTGCCAGCTTCCAGCGCAGGCCCCGATTGCCCCTCAGGGCTTCTCTGCCTCCCCCTGCTCCTGAGGGGTGATTGGGTAGCAGCCACCGCTTGCACCGCTGCTGGCGCCGGCCCCAGTCACTCTGCACCATCAGCGGGTGCCAGCGGCAGCAGCGAGAGTGGGGCTGCCGGCAGACAGGGGACCAGGGGCCATGGTGGGAGGGGCCAGGTGGGCTGTGCCCACCACAGCCTCGCAGCCCACAGTTCCTTTCAAGGTGCACAAATTTGTGCACTGGGTCCCTAGTAAATAAATAATAAGAATAAACTGTTTAACATACTCAAAATGGTACACCTACTTTTGTCCCACCCTGTATATGAAACACATAGTATATGTTTATATATTAAGCATAACAATAGCTAGTTCTTAATATGTAATTATTTAATTTTAACAACTATAAAACTATAAGAAATATTTTTTTAAGATACTCATAACAGCCCGGCTGGTGTGGCTCACCAGTGGGGGGGCGGGGGGGGATCCGTGCAGGAGGCAGCTGATCACTTTCTCTTTCATCATTGATGTTTCTATGCCTTCTTCTCCCTTCCTCTCTGAAATCAATAAAAATATACTTTTAAAAATAATAATAAAATAAAAATTTTAAAAAGATACTCTTAACAAAAACTCAGAGAAGCTAAGTGCCTTTCCCAGAGTCACTCAGCTAAAAAAATAACACTCAGATTTCAAACTCAGGTCTGATTAGAGTCTGATGCTCTACTTCCATTGCTTACGGCATCGAAAATCCACCAGTAACTTAAAGCCTCCAGTAGACTACTCACCATATAATAATTTATTTATATGAGTGTCTCCTCAACGACGGAGTTCCTTTAGGACAACCTTTATCTCCATATTCCAGCACTGGGCATGGCACACAGGAAAGATGAACAAACAACGTTTATAATAAGCTGAGTGGCTCACGGCATCTAAAATGCCTGAGAGCCTACTCCAGTTAAAGTCATAAAGGGGGAAAAAAAAAGTCATCAGAGGATTTTCCTTGCTTAACCTCCCTGACCCTCAGTTTCCTCATCTGTTAATAGGGATAATAATGATACCTGTTTCATAAGGTTGTTTTGATAACTGTGTTAGATAACATATGCTAAATGCTTGGCAGTGCCTGGAACATGCTAAGTACTCTACAAAGGAGGGCAAATAATCTCTAACCTCCAATGCAAGATAAAAGGAAGGTGTGCCAGACCTCACCTTTAATCTACTAGATTTAAAATCCGGACACTGATAAGACATTATTAAATTCTAAAAGGGTACAAAACAATGTATGCTACCCATTAAAACACAATGGGGAAGATCTAGATATACTGATATAGGAAATTTTTCCAAGACATATTTAAATGAAAAAATAATGTCCCAAAATAAGATATATGTGTGTTTGGATGTGTGTGTGTGTTTGTGTGTGTGTATATTTACATGTGTATACAGTGTATAGCAAAATACCCTGAAAGATATAAGGAGTGGGATGAGAAGAGCGAAGAAGTCTTTCACTTCTGTCTCTATGCAGTTCTGATAGTTGAATCTTATTATGAAAAAGTTTCCTGTATCTTCATTAAAAAATAATAATAGTGTGGACTCTAGTTAATGTACCAAAACAGTGTAAGGTATTAACAATAAGAGAAACTGAGGGTTGGGTATACAGGAGCTCTCTGTTCTATCTCTCAACCTGTCTGTAACTCTAAAAGTATTCTAAAATAAAAAGGTTGGCTTTTTAAAAAAGTGATAATATGCATTGCACAGAACTATCTTTGCTTTTAAGAATATGCCCACAACTTAAGTATTTACACTCTAACATGTTAACAGTGTTCTGAGTGGTCAGACTAAAGATGATGCTCACTCCTTGGACCTTCCAGATCAGTCCTCAAAGGGGGGCTGCCAGGTCAGCAGCAGCATCTGGGAACTTGTTAGAAATGAACATTCTCAGGCCCCGCCCCAGAGCCACCGAATCAGACACTCTGGAGGTGGGGCCCGATGATGCTGATGTACACGTACGTTTGAGAACACTGTTCTAGATCACAGAAACTGGTTTTGTAACAAGTGTCACTTTTATAGTCTAAACAAAAGAACAATGAAACTTGAAAAGGGGTCAGTGTGCTGATGGATGAAAAGCGTTTTAAACCAGACGCATGCCCTGACACGGTACACACACTGGGAGGCAGGCACAGGCCAGTCCCAACTCCAACGGATCCGTTCTGTCCACCCCCCTCTCCCCGCCACCCCGTCGGCTGCCATGGGGGCCTCTAGGAGACCCACGGAGACAAACAGACAAACAAGTCTGGCATGGGGTTTTTTCCTTTAAAAAAAAATTTTTTTTTTTTTATTGTAAGAGAAAAGTTTGCTGGCAGCGGCTTATCATCTTCATCTTCACATTTATGGCCTCCAGTCTCAGTTTTATATTAACAGCACCAGCCAGGGCATGATAACTAATAGTTTAAGAGGTAGAGACTCTCATCTTCATAATTAAAAAAAAAAAAGCAGCAGCAGCCCTAAGCCTGTATGTAGTAGCAGCTCAGATGAGCGAGGTGCCGTGCTAGATCCCAAGCCCTGGCTTTGGGAGAGCCCCTCGGGTCTTTCTTCAACCCTATGGCATAGAAGGTCCGGGACGTGTGTATCTCAGCTCCCTTTGCAGAGGTACTCCAAGGGCTGCTTTTGTCTGCTGGCTAAGCTCTATGAAAGCCAAGTAAAGGGGGGGAAAGGCCCAGAAATCCAACCTTAAAAAGTTATCTTAAAGATTACCACCTTTTAGAGCCAAGGGGGTTGGAGTGGGAAAGGAGCAAAAGTAAAAAAAAAACACAAAAAAAAAACCTGATGGGAAGTAAGCCACCCATGACCAAGCAGCTACTCGGGCACCTTCATGGGAACCGTCAGACATGATGGGGTTTGGTGTTGGTGCACCTAGTGTACCCGACTATACACATGTAATCAGAGAAGCCCTGGGTCCGCGAGACAGGGACCAGGGTGCGGAGATAAATGTGCAGAAAAGGAAAACCAGACACCCGGCTGGTCACAGCGGTATCTACAGGAGGAAGAGTAGAGTGGGAGGGCTTCTCCTTTTTAATCGAAATACTTACCATGTGTGTGCCTTCTTGCATTATAAGAGTCACTCCTTAAAACAGAAACCAACAAAAAGACCCCAACATTTTTTGAAACGACCGTTAAGGCCAGAAGTACAGGGGAACCCGAGGGATGGCTCTCCATGAATGGCTTTTGATACCAAGTCTCAATGCACCTCATCAGCTCTTTTTCCAAAGGGTATTTAAGAGTAAATAAGAGGCAGAGAGAAATGGCCACTCCAGAGCACTCTATATAGAAACAGGCTGAAATTTTAGGGGGCCCGCTAGGCGGAGGAGCTATTGGACGCCGCAGCTCCCAAGCAGCGAGGTGGCAAAGAAAGCACTCCAGAGGAGCTATTCACGAGCCGCCAAGGTCTTCCCATTTGTAAGTTTGAAAGTACTTTTGTCCTTCTCTGGGTTTAAGTTTCTGGGTCACCCAGCCTTTTGTTAATAACCAAACGAACACATCTGCAGTACAGCAGCCCCCCCTTTCTTTGTCCCAAATATGAGCGACCTGGAGAGCATTACTACCTTCGGTCCTTAGGCAAAAACACTTGACTGTGTTTAATTGCACCTCGCCATCACTCCGTCTCCTTGAAGCAACTTGAATGACTGTCCCCAAAAAAGGAAAAGAGGTACCATTTATCATTCCACGAGGAAGTAATTGCGGCAGCCCTCGCCTTTGGATCCAGGTAAGAGGGGGGGCGGGGGGTTGTTAGGGAAGCAGGGGATGTTGACAGGAGGTTACAAAATGCCAAGGCAACAAACTCTATGTACCCGCCAGGCCAGTGTTTCTTTGGATATAATCAAGAATCTTCCTTGGTTGAGGCCTAATGTCTATTCTCATCCTGTTCTAGCATCTCCTTGGAGGAAAAACAAAGCTCCCCTGCCAGAAAACGTTCCAAGTAATTGTTGATAACAGATAACAGCAGAGGAAGCCCTCTGGTTAATGTTTAAACGTGGCAGAGGTACTGTTAACTCCTTGGTAGTGACGATGCCCACCGAAGACTCGAACGCTTGCTCAGTTCAGGAACGCTCTTAGGAAAAATCAGCCCACCTAAAACTCCTTTTAGTTGTCAGACTGCTCAGGCTTGAACCGATTCCTTTTTGAACGGCTATAATGTACAATGCCCAGTTTTTGTAAGTAGACTCCAATGATTTCTAGAGAAATTATGGAGAATGAAGAGAAGATCTTGGTAGCACTGCAGTGTGATTGAGAAGAAGGATTTGTTCATGCGTTTAGATAATATTTTTAAAACCACAAGCTATGAAAATAGAGCTGGGCTATGAGAGAGAAGTCTATATACAATGTCAGATGATGTCCTTTGAAGGACTTGGCCACTATTAGAGGTGGAACACACGCATTCTAATAAACCTTGGCAATCTTTGTTTCCATATGCTAGAGGTTTTGCTTTCTTTCTTCAAGGGAGGGGAAGGAGGCACGGAGGGAAGGGGAGAGAAGGAACAGTTTATCTCACAGAGGACGCGTACTGAAGATTTACCGCTGGTAAAGAGAAGGCTGCAGGGCTCCTGACAAGCAGACAGATATCTGGTGACTTTCTTCTGTGAGGGTTGTTAAGGGGAGCCAACCACAGCCAGTGCCACCCAAGACAAGGATTTAAAGAAACACAGCTCAGCCCCTGCAGGCTTTCAGGGTTCTAGATGCAGAGGCCCGCGGCTCTGCTCAGTCTTGCCTCTCGGCTGGAGTGACTGCGGGGCACAGCAGCCTGGGGTCGGATTACGAGGACACTCACACCGTGACCCAGTGTCGCTCCTACACGCCACACACTGCTGGAGGTTCTGCACATTCGGATAGGGAACCGGTCGTCTGCAAAAGACACATTCCGCATTCGCTCCAAAGACAGTGGAAACCAGGCAAAGCCAGGTCCCTTCCACTCATGCAGATCACTGATCAAAGATCAAAGAGGCGACTGGGTACATTCTTAACAAGGTTAGGATTTTTTTTTTTTTTAATTCAAACCAAGGGGGACTTTTGTGATGCAGCTTCATTTTACAGATGAGGAAACCAAGCCCAGGAGAGGGGACAGAGCGCTCCCAGGCTGAGGTAAGCATCAGCTCTTCCACCTCCCGCTGCCCCAGCAGGACCTCCGTGTGTGTCTCCGGGCTTGAGCAGAGGAGGGTTACCTAGGAACTGAGCCTCAGCTACGGGCCCCGCATACCGGTCCCTTCCACAGCCTTTGTTCCAGACTGGCCCCACGCCTAGCTGATGACCTGCATTGTTGTCCCTACTGTCATTCTCCCAGACTGTCTTCGGTGATGTGTCACCGAGCTCAGTGTCCTCATCACGCCTTCTGCCTTTTCTGACCACAGGAACCTCGCCTGTATTTTGCCATTTTACCAAATGTGCCTCCATCATACATTTAGCTGTTCCTCTTCATGTGCCCAGCCCGGTGGAACTGGGTAGGAGGAGTCCCTTGAATTCTAGAATGACCATGTGCTGAGACCTGGGTGAGGACAGAGATTTTTGACTTTGCCTGGCATGGATGGATGGATGGATGGATGGATGGATGGATGGATGGATGAGGTTCCCTAACAAAGCAACAGCCTCCTTGATTGTTTCCCATGTCAAAACAATAATGCTGGCTTAAGGTCAGAATGTGTGCTATACTAATAACAATTTGCGCTAATAACCCCAGGGTTTCCCTGACACTAAGCGCTACACAATTTCAGCCTTCTTCAGGTGAAGCAAGTACTCACAAAGTAATGTCTTCACCTGCTAGACAGATCCTAGCTTTCCTTGGTGGCCAGGGGAGGCAGGTTACAAAGAGCAATTGGATCCACGCCATCTAAGCAGGCTCGGTTTCTCTAATTCATGAAAACAAGAGGTCCTTCCAGGTATGAACATCAGTGCGGGATTTATCTAACCATTCAGTGGCTGGCAGACAGCTCCAGCATTTGTCCAACCTGCTGTGAAAGAGAGGAAGAAGCATCCTGACAAAAATAAGTAAAATTCCTTACTTTCAGAAGACTCTAAAATGTGGGACTCAACAACTGTCAATCACTTGGCACTCATGTCAAAGCATGAGTCAAGGACCTGTGATGAGCCCGGCTGCCTCTCATACTCCAAGCCAAGCCCGTGGTGGTCCTCCCACCTCCTCCCCTCACCCCTGCATGCTGTCTGGGTTCATCCCTGAGAAGCTAGACATCTCTGTTCCACCAAGACCTGTGACAAAGACCCGGCCATGCCATGTGGCTTCACCATCAGGGTGGTCAGGAGTGGGTATGCACGTGTACTGGGCAAAGCCTCCTGCGTCTCCTATTCTGACCAAAAGCTCTCCCTGTGAGGGTTCAAGTGCTCTGTGGTCAAAGAGCAAGAAGCAGCCAACACATGCTCAGAAGAGCAAACCCATGCTCGGGGCTCAGCAATAGCTGTTTCATTAATAACATACCATTGTCCCAGGGAACGTTTACAGAGGCATGTCCTGTTAGGTGACCTGCGCGTAACCTGCAGGATAACCGGCTCAGTAGTTAAAACCGGCACTATTATCCTTCCCACTTGAAAGATGAGCGAGCAGAGCCTGAGGCCGCTGAGGGACGTGCTCCCAGGTCTTCCAACCCCTCCGAAGGCACACACTGGGAAAGGGCACCACCTTCCCCCGCAGCCTCCCCACAGACTTCAGAGTGGAGCAGGGGCTACAAACAGACCTCCCAATTAACCACTACCCGGTACTTGCTCCCACCACAGACGTCTGGCCACGAAACTCCTCTACAGAACCTCCACACACCAGTGCTCCCACCTGTTAAGATGTGTTTCTAGATCTGTTTAGGCCAACTCGCTATCTATTATAAGTATGTAACTAAACTAAATCTTAAAAAATGCAAAAAAAATTAAAATTTTATCCTAGGAAAACTAAGTCCAATACTTCAGGAAGAAAAATTAAATGAAAGCAAATAACTTTTTTAAAATATATTTTATTGATTTTTTTTAACAGAGAGGAAGGGAGAGGGGTAGAGAGTTAGAAACATTGATGAGAGAGAAACATTGATCAGCTGCCTCCTGCACACTCCCTACTGGGTATGTGCCCGCAACCAAGGTATATGCCCTTGACCGGAATCGAACCCGGGACCCTTGAGTCCGCAGGCCGACGCTCTATCCACTGAGCCAAACCGGTCAGGGCAGAAAGCAAATATCTTTTAAAAAATGGTTGAGAACTAAGTGCAACCTTTAAACCAGATTTGGGGGGAGGGGGGAAGGGTGAAAAGGCAAAATTCTAGAAGGCTCCTGATAGCTTTACAAGTGTCTATATGTTCTTTCTTTGCTTAAAAAAAACACACACCCAGAACTGTAATTTTAAGTGACAGATCAAGGGTAAGGCTAAAGTAAGACTAGGGAGTGCAAATCAGCAGTCCCATTCAGAAAGGCCTGGGCTTGAATGTACACTTGCAGGCTTTAATTAAAATATAATTTTAAACTATCATTCTTTTTAAATCATTCCCCGCTTCAACTTAACTGACCTTTTCCCATTTACCCAACCACCTACAGGTCCCAACAGTATCAGATAACAGGGCTCCTGCTAAAGTGTGAAAATCACGAAAGGCACACACTCAGTTGTCATCTGTCAACTGATTTCAATCCCTTGGCCAGTAACATCTAGAAATTTCTGGGTTCTCAAGTGGGGACAGGGCTTAAAATAATTCTCATTATAACCGGAAGCATCCCTCCACAGAAATCCATCAGTATCACAGTCAAACTCAACTCAATAATTAACCCTAAAGAGTTTCTAGAGCAGTGGTTCTTAATGGAGGGTAATTTTGCCACCCTCTGCCCCACCCCCATTCAACCAGGGGGCATTTGGCAATGACTGGAGACATGCCTCGTTGTCAAAACCGAGAGGGGAGTTTGCTACTGGCATCTAGTGGGTAGGAGGGCCTGGGATGCCTACTCAACATCCTCCAATGCACAGGACAGCACCCACCCTCCACTCCCCATCCGCCCAACATAGAATTAGCAAGCTCCAAATGTCAATGGAGAAGCCACCTTGGGAAAAAGGGGAGTCCCAAGAGCTACAGAGGCTGATACATTATCCAAAAAGCCAGCCTTTGAACAAACAAAAGGAAGAGCTGATTTGTTCCCTCTTGATTCAAACATTACTCAAAGGCCAATGGCTTCCTGGTATTCTTAATAAAACTCCAAATCGCGCAGCAACAATTTTCATAGACCACAATTTTTGGTTGTGTGGTGAAATAGCATAACAGTCTTGGTCAGTTTTCTTTCTTTTTTTTTTTTTCCTTTTACATTCCACAATACCTCCAATTATTTTGTGGATGGTTATAAAAATTAACTAAAATATTCTGTCCAAAGCTTCATATTTAAGGAATATCCGTATTTAAGAGATGGAAAAGTGAAATTGCTTTGGTTGGTTGTGATAGAAGGATTTGGTTTATTGTGAAGGATTGTGGGGGAAGTCTTTTATTTTGCTTCCCCTTAAGCATTATAGTATCTGTGCATCTATGCAATGTAACTAGTTTAAGTTAATGCTATAGGAGGACCTTATAGGATTCTGCATTTTTTATAAGCCAGATATGAAAGACATTTCTTAGACAATTAGTGAAATTGAAATAGGTCAAGTTCATATAGGTGTGATGATGGCATTGTGGTTCATCTTAACTTTACAAAACTTACTCATTTTTACATATAAAAAGCCAAAAGATTCTAGGCTCCCAGTATCCTTTGAGCAAATTTACAAGTCAGAGCTAAGGCTTTTCTATGAATAGGATAAGCTGACTTTGCCAATGCCAATGAAATTTCCCCCAAAGCACAAGTTCCTACTGATATTTCAAGAAATGTGACTTGTCTTATTCACTTAAAAAAACAACAAAAACAACCCACAATATTGTTCAAACTAGAGATTTTTCAAACCAGTCTGTTTAAAATCCACCAGAAGTTCCTTCCACCCAGCTGATTAACTGCACACTACAGCAGGCCCGCCCGCTGTTGTACAAAAATCTCCGAACAAAATGAGCCCATGCGCACTGCAGCCACAAGGCCACACCACAAGAAGGCAAAGGGAGGGACAGACGAAGGAAGGGCCATGGGCTCTGCTCCAGGAAATGTGAAGGGGCAAGTCGTTCAAACACAACAGGGTTGCCAAAGCAAACTTTGTGCCCCAGGTGGTCCTCCAGCCATAACCTCTTCCTGGGCTGTTCCCAACTTGAGAGAGAGATTTAGACAGAGATAGATATCTGGATCTAAAGGTAGCAGGAACAGAGTAAAAAAGGGAAATCTCAAAAAACCCTGTCACACCCATGGAAACATCTGAGCATCTACCATGTGCGGGATATACATGTGCTCAAACTTCAAATATTAAAGACACATCGCATGCACAGAGGGACAGTATAATAAAATGCCCATGGTGGGATTCAGGAGAGAATACGGGTATATGGGTGTGCATGATAAAATTCTTCCACTTTTCCTACATGTCTGAAATTTTTCATAATAAAATATGGGGGAAGCGCACTTTTGTAAAAGATGGGGACAATCTGATTTGTGGTTTAAAAAGGAAAACACACACACACACACACACACACACACCCCTCCTAGTCTTGCCTTAAGGAGCTTACAGATAACTGGATGTGCTTGGCCAGAGGAGGAACGACAGTCTAGAAAGAAAACAGGTATTTAGCTTGAGTAACAGACAAGAACCCGAGAGAAGCAGATTTGGGGAGAGAAGAAATCGGTTTACACATATTGGGACACTGGCTGGGGTGCCTGTCAGATGCCAAGGTGGGCGCTAGTCACCATGATTTAGACTGGTGAGCACCTAAGATCACAATGACCCTGAACTCTGATGTGGGAAGAGATTGGGAAGGAACTCAACATCCAGAAAGCTGACTAACAGCTTAAGGGCTGCTTTGTCTGTGTATATGTCGGCAAGACTTATTAAGAAACAAGAAAAGGGAATATGGCTGATTTTACTCATGAAGGAATATATGGGCACAAGATCTCACCAATGGGTGTACTCACCAACTACTAAAGGCAGGGATGGCAGCTTAAGCTGGGGACACCCAGATGATCAGGCAATGCCTGATTTTTATAGACGGGGATGGCCCTACTTGCCAGCCCAGGCTAACCTCTCACGAGCACTGGGAAGGGAGAAATGAGCTTCCTTCTAGATCAGTGGTCGGCAAACAGCGGCTCGCGAGCCACATGCGGCTCTTTGGCCCCTTGAGTGTGGCTCTTCCACAAAATACCACGGCCTGGGCGAGTCTATTTTGAAGAAGTGGCGTTAGAAGAAGTTTAAGTTTAAAAAATTTTGGCTCTCCAAAGAAATGTCAATCGTTGTTCTGTTGATGTTTGGCTCTGTTGACTAAGGAGTTTGCCGACCACTGCTCTAAGGGGCAGGAATGAGCAGACGCAGCCCCCAGACCCCTTGCCTACATCCCCTGGTGTGCTCCAAAGCCTGACTCCCCCACCGGAGGACGCTGCTTTCAAAAACCTCAGGAGTTTCTTGGGAACAAACCTGACCACCTTAAGGGGACAAAAAATCAGCTGCTCTGAACAGAAGTGGTTTGTGTCTCACGGGAAGTCTGCGAGGCCAGCTACGACAACTCCTGCCACTTGCAACACTGCTGCCCCGACCGCGGATCCACCGGCCCGGAGCGGAGCCCCTCCAGATGCCGCGTGCCCTCCGCAGCACACGCTTCACCTCTCTAAACAAACAACGGGTGTCTTTGTTTAAATTTAAAAAAAAAAAAAGAACCTGTCTCACAGGCTGAGATTACATCAGCGGAGCGCTCTCATTCTCTGCATCAACCCGGCGGCTTTGAAGCGCGGCGCCCTTTGATCTGGAAGTTCCCGCCAGGGGCAAAGCCGATACCATCGCTGCGCCCACGCCGGGATCCACCAGCCACAATCCGATCTCAGGCCAGCGCCCAGCCCGTCCCCACCGGCTCAGGCCCGACCCCGACCCCTGAACCAGGACACCAGTGCAGGAGCCCCCGAGCGCAAACTGGGTGGATCACTTGGGGGGGGGGGATTGTACTTGGGAGGAGACATCACTCACTTCACATTAACCTCTTGTGGGAAGAGCATTGCGATTATTTTTAAAGGAATCTTGATCTTTTAGAGATACTGAAATATTTCCAGAAAAAAAAAATGATATGGCTGGCTCTGCTTCAAAATAACACGAGGGTGCGGTGCAAATGAAACACACCGCGCCAGGAGTTAACAATTTTTTAAAATGGGTGATGGTGACTGTGGCTGGGGAGGTACACTGCGTACATGGCACGGTTCTGTCTGCTTGTGAATACATGCAACGTTTTCTATAATAAGAACTTGAAAAAGAAACTAACCTCTAACCCTTTGCTATTTTTAAAGGTTATTCCGCATGGGCTTTTAATTTAAGAAGGAATCTGACACTGGATGGGGGGGAGGCCGATCACATCTGACTTTGCTCCTCGCCCCTAAAGCAGTCACCAGTGCTACCAGGACAGCATGCGGCCCCGAAGGGCCAGCTTCTCTAGTGCAGTCCCTGTACGGGGAGGGACACCCCTACCAGGGCTCTGGGCCTATTTTGGGATCTCAGGCTTCTCTAAGAGATGGATGGATATGATCAAGTCCATCTCCAGAAAAATGCCCAGCAACACAGCAGAGCCTAGAGGAACCACCAAACCCCCTCTCAAAATCCATTCCTTTCGGAAACTGGGTCAGACATGGCCCCTGGAGTAAACACTGCAGGTTGCTCTCACGGGGACAACTCCTTTCCTCCGAGAGCTACAGGCACGTAACCAGCCAACAGGCTCCCAAGGCTGCTGATGGGGCCGAGGTTTGCTCCTCCCTGGCCCTGTGGCCTTGGGTAAGTCACCTCACCTCTCTAAGTCTGTCCCCACATTTCATACACAGAAAGCTGTCACCGCACCTTCTGTCTGCTACACCACTTAACTGGGATGAGATGGGGGGGGGGGGGGAATGCCACGAAGGAAAAGGTCTATCGGGATGCAAACATGATTCCACTCACAGCTGCAGCTGAGCAAGCCACACCAAGATCAGGCCCACAGGAGGTAACGGGGAAGGAGGCAGGATGGTGAGGTGTGTTCAAGGCTGGAGTTTCATACGCACAGGCCAGAAGGCAGAGGGAAGGGCTGGGAGGGGGTAGGGAAGGAGGAGGAAGTCCTTCCCATCCAGGTGGATTCACCTTTGGAAGGTCAAACTAAAATTCCCGTGAAGGCCATCAACCTACCTGAACCCCTCAGTCAAGGGCACCACCACAAACTACAGAAAGGGTCAAGGAAACAAAACACATTCTCAAAGCAGCTAAATAATCAGAGGCATTTTTAAGAGAAGAACCCAATTTTAACAGTGTGATAGAGATCCAAGAAATGAGTTAGAGGGAGAAGTTTTAAGAGCACTGAAATAAAAGTCTAAAAACAAAAGGGCAACTAACTGCGGAGTGAAATATCAACAATAACAAATTTAAAATAGCATGCACGGTAGCTTTCAGCTTGAAGGGGTCTAGGTCAAAATTCCCCACTGTGGACTGTTTTGCAGTAAAATCACACATATAAAAATGTATGCTAACTCCCCGATTCATTTAAGAACTCCTGATTTAAAAGTATATTAATTCTGGCACAGCACAGACCGTATAAAAATCAATTGCTCATTTTTTTTTAATTTTTATTTTAGAAACTCATTTATCAAGGCTTTCATTGATCAAGTCTTTTGTTTCTATTAACAGAAAAAGGATAGGATTTCCGTTCCAGATCCTTATATAGCATCCAACCTAGAGCGCTATGGAGTTCTGGTGAGATATAACAGTTCATAATGCATGCCTCTGACCTCAGCAGGCTTACAATCTAGTGAGGAGACAGACACATCTACAAATTAAACAACAAAAATAACATTATGAAGTGCCAAATGAGTGGCCAGACCAGGTTGTTTCAAGTTCAGAGGCAGCAGAGATGAATGGTCCCGGAGAGCTTCCTGGAAGCGGCAGCGTTGAGAGATGGCAGAATAGAGGCAAAGATACAAATCAAGGCCAAGGCTTGTTTGGAGGAGCCATTGGACTGGAGGTGAGGGCTTCGGCTGTAGGATATCAAACTGCAAAAGGACTGGGAGCAACATGCCAAGGGCGTGAGGGTATGAGGGTAAGACAGGGTTTAGACTCCACCCTCTGGAGAGGAAAAAAGCTCTTAAAAAGATCTGTTAAGAGGCAGGTGACATCTGGCAGCGGAGTGGCAGAATGGGAGAGGGGGTCTGGGCCACAGGTGAAATGAAACAGACCACTGGGGGGTAGGGGGTTCTCTCCCAAAAGAGAAATGACAGCCCCTCAATAAACCAGAGTGAACCATGTGCTCAGGCTCCTAGTTGTGGGGTGTGTTTTTTTTGGTGTGTGTGTGTGTGTTGTGTTTTTTTTTCTTTTTAAACTAAGGGATGAAGATCAAAAGAAACTTCGCAAATGAGAGCCCTCCTACTCCTCTGACTTGTCATTTCTATTCCTTTCATCTGCCCTCCTGTGCATGAAATCCAGGTGAAAAGGCGAGGCATGTGGCCAGCGGACTGCCAGCCTGGCCCTGGGTCTGGCCCCGTGTGCAACTGGGGGCAAATCGTTGACGCTTTCCTGGTGCCCTCCGTCCCCTGCAGCTTAGGAAGGTCACGGACAGGATCTCCTGTCCCTTGAAGGAAGTGCCAAGTCTGGATCTGGGCTGGGGAAGGCCCAAAGCCTCCAGCTAAGGCTTCCTAGAGGTGCAGGCTCCCCATCCAGCCCCAAGACCAAGACCTCCAACTGCGAGGAAGCCCTGATGACAGAGTCCTGTAACCTTCTGCCCTCCTTTCCATGGAGAGAGGAAAGGAGCAGTGACGTTATCAGGTGAACACAGAGAATTAGAAATGAGAGAAGTTCTGCTTCAGAAACCACAAGGCAAAAAGCATTTATGTTTATTCAAACATAATTGATCAGTAAGAGTCAACTGATGAGCATAACGTGGGTGAAACCTGCAAGAATGAGAAAGGTTCGATGTTCTACTTCTTTCCCTAAAAACAGTTTCTGGTCACAGAATTAAATGTAATCCTCACCTGGCCAGCGTGGCTCAATGGTTGAGCCTCGACCTATGAACCAGCAGGTCACGGTTTGGTTCCAGGTCAGGGCACATGCCAGAGTTGTGGGCTCTACCCAGTCAGTAGGGGGCGTGCCGGAGGAGCCAACTCTCATTGGTGTTTCTCTCTCTCTCTGAAATCATATTTTAACTCAGTGGTCCTCACCCCGTGCCTCAGAGAAACAGGAGGTAGTGTAATAAGATGTACAAAATCCCTATGATAAGAGCGTTTCCCAGGGAAGAAGGGACGGCAAACCCCAGTTCAGAAAGAACTTGTGTGGCCCCATCTGTGGGGAGAAACAGGTTGGCATTCTTCTCGAGAATATAACAGCTGCCTCTCCTCCCATCTCACTCTAACCCCTCCTCGGCTGCAAATACTCGAGGATTAAGGAGACATTCAAGCTTTGTTCCGTCTCATTTCTGGCCTGGCATTCTTCTCTTTGGCCCCTTTATCCTAAATGCCATTTCTGTTCAACGGCAGGCCCTTCGCTGGAGCGGTGTCTTGCACTGTGTTCTCAAGGTGCTCCCAACCCTGTATTTCCACGGGTCCTTACCTTCCTGCAGGGGAACCCGAGGTTAAAAAAGTCAAAGCATTGTGCTGGGTCTCGGCAAGTCCCACGGGTCAGAGCCCAGAACTTCTGACTCCAGGGATTTTCTGGGCTGCCATGCTCTGATCTGACTAAATCAAAGCCGGGATCGGTGGCAGCTTTCCTGCTCCAGCAGGGGGGCAAGAAGCAGGGGGGCAAGAAGCAGGCTGGCCGCTTTAGGACCAAGTGGAAACACTGCAGCTCCACGCATACCCCGGGATCCCACCCCCACTGCAGCAGCCCCAGGGAGCAGTGCGGTCAAAGGGATTTCTGCCGCCAAGTTAGGCGGCTGCCTTCTAACTATCTCTCTTGTTGAGAAATACGCCTTTTGGGGAGACTTTAAACACAAACACACAGACACAGAGAAAGCCAGCTGTGACTGGGCTGGGAGCTGTGAAATGTGAGCAGAACCAACCAGCCCAGCGGCTGACGGCGAAGGCCGGGGGCTCGGTCTCACAGCAAACTCCCTGGGCGAGAGCGTGCACGCAAGCCCCACTCCAGGTTTTATTCTTCACCAGGTTTTACCCTTCACCGCTTCTCCCAACACTTCAAAGGAAGTATTTTTGTACAGCCCAGGGAGGAGTGTAAACTGGCCAGCTGCTTCCAGAGCACAGACGTTAACCCTGAAAGGGCCGCTGGCCTCACGGGGGAGGGGGGCGAGGAGGACAAGGTCGTGAGGAGCCGAGTATAAGTCCCCACACTTGGCCAGGCCTGCCCTTTCGGCCCACACCAAGGGCACGGCTCTGAAACCACGACAGAAAGGCAGGGCCTCGGTTCCTCTAAGCACGCAAACAGCCGGTTATAAATACCCTCCCCGGCTGGAGGTTCAAAGGATCCAGCAGTTAGCACTTCAATGGAAACTCCAGCTAACAGAACAGGCCTCTTTCTCAATGTCCCTCCCTGAACCATGCAAGGAACTGAAGGGCCCAAAAGCTAACACAACAAAACCTGCCCCTGAAAGTCCAGCTCCTTCAGGCTTGGCGGCCAGGGGAGAGCCTTCTAGCCACCGATCCCTCTCTAAACAGGGCCTTGAAGAGGGGGCTAACCCTTCCCATGTACCTTGAATGACAGGCCAGGGAATCTTTCCCAAGGGGGAGCTATGGGGAGATGAAGACCCTACACCTTAACAGGCCTTTTTAAGAGCTTTTACCTACTCTTAAAATTCTTTACCTTACAGAGATGGTATCGTACCCAGATTCAGATTCAACGCCCTTCAGTTACCTTGTTGAAATTCACGGGATCCTGCCTGGTCAAATTAAAGGGACATTGCACAGGACCCTCCTCTGTTCACCCGTGATTTAACCTGACAAACGTTCCTGCACAGATCACCAAAAACACAGCCACCTGTGGAGCCGGCAGTTCGATCAGCATGGGCTTCTCTCAGGAGCACGCATACCTTGGTGCCTTTTTTTAAATTTTATTTTATTTTTTTTAATTCCCAACCACTCCATCTCAAAGCACACCGACTTTACTAGAAACCCCCGGGGCGTTCCAGCAGGCCTCGGCCCAGAGAGGCCCCGAAAGCTCTCAGGTGGGGCTCAGCTCCTACCACCTGGCCGCAAGGTTCTGGAGAGCCAGCAGGCAGGTGGGTGTTCGCCCCATCCCACTGGTACGAGCACCCTGTAATTTACTGACACTGAAAAGTATACTATAAATAGCTGGTGTTTGTAATGCTGTCGGGCCTCCAGAACAGAAGGAGCCTTAACAACTGTGTGGGGCCAAGGCTCTAGGCATCGCAGGGCTACAATTTGGAAATCCTGGGTGGTGTCCGTCAAAGCATCTTCAAAGAGAGGAACTCCAGGAGTGTCACACGCCGTCAGAAGGGCTGGAGGAGAGGGAGAAGGTCTGTCAAAGCTACCCATCAGGATGGACACACCGTAATTCAGCAGGAAAGGGAACAGCACTGAGGGGTCCTCGGAAGCTCCATAATTCAACAGCAAAAGCAGCAGCAGCCAGAAGAGCCCCCTCAACCCCAAGATGCCATTTCTGACACGTTTACCTCTAAGATACAACAGGACAGTGCTAATTCAACAAGCACAGGATAATGAAAAGGATTCGTTTACTCATTCAACAAAAATTTTTTTTGAACTTCACTCTGCTAAGTACATTTTTGAAAATACGAAAGAACAGATGTGCCTTTTTGACACAATTTCTAGTGGAGGAGATGAGCAATAAAAAGTAAAACAATCTCCCAAAGTGAAGAGGATACCTTATAATTTTAAATCTAATTACACTACAGTTTGGCATAAGAGTAAGTTCCTAAAAGAAGTTATATTCAAGTAACTGAGTTACTCCTAGGCTCTCAGACAGCAATTACACTTCAAAAGAATAAATACATCTCTACATTTATTTGTTCTTTTGAAATAACTATCCCCACTGGCTTTCCTAAAACTGAAGAAGTATGAGGATGGGCAAAAAGTGGTGAATAAACTTAGATCCTGAGCACTCGACTCTAAACATAAATGCCTGTGTCAGAAAAGACTAACTGTTAGCACTGATCTCATGGGAGGGCGAGAAGGGGGGTTTGCAAGTGTATTTGTACATGTGTTTCAATGGTCACAATTAAAAGGCAAAAATTAAAGATGAATTTATTAAAGTTGCTACTAAAACTTTATAGGTCTATTTTTTAAAATTTTTCAGAAAATCATCAAAACCATTTGCTGGCACAGATATTAGAATGATTTCTATCTGGAAAATTGCAAACAGTCCAAGGTACTCTACTTTGTCTCTCCTTAACTGAAGCAAGTCCAGAAGACCCCAAGATGGTAAGGGACCTCAGAACTATCTCATATGATGAATAGAAAGAACTGCTGGTACTCAGGAAGGAGAAAACAAATTTTGTCAGTTTTATGGGTGGTGATGAGCAGAGGATAACTCCCTTCAAAGCTCTGAAGAGCCTTCTTGTCTTAGTGGCTCTGTGTGATGGACGGAGTTGTGTCTCCCAAAAAATTCACTCTATTGAGATCCTCACCCCCAGGACGTTAGAGTGGCTATCTGGAGACAAGGTCTGTAAAGAGGGGATTAAGTTAAAACAAGGTCATTCTGATGGGCCCTAATCCGATATGGCAGATGTCTTTATAAAATAAGGAAAAGTGGACACACAGTTAGAGGGAAGACCACATGAAGACACAGGGAGAAGATGGCCATCCATGAGGCCAGGAGAAAGCAACCCTGCCATCACCAGGATCTCGGACTGCTCGCCTCCAGAACTGTGAGAACATCCATTTCTGTTGTTTAAGCCACTTAGTCTGTGGTTCTTTGTCCTGGCAGCCTTGGGACACTATTACTAATACACTCTAGAAGGCAGACCGAAAACCAAGGAGCAGAATTTTGGTACTGTGCAAGGAAAAACTTTCCGACAATCAGCACCCAGCAAAAAGAGGATGTCTCCTTAAGGAGGGTGAGTGTGTGTGTGTGTGTGTGTGTGTGTGTGAGAGAGAGAGAGAGAGAGAGAGAGAGAGAGAGAGTGTGTGTGTGTGTGTGTGTGTGTGTGTGTGAGAGAGAGAGAGAGAGAGAGAGAGAGAGAGAGAGAGTGTGTGTGTGTGTGTGTGTGTGTGTGGGGTGGGGTGGAGGGTGTTGAGAAGAGACCGAGTCCCACCCTTAATGCAATAGCAGAGCCTGGGGCCTCATCAAAAGCCAATGAGGCAAAAGGCTGGATGCCCCAGGCCAGGGAGAGCTTAGCTGCTGACAATATCCATCAGGTAGGTCAACCCCAATTTTAAAAGTTTTAAAAAAAAAAGAACAAAACCTAAGTCAACACGATGAAATATGACACAGAGTTGAAGAATTTAAATTCCTCATCTCCGAGTCTCCTCTTAGTACATCACAGGCGTGATAGACATCTCAGCCCTGCTCATGTCACGTTCTTCCTATAGGCAACCAGAGCCACATTTCATCTTTCCTGCATCACCCACGGTAGACAAACCTGGAAAATGCATGTCCATTCAGCTGAGCCCAGTAACTCCAAGACAGCAGGACCCCAAAACCTGGCAGCCGAACTCACAGCCTAAGAGTCAGAGTGGGGGAGAACAGACATCCCAAAGCCAGGATGTTAACCCAGCAGAGGGTGGCTGGCCGATCAGCCAGAGCGCTAACATGCATTTCATTCAAATGAACATGCCAGCTTTTGGGGGGGGGGGGGGGGAGTCTACTTATGCATGTGTAAAACACAAGGGTAAGCAAGCCTAATGAAATGTCATTTAGGACTTCCCATCTACCCAGGCACTCCTCTATCTTATCTCCCCTCACTCACAGCCACCAGGGTCCCCCTGGTCCCCACAGCTCACCAGACCTCCACATTCACTAATTCCCTGACACAGACCCGCGGGACAGGCTCTTTGGGGCTGGAGCTGTGCTTGCTTTGGTATCATTTCATACCTGCTCGGAGGGTATTTCTGTTTAACTCCTTCATGAATCTTCCGGTCCCTGTAGAAATTAAATTCCTCCAAGAGAGGCACTGTTTTCTCGGTTCTTTTCTACAACTCCCTCCCCATCATCCAAGTACAGAGAGGACCACAAACCTGCTAAGCTGAAAACGGGAGCAACAGTCCTCTCCCAGTGCAAAGGCGTTCAGGCCATTTTTCCTGGTGAGGGCTACCTTCCAGAGCCCTGTGACAAACTAAGAAGTTAACACAGTCTTGGCTCATCATTCAATGGGACACCAAATGGACAAGCACAGACCCTGACCCCACCTAATCCCGGCCAGCTGGAGCAGAATTTCCCCAGCACCCTGGGGCCTTTGAGAGGGAGGGGTTCTGTGATCAAATGGACTTGGGAAATGCCAGATTACATAGGTCCATTTAGATTCTTTTTCTGAGCAGGCAGAAGCGCGGGCATCATCCAGAGAAATCTGCATTTGGTTTTAGAAAATGTGCCTCTGTTTTAATACAGGTGTGCCTGGGCCCTAAAAATTCACAACATTCCCAAGCCGAAATAAATCACAAGTCGCTCTGGAAAGGCCCTAATCAGCGAGAACTGGGAAACGGTGGCCCGGAGCCTGATGGTCTTTGTCAATCCGGGAAAGAACTGTCTCACTGGGACAGCCACAAAGGGAAGGCAGACCCCCTCGGAGTGTTTGCTCTGCACCTGACATCTTTCCTAGGGACAGAGAAGCAATCATTGAGTGCTCTGGTTAAGAGGAGGGCTCCATGGTGCCCGGATGTAACCCAGCATAGCTAAAAGATAAGAGACAAGGATCAAGCTAAAAAAAAAAAAAAAAAAAAGCTACTTAAGCAGAAAGGAATAAAGGGTCAAAAGCAGCTGGTGCTATGAAAAGCAGGGGAAGATGAAAACAGAAAATTAAACATCCTAGAGAAAAATTTCGCCCAAACTGGCCCAGTTCATTCTGCACCTCTTGCCCTAAATAAAAAAAGCTGACACGTGCTTTGGTCCTGGCTAGAGCAAGCAATGTTTCTGGAACAACTTCACCTTGGTTACATATTTCTCCTTTAAACATTCCAAAGTTGCTAAAGGCCTCCCAGGAGCATCTGCTCCTGTTTCTTGGGAGGGAGTTAGTTCCTGTGGAAAGTGTTTGTTTAGTTTGATTACAACTTTGAAGAGGGTAGGAATTCTGGCCCAGAAGAATTTAATGGCCAGGCCCTTCTCTTACATAATTTGTAAACAAACAGCGTTTATCCCAGTGTGGCTCATTTGGCTCAATGGCTGGATTTAGAAAAAGATATTCCTCATTCATTTGGGAGAAGCCACGGTAAGGCCTGTCAGTAACCAGGAAAAAATGTCCCAACCAGCCTGTCACTCTACTGCCAAATCCTAACGGACCTGGGAATCTCTCATCTGAAACCCTGGACGGTTCACAGACGGAGCCCACACTGAAGGGTGATGGGCAGAACTTGAATGGCAGCTGATGAATCGCTCCCCCAAGTTTCCACACACTTGGGGTGTATTAAAAACCCTCGGGGAAAAAGGGCCACAACAGCAGATTTCCCCAAGGTGTCATGAGTGGTCGAGTGTTCGGGTGGAGAGCAATTTGTTACTAATAACAGTTAAAGGCCCAAGTTGGCGTGTGATTTATTTATCTTTAATAAAGGGAATTCAAGGTTGTCACTGAAAAGTCACTGACTCCCTCACATTCCAGGCTGCTCTCTGGAAAGGAGTGACTGCCCAGGCCCCGGGCGGAGCCCCCCGGCCGCTGTGATTACAAACCTCGGCTGCTGGAGAGCATGGGGCAGGGGGCGGTCGTGGCATCAAAAATCCATACACGTGGACATCATCACTCTCGCGTGGCCGCAGGACGCACTGGTCTCTATAAATGCCTTTCTTGGCATTCAAAGACCCTCCCTTAGTCCATCCCCGACTCGACCTGTGAAGTTTGGTTTCCTCCCTGATTCTCCAGTGTGAGTGATTCTCCCTTTCCTGTGCCTGCCCAACCCAGGCACGCAGATCCTCCCTACTCCCTTCTGGGGATCTCACCCAGCCCCCACGCCCAGACTGCAGAGAGATGTAAAGGCTAAGGATCTGAGCCCGGCTCCCCAGGGTCCCACTTAAGTAGAGGGACCCACTTAAGTAACAGATCGGGAACAGATAAGGTCTCTTGTCTCCCAAGCCAGAGCCTCACTCTGCACCGGCACATTCCACACCAGGCAGACTCCGGGTTGGATCTAGTAGTTAGACCCTAGAAGCTAGGAAAGGCACTATCAGATGCCAGCCCAGCTTGGGTCTCAGAAATAAGAATGCCTTCCCCCCAACCCAGGACCAGCAGGGACAAATCTAAACACCAGCCTTCTGTGAGAACCCAGCCTGAGTCCAGCCCCCAGGACGGTTCTTCGTCCTCTGCATTTCTAGGGACTTGCTCTCGGCCCCAGGCGTGTGGTGCTCACCATCTCAGCCACACATTCTGTCTTTCCCACTGGCCCATAAGCCCACCCCTACAGACGCTCAGGGGGAGGCCAGCGGGGATTCTGGGAACACTATCCAGAAAATGTCAAGCCCCACATCCATCAAACCTCTCCCGGAAAGAAGGCATTAAGCACGGCCAGAAACACCTTTAAAAATCCAAAGCCTATTCTATTAGGGACACTTTCCCCTTCGTATCCAAGAATACAGTAACCAGGCATCAAAGAGGTCAGCCGCTCCAGTCCGCAAGAGGAAAAGAAAGCCCTGAGTTACTTACTATCTTTCAGATCCAAAGTCTAATAGAGAAACTGAGTCTCCCAGATACAGACCAGATTTCATCAGACTCACTATGTAAGTGAGGAGATTACACGGCTAAGAGCAGGTGTGCTTTCTTCTTTTCCTTGGATGACCTTTCTAGGAACATAAGCATTTGTAACAGCAAGAGCAGATTCTGGCTTGGCTCTTTTCAGAGAAAAGAGAGGCAGTGAAAATCACCCTGCTTTCAAGGCAGAGCCCACAGAAGGGTCGGTAACGGGTCCAACAGGAAGCCCCCAGGATGAAGCAGTGCTTGAAGGCGCTGGCTCCTAGTTGGTGCCCATCCCAGACGGGCACGTTTCCTACAAGCGGCAACAAAAAGCTAAGACCAGGAAGGGCCGCGAAGCTTTGGAAAGTGGTTCAAAACCATAAAAGCTTCTTCAGACAAGGGTGCCAAAGCCCAACTGGGACAGCAGGCCCTGGCCGGGGAACTAGTAGTCTCCCTAGACCCGTGGTCGGCAAACTCATGAGTCCGCAGAGCCAAATATCAACAGTACAACGATTGAAATGTCTTTGGAGAGCCACATTTTTTAAACGTAAACTTCTTCTAACGCCACTTCTTCAAAACAGACTCGCCCAGGCCATGGTATTTTGTGGAAGAGCCACATTCAAGGGGCCAAAGAGCCGCATGTGGCTCGCGAGCCACAGTTTGCCGACCACGGCCCTAGACGATTAACTTCATCTTTGCTCCCCGCCCAGACGGCTCTAATCACCAATTTTTAAAACCCCCAAATTGCAAGCACAGGTCCTATCAGCGTATTATCAATGCAGGCTTTCCATTTCTTGAGCAAAAACAAATTGCATCCAACTGACCGCGCCTTCAGCAATCCAGCTAAGCCTGACGAAGGAGTGTCCATGCAGAATGGATTCTGCTCCTAGCTTTGACAGCCAGAGGGGAGGGACAGACACATCCCGTAGGACCTGGGGTAAACGGCTGCTCCGCAAGTATCGTTAGAAAAGGCGAACATCACCATGAATAGGCCCCGTGGTACTAACTCAACCCTCTTGAATTTCTTTCTGTTCAAATTTTGTTAGTGACACCCACTGGTCCGTCCCCTCATCCAAAGGAGATTTGTACACTTCCCAACGCCACTTCAAGATGTGCTCCGAGACACCCCTGCCTCATCCACAGCAGGCCACTGTGCACAAGAGGATGCCACCAAGATGCCCAAAAGAAGGTAAATAAATGTAGAAGGCTGCCAGGGGTCCTCTGGGAAGAAATCTGGGCTCCCCTTAATGCTAAATTAACTCTATGGAGCTCACTTGTAGTCAGTTTCAATTGCATGCTTCCCATTCTGTCATTCACCCTCCTTCTAAACCACCCTTTCAATCATCTGTTGTTGTAGCTGAATATAAGCGAGTTTTAATGTGAAATTAAACATGCTATTTAGAGAGAGTATGGGAACCAAAGCTGAATGTAAGTGACCTACCTTCAAGGAACCTTCCAACAGAGCCAAGTAAAAGTTTAACGTTAATTTCAAGGTTTGAAAGGAGTAGTGAAGAGCATCATCTAGACTTCAAATCACCAAATTTAGAAAATATCCACCTTGCACCGACAGACCCCTAACTCAACAGGAAAGACACAGAAATGACCTTAAATCTATTTTAGCAAAAGGCTCACTTGGGTTCTTAAGTATATAAAGACAATAGAAACCGCCTTTCAATGATATCTTTTGTTCTAAATTAAACATGTTATCAATCAATTCAACAAGTGAAAGTATGCTGACATCCACTCTGAATCATGCGCTGTGGGCAGTTCAAAAGTTCTCCTATACAACCACCCCCACTAATTGCAAAGTGGTGGGCGATGCGGAGAATGGGATTTATGTTTCAAGAGAGCCAATGACAGAGACAATGAAACTGAGCAGAGAAAAAAGCCACAGGGCCAGTAATCAAATCTGAATATGGCACACTGGGTTGGAAAACCAAATCAAAGCCAAATCTTATCAACAAATCCCCAAGGAACCAGACCATGAGAAGGCACGGCCACCATCTGGGCACCGTGGGAAACAAAAGGATCACCACCTGCTCCCTCAGCGAGGAGCCTGTCCATTCTCAAGGACCGTCACGTTCCCATGCAGAAGAGGCCAGGGAAATTAGGGGGAAATTAGATAAGATGAAAATAATAGTTGAGGGATAACATGAAACCATGCAAGATAAACTGTCCAATGGAGTGCCATTTGGCATCTTGGGGTTTTATGCAAAAATGACTTCAGGAAAACTCTCTCCAGGTGGTAATTAACATGTTAGCTCAAACTGCCCCAGGGGCAAGGGAAATTGTGGTGGGGGGAGGGGAGCGGTCAGTGACTCAATGGCTCTTCCTAGCACAGACTAAGCACTCAATACATAGCTGTTGAATGAAAGAACATAAAAACCCAAGCCAGTGGCTCTGTCCTGCGCCCCTGCTAAACACCAATACACCTCCCTGCTGTAGCTGTCAGGCTGCCTGGTTTACCTAATACCTCGTTTACCCATCTTTTCTGTAGGACTGAACAGCGTGAGGACGACAATTCTATGCAGCAACAGCCACATGTCCTAATATATATTAAGCATTTACTATATGCCTGGCATATATCATCTCACTTAATCCTCACAATCCTTTGGAGAAACAAGCTATACGGTCCCACGTTCGAGATGAGGAAACAGAAGTTCCAGAAGGCTGGGTGACCTGGCCAAGGTCACAGAGGCTGGCAGTGACAGAGCCCAGATGCAGAGGTTTGTCTGGCTCCGGCGTCTTGCTCTCCGCCACTGTGCCCTTTGCATGGCAAGAGTCTGGTCAGCTCCGAACTCTCAGAATGCAACACGCAGTAGATTTTAGCTTCGCGAGGTTTTTAGCTGTCAGAGGTTAGCAGACTGCCATCAGATTTGCCTGCCTCAAACTACCCTATGGTAAAGCTGTAACCACAGTCATGAGCTGCAGGCCAGCTTCTCCATTCGCTAGTGGTGTTAAACCTCTCCGCACCGTGGTGTCCTCATTCAAAGACACGGGGATGGACCCTCTGATCCCTCAGAATCCTCCTGAACAGCGAGTGGGAGAAACAGCGTAAAGCGCCAAGGACGGCGTCCAACACAAGGATCATTCATGCAAACATCTCGCCAACCACCACCTCCGTGACCTTCAGCCCTAAAAGGCTTCCATGTAGAAGGCGGAGCCAGCAGTGATGAAGGCAGCAGCCATGAGAGGTTCTGGGCCCAGGTGAGTTAGAGCAGCCGGGAGTTCAATAACTCGGGATTGTTTTCACAAGCGGAATGTTTATCCAGCGTCCAGGCCGGGGAAACCGCTGTCCCGTGTTCTGTCATCTGTTTTGATTGGTTCAAAGTTTCCTTTTCCTTCTTCTTCATGGTGTAACACATCCACATCGCAACCCTGTTTTTCCTATCCCTAGGACTGAAATCTATGATTCCCGACGACTTCCCCGACTCCTGCCAAGGAGTCCAGCAAAGCCAAAACAGGGCATGCCTGCAAAGGTCAGGAGAGAGCTCTGTCTCCTACCAGTATTTCCGGCCTCGTGTAAATCCTAACTTGCTGAGGCCGGGCCAACAAGCGCAGGCAGAGTCAGATGGCGCACCCTGGTCATCCACAACGAGACACCTCCACACACGCTGCCCAGGTCTCCACGCTGACCTGCAAGCATTCAGATCGGGGAGAAAGCAGCTTCCTGAACGAACTCAACCTCTAGAAAGTCAAGGGACGAAGGGAAGTGCCTTAAGCCAGTGGTCGGCAAACTCCTTAGTCAACAGAGCCAAATATCAACAGTACAACGACGGAAATTTCTTTTAAGAGCCGGAAACCGGCTTCTGCGCATGGGCCACGAAGTTTCAATCGCACTGTACGTGCGCGCCCGCCCGCCCGCACGTGGTATTTTGTGGAAGAGCCACACTCAGGGGCCCAAAGAGCCGCAGGTGGCTCGCGAGCCGCGGTTTGCCGACCACTGCCCTAAACGATCTCAAGCGGCCAGGATGACACAGAGAGGTGGCCTTCCTTGAAGAAGCAAAGAGAAGGGTCAACCTCACGGGTGTATGAATGCAGCCAAAGAGCCTTCGCCAACGCTGCAAAGGAAACAAAAATAAACTCACAGGATAAAAGGAAGGCTGTTGCATGAGGAAGAACTTTTGCTCCAGTTTATAAAAAAAAAAAAAGAGAGAGAGAGAAGAAAAGAAAAGAAAAAGAAAGCACACACTGAAATGATCTAAAGCTGCCTATAAATATTTGGGAACATCAAAGGCAGTCCTGTTAAATTAAAAATGCTGTCACACAGATAGGAACTAGCCTCTAGCACTGCCAGCTTCAACATGTGAGCCTGTGATCTGAGGAGCGAGGCTCAGCTCCTCGAGAAATCTGATTCACTGAAGAAAAAAGTGAACGAGCAGTTGAGTTTTAATAAGGGCATTAAATACCTTAGGAATGAGCTAATTAGAGTTTAACTCTTTCAAGATTGTCCGGGCTCTTAAGAATGCTGTAAAGTAAGCTCCCTCCAGAATCTAGTTAAAGAGGCCTCGAAACCTACAATGTAAAAGAAAAGTATTAAAATAGCACCTTAGGACTTCAAAGCTGGTAAATCCTACCAGGTCCCCTCAGACTTCAAGGCAGAGGCCGAGGGAAGAGAAGGGAGGAGACTAACCCAGAATTGCTGCCCCCCCCCCCCGCCCCCAAAGGTGAGGTTAGGGTCCTTGCTTATTTAGAGGCTTTTTTCCTTCCTCGTTTGGCCTACAAACGCTCACTTTCTACTACCAGATCCCTTCTACCCTGTGAGTACGTGCTCTACCCAAGATGCTTTGAGGGTGCCTCGTGGGAAGCCCTTTACTGATTCCGCTCATTTGTTCGTGCGTGTGTCACGTGAGAAATTAAGGCTGAGCCTCCCCAGACACGCTTGACGTCACTACAAGAAGTCACCCAACAGTTTCCCTACACGATTCTGGATCCGAATCCAAGGGAAACCAGGAAGAATCCCGTGAGGGGAGTTCCATCAGAACGGCAAATCCTTTCAGGAGAAGAAGACTCTTTGGCCTTTGCATAGCAAGAAGGGAAAGCGCTCAGAGAAAACCAGGAGAAAACACACCTGCACAGGGGAAAGGGCATCTTTCCATCAGCCGGTCTCAGGAATGTGCGAGAACGTGGTAGACAGCGATGGAAACTACCTTCTCCATTCAAGGAGAGGAATGCACGGCCCCGTCTTGGCAGAGGAGGGTAGGGGGAGTTAAAAAGAAAAAAGAAAAAAAAAGAAAGAAAAAAACCCCACAATGCACTCCTATCATTTCCATTTTTAGAAAAAGGCACTGTGTCTAATTGGGGGGGCGGGGGGCAGTTAAGATTAATAAAGTATTTGCTTTGGCAAAATCGCATACTGGATCAAAGCACGCACTGAAGTCCCTTGTGCCTGCCACAGGTCCCATGTAATTAGGCCCCAGAGCAGAGCCTTCGCATATCACAACATTCCCCGTGTCCTGGCCAGCTCCAGAGACGCAATCAACCCCCCGGCTTTCCTTGGGAGCGCTCATGCCCGGATGCAGGCCATGTGGCCTCAGGAACAGCAGGCAGGCTGGCCTAGACACCCGCCTCCTAGGCAGCGGGCTCACAGTGCACCTGTGTGTCTGTGCGCGCCTCGGCCCACTGACAACACGCAGGCCCGGACAATGATCCGGCCGCAGAGCACAGGGGTGAGCAGACAGAGCTGCAGCAAAACACCCTCCCAGAAACAGGGAGGGAGGGAGGAAGGAATACCCACAGCCTCTCAGCGAGGGCTGGGGAGCCCCTCTGGGGAGCCCCGGGGCCCCACCCTAGGGGAGAAGGGACGCGCGTGCAAGTGGTCTGCAACAGGCACTGGGTATATTAAAAAACGATACTTATGACATGACCATTTCTCAATGAGTCGCACCTTCAAATTCTTTAACCTTGATCAACCACCACAACCACCACTTCAGAATAAAAAATGTCAACCATTTGGGAATTACAACATCAATGTTAAGTATATCACGAAACGATGTATATGTTATTTTCTTCTTCCTCATCCTCATCCTCACGAAACATAAATTGCATGCTGTAACTAATGTAATCCTTGCAATAAGTCTAGGAAAGGTTTATCTCTGTTACAGATGAAGAAACTAAGGGCCAGAGAAACAAAGTCACCTTTCCATGGCAGCTAACTGGCGGAATCAGGACCCAAACCTAGGCAGTCTGGCTCCAGACTCAGCATTCCGCTGCCTCTCCATCCGCACGGGAAATCCAGAACCACTTTGCTCTGCAAAACATACAACACCCTTTGAAGGAAACTGGCAAACCTTGGGTCTCTGCAGAGCATCGCTGAAAACTGCTGCTTCACCTGATGACCTGGAAGTCTCCTCCCAGCTCCTCCCAGATATGCAATGGGCTCAGAGCTATAGTAGCTGTAACACAGAACTAAAGAGAACTTATACCCAAAGCAGGTCATAGTCGAGAAGGTAACGTCTAATTTTGTCATTAGGAATACATGCATCTATTCTCCTATAAAACGGTGGTGCCATTTCTGCTCCACAACGGCCTACCTTTTTATTATAACGTACCCACGGTTTGAGGACCCCAATCTTGTCAGCACAAGGCAGATGTCAAGAATCTTGTGTCCTCGCCCTGACCGGTTTGGCTCAGTGGATAGAGCGTCGGCCTGCAGACACAAAGGTCCCAGGTTCGATTCCGATCAAGGGCATGTACCTTGGTTGCGGGCACATCCCCAGTGGGGAGTGTGCAGGAGGCAGCTGATCGATGTTTCTCTCTCATCGATGTTTCTAACTCTCTATCCCTCTCCTTCCTCTCTGTAAAAAATCAATAAAATATATTTAAAAAAAAAAAAAAAGAATCTGTGTCCTCAACTACTTTCTCCCCCTTGGTACCATGTTTGCTAACTTGCTCCTCAATCCTCACACACAGGGTCCCCTGGTTTTCCAGGAGTGGACTACAGGCGTCAGAAGGAGCCGATCAGAAGTGCTGAGAGAAGCACCGGGGCAGCAGGCACAGCTTCTAGGGAGGTGCCACATCAGGCTACAGGAACAAGGATGGCCGCGTGCACTGCAGACTCCCTGCTGGTCATCCGAGGCCTGCATCATCCCCATCTGTGGCCAACAGACGTGAGGCATCCTGAGGAAGAGAGCGCTTTCCCTCATGTGCACCAAGGGGCTCTTTGTGCTAAGCGTGGGGGAAATGTCAAAAGACACCAGCCCTGCCCTGGGGGAGGATAAACTCGAACAGAGTCCCCGAGGTGCTCCCTGACTCCAAGTCAGCAGAAAAGATTAAGTCTGTGGTCAGTCTCCCCCTCTGAAGCAGTCCATGTCCATTCAAAGGAGTGGGGGGTTTGCTTTTGTGTGTGGTGAGCCTTGAGGGCAGGCCCTCCACCACTGAGCCTGCCTGAGCTGTTGCACCTGCACAAATCACAGACTCCGGGAGCTCAGGAGACTGCCCAGGAGTCCCGTCCTGCTCTGCCATTCAGGGCTCTCACCTGGCTTACGAGGCCTGATCAATTCCCTTCCGGACATCTCACTGCACAACACCAAGCAGCACAGAATTCGGGACACCAGTTTGCAAAGTGCCAAATGGCATTCCAGTGTGGGCTGTCCGGGACACTTTTATCCCCCTCCCATCCCAGCTCTAACTGCCAAACCTTGAGAGCTGGCATGCTAAGACCCCACTGATGGGTGATGGCACCTGTAACCACGGTCTTCGCTTACTGAATGGACAGGGGTGGGCAAAAGTAGGTTTACAGTTGTGAGTACACGAAACACAGAGTATGATTGTGTTGTTGTTATTATAATAACTTGCATGTCTTTTTTCCGTTCGAACAATTATAAAGCTGATTTTGCCCCCGCCCCCCCGCCCCCCCCCCCCCCCGCGCCCGTACAAGAGGAAGGGGGAGAACAGACCTTCTTGAATAGGGAGTAGGGAGGACTAATGATACGGAGCTGGGGAGGAGGGGGAAATCCCCCATCCACCTCCCTCTGTTTCTTTTCCTCCCCTCCCTCAATCAGCCATCACTAGATTAGTTAATAGAGGCCTAGGGATGTTGGCTGGGAATAGGAGGAGGGGGACTGAAATATTAAGAGACAGAAGATTCCTTGCCCTAACAGGTCTGGCTCAGTGGATAGAGCGTCAGCCTGTGGACTGAAAGGTCCCAGGTTCGATTCCAGTCAAGGGCATGTACCTTGGTTGCGGGCACATCCCCAGTAGGAGGTGTGCAGGAGGCAGCTGATCGGTGTTTCTCTCTGATCGATGTTTCTAACTATCTATCCCTCTCCCTTCCTCTGTAAAAAATCAATATATTTTTTAAAAAGAGAGAGAGAAGATTCCCTATTTAGCCTGTAGCAAGTCAAGAAGACATTCCTACATGAAAGACCCACCATATAACTTGTACAAGTTTGCGAGAGGACAATTAAAACGTAAGTAAATTAAGAAAAGTAATTAATGTTATCTGAGCATGTAGTAAGAATTCTACGAGTTTCCTAGGTCTTCTTGTAGGGGCATGTATAGGCAATCATTTCACTTGGAATATTCAAAACTATTCTACCCCATCCCATGGCTGTTTTAGAGCCGCCCCCTTCCAAAAACAAGGTTGGCAAGGCAACCAGAGCACCAGTCACCGTGGTCCCTAACCACATCCGCCAGGGCTTGGCATGCCGAGACGTGTGCCAATTCTGTTGTCTGTAGGGCACTCCTGGCCACAGTACACAGCAAGCTATAATCAAGTCAGAAACCACCACATTCGTATAGAACTCGGCTCAACATAAATATTCATTAAATGTGAAGACCTATGGTGATGCAATGTTGAGACTGCAAATTTAAACACAAGAGTCAGGAAATGCAAAAATTACCGCTGCCCCTGGAACCTGGAATCACCCACATGGCACATTTAATGCCACAAGCGCGTTTATGTGTGTCCTAGAGATTTAAGCCTAGTGACACCAAAACTACACACAAAGCTGTTCACTTAACTTCCTGGAGGAGGGTGACATTTACAGATGGGCACCGGAACATTTCTGGAGTGGCGATGCCATGGAAACCCTGTAGTACAAGTGAAATATATAACACATCATGGACAGACTCGAATATTCCTGAAGGTCTGGATGCCCATATAATAGCCACTGTTCCACAAAAACCAGAAGATCTCCTCATGCCAACACGTACACAACTAAGCAATAGAGCAGTCCTCCTCATCCGCGGTTTCAGTCACCCGCAGTCCACTGCAGTCTGAACATGTTAAATGGAAGACACTGAACTAATTCAAAAGTTTTAAATTGTGTGTCACTGAGTAGTGTGACGAAGTCTCGAACCTTCCTGCTCTCTCCCACCCGGGACCAGAATCATCCCTTTGTCCAATGTATCCGAACGGTATATGCTACCTGCCCATTAGTCCCATATCCTCGAGTGAGAATTGAAATACATTAAAAATCAGATAAAATTTTTAAAGATGCTGGCAATTTGGATATGCCAAAGAGATGCCAAAGAGAAGCCAGAAGGTGTTTCCTTTAGTGAAAAGGTATGTATGCACGTATAGGAAAAAGAGTATGTACAGGTTTTGGTACTATCCACGGTTTCAGGCATCCACTGAGGGGTCTTGGAATGGAACGGGAGACTGCTGCAATTTAATAATTCCCAAGTGTTTATAGTGGGCCCCATAGAGAGTAGAAAATCAGATATTTATTAAATTGAAATCTCAATTTCTTTCCCAGAGAGCCTGCTGGCCTCTTTAGAAACACTACTGCAGTCCTTTAACGCTGCTTCCCACCAATCACAGGAGCGAGGCCCACGCCAGGACTTTCAAAGTGGGGGGAAATTTTTTAGAAAACAATATGGTACAAATTTCATTAAGGACCCACATACAGTTGCTTCTGAGGGGTCATTCTGGAGCTACATATAACTTTTGCTGTTCCCCAAAAGTGCCAGTTTTCTAAGTTATACCAAAAGGTTATTCATATTTAACTAAAACACACTCCCTCCAAGTCCACAGTCATCCTGAGATGTTCTCTTCTCCAGCAATCTGTGAACAATGTACCCAGGCAGCTACATGCCAGGATTAGAAGAGTTGGTCCCGTCCCATTTCCTTTTTCCAGTCCTCCCTTCTGGAGAGCAGAGACAAGGTGACATGATTCCAACTATTTAGAACTATAGGCCCAGTGCATGAAATTCGTGCACTGGGGGGGGGGGGGTTGTCCTTCAGCCTGGCCTGCGCCCTCATGCAGTCCGGGAGCCCTCGGGAGATGTCCGACTGATGGCTGTGGCGGTGTGAGAAGCTCCCATCGCCGCTGCGCTCACCAGCTGTGAGACCAGCTTCTGGCTGAGCGCCGCTCTCTCCCCCCCCCCCCCCCCCGCCCGCCGTGGGAACACACTGACCACCAGGGGGCAGCTCCTGCATTGAGCATCTGCCCCCTGGTGGTCAGTGGGCATCATAGCGACCCGTCGTTCCGCCATTCGGTCGATTTGCATATTAGCCTTTTATTACATAGAATAGCCCTAGAACACACCCCTGTCTGAAAACTGCTTGTGAATTACTTCTATGATCATACAAAGTTCTGCCTTAAAAAGCCAAGTCTTTTTCTGGCCACACTCGCATTCCCACTACTATCCTGTCCCAAAGTATTTTAGATCTAGAAGAAGAATTTCCATTCCCTAAATATTTAAGAGTTGTATTGTAAGGCAATAGAGGAACAAGTGAGAAACAACCCCTATCTACTGGAAGCTATGGAGAAAGGAAAACATTCATGAAAGAATACCTACGTAGAAATGTATTATAATGCAGAAGGGCAATCCAAAATGAAGGGCATAGAAGGAGGAGAGCCCAGGACCCATTCAGGAAATAAGGCAGAAACACACTGGACCCAGGCCCAAGTCCCAAAGGCAACAGCGAGAGAAAGGCGAGACAGAGAGTCCAGGTCACCTCTAAACCACGGGATGGCACTGGAAGATTTGGGCCAAGGGAGTAAGGAGATCAGAAGTTACTTCAGGAAGATGAATGGTGGGGAAAGGAGGAATTGATGGGAGGAAAGAGAACGTGAGGCAGGGAGACGCTTGGCAGCAAGCATTGGCATGCAGAAGTAAGGTCAAAAAGGAAAGAGCAAATCAAGCATCGTCTTGAGTACATGATTTCCCTTTGACTTGGCCACAAGCTACCTTGATTGAAATCTAGAAATGGCTTTGCAAGTCAAGTTTGAACATTCCTTACATGCCATTAGCTGCCTGCTTACCACCTACTCCAAGACGGAGGCACTTTCTAAAAAGAGGCCAAGTCTCCAGGGAACCAGTGATACTTCCAGAAATTGCAGAAGGCTGCGAACACACGACGTCAAATGCATTGAAGTAAAAGTGTACAATTAGGTACCGAGAAAAGCATCCTATACTGAGTGTGGGACAAGCCTTGGCAACCAGGATAACCTGAACAGCAGACAGCATTCTGGGGCAGGATCCAAGGAAGGCGCCCCTCGCTGAGAGGATAAAACAAGATAATACCAGTGAAAGTGCTCTCCGGACCCTAAAGCACCAGGCACGTGGGAGATTTGCTGGAACTCAACCATCAACGCAGGATGCCACTCTAAGAAGGCGAGCACCTGAAAGTGCTAAGATCCGAGTTCTAATCCCAGCTCCTCTTGTGGCCAGAGGCTTAAAGCCCTTCCTCACAGTCCCCTCATTGTAAAAGGAGAGCTGAGCCACAGCATCCTCAGGGTGTCCTTCAGCCCAAACAGTGATTCCCACAGTCAAAAGAAATCAAGGAGCAAAAAGAGAGAAGGGACACAGATCTCAATGAAGGCGCAGGCCAAATGACTGCGGCTTCGGCCTTCTAGAAGGTCGAGAGTAAAAAGAGCCCTCTGGTCACATCAGGGACAGTTCGGCCTTCCCCGGTAGCATAATTTGAGGTGCATGGGGTCCACTGGAGTGTCATAATGCCACTAATGGGCATCAGACACACTGGATGGTTGGGGAAGGAAAGAAAGAAGCACAACTTAAAAGCATTCAGCTTCAGGTCTTTCAGACAATGAGAGGAGGGCAAACCCCAATGCCTACAAGGGTCAGACACTGGGAAATGTAATTACCAGTGAGAGAAGGAAGCTGAAGCAATGCAACAGGGGCTTGTGAACTGAAGGGGCCGGGCCGTGTCCCCTCTGAAGTCAGGAACAGCTGGGCAGGCTAGGCCCGTGGTCGGCAAACTGCGGCTCGCGAGCCACATGCGGCTCTTTGGCCCCTTCAGTGTGGCTCTTCCACAAAATACCACGGCCTGGGCAAGTCTGTTTTTGAAGAAGTGGCGTTAGAAGTTTAAGTTTAAAAAATCTGGCTCTCCAAAGAAATTTCAATCGTTGTGCTGTTGATATTTGGCTCTGTTGACTAATGAGTTTGCCGACCACTGGGCTAGGCTATTGCCCATGCGGGAATGTGAACCCAACGTTGCCAAATCTTTTCATTTTTCAAGAGCAGCCAAAGCCCCGGATTTTTATGTAACATTTCTGGATTTTTAGGAGGGACCAAAACAAAGTATCCTGAAGTCATTCTCATGTTCAGCCCGGGACCCTGCTGTTTAAATGTACCCCGGGTAGCCTGCGTGGCTCTGCTTGCACCTCTGCCTACCACAGACTGACAGCGTCACCCTGGATTGAGAGGACAGGCTTATACTGTCTTTCCAAACCCAGCCTGTTCGTGAGCACAGAACTCATGCGCTATGGGAAAGACGCAGAGCAGACAGACAGAGAGGGCAGCAGCACCCTCCTGGGCCACAATCTGCTGCCCCGCAGTGAGTGGACAGCCCGGTGGTCCTTCCGTGAGGTCTTCTCTGAGCCGCCGAGCACGGCCATCTGCCTGGACAGCTGCCGTGTCCCTACCCGGAACGCAGGGGCAGCTTACTGCTCTTGAATTGTGCTCAGACACACCTACAAGGGAGGTACCCAGATACCATGCCAGGTACCTTCCCTTCGATGCAGACATTAGTCATCACTCAGATCCTCATGGCAGAGGAAAAAGGCCATTACTTAGTATTCACTAAATGATGGAAATATATGGACTTTTATTTTTATGAAGGGTTTCTGTTGGTTTTTTTTTTTGGTTCTGGGGTTTTTTAAGAAACAGATACTACCCACTGTGAGCAGGGGTACGTAGGAATCTCTATGCCGACCTGATAGAAGAGTATAAACTAGGACCGTTCTTCTGCAGACCAGGTGACAACATGGAGCAGGAACATTAAAAATGCTTATACCCAATGACCCAGGGGTTCTAACTCTAGAACTTTATCCTATGAAAATAATCAGGAGATGGAGAAAGGATGTTCCTCACATCATTACTTATCACAATGGAAAACAATGTGTTACACAGACACTAAAAATCTTTCAGAGCATTTAGTAACAGGAAAATACCCAAGGTGGATAAAGGGTTAAAAACACCATGTCATGTTTTCCCAATTTTCTTTACAATACCTCCAAGCTCAAGAGGAAAAAAAAGAAAGTTACATCAAAACACAAAAAGATCAACAGGGGTTATGTGTAGCAAGCAGGATAGATTTTCTTTTTCATATGTTTCTGTGTTTTCCAATAAACATGTACTATTGTTATAATTAAAACACACGTTATAGGTGATGTTTTAAAGTAAGATCTTGGCTCCAACGAGAGGTAATGTAAAATGAATCTACTCTAACATGTCTGCCTAGTCTTACCAAAATCTCAGGCAAGCAGGTCAGTAAGCTTTGGCTTCAGGTGACCCAAGTTCAATCCCAGTTCTGTGGCATCACAAAGCTTATTTAGACTCTCAGCCTCAGTTTCTTCTGGGGCCAATGCAACCACCCACGTTTGTGTGGAAGAAATCACAGAAACAGCATCTGCAAAACACATATCGTGGGTGCATAAAAAATGCTACGACGGGGACATAAAAACTATGTCTCTTCTGTAGGCTGTATCCACAGAAGGAATTCAGTAAATGTCTGCTGACGAGTTACGATACTCAAATTAAGTTTAAATAAAAACCCAAGTTTTCACCCAATTCTTACAGCACTGAATGGGACCTTATACACAGCTAACTGACCACAACCCCCACTCTTTTATTTTAAAAAATGCAACAGCTTCTGCAGCAGGAGGCAGAAATCCCCATTCCAACAGACATTTTCACGTCCAACTTCTAGGGTCATCAAAGGCTTTTATCACTGAATCAACTCTACACACCGAGTTTCTAAACAACCATATCACACTGGCTGCTGGGGAGAGAGAAGGGGATTAATATCGTCTTACAACACATCTTAAGGGTAATAAAAATAAAATGCTCTCCCTTGAACCACAATGGGTCGGCTGACCTCATTCTCTATAGACGATCATGAGTCAACAGGGCCGCTAAAAGTCAGGTTTTAGAACATCTCATTCAAGCTACAAATGGAACAAAGAACCTCTACTCTTCACCTCCTCCCTAGCCTGTCTGACAAGTATAAAGGCACGTTCCCACAAAGGGGTTATCAGCTTTAACCTCAAAGGGAGGTAAGAATGCGTTGGAAAAGGCCAGAAGGTGCAAATCCGCCTACTGTGTCATTAAGTACATGTTTCTTCGGAATGGGTCGCCCAGGCCTAAACTTAGCACCCCGGGCCAGGTCCTCCTCAGGGTCCTGCTAACGTGGCCTACCAGAGAGGGCTGTGGTCCCTCTACACGCAGCTGCCTGAGGCCGGGGACAACATCTTACTCATCCCCACCTGCTGCCTCGCCTCGCACAGTGTCTGGCAGGCAGAAGGCAGCAGTGAATGTCTGCCTGCTAACGGAACGCAGCACCCATAATAATAAGTTTTTTAACAGCCAGGAGGATGCAATGAGCAGGCAGGATCCACAGCTTTAGGTGCTTAACAATCCTTTAAATCAAATCGTTAGGAAACGCACAGCCGGCGTGAAGAAAGGTGATGTGTTCGAACACAAGACATGACCTCTTCGGGGAGAGCCATGCAGAATCCAAAATGGCTCTTAAAAAGCCAGCTACAGGAAGCCCTTTAAATGCCAGGACGCTACAACCTTCCCAACAGCAAAACAACAACAACGCGGAAGTGCCACTGAGTGACAACTGGACACTTCAAACCACGGGCCCCTCTTCCCAAGCTTCCCAGATCAGCTCTTCATGGAAACACAAGTTAGAATGAGACTCCTGTGATTTAAAAAAAAGAAGGAAAGAAAGGCAGGTGGGAAATGAATCTCTGTAAGGGTAGTTTTCTCAGTTAAAGTTACAGACTCATTTCTTGGCCCATCAGTCTGGGTTTATCCCCCAATCTAAATTCCTCCGCCAAGTCCCATGTTCTCATTAGAAGCAGAAGAAGGTGCCAAGGGAAGCACTCTTGAATAGACAGAAATGCTTACCATCAGGCACACTGGATTTGAATCTCGGCCCTACCACCAATGTCCTCATTAACTTCCACAAGTCACTTTACCTCCAAGCGTGGTTTCCTCATCTGAAAACCTGGGCCATGCCATCGACCTCACCCATTAAATGTGAGCCAAGCAATATGATTGTCTAACCCAGGCGTCCTCAAACTACGGCCCGCGGGCCACATGCGGGTGTTTTTGCCGTTTTGTTTTTTTACTTCAAAATAAGGTATGTGCAGTGTGCATAGGAATTTGTTCATAGTTTTTTTTTAAACTATAGTCCGGCCCTCCAGCGGTCTGAGGGACAGTGAACTGGCCCCCTGTTTAAAAAGTTTGAGGACCATTGGTCTAACCAATATGCTGTACACCTGAAATTAATACAAAATAATAGTGAATGTGGCCTGTCATTTATTTATTTATTTATTTATTTATGTATTTATGTATGTATTTATTTATTTATTTATTTATTTTTGTTAGTCCTCACCCGGGGATATTTTCCCACTGATTTTTAGGGACAGTGGAAGAGAGAGGGAAAGACAGAGAGAAACATCGACGTGAGAGGAAACACATCGATTGGTTGCCTCCTGCACGAGCCCTGACCAGGGCCCAGGCAGGGAGGAGCCTGCAACCAAGGTACGTGCCCTTGACCGGAATCAAATCCGGGACCCTGTGGTCTGCAGGCCGATGCTCTATCTACTAAGTCAAACTAGCTAGGGCCTGTAGCCTGTAATTAAAAATAATAATAATAATAATAAATCAAAAATAAATTTTAAAGAAATGTGAGTAAAGCATTGCGCCCAGTGTCTGGCACATAGAAAGCACTTGATATTAGTGGCTATTTTTAAAAGCTCTAATAGAGAGGGAAACCGAGCAACTCACAATCTAAATTACAGGAGAAAGGAAAGTGCTTAAACCCCGTTTAGAACTGGGTACAGTTTAGAGAGGACTGGCTTTCCCCAACTGCACACCTGACCAGAAAGCATCTGCTCTCCCTGGCATGCTCTCCCAGGTGAGCTGGGGGTGACAGAAAGGCTCCAAGCCCAGGAGTCAGGTGACCTGAATCTGAATCCAGGTTGTCTCTACCTTGCTCCGCGGCCCCGGGCACGATGCTTCACTTCTTTGGACCTCAGTCTCCTCACCTAACACAGGAAAGTGCTGAACCTGTTTCTCCTGATTATTAAAAGTGCTTTAAATGTCATTTTTGTCATGAACTACAAATCCATTCCTCAGACTCGGGAAACACCATCAAGAAGCAAAGTTTTCACATGGCATATATTCAAGATAAGATGACTCTGGATACCAACCCTATACAGTTACTCCCAGGGACACCAGGACTCGGCCAGGAACGACTCTTCATGTTATGTCCACCCATAACAGCTGTACCCATTAGAGCTCTGTCAATACTCAATATTTTATCAAGCAAAGACCGCCTTCAGACCTTTATAACGCCAGGTATCCTGCCCCTGAATATACACACACACAGGTCACTCTCATACAACTTCATATAACTACTAGTAGTGGTCGGCAAACTCATTAGTCAACAGAGCCAAATATCAACAGTAAGATTGAAATTTCTTTTGAGAGCCCAATTTTTTAAACTTAAACTATACAGGTAGCTACATTGCTATTGACTTAATTAGGGTACTCCTAAGCTGGCCTTTGCTAAAAACTCAAGGGGCCAAAGAGCCGCAGGTGGCTCGCGAGCCACAGTTTGCCGACCACTGGTCTACCAGAACCAAAGAGAGGTCCATGCTTTCCACCTAATCAAGCAAGTTTCTAGAAATAACCAAATGGAAAGAGAGCCCCAGAATTTATTAACCAAACCAAATGAAATTGTTCTCATCAATGAATCTAAGCCCATTAACAACCCACCACCTGCCTGATATCCACTCTAAATCCATCATTCATTCACTAATTGTCTCATTAGTAGCAGGCACTGGGCACCCAGGAGTAGATCCAGGGGTGGGCAAAAACAAACACCCCACAGAGCCCAGGTCCACAGGGAAGGTGTGAGGAGTCGCTCTTAAGGCATCGCAACACTGACAGACACTCCGTCTCATTTTCCAACCAATGGCGAAAGGGAACACATTCACACACTGCTCTCCCACGTCCTGCATTCAGATCCCTGCGGAGAATTCCCTGAGTGACTATTTTCTCACGTCTCCCAGGGATCTTGCACTTAACTCGTACCAGACAGATGCACAGGAGAGAAGTTAACCCATGATAGACAATGGATGCCTTAGGGAGTAAGGGCTCAACTCTGTGAGGAAACCCGGTTGGGAAGGATTATCATTTATCCACACACGTCTGTCTCCATAAGAGACAGTGACCTCCAGAAGACAACAGCATTACAGCATCTGGCACAGAACAGGCAGGACTTTGGTAAATATCTACCCAATAAATATGCTCCATGGAGGCATGTAAACCTATAGGCTTCTGCTCCACAACGCTTGCCGGCCTGACCTCACTCCTCTCCAATTCTCAGGAACGGACTATTTGATGACAGGGACTAGACTAGGGCTTCCTTTATTTCTCTTGGGGAGGAGCGGGCATCACAGAACCCTCCAAGCGGCAAAACTGCGTATCTTCTCAGGAAAAGGAAAGTGTACACACACAAGACTGCATGCATCATCTCAGGGGTTCGTTCACAGGCCATCGCTGGAGGTCTGTGACCCTCAGGCGAAGCACCCCTCTACTACACTGTCAAAAAGTTAGATCTGAATGAATGTCAAGATCCTAACCTGCCAAGTCTATTTATTTGGCAAAAATAGGAACAAAAGGGGCCAAAGAAACCTGGGCTTTAATCCAGCTTTTATCATTTGCTAGCTGTGTAAGGATGGAAAGACGCAGCCTTAGTTTCCTCATCTGCAAAATGGGTTCACACTAGCTGCTAATTCCATGTTCGTGTCAAGATGAGACGAGCAAACATGGGATATGTTTGGCGGAGTGCCCCGTACACAGTAAATGCTCATAAACTGAAGCCACCACCACGTTCCCTTTAGTCTACACACTCCACACTTACCTCCATCTCCCATCTCTTCTCCACTAAGAGCTCTACAAGCAACTCCTATGAGATTTCAGGGGGAAAGACAGAAACCCCTCAGAATTCATCAGGATCAAAAAACACACTCCGTCCTCATGTTTTCTCTCCTAATCGAATGCTTGATTTGAACCTGTGAAGCCCTTCTGATGAGATAGCCGGCAATCTCTTTCTACATAAATCCGGGTCAGCTGTCAGCACACAATGGTTCTATTAGGCCAAGTCAATTTTTTAGAGGCAGACCTATTAAGTTAACGTAAAATGGAGATGAAAAGAACGTGTTTGATCAAATGCTCAACTGCAAAAACACACTGACAGGGACCCAAGGCAGAGGAATTAGCTTCCTAAAATTATTCTCTGTGATGCCCTTTGATAACGCTGGGTATTTAAGGACCTCACTCAGCTTTTCTAAGCCACCACCCAGCTCTCCTCCCAAACCCTCACAGCTAAAGGCACCAGATTAGTTCTTAAATGTTTTCAGCTCTCCGCTGCTTTCAAGACCATTCAACACTCAACCCAGGATCCAGAAAGGCAGATTCTAAAGTTGCACAAAACCTATCATTCCGATTCATTTTACAAATGAATTTCTCAAGCGTTTCTAAATATTTGACTTCAAGAAGAAGAAGAAGAAAAAAAAAAAGCAAGCATTTCCACTTTAAAACAATCTTTCATCTCTAAGCGATGCAAATTTTCTTTGTTTAACCAATCCACATACCACTAGCCAGTGTTTAATCAGGCCTTTATTTAACATCACTACCACACGAGTTGCACAGCCAAGTCTGAAAGTTTCAGATAATGATCTCATTAAAAGCAACAAATTGGCTTGAAGATGAAATATGTATCAATATGTCTAAGAACCCTGTAAAGCTCCACACTTCAGAACTACAGGAAAAGTGTAATTAATTCCCCCAGCACTCACACTGTATGCCTGACACTCTTATAAGCAAATGGGCTTTGATGTTGCATGAATAAGATAATAAAAGTAATTAATAGCATTTCACATCCACACATTGTTTTCACAATTCTCACAGATGAAGATGTCAAGAGAGAGAGAGAGAGCGCTCTGTTCTTACAGAGCACACTGTGACCTTGGGAAAGTTATTTAAGCCTAAAATGCACACAGAGAGAACCAAGAATCCTGTGACTAATCCCAAGGTTTGAATTACTTACTCTCTCTCAGACACACACACACACACACACACATGCACACACACGCACACACTTCTTAGCCAGGCCTCCCCCTACCCTAAACTATGCAAATGACTGAACAGGTTCTCTACCAGACTATGTATGATAAGGTATCAACTGTATAAACACACACACACACACACACACACACACACACTCTTTCATTGTATGTAATAGGGCGGGAAACAAATCAGTAATACATACCAATTTCCTAGCTTAGAATTCTTAAAAGAGATTCCCAGGTTTTTTTTTCTCTCCCCCACACCATGAACAGTGCTAATGATCCCCACTGGAAATAGCAAAAGTAATGCTACCGGTACAGTGCTATTATTTAGGGTTAGTTGTAGGGAAAACGAACTCTGCTCTGAAGACCAGAAAGCAGTCCACAGCAAATCCTGCACCGAGTTTTCTTTATAAAGACAGGAAATAAAGAGAGGTTTGAAAAGTTCAACAAGGGCAATTAGAAAACATGATTGATCCGAAGCTAAACACCAATTTGTTTCTTCTGCATTCTCCTCTCTCATGAAAATGTTATATTCCCTCTCAGCAGTCCTAAAAGCGTTAGCTTTCCTCACAAAATCCTCTTTCAGGACTCACAGGGGCCACACCAGGTCCTTAAATTGGGCAGCATATTGGGAGAATGAATAAAACGCGTGCCTGCCTCTGTTAGCACACAGCCCCGAAGGCCACACTGCGCTCCTTCTGTGCACAGAGAGGCTCAGTGATAGGTCTCCACAATCAGGTCATTAAAGATATCGAGTGAGAGCACCGAGAAATGACTCCTCAAACAGCCCAGATAAACTCACTAACGTTACTGCGGTTGTAAGGGAATTAAGGACATCTATTAGTGATTGCTTAACAGGTAAACTTATTAAATACCATTTAAGTCATTTCTCTTTACTTAGCAATTGTTGACTTAAAAAAAAAATTTTTTTTTTTTTGGCTAGGCTAAATGGACTACAAAAGAGTTAGATAAGCACTTCAAAAAGTTTCAAAAGAGAACAGATTCCTTCTGCCAAATTCACACATTATCTCTCCGCTCACAAGGATAAAATAGTTACAAATGGTGTGTTTAAGCTGCTAATTTTGTATTAAATGGTGAACCCAAGATTATCTCCAAAGCATAAGCACTGCCCATAATGGATAGCTCGCCAAACTGCTGTGGAGAAAGTACAAGTTAAAACACTGCAGATAAACATCGCCAACTTCAAAAGTCTCCTTCGGAAAGCTGAAGTGCACGTGAAAACATCTCTCCTCTGGGGAGGCTGTACATCAAACATTTCTAAAGCCATCGGGGCAACAGGGCAATCCTCAGAGACTCGGAGCCGCAAGCAGCCCTCTCTCAGATCCAAACCAGTTCCCCAGGCTGCGTGCGACTAAAAAGGTGCAGGAATCTTCAGCACAGCATCGCCTCTGAAGCTGATGAAGGAAAAGACCACCATGATAACATTAATCGAAGAGAAACGCCCAAGGCCTTGAACATAGGCAGTCACAGGGCCCAAACATGTGCTGCCCCGTCTACTTCCCCTGCAGCTGTAAGGTGGGAGGGAGAGCCCTGTACGGCAATGCTGCGACTCCATCGTCCAGCAGAGGTGCCTCCCCGGCTGGGGGAAGACACACCTCTAAGGAGCCACGCTGCACAGCTCCCTGCCCCACGCACAGCTCCCTGCCCCACGCACAGCTCCCTGCCCCACGCAGGGCCCTGAATCTGCACGGGGGGGAGGGTGAGGGGGGGGAGAACCGGGGAGGGAGGCTGCTATGCAATCATGCCATGCCATACAACCCCCTTCTCTTCATTCATAACTCCTCCAAGAGTTAACGCGCCCAAGGCCCAAAACCTGGGCCCCTGCGCCCATCACCATCACCCGAAGAAAAGGTTCAGAAACAAGCCAACCATGTCAAACCGCCCCCATCCGAGGCAGGCATCTTCCCCACCACGAGTGCGCTGGCCTGTCCGCTAGCAAGTGGATAACATCGGAGCCAAGGAAGCGGGAAGGCATCGCTACCCAGCTCACCATCCGCGAGGCTTGGGCTCAGCGGGAGGCTCTCCCTGGCAGCCGCTAGGGATGCTTTGAAATGCATACTTCTTTCCCTTGGAGCCAGGTGAAGGTCCTGTCAGGGAGCGACCCCGTGCCCCGGTTCCCAGGCCCTCCTTGGAAGAAGTCCTTGGCCCAGGGATGGGCAGGCAGTCTCCCTCCCACCGAGGGCTGCCTTCCACGGCCACTCCAAGGCACTCCTCCTCGGCCAGCACCCCCCCCTGGTCCCCTGCCGGCTGCTGCTGCCCATCCGGAGTCCTGCGAGCGGATCAGCCTTCAGGTGAGGCGGGCGGCAGGCTCCAGGGAAGAACCTGACGGCCCCGCTCCTCACACAACCCGGGCTGCTCCCCAAACGAACGTGCACGGATGGAAGGCAAAGCCTGCTGCCCGAAAGAAGCCACCCCGTCCTGCATCACGCATCTCTCCCAAGTTGGCATGCAACAGGTAGTTGCCGGGACTTCCACCTGAGGCTAACCGGAATGCCCAGGGGGGCCGCCCCAACGTGGGTGCCGGACCCGGGGTTCTCCTCACTGCCCCCGGATTCACAGGAGGCCGAGCCCCCCACGTGCGCTTCCCCCCCCCCACCCACCCACCCACCCACCCACGCCCGCTCCAGCGCCCCGGAGGCCGCGTCCCGCCCTCCTTCCCGCCGGGGAGGGATGCCGCCGGCCTCCTCACCGCCCCTCCCGCCCGCCAGCCCGCGGCGGGGTCGGCGGGCGCAGCCCCCGGAGCCATCTTGTGGCGGCGGCGGCGCGGGGCCCGGGCGGCGGGCAGCTACCTGCACGATCTCGCCCTCCGCGCTGAGCGTGGCCCCGGCCCGCGAGAAGCGGCCCGTGAGGCCGGTGGTGTAAGTGGTGTAGTCGCCGCTCGGGCTCGACTCGAACAGCACCACCTCCACGAACGCCGTCTCCTTGGCCCGCGCCGCGCCGGGCCCCGTGGCCGCCAGCAGCAGCCCGAGCAGCAGCGGCAGCGGCGGCGGCGGCGGCAGGCGGGGGCCGCGGGGGCCGCGGGGGCGGCGGCGGAGGCGGCGGCGGCGGCGGCCCGGGGCCCCTGGGCGCCCGCCCGAGCGCGGCCTCATGGTCCTGCGGCGGGAGGGCGCGGAGGGCGGGCGCGGCCGGGCATAGTCGCGGGCCGGCGGAGGACCGAGTGCAGGCGGGCGCCTCACAGCCCCATCGCGGCGGCGGTGGCGGCGGCGGCGGCTTTGTGGGTCGCAGGCTCGGCTTGGCTCCCCCGGCCGTCGCGCCGCGGCCCTTTCATCTGCTCCACGTGAGGGGTTATCCCCGCCCCAACAGCGTCGTGACCCGCTCTCCCCTCCCTCCCCGCGCTCGACCGCCGCGGCCTCCCCGGGGAGCGGGAAGGCGGGGCGGGCGCGCCTGCGGCGGGGGGCGGGGCCCTAGGGGCGGACACGCCCCCGCCCGCGCTCCGCCCCGGCCTGCGCCCCGCCCCCTCACCCCAGCCCCGCCCACCGCCTGCACTCCGCCCCATTGTTCTTGCCACGCCCACTGTCTTGCTCCGCCTATTATTCTCGCTCCGCCCCCGGCGTCTCTGCCCCGCCCCTCGCTCCGCCCCCACGCCCATGCTCCGCCCCTTAGTGCCCGCTCCGCCCCTGCTGCGCTTAGCCCTCCGCGGCAGACATTTCTCTTCGGGATTGCCAGAGTTCGGCGGGAATGGGGATCGCGTCCTGCTCCTGAGCCATAAGCGTCCTCTCTGGAGGCCCCACGCCCCCTAGTTCCGTACAGGAGTTAGGAGGACCTTGTCCTTCCCGGATCCCCTGCCCGGGAGCAGGGCGTCCCTCCATCCTCACCCCCACCTCCTGGATGGAATGGGAGAGGCCCAGGCGGTCAGGGGCCGATGGCAGCTGGGCCATGCTGGGACTTAATCCAGTTCTTGCACCGGTGTCGCTTAGATAGTTATTCTCAAAGGGGTGGGCTGGGGGAGCATGTAGCTATTTGGATTTTAATGGAGTTCATTTTTATGCAGCCCCAGAGACTATAACTCAAACAACCCCCCTCAAGAGAGAAGTTCTGAAACTTGGAGTCTTGCTGTGTGCAGAACCAGAGGATTCCAACACCATCACCCTTCATGCACAGATTGGTGGCTGCCAAATGAATGTATCGAAGGCATGTGCTACAGGGTCTAGGGGTTCCCAGTTGCCCAGAAAATAAACTTTCCATTCCCTGCCCCTCTTTGGAACATGTCATTCATTTCCTTCCTCATCCAGTCCTCTGTGAGAATGGAACCCTTCCTTTAATATTCAGATGCAATTCCCACTTCCTCTATGGAGTCTTCCTTCACCCAGCAGGATGGCTATATGCAAATATTCCCAAATATTTGATTAGGATGATCTGTTTCTACTTGCTACCACACCCCAAATATTAAAAAGACAGGAGGGGAAAAATAAAAGAAAAAACTAATTGAGAATTTGTCTTGGGTAAACAATTTATCAAGGTTACATTTTAAGGTAGAAAAAAAAGATTTTCAAAATAAGGAATGGAAAATGCACTTGGAAAAACACCCACAGATCTGCAGGGCCACATTTGGACCACACAGAGCTTCTGCTTAGAAGGAAGGTGCCTGCGAAAACAGGGGTCTAGGTATGGTGATGTTTTCGTTTTTCCAGAACCAAGCCTAACTAGTGCTAGTGCTAACTAGTACTAGGGCAACATCAATCCTGACAATAGCATCCCCATAGGTGGCACGGTCCAGTCCTTATGGGGGAGACCAATGATTGCAGCCCATCCATGACTCTTTACACTATTTTAAATCAACTGATGAATGGTGCATCCATAAAATAGAATATTATGTGTCAAGGAATGAAGTACTGACACATGGATGAACCTTGAAAGAATCGTGCCCTGACAGAAGCCAGTCCCGAAGGACCTTATAGTGTATACCAAATGTCCAGAATGGGCAAATCCACACAGACATCAAGTCGATTAGCGGTTGCCAGGGTGTGGGTGGGGCAGGAATGGGTAGTGAGTGCTGGTGGGTTTCTTTCGGGGGGTGACGAAAATGTTCTGGAATTAGATAATGGTGGTGGTTGCACAACTCTGTAAACATACTAAAACCCACTGAACTGTACACTTGAAAAGGGTGAATTTAATGTATGTCAATTTATATGTCAATATAGTTGTAAGGATATTCTCTGCTCTTTGACATCTTAGCTCAAATATCACACTCTCAGCAAGGCCTACACAGACTATTCTATTTAAAATGCAATGTGCCCCAGCCCGTGTGGCTCAGTGATTGACCGTCGGCCCATACACCAGGGGGTCACCGATTTGATTCCAGTCGGGGCACATGCCCAGGTTTGGGGTTTGATCCCCAGTGGGGGGCGTGCAGGAGGCAGCTGGAGGATGTTAACGTGTCTCTCTCATCGATGTTTCTATCTCTCCATCTCCCTATCTCTAAAATCAATAAAAACATATTTAAAATAAAATAAAATGGCAATGTGTACACCCTGACTCCCAACCTCTCTCAGCCTGCCCCATCTACCCCCTCTCCCCCACCCCCAATGTGGCATTCATTACCTTCTAACACACTAAATAAATTTGCTTATTTATTTCCGTCTCTCCTCCACTGCCCCACATACACACATGCCAGAGAACAAGCTCTATATAATGGCTAGGATCTTGTCTTGCTCACTGACTTAGGCCACGACTGCCTGGCCCAGAGTAGGCACTCAAAAAATATTTGTTGCATGAATTAATGACTAAATGACTTCGCGATAAGCTCATCATCGTGTATCCCTTCCATTTTGCAGACGTTTGGGGCAGCTTGTGAACTAACAGCTGCTTAGGAACGCTGGGCTTCATAGGACCAAAATAAATTCTGAACGTGGAGAAGGACAACCGTCCTCCCCGCGGGGACTTCAATGAAAACCCAGATAAGGGTCAATAAAGAAACAGGTTTCCATTTCTAAAACTCTGCTTCAAGAAAAATACGGTTAACGAGACATAGCCCAGCAGCACAAGGGTAACATGATTCATCTCTCGGCAGTAGAACGCTGTTTAGAAATGGAGGTATTTACTGAGTAATGAAATTTCACCAAAATCTGGCAGGCAGTTAGGGGAGATAGAAAAGAACTTCAAATAGAAGATAAGGCCCATTGGCTAGGAGCAAGGACTGGATAAGCGAGCTGGATCAAGTGATAGGAGTGAAGAAAAGTAATGCACCTTCATTATCTGTCATGACACATCCCTAGGATACCATCCCGAGGAGAACTTATCTTGTTCCTTTCTCGACTTATCAGACTCGGATGAAAACAACAGGTGCACCAGCATCAGTTAAAGCTGCCAGATCTTTGGCAAATTTCATTGACTTCGGCCAAAAACCACACAGAGCTGCGGGAAATTTTCCGCCATCCAAGTTCTATTTCTATGATCAAATTGGGAAGGTCAGGGATTTCAAATCGATAAACATATGCTTTAGTACCCAAAATATTTGTGTTGTTGTAAATAATAACAGACATGGATATTCACTGCAGCCTTGTTTTTAATAATAAACAACCTCGCCCTAGCCGGTTTGGCTCAGTGGATAGAGCGTTGGCCTGCGGACTGAAGGGTCCTGGGTTTGATTCTGGTCAAGGGCACATGCCGGGTTGCACGCTCAATCCCCTGTAGGGGGTGTGCAGGAGGCAGCCGATCAATGATTCTCTCTCATCATTGATGTTTCTATCTCTCTCTCCCTCTCCCTTCCTATCTGAAATCAATAAAAATATTTTTTAAAATAATAATAATAATAATAAACAACCTCAATGCCCACCAATAGATTAGTTAAATAAATTATAGTACAGCCATCTAATATATGATGGAACACATTAAGTAGCCATTAAGAAGAATGAAGAAGCACTCTGTGAACTTACATGGAATGATCTTCAATCCACACTGCTATGTGAAAAAGACGTGCATATGGTATGCGGACAGGGGGTGGAGTAGAGACAACAGATACATAAAGGCTTGCAAACATTGACTATGTGTGGGAGGAGATATAAGAAACAAAAAAATGGTTGCCTCCGGATGACTGGGAGGCCGAGAAAGGAGGGAGACCTACTTTTTGCTGTGCGACCTTTGTACCTACTAAATTTGCTCCGTGCGTATATATTACCTACTCAAAGGCAATAAAATAAAACATAGAATAATCTGCTACATCAACAGATGCTACTATTAGTTCCCGATGCAAAAGCGTATTCATTCAATAGACATTTACCACCTACTATGACACTGGAATAAAAAAGGAATTGGCCTGCAGTTATGGAGAAAGTCAGCAGTGAGGGAGTCTAGCTAATAGTTACGCAGGACCCCTCTGTGGTATTTTTGCTGCTACTTCTAATTTTTATACAAATAGAAACTAAATTTTAAAAAAAATGCATTAGCCAGTCCCTGTGTTCAAGTAGTTTCCTTCATTTTTTCCCCTCCTCCTTTTTTCCTTCCTTTCTTCTGCAAATATTTATTACTAGATGGGACAGTGAGAGAAGTTACAAAGGATGACAATAAAATACACTTTAACTGTTGTTGTTGTTGTTTTAATTTAAATTCTTTATTGTTTAAAGTATTACATATGTCTCCTTTCTCCTTTTCCCCCCGTTGGCCTCTCCCCAGCCACTCTCACCCCCCAGCACATGCCCTCACCCCCCTACTGTCTGTGTCTATTGGTTATGCTTATATGAATGCATACACATCCTTTGGTTGATCTCTTACCTCCCCTCACCACCACCACTTTCACTGTTTTACGAAGGAGTTTTAAGAGTTTGAATCTCATTTTGCTCCTTTCGGGCGATTCAAATTTAAGACACGGTAGCATTCCTCCACAGCATTTATATCTAATTTTGGAAACTTTCATTTATTGTATTTAAACATCACAGAATTCTCCTGAAAGGTACAATAGATGTAATACCTGACAAGTAGCGGCAGTTCTTTCAAAACTCTTAGAAGTGTCTCTTCCGCCTTTGAAGTACGCCATCAATCTACGTCTCCTTTAAGCCTGAGGCAGAGGCCAATCTGGGCCCCGATTCATCAGTGATTTAAACTCTGCTTCAACCTGTTCCTGCTTTGCAGTGGCCACCCAACCCGGAGTCACAGACTCAAACAAAGCTCCAGGGGCCAAGGCAGGGAATGTGACTGAGTGAGGCGGGCCAGGTGTAAGCAAAAATAACTAGCAAGTAAGATGGTAAATGGCAAAGGTGCCTCGGGCAGGAACACCCTAAGGAGTGTTGGCTTGGGAACGCACGGCTCGTCCCGAGGGCCGATCCATACGTCCTTGCTTGGGAACAGGGGCCCATGACTCATAGATCTCCTGATTTGTTCAAAAGAAGCAAAACTCCAGACATGTTTGTCGTACCTCCTGGTGGTTGTTGTTTTTTGTTTTGTTTTGTTTTTCATTATTTTTTTTCTTTTTATTGAATTTATTGGGGTGACACTGGTTAACAACATCATCTCCTGGTTTTATTAAGTGTTTGTAAGAGATTTTAAAGATTTGTATTGTTGAGTGGGGCCAAATAAACGAATCTACAGGCCATTTTCGGTCCAAAAGGCATGGAAGAGAAGTCTGACAAAGTAGATTCTGAATAGCCTGGCTAGCGTGACTCGGTGACTGAACGTCGACCCATGAACCAGGAGGTCACGCACGGTGGTTCAATTCCTGGTCAGGGCACAGGCCCAGGTTGCGGGCTCGGTCCCAGTAGGGGGCTTGCAGGAGGCAGCCAATTGATGATTCTCTCTCATCATCGATGTTTCTCTACCCCTCTCCTGTTCCCTTCCTCTCTGAAATCAATAAAAAACATCTTTTTTTAAAAGTGGAATAGACCTATATGTGCTACTACGGCAAGCATTCCAAGACATATCGCTACATACAATACTAGTATACAGGGTACATTACAGCATCTGTCGTATTTTCCCAATTTCTTTTTCACCCTCAACCTCAGGTTTATAGAATTAGATTAGTCACGGCACACACCAAGATGTGTGTAAAGCTTTTATTTATTCAGTTAGTTAATTACTCTTGTTGTTGTTGTTGTTGTTGTTGTGTTGTTAATCCTCACCTGAGGATATTTTTTCCCATTGCTTTTCGGAGAAAGTAGAATGGAGGGAGGGAGTGGAAAGAGAGAGAGCGCGAGAGAAACATTGATGTGAGAGAGACACATCAACTGGTTGCCTCCCGCATGCCCCGCCCCCAGACCTGGATGAGGAGCAAACCTGCAACCAAGGTACATGCGCTTGACCGGGAATCGAACCTGTGACTCTTGGGTGCACAGGCCGACGCTAACCACTGAGCCCCTTCTGCACTTTCCGCAGCCTATACGTCGGCGGCCACCTCACACGCACCAAGCCCTTTCCATCAGCTCCGCTTGTTTTCTTCTGCCACCGACAAGCTGCGTGGCTAGGGCACGTTCTCTCCTTGGGCGTGGGTTTCCTCCTCTGTGAAATGTGGGCAAGCCGCGCCCTACTTCAGAGCGTTGGCACGAGGGTTACATGAGATGATGGATGGGCCGTGGAGGGGATGGTAACTGGCACAGGGATGCTCCTAATGGCCGTGAGCTCTGGTTTCCCCAGTTCTGAGCTGGGAGCAGGCGCTGACTGTCTCTGTTTCCGTCCCCACCACGCCTGGCGCTGTGGCTTGCCTGGAGAAGGTGTTCATCCAATGCTTGTACTTGCCTATGGGAACCGGAGTGGCAGCCACTCCTGATAAGCAGGACTTCTTAAGTTCACGGGGTTCTCAGGTCCTGGTGCTGAAGGTATGCCCTACGCTCCTGTTTGTTTCTTCAGGGAGTTAATGATTTACCTCCAGTGTTTAATTTTGTTTAAACGAACATGACCTCACTGGTGCCCAAGGCTCTGTCTCTGCCAAAGTGGCTCAGGGATCAAAGAAGTCCACAGCCACGGGGAGCCCTCCCACTGCCCCATCCCGGAATCGTCCTTTCGCCTGCTGGCATCTGCCTCTGCACCCCTGCCCCCTTGGCCTTACCACCCTGCTGTCAGCCATGCCCGGTGAGCCCTCAGCCTCCCGTTGACATTGGCCTGCCTCTCCCTGGCCCACTGCGGCCGCTGTGCCTCCTCCCTCCCTGCCTGGTGCTCCGTGGGCCTCCCTGAGGTCCCTCTGACTTCCCTCCTTTGCAGGTGAAGCATCTCAAAGTGTCCAGAGTAGATTCATTCACTCCTTTGCGGACCTTGGAAGCCAAAGATCCTTCCAGGGTGGCTGTCACTTACACCTCCTTTGTGGGCGCTGTCCCCGCTCCCAGGGAGCGAACCTGCCTATCGGTACCAGAACTGCGCAGCTCCTGGCTGGGGGATTGGACGTGCTTCATTCTACCCCCCACCTCGTCTTCTCTGCCTTCCAGTCTGGGTTCGCAGTCCATCAGCTTCCCCATCTCCCCACTTCAGCTTCTTTTTTAAAAATGTATAATATATATATATATATTTTTAAATATTTTTATTGATTTCAGAGAGGAAGGGAGAGGGACAGAGAGATAGAAACATCAATGATGAGAGAGAATCATGGATCAGCTGCCTCCTGCACACCCCCCACTGCGGATGGAGCCCACAACCCAGGCATGTGCCCTGACCGGGAATCAAACCGTGACCTCCTGGTTCCTAGGTCAACGCTCACCCACTGAGCTGCACTATCTGGGCTCCACTCCAGCGTCTTGCCTGTGTGAGTCTTCTAGGGCTGCCGTGACAAATTACCGCAACCTTGGTGGCTTAAGACAACAGAAACGTATTCTCTCACAGTTCTGGAGGTCAAAAGTCTGAAGTCAAGTTGTCAGCTCCAAAGGCCCTATAGGAGGGTCCTTCTTTGACTCTCCCAGCTTCTGGTGGCTGCCAGAGTTCCTTGGCTTCTGGCTACATCAATCCAGTCTCTGCCTCCCTCTTCGCATGGTCGTCTTCTCTCTGTGTGTCTTCTATCTCTCATGAGGACACTTGTCGTTGGATTTAAGGTCCACCAGGTAATCCACGATGATCTCATCTTGAGATCCTTAACTTGATTACATTGGCAAAGACCCTTTTTCCAAATGAGATCACATTTACAATTTCTAGGTGGATACATGTCTTGAGGGGCCACCATTCAACCCACTACAGCTAGTATTAACTGAGACCAGAAGAATATGTGCATGCCAGGAAGTCAGGGCCAAACCAGGGAGCCCTGGCCAGTGTCACCCATGCACCAAAGGATCATGGGTTTGATTCCTAGTCAGGGCACATACCCAGGTTGGGGTTCAATCCCCAATCAGGGCATGTACAGGAGGTGACTGATCGATGATTCTCTCTCACTTCTCTCATCTCTCTCTCTCTCTCTCTCTCTCTTCCTCTCTCAGGTGAGGATTAAAAAACAAAAACAAAAAAGAAGCCCTGGCTGGTTTGGCTCAGTGGATAGAGCGTCGGCCTGTGGACTCAAGGGTCCCAGGTTCAATTCCGGTCAAGGGCACATGCCCGGGTTGTGGGCTTGATCCCCAGTGTGGGGCGTGCAGGAGGCAGCAGTTAGTGATTCTCTCTCATCATTAATGTTTCTCTTTCTCTACCCGCCCCCCGCCCTGCTCCCTTCCTCTCTGAAATCAATTAAAAAATATATATTTTTATAAAGCAGTGAAGAAGGGGAGAGATCAACCAAAGGACTTGTGTGCAAGCATATGAGCCTAACCAGCGGTTAAGGACAACAGGGGGGTGGGGGCATGTGTGGGGAGGGGTGTGGGATGGGAATGGGGGGATGAGGACAAATATGTGATACCTTAATCAATAAAGAAATTAAAAAATAAAAAAAAAGCAGTGAAGGCTAGAGGTAACAGAGAGCCTGGCAAATGTGGCTGAAGCACAGGTCAAGGTGAGCGATGAGGTAGAGACTTGGAGATGGGTCCTTCATGCGATACCTCGTGGACTGAGGCCAGGAGTCAGGGCATCTCCCCGTGGTCCCGTAGAGCCACGGAAGAACGGGTTTCTAAGTCGGGGGATGACATTAGTCCATTACCATTGATTATCGAACATCTGGTGAACAGACAACTTGTTATCCAAATAGAAAAGTGGGGGAGGGGCTCCCTGCATCATAACATAGGCGAAAACCACTTCCAAGAAGACTAAATACCTCCACTTGAAAAGCAAAACTTCACAAGGAAAATATTGTTTTGACTTTGGTGTAGAAACATTTCTTTAAACAAGTCACACCATAAAGGGAAAGAGGGAGGAATCAAACTTAAAGTCTTCTGCTGAAACAGAACACACCATGGAACAGGGAGCACACGAGCCACATGTGGGACGAAGGTTTTTGCAACATGTAATCTACAAAAGACCAGCATGGGGAAGACACAGGCATCTAGAAATAGGATAAAGATAAGCGCCCAGTAGAAAAGTGGGCAAAACGTCGCCGGGCAAGCCACAGAATAGGCAACCTGAGTGGCCAATAAATGTGTGAAGAAATTCACTTATAAATAGAGAAGAGCAAATTAAAGCCACAAAGAGATCCATTTCACAGCCAACAGATTGGCAACAACGAACAAGTCTGAGCCTGGCCGGCATGGCTCAGTGGTTGAGCGTCGACCTATGAATCAGGAGGTCACGGTTCGATTCCCGGTCAGGGCACATGCCTGGGTTGTGGGCTCCATCCCCAGTGTGGGGAGTGCAGGAGGCAGCTGATCAATGATCCTCTCTCATCATTGATGCTTCTCTCTCTCTCTCCCTCTCCCTGAAATCAATAAAAATATGTGAAGAAGAAGAAGAGAAGAAGATCTTTGTGCCTAAATGTAGCCACGTTCTATACCTGGATCTGAAAATTCCAAGCAAAGTTCTGAAGGTCAAGGACTAAGTTGAGCACATGCTCTCCTACCTCTTAATTGCTTTGAAACGTACTCACCAACCTCTCCACACAAGAAAAAGCCTTTTTGGGAAGTCAATGGGCTAGAGCATCATGTCCTTCAACCTCTGATAAGCATTAGAATCATGTAAAGCACAAAACTTTCTGTCTCTACCCAATGTACAAAGTCATTGAAGTATTGACCCCAAGCCACCCAGAACCGGCCTGGGTTGGGTAACACCAGAGAGATCTCTGCTATTAAAGCCCCACTATGGCCCAGCTGGCGTGGCTCAGTGGTTGAGCATTGACCTATGAACCAGGAGGTCACAGTTCAATTCCCAGTCAGGGCACATGCCCAGGTTGTGGGCTCAATCCCTACTGGGGGGCGTGCACCAGGAGGCAGCCAATCGATGATTCTCTCTCATCATTGATGTTTCTCTCTCTCCCTCTCCCTTCCTCTCTGAAATCAATAATATATATATATATTAAAGCCCCATTATGTAGAATGCTGACACTGAAAGTATTTTTAGTAATAACCTAAGGTCAACAGAGAGAACAAAAAGGTTTCTCCTCATGGGCCAACTCTTACCAGCTGCAGTGTTGAAAAAGATTGAGGCCGAAACCGGTTTGGCTCAGTGGATAGAGCGTCGGCCTGCGGACTCAAGGGTCCAAGGTTCGATTCCGGTCAAGGGCATGTGCCTTGGTTGCGGGCACATCCCCAGTGGGGGGTGTGCAGGAGGCAGCTGATTGATGTTTCTCTCTCATCGATGTTTCTGACTCTCTATCCCTCTCTCTTCCTCTCTGTAAAAAATCAATAAAATATATTTTTTAAAAAAGAAAAGAAAAGAAAAAGATTCTGAGGTTCCCTAACCAGTTTGGCTCAGTGGATAGAGCGTTGGCCTGCGGACTGAAGGGTCCCAGGTTCGATTCCAGTCAGGGGCATGTAGCTTGGTTGCGGGCACATCCCCAGTAGGGGGTGTGCAGGAGGCAGCTGATCGATGTTTCTAACTCTCTATCCCTCTCCCTTCCTCTCTGTAAAAAATCAATAAAATATATTTTAAAAAAAGAAAAAGAAAAAGATTCTGAGGTGGTTTCAGGACTCCGTGGGAAAGGCTCCTGTGGCTGGTGACAGATACCTGCCATGATACAAAGGTGTCATGGCGGGAAGGCACCGGGGACATCCGTTTGCTATAGATAGAGGCCTCTTCTTCTCACTGCATAGATAATAGCTATCACTCAGAGGTGAAGTCACCTGCCCAAGATCACACAACATGTCACCGGACAAGCTGGGGGGTCACTGCAGGTCTCCTAGTTCCCACTGTGGCTCTTCCTCGCTGTGTTCAGCCTCAATGGATCTTCCCACCAGGTGCTCATCTGGACACCACAGCAAGACAGTCTTTTTTTTTTTTTAAGTTACTTTTTTAAATATATCTTTATTGATTACAGAGAGGAAGGGAGAGGGAAAGAGAAATAGAAACATCAATGATGAGAGAGAATCATTGATTGGCTGCCTCCTGCACGTCCCACACTGGGGATCAAGCCCACAACCTAGGCATGTGCCCTTGACCAGAATCGAACCTGGGACCCTTCAGTCCGCAGGCCGATGCTCTATCCACTGAGCCAAACCAGTTAGGGCGAGACAATCTTACTAAACTGCTTTCTCCCCCAAACAAAGTCTCAGTCTACACCTCAGTTTTCCTCCTTCTGGGTGTCTGTGTGTCATTCACAGGCAACGTATTACCCACAGACCATCTCCCCAACCACATACGTGGGGTGATCCATGACAGAGAGAAAAGTTGATGTATCCAAGATGTAATGGTTTATCCAGTCCTGTTCCTTTTGATGAAAGTCTGAGCGTTTAAGCAGCTGGTGAGAAAGGTCATATTTGTGGGCTTAAAGTTTTGGATAGAGGTCGGGGAACCAAAGGGTTTTCTGTATCAACCCCTTTATTAAAAGTGGGAACGAACGCGGCAGAATGCGTCCCAATGTTCTGATTGCCCCCTAGTGCTGGAAACAAGAACAACACACCAGGCGAATAGTAACATTTTCCAGCTGCAAAGAATTGACCTCAGAGATCTCAATTCAATCAAAACCCTTTATTTCAAGTTCTTATAAGGACACTAATTCTGCTGGATTAGTGAGGAAGTTGAGGAAGGCAAGATCCACAGAGGGAAAGGGAATCATTAAGACATGTGGCAACTCAGTGGTCAAGTTAGGACTAAAACCAAGTCCTAAACATCGACTCTGTATTCAGGCCACTTACCACAGAGTGATAAACTAAGAAATAATTTTCTTTACAAAAGCTATCACCCAACATGGTACATGCTACAAAACACACAGCAAAATGCATATAAAAAGTCTTGCCTCTTTTATTTAAAAAAAAAAGTTTTATTGGTTGATTTTTAGAGCGAGAGAAGAAGAGAGAGAAACATCAATTTGTTGTTCCACTTATCTATGCATTCATTGGTTGATTCTTGTATGTGCCCTGACCAGGGTTCGAACCCGAAACCTTGGCGGATCAGGATGATGCTGTAATCAAGTGAGTACCCGGCCAGGGAAGTCTTTCTTCCTTTAGAATGTAAGTTATTCAGCCCTAGCTGTTTTTGGCTCGGTGGATAGAGCGTCGGCCTGTGGACCAAAGGGTCCTGGGTTCGATTCCAGTCAAAGGCATATACCTTGGTTGCAGGCTCCAACCTGGCCTGGGCCCTGGTTGGGGCTCCTCTCTGTCTTTCCCTCTCTCTTCTACTCTCCCTAAAAATCAATGGAAAAATACCCTCAGGTGAGGTATTAAAAAAGAAAAGAAGCCCTGACCGGTTTGGCTCAGTGGATAGAGCGTCGGCCTGTGGACTAAAGGGTCCCAGGTTTGATTCCAGTCAAGGGCATGTACCTTGGTTGCAGGCACATTCCCAGTAGGAGGTGTGCAGGAGGCGGCTGATCGATGTTTCTAACTCTCTATCCCTCTCCCTTCCTCGCTGTAAAAAATCAATAAAATGTATTTTTTTAAAAAAGAAAAGAAGAAGAATATAATGCATTCAAAGGCAGACACTTTTGGAATACACTGAGTATCCTGAGGATTAGAAAATTATAATGAGCCCAGCTGGTGTTGCTCAGTGGTTGAGCACCGACCCATGAACCAAGAGGTCACCAGATCAATTCCCAGTCAGGGCCCATGCCCAGGTTGCGGGCCCTATCCCCAGTTGGTGGTATGCAGGAGGCAGCCTATCGATGTTTCTCTCTCTCTCTCTCTCTCTCTCTCTCTCTCTTTCTCTCTCAATAAGAACATATTTTAAAAGAAGAAGAGATACCAGAGGGCACTGGCTTGCTCTCTCTGCTTCCATGTGCGCAAGTTGGTCATGGGAGCACACAGAGAGCAGAGTAGTCATCGTTACTATGAGGAGAAATCAGGCAGGGCCCGAGCATCAGATGGGGGGAAGTGATATGCTACATCCACTAACATGGTGTGGAAAAGCCTCTCTGATAAGGTGCCAGTACGTAGCTCAAGGAATTTTTACGTATATCACTCTCGTGTAGCATCCACCCAGATCAAGATATGAAACGTTTCCAGCACCCCCACACGCGCCCTTGTGCCAGCCAGTGCCCTTCGAGGGGTCACCGTTATTCTGACTTCCATCAGCATGGATTAATTTTGTAAGTTTCTGAACTGCATAAGAGTGGAACCTTATAGCATGTTGATGGACATTTGGGTTGGTTCCAGTTTGAGGTTATATGAATAAAGCAGCAAAGAACATTCTTGAACATTTTTTTTTTTTTGCTAGACATAACACTCATTTCTGTTGCATATATGCCCAGGAGTGGAATGGCTGGGTCATAGAGTATACATATGTTTAGGTTTAGTTAACAACTGCCAAATATTTTTTCAAAGTGGTGGTATCAATATATGTTTCCATCAACAAAATAAGAAAATACCAGTTGCCCGTCACCAACGGTATATCTGTCAGTCTTTTAAATTTTAGCCATTCTGGCCCAGCTGGTGTGGCTCAGTGGTTGAGTGTCTACCCATGAACCAAGAGATCACTGGTTCGATTCCCAGTTGGGACACATGGCTGGGTTGTGGGCTTGATTCCCAGTAGGGGGAGTGCAGGAGGCAGCCAATCAATGATGGTTGTAATTCACATTTCTCCCATGGGGGGAAAAAAAAAAAAAAAAGATGTTTGAGTCCTAGCCAGTTTGGCTCAGTGGATAGGGTGTTGGCCCTGAACTGAAGGGTCCCTGGTTCGATTCTGGTCAAGGGCACGTGTCTCGATTGCAGGCTTGATCCCCAGCCCTGGTTGGGTGAGTATGGGAGGCAACCAAGAGATGTTTCTCTCTGTCTCTTCTGCTCTCTCTAAAAATCAATGGAAAACATCCTTGGGTGAGGGTTAACAATAACAACTAAAGATGCTGAGCACCTTTCCATATGACATTTGGAATTATATTCTGTGAAAAATCTGTGCAAGTCTTTTGCACATTTTAAAAAAATGGTTTAGTTGGCCTTGGCTGAGTGGCTTCAGTTGGTTGGAGCATAGTCCTGATACACCAAGGTTGCAGGTTCAAATCCCAGTCAGGGCACATACAAGTATAAGAATCAACTAATGAATGCATAAAAAAGTGAAACAACAAATTGATCTCTCTCTCTCCTCTCCCTTCTTCTCTCTAAAATCAATATAAACATATGTAATCATGAATGAATAAAAGTCAATGCTATTGGATAAAAAAAAATAAAATAAAATAAACATATGTGTTTTACCACAATAAAATACATTAGGTTGTCATCTGTCATTTCTTACTGATTTGACATGAGACTTTTTACCAGATATTGCATCTTCTTCTCTGTGTCTGATCTTTTCACTCTCTTTTATGTTTATTTTATTTTTTTAATTTATTTTATTGATATTTTTTTACAGAGAGTAAGGGAGAGGGATAGAGAATTAGAAACATCCATGAGAGAAACATCGATCAGCTGCCTCCTGCACACCCCCTACTGGGGATGTGCCCGCAACCAAGGTACATGCCCTTGACCGGAATCGAACCTGGGACCCTTCAGTCCGCAGGCCGACGCTCTATCCACTGAGCCAAACCGGTTGGCTATGTTTATTTTTAAATTATATTTTTTATTGATTTCCGAGAGGAAGGGAGAGGGAGATAGAAACATCAATGATGCCGAAACCGGTTTGGCTCAGTGGATAGAGCTTCGGTCTGCGGACTGGAGGGTCCCGGGTTCGATTCCGGTCGGGGGCATGTGCATTGGTTGCGGGCACATCCCCCGGTGGGGGTGTGCAGGAGGCGGCTGGTCGATGTCTCTCTCTCATCGATGTTTCTGGCTCTCTATCCCTCTCCCTTCCTCTCTGTGAAAAATCAATAAAATATATTAAAAAAAAAAAAAAAAGAAACATCAATGATAACAGAGAATCATTGATTGGCTGCCTCCTGCACGCTCCACACTGGGGATTGAGCCCGAAACCCAGGCATGACCGGGGATCGAACCTCTACCTCCTAGTTCATAGGTGGCCACTCAAGCACTGAGCCATGATGGCTGGGTTCTTGTCACTCTCTACTGTTACTTTTTGATGAATGAAGCATCTTAATTTTAATGACATCCAACTCATGAATCTTTTCTTTTACAGTTAGTACTTTTTATGTCCTATTTTTGCCTATCCCCAGATTATGAAATATTCTTCTACGTTTTCTTCTAGGTGCTTGATGGGTCTCAGATTTAAGTCAACAATCCATTTTAATTAAATTTTGTGTACAATGTCAAGGTTCATTTTTAAAGAAATTGAGTTCCCAGATTGTTTATTGAAAAGACCATCCTGCCCTAATTGGTTTGGCTCAGTGGATAGAGTGTCAGCCTGTGGACTGAAGGCTCCCAGGTTCGATTCCAATCAAGGGCACATGCCTGGGTTGTGGGCTTGATCCCCAGTAGGAGACGTGCAAGGGGGCAGCCAATCGATGAGTCTTTCTCATCATTGATATTTCTATCTCTCTTTCCCTCTCTCCCTTCCTCTCTGAAATCAATAAAGATATTAAAAAAAAAAAGACCATCCTTCCCCCACGGCACCACAGTGTCCCCCTTGCTATAAATCTGGTGACCGTCTATGTGAGGATCTGAGTCTAGACCTGCGTTGTACCTGGTGGCCTGTTTGACCCCCTTGTATGAGTGCCACCTTGCCTAGCTTCTTCGAGCCTGAGAATCTGGTAGTGTATGTCTTCCAGCTCTGTTCTCCTTGGATATTACTCTGGCTAGAATGGGTCTTTTGCCTTTCCGTGTAACGTTTAGAATTGGTTTGCCCATTTACACACACACACACACACACACACACACACACACACACACACGGGCTGCTGGGATTTTGATTGGGATTATATTGACTCCATAGATCAATTTGGGGAGAACTGACAGAGAGGCCAGAGGTCACGTGCAATCTTTCTCTCAGGGAAGCAGGGAAAGAGCCTGCTCCATCAGGCTCAGATCCGTTCCCCCCGCCCGACCCCTCCCATATCCTGTCTGGGCTGAGCAAGGCGAGCCAGTTCAGCAGACTCAGTGGAGACCTGTGGACACCCAACACTGGCCTTGTAGCGCCTTAGAAACTGCATCGATGAAGGAAGATGCCTCTGATGGTTTGGAGAAAAGTTGCCGTGGAAAACCAGAAACTTTGCAGGCAGAGCGTGGAGAGTGGTAGGAGGTCACGCTTACGCATCCAGGCTTCCGAGCTGGAAGGCAGCATCAGACCCCGCTCTCCCTCTCACACGTGTTTCCTCCTGCTGCTCTAGAGCTAGTCCTCGGGGGGAGCCCCTGCTCCCACCACACCATCACCCCCAGCTCTTCCCGGGCTGCCTAACGGTGCATCCCCTCCCCACAGCCCAGATGGACAGAGGGAGCCCACTCCTGGAGGCTTGCTCTGGGTTTGCTAGAAGCAGGTATTGTTGTGTGCGGGTGATTTACTGAGGGAGGGCCCTGGGGAGGAATCTGTAAGGAAGGGAGGGGAGCAGGACAGAGCTGGGAAGAAGCCAAGCAAAGATGTGCTTTCAAGAGAGGTCTCCCCGCAGCCCGATCCCACAGGGACCGGGGCATTTTTTTTTTTTTCTACTGTAAAGTTTGTCCCTCCTTGAGGCCAGGGAGCTGGGCTTTAAACCCCACCCTATTAGTCAGCCCCTGGCCCTGGGCCACCCCCACTGTGTGTGTAACCTCCCAAGCATCTCCTGGTAGGGCAGCTTCCATTCGCTAAGAGAAGCCGCCAAAGAAGGATGGAGCCACAAGCTCTTAGCAGCCAACGCCCAGAGCAGCTGGGAAATGGGTGCACGGGCTGATAAAGGGGACCTGGGCAGGGCCCGAACAGCCGCCCCCACAGAGACCACATCACTCCACACTGCAATTCAGTGTGAATTAGAAAGAAATATTCTATGCAAAGACTGAGGCTGTGTCCTAGCTCGTTTGGCTCAATGGCTAGAGCACCAGCCTGTGGACTGAAGAGCCCTGGGTTCGATTCCGGTCAAGGGCATGTACCTTGGTTGCAGGCTCGATCCCCTGTGGTTGACAAAGGAATTACGATTTTCACTGCAAAATCACAAATGTCACTTTCAGAGCATTGTAATAACACCGATCGAAAAAGTTGGATGTAGGCTCCTTTGGGTAATGGAAACTGTTACCCCCATAAAAAAATCTAAGCACCCACCAAAAAAAAAAAAAGGCGAAGGAGGTTAAAGATGAGCTGCACCGCCATCTAGTGGTCAGATGTCCTCACTGCAATGCAAGTGTTCTAATTAAGTGTCCCCAAAATGGTTAACTCAAACGTCCAAGATAACCCACACGAGGATCCATCAAACTTTTGCCATTTTGTGCAATTTTTGAAATTAATTCTACAAAAAAAGCCGCCAAAGAAGGATGGAGCCATGAGCCTCTGTGCAGGAGGCAACTGATCGATGTTTCTCTCTCATCGATGTTTCTAACTCTCTATCCCTCTCCCTTCCTTTCTATATATAAAAAAAATCAATAAAATGTATTTTTAAAAATATAATATACATATATTTTTAAAATGTACTTCTACATACAAGTAACAATTATACAATGAAATATTTAAAAAGCACCAGGTACAATAGCATCAAAAATATCTAGAAATCAATATAAAAATTGTGCAGATTCCTATTTAAAAACACACACACACACACAAAATCCTAGCAATAACTATAAAACATTATTGAGAAGTGAAGGAGTTTTTGAGACACTGCTTGGGCTTCTCATAGTAAGCTTTTCCCTTAGGCCTGTTTGGGTGGGTTTCTGTCTGGCCTCAACCTGAGCTTTCTCCACTTGGTTTCTCCAAGTATTAAACAAACCAATAGCAAACGTTTCCTTGTCAGGAACATGGCAAACACCTAACATGCACACTTTCCTTTATCTTAAGGACAACCCTGTCCTCTGTTATTATCTCCATTGCATAAGAAGAAACCGAGGATCAGCCCTAACCGGTTTGGCTCAGTGGATAGAGCGTCGGCCTGCGGACTCAAGGGTCCCAGGTTCGATTCCTTTCAAGGGCATGTACCTTGGTTGCGGGCACATCCCCAGTAGGGAGTGTAGTGTGCAAGAGGCAGCTGAATCAATGTTTCTCTCTCATCTATGATTCTAACTCTCTATCCCTCTCCCTTCCTCTCTGTAAAAAATCAATAAAATATATATATTTTTTAAAAGAAACCGAGGATCAGAGAGTTCAAGTACCTTGGCCCCAAGTCCCCCAAACAGCAAACTCTAACCCAGGCGGGTCTGACTCAGGAAATGGTGCTCAAAATCCCCATTCAATGACTGGAAAGTCAATCTTCAGACTTATAGCGAGGCGGTCTTTTTAAGTCCGAGCCTGTAGGAACTTTTGTAGAATTAATTTCAAAAATTGCACAAAATGGCAAAAGTTTGATGGATCCTCGTGTGGGTTATCTTGGACGTTGAGTTAAACATTTTGGGGAACACTTAATTAGAACACTTGCATTGCAGTGAGGACATCTGACCACTAGATGGCGGTGCAGCTCATCTTTAACCTCCTTCGCCTTTTTTTTTTTGTGTGTGTGTGGGTGCTTAGATTTTTTTATGGGGGTAAGAGTTTCCATTACCCAAAGGAGCCTACATTCAACTTTTTCGATCGGTGTTATTACAATGCTCTGAAAGTGACATTTGTGATTTTGCAGTGAAAATCTTAATTCCTTTGTCCACCAATATTTTATTTTTTTCTTTCTGATCCGAACACTCTAATATCCTGGCAGACTAATTGAAGGATACAACCCAGGCAGCTTAAAGAGAAGAAGGTCTGAGCAATAGTGGCATCAACTTTAACCTAGGACAGATCCAACATTTTCTCTCTGACGGTGCCACTCACTTACCTTTTAGTCTTTAAGGAAGAACACCTGTAACAGGTTAATAGTACCTCCAGATGAGTGAGGCAACGGCAGGCAATTCTGAAAATAAGAAAAAAACCACCACAGTTCTGATTTGGTTTAAAGTGATCATGCAATCCCATGATACCCATGTCTTCCAAGAACTACTTTTCCAAATGCAAGCGAGGTTACTGATGATGCATGTGGCTTTTGTCACAGTGATGCATTAGGTAAGCAGGTGTGCGCTGAGTACCAGGAGTTGCTCCAAAATGTATCTCCATCATCTTCCAAGACATCTTCTCTAAGGTTCTGCCTTTGATGCCAACCGTGACTTCAGGCCTAAGAATGAAAAGACAGTTGTTTTCCTTTGATTCAAAGAAACTGTCATAATCCGTCGGGTAAGACTGCAGGGATCTACCTCCTTAGCCTTTTTGTTTCTGCTGGCCAAACCACAGTGCAGAGAAATGAGAAAAATAAGCACAATGTAGGGCCTTAAAAAAATAAATAAAAAGAGCTTAAATTTAAATACTAAATATAAAGGGCCATCCTATATCCGAAGATCATGTTCTTCCTCTTCTTTTGGATAGTAATAGGTGATTGTTTCTATCATGAGACATCACCCACCCTCCTTTTTTAATTTAATTTTAAATATTTTTTTAAATTGATTTCAGAGAGGAAGGGAGAGGGAGAGAGAAAGAGAGAGAGAGAGAGAGAGAAACATAAATGATGAGAGAGAATCATTGATCGGCTGCCTCCTGCACGCCCCCACTGGGGATAGAGCCCACAACTCACGGGTACATGCCCTTGACCGGAATCGAACCTGGGACCCCTGAGTCCACAGGCAGACGCTGTATCCACTGAGCCAAACCAGCTAGCGCTCCCCGCCCCCCGTCCTTTTTTAAAAAAAAATCTTTTTGAACTGTGAATTCTGAAAGTCTGGGATCAGTAAAGTACCAGATTCTCATGAAAAGCAGATCCAAGTCAAATACCTTTATGTCATTTAAAGGTTTCCAGCCTTCAACAGTGGCCCTTAAAATACACACGCTAAGGTTCCTGCGAAAGTTAAATACAGTCATGAACATTCATTCTACTTAGAAGCTTTTTTTTTTTATGGTGAAAAGAATCACGAAGTCAAGGAAGTGCAGTGAGTGGGCATCTCCCAAGGAAAATACTGACGTCAGTTGTTAAATAGTTGGAGTGTCAGGAGGCACAGAAATATGGGGAGTTGGTTCTACAGAAAGTCAAGCCATAAGTCTTTCAGCACAATCGAGGGGTTGATGGAGAAAGCCCAGAACCGCTGGGGGGTGATCTGAAATGGAAGGGAGGGGCGCTGGGAAGAGGAATCCTGGATGGAGATAATCTTTTGTTTTGCCCTTAAAGATGGGGCGTGTCCCTGTCTCTGAGTGTGGCCAAAATACACCAGGGCCTCAGGGATGGGTGTAGAAGACCATCCAGTTATGGACACAGATTTTTTTTTTTTTTCTTTCCTTAAGGACTGTCGAAATCTGAAACCCTCAGCTCAGCCTTCTGGAAATCTTCCCTGACTCCTGCTGCCTTGCGCGCGCACACATACTAAGCCAGCTAGCTGTCTGGGGCTGTTTCTTGGCATTACATAATTGAAATTCTACTGTAGTGTTTCTTTGGCTACTGATTTCTGCAGGCCTACTGGGTGCCAGTCACCATGCTGTAGTCCTTGAATTGTCACAGTGTGAATACTTCCTCCCACGTGTGGTGTTTCCCTCTTGGTCCAACAGGTGGATCCTGAGTTGGACCAAGAGGGAAGCCAGGGCTCTAGGATCTGGGCGGGGCCTGGGTGCCCCGCAGCTGTGGGTGTGGGGTGTGGATGACCGAATTGGCGGCTGAGCCCTGGATGAGGACAACCAGGGAAGTCCCAGTGTCAAGTTAAGGAAAGTCAAGTTGGGCAAGAATGAGATGGGAGACCAAGGCTGGGCATCTGAGAGGAAGAAGATGGGCAAGCAAATTCGGGGAGCAGGGCTGGAAAGATTCCCAGAGAGGCAGGCGCCCACGGGCAAGCGCATTCTGGGGGGTGCCACTGCATCGAACCTGGAATCCATAAGCTCGAATGGCAAAGGGCAGCAAGAAGAGAAGCTAGTGCCAGGAATTAGACACAGCTTGTAAGGTGGAGGGGTTTGCCCCTACTTGGGACAATGCTTTCCCAGTTCCCCCACTTCTCTCCTCTCCCTCCCTCTAGGTCCGCGGTCGGCAAACTGCGACTCGCGAGCCACATGCGGCTCTTTGGCCCCTTGAGTGTGGCTCTTCCACAAAAATACCACAGCCTAGGCGAGTCTATTTTGAAGAAGTGGCGTTAGAAGAAGTTGAAGTTTAAAAAATTTGGCTCTCAAAAGAAATTTCAATCGTTGTCCTGTTGATATTTGGCACTGTTGACTAATGAGTTTGCCGACCACTGCTCTAGGTAATCTGAGCTCTAAATTAGCCCCCGTTTTTCTCAAAAGGAAAGAGGTGTGCAAAAGAGTTCAATGGGCATGCAATTAAAAAAAATATATATATATATATATATATACTAGAGGCCTGGTGCATGAAATTTATGCACGGGTAGGGTCCCTAGGCCTGGCTGGTGATCAGGGCCAATCTGTGGGGCAACCGGCAGGGTGATGGGGGAGGGTCCTGCTGGCACCCATCTTGGCTGGCCTGGGGCCTGCCGGTAGCTCCTGCGTTAAGTATCTGCCCCCTGTTGGTCAGTGCATGTCATAGCAACCGGTCGCTCCACCGGTTGTTCCACCATTTGGTTGATTTGCATATTAAGCTTTTATTATATAGGATTTTTATTGATTTCCAAGAAGAAGGGAGAGGGAGAAAGAGAGAGAGAGAAACATCAATGATGAGAGAGAATCATTGATCAGTTGTCTCCTGCATGCCCCTCACTGGGGATCCAGCTCACAACCTGGGCGTATGCCCTGACCTGCAATCAAACCTTGACCTCCTGGTTCATAGGTCAACACTTACCCACTGAGCCACGCTGGCTGGGCTACAATTCAAGTTTTTTGACAAGTGTATATACTCCATCACAATTGTCCAAAATAAGATGTAGACTATTTCCATCGCCCCAGAAAGTTCCCTTGTGCCTCTTTCCTGCCTGCCCCCCCTCCCCCCACAACCACTATTCTGATTTCTATCACCATATATGAGCCTGCTCTCAAAATTCAGATAAATAAATTCATACAGGTCATACCTACCCTTTTGTATCTGACTTCTGGATGTCACAGAACATTTTGTCTCTGATTGAGGTGCAATTCACATTTTAAAAAATGCATCATTGCCCTGACCGGTTTGGCTCAGTGGATAGAGCGTCGGCCTGCCGGACTAAAGGGTCCCAGGTTCAATTCCGGTCAAGGGCATGTACCTTGGTTGCGGGCACATCCCCAGTAGGGGGTACGCAGGAGGCAGCTGATCGATGTTTCTCTCTCATCGATGTTTCTAACTCTCTATCCCTCTCCCTTCCTCTCTGTAAAAAAATCAATAAAATATATTTTTTTAAAAATTAAAAATTCATCATTTTAAAGTGGCATTTGGTACATTCACAATGTTGTGCCATCGCCCCCTCTGTCTAGTTCCCATCTTCAGCACCCCCCCCCCCCAAAGGAGAGCCCGTCCCCCGTCAGCAGCCACCCTCCCGTGCTTCCCCACCTGCAGCACCTGGCAGGCCAACCACCAACCTGCTTCCTGTCTAACCTTTACTCGTTATGGTTCATCCGTTCTCAGCCGGCTGCTAAAACCGTACGAGCAGAGGGGAATTATTTAAATGAGCGCCCCGCCAGGGAAGGCAGGCGGACAGAAGCACCTGCCAGGGGAGGGAACATGAAGCCGGGTGGCCGCGCTTGCAAAGGACAACAGTCCTCGCAGCAGCACCGAGATAAAGCCAGCCGGCTTCTCAGCTTACACAGAAGCCTCCTGCTCCAACCCGCCTCGGAAGGCGGCTCTGGTGCTATCGACGTGAGTGGTATTTATTTTCTTATCAACAAGGCACGGTTCGGTGGGGATGATGAAAGAGAAAAGCCCACAGCTGCTCTCCGTACAAAAGGCACTGACATCAAGACCAAAGTAAATGTTAGCATCCTGGAAACAGCGGCAGGTGTTGCAGACGTGAAACTAGCAGCCACCGGGGAGGGCCGTGGCCACCTGCCAAGCAGCACCTACCCAGAATTCCCTGGACGTGGCCATAAGAGGAACGGTTTTCGACTTCTCGGTGCATTCTGTCACTCGTCTTTTCGCTAGGGCTTTCTTTGCAAGGGGTTTCTGGATGGTTTCCGATGTTTTCTAACAGGGTTCCCGCCATTTCCTTAGCGCCGCGTACCTGGTGTGATGTTTAGCACGTACCTTAAAAGTCTTACCTTAAAGGCCGGTTTGGCTCAGTGGGTAGAGCATAGGCCCACGGACGGAAGGGTCCAGGGTTTGATTCCAGTCAAGGGCACATACCTTGGTTGCAGGCTCGATCCCCCCTTTTCCCTTCCTGGGGACTCCCATTTCCCCGCCCCCCCTCCGCCCCGTGCCTGGTCTGGGCACGTGTGCAGGAGGCAACCAATCTATGTGTCTCTCTCACATTGATGTTTCTCTCTGTCTTTCCCTCTCTCTTCCACTCTCCTTAAAAACCAATGGAAAAATACCCTCGGGTGAGGATTAACAAAAGAAACAAACAAAAAAAGGTATCTCGATGCCAACTTTGCAGATGAGGAAACTGAAGGTCACAGAGGCACCCTGCTGTCTCCCAGAACTCCGAGCTCAAGCCTTCCGTTTGGTAATGAAAAGAACTCAGGTCCAAAGCAGGCAGGGGTCCTGACCCAGGTGACAGCTAGCCTCCTTAGCAGCCTGCCTCGAATGTTCCCAGGTCAGTTTCAGTTTCTAGCTGAAGGCACGATGTGATGGTTATAATGGCCCTAGAAGCAAAATGACCATTTTGTGTCTAAGGCATAGACAGTCTCCAAAGCTAGAGTATTTGCTTACCAGGTTTGATTCCGGTCAAGGGCACGTACCTGGGTTGCGGGCACATCCCCAGGAGGGAGTATGCAGGAGGCAGCTGATCGATGTTTCTCTCTCATGGATGTTTCTAACTCTCTATCCCTCTCCCTTCCTCTCTGTAAAAAAAAAAAAAAAAAAAAAAAATCAATAAAATATATATATTTTAAAAAATAGGATCACGTAGCCGTTGCCTCCTGGGCAGGTTGTAGGCCAATCAGCCTTTCCTGGGTACACTAATTTGACCCATATCTTAGGAATCTCAGGGGATGGTCATGGATGAGCAGCAACAGGCCACTGAGAAGGCGCACCAGCCTGGCACTGGAGCGCCCAGGATTTGCCAGTGGGTTCTGGCCGAGTCACTTTTAGCCTTTCTGTCCTTCAGATAAACAACTGATTGCAGATGTACTGAGTGCTTGCCAGGGCAGCTTCAGTCAGTGATAATGACTGAGTGCGATTAAGTGCCGAGGCCCTAAGGGTGCAAAGGAAACGAGGTCCAGTGTCTGCTTCCACCGTCCTAGGACTATCCCGAGGTAAGCACTGAGAGGCCCACCTCCTGAGAAATCCCGCAGTCCTGGGCACGCTGGGACAACTGGCCGCCGAGGTGAGGTCTCAGAGGTCAGAGAAAACCACAACTCACATCGATGACGAACACTGCAGGTAGCATGTGGTGCCGTGTCTAAAACACAGACCTGCTCGGCCCGTGTGCCTCAGAGGGTTGAGTGTCGACCCATGAACTAGGAGGTCTCGGTTCGATTCCCAGTGAGGGCGCATGCCCAGGTTGTAGGCTCGGTCCCCAGTGGGGGGGCGTGCAGGAGGCAGCAGATTGATGATTTTCTCTCATCATTGATGTCTCTCTCTCTCTCCTTATCCCTTCCTCTCTGAAATAAATAAAAAATATATGTAAAAAATTAAAAAATCTGCCCTAACTGGTTTGGCTCAGTGGATAGAGCGTCAGCCTGTGGACTCAAGGGTCCCAGGTTCGATTCCGGTCAAGGGCATGTACCTTGGTTGCGGGCACATACCCAGTAGGGGGTGTGCAGGAGGCAGCTGACCGATGTTTCTCTCTCATCGATGTTTCTAACTCTCTCTCCCTTCCTCTCTGTAAAAAATCAATAAAATATATATTTTTAAAAAAATTAAAAAATCTACTAAAAAATAAAAATAAAACACAGACCCCAGTGGACACAGGACAACAGTGCCATGCCAACCACATCAGAGCCTGCAGTGAAGGAAAAAAAACACCCAACAACACTGATCCTTCTTTATTTAAAAAGGTGGCACTTCATTCATCGTGGATTTTTGCATTAATTCAGATTTTTTCCCAAGTACTGCATCCAAATATTCATGTTAGTTGTTGAATTTTGGAGCGCCTCCTTGAGTTTTGCACTGAAGACAAGCGCCTCAGCCTGGTTCTGACCCTGCAGGGCAACCCGAAGTGCCCACCACCACGCCTCCAGCATGGGCTCTGGGACAGATCGCTTGGCTTCTCACCCACGTGTAGCTCTCACTGCCGGGGACCGCACAGCCCCTGGGGGCCCGTGCAGGTCCAAGGTCTGTGCTTTCGCGACTAGGTGTTCAGGAAGCGAGAGGACCAGGGGGTGGATGAGGTCTGCGATGGTCGGAGAAGGGAAAGGAAGGTAGCAGGTCTTCTCTTCGGAAAAATAGAACCAGGAGGAGAGTTCCTATGTATGTATAGGACTTACATACATGTGTGTATATGTATATATACCATGTACATACAACCTATTCCAAGGAATTGGCTTATGTGGTGGTAGGGGCAGACCGGCAGGCCAGACGCTTTGGGCAGGCACCAACATTGCCGCCCACAGGTGGAACTTCTTCAGAGGAACCTGTGTGCTCGTAAGGCCTTTCACTGATTGGATGGTGATCTCCTTTACTTGGAGTCAGCCGACTGTTGATGTTAACCACATCAACAAAATACCTTCGCGACAACATCTAGGTTCGTGTTTAGTGGAATAACTACTGTAGCTCGGCCAAGCTGACTCATAAAACTAACCTAGCCCCCATGCTGCACTGCCCAAGCTCATCTGAGCCAGACGGGACCTCAGATATCAAGGTGGTTTCCTCCACTTCCAGATGAGGACCAGAGAATCCAAGTGTTAGAGATGGCGGCAGCAGGACCGGAGCTCCAGGCTCCTAGCTACCAGGCCGTGGGCCCGTTCTCCCGGCTGTCTCTCAAAGGCAGGCCTGGCGGGGGACGGTGCATGCCCTGCTTGGTCCTCCAGATGCTGTTTACTCAGCTAGGTGTGGGCTCTGCTTGGCTCTCCGTCTGTTGTTTGCAAAGTAAATGTCACCCAGGCCCCACCAGTTTATACACCACCACCACCACCACCCCCCCAAGGAATGAAAACAGAGACTGAAAGAATCATTCTTTGGCTGGTTTCAGGCACCTTGACTTGAGTTTTCAGTTTCTATCTAACAAAAAGCAAATCCCTGAAAATGGGGGTGGGGGTGGTCACCTCCGAAGTGTCACATCCTAAAAGCAGTGGGCCAGGCCTGCAGTCCTTTCCGTGTCTGGGTAACGTCGGAAGTCACAGGGATCTAGGTCTCAATCCCAGGTCTACCACTGACTAGTTGCATGACCTTGAGCTTAACCTTTCAGAGCCTCCTACTCCTCCGCGGAGAAATGGAGTCCGTGGCAGGAATAAAAGAGAGAGTGGATGCCAAGTGCTTTGCACAGTGCCTGGCACCTTCCACACTCATGGGCTATTGTTCCTAATATTGACTTACTTTACACGCCCTCACGCTGGTTTCTTTGAACGTAAGGGGGACTTTAGAGTAAGGAGAACACAATCAAGTCTTCATGGTCTTTGCTGCTCTGATTTCCTGTTCCCTGGCTTCTTCCTGCAACAGGGTTCCAAGAACTTCTGAAGTCCGATGTGAACAAGGGAGATGGTAATCGGCAGAAACAGATGGGGCGGGTTTCGTCTTTCTCAGGGAAGCCGCCGCCGCCAGCTCCGCTCAAGACTTAATCAGTACCTTCGCCTCCCGGATCCGTTTCCAACAAGTGGCTCCTGTTCCCGCACCAGGATATGCAAACAAGGGCGCCTCCTGGAAGGGAGGGGTCAGGGCCCCGGGTTTCACCAGCTGCCCACTCTCCCAGGAGAGCCGGTGGGACCTGTCAAGCGGGAGCCAAGGCCCTCAGACAAGCCGACAAGCCGAACATTTCAAGGTCCACGGGGCCTTTCTCCTTTTTTTTTTTTTTTTTTTTTGAGTTTTCAGTTTGAGCAGGGCACATTTAAGAAATGCCAAGGAGGAAGCAATGCTGATTTATGGGTGCCAAGCCAAGGGGGGTGCTGCCGTGAAAGAACAATGTGAAACAGAAAAGGTCAGCTCCCTCCTTGTGCAAAGCGAGGAGGCGGGACGGGTGCAGGGAGCACAGCCTGGGTCTCAGGAGCCCCAGGTTTGCAGCCCAGCTCCGGACTCCAAGGCAGAGTGAGAATACTCAGGACTCATGAAGCTCCCTTAAGGAGAGAGGAGAGCAGGGAAGGGAAGGGGTGACTGTGCAGAATTTAAAGCCAAACGAGCGCAGGGGCGGGGGGTGGGAGGGAGGGACCCCTCCCTCTTTCATATCCCTGACTCCATTGTTTTTTTTTTGTTTGTTTGTTTTTAATATATTTTATTGATTTTTTACAGAGAGGAAGGGAGAGGGAAAGAGAGTTAGAAACATTGATCAGCTGCCTCCTGCACACCCCCAACCAGGGATGTGCCCGCAACCAAGGTACATGCCCTTGACCGGAATCGAACCTGGGACCCTCCAGTCTGCAGGCCGACACTCCATCCACTGAACCAAACCGGCCAGGGCCTGACTCCATGGTTTTAAAAAATCCTCACCCCAGGATATGTTTGTATTGATTTTTAGAGAGGAAGGGGGAGAGAGAGAGAGAGAGAGAGAGAGAGAGAGAGAGAGAGAGAGAGAGAAACATTGATGTGAGAGAGAATCATCAATCAATTGCCTCCCATATGCATCCCCGACCAGGGATTGAACCTAAAATATAGGTCTGTGCTCTGACCGGGAATCAAACCTGCAACCTTTTGTTGTACAGGACGATGCTCCAACCAGCCAAGCCACCCAGCCAGGGCCTGACTCCATTTTTAAATAAAATCTGTTGATTAAAAGTATTTTAAGGAAGTCTTGAAGGGGGAGGGGGTGAGGATGAGAGTAGGAAAGAGAGAAGGAGGGGTTCCAGGAGAGTGAAAATGAGCACACAGAGATCCAGGAGGATCTTCTTATCCACTTAGTCTTGGAAATAGTAGCAGGTGCTAAAGGTTGAACATATAGTTGGTGTTGGTTTCAGGTCCTTGTTAGCACCAGATGAACTGAGATTCTACCTCCGGGGCCAGGTGGCATCTAGCAGGGAGAAGGGGCAAGGGGAAAAGAAAAGCTAACTCCTGTGCAAACTCCTACTTACCCTTCAAGGCCCACATGAACATCGCCTCCTCTATGAAGCCTCCCCTGATGGCCCTGGGGAGTCATTCCTGCGCCTGTGTCTGCACAGAACAGCCCCCTGGGTGGGTGTCGGAGACCGAGTGGCTGTGGGTTCCAGTCACCTGCATACTGTTCTCAGGTGCCAAGCAGGCTCCCTGTGGGCAGGGAGGGCTCTCACGGCTCACAGGCAGGTTTGTTCCTGTTGCTATCATCCTCTTCTCGATATCGAGGCAGAACTTCCTAGAGTGAAGTCAGGGTAGCTCTGGCGCGATGGGCCACCTTTGCTCCAGCGTCTGGAACTGAAGGAAACAAGCTCCTTCCCGCATGCCAGGCTCTCCGATAGGCCGCTTTCAAGCACATCCCTGCCTCTTCCAGTAACAACAAACAACAACAAAGGCAGCTCTGGAAGAGGTTCATGGGTTATTCCGGGTCATCCAGCAGAGCCAGGTGCTAGCCCCCGTCAAGCTCAAATTCAGCCGTCGGTCCCCTACCTCTGAGCTCCCAAGACGCTACAGATCGCTCAGGAACAGACACGTGTTTTGGATGCCTAGCGTGGCTCCGAAGGCCTATAATAAAGGCTATAATGCTGAAGCTATATACCAGAAAACACAACGAGTTCTTCAAATGGAAAATGAATGCGTTTTGTACAGAACAGTGGGGTCCCATTTTAAAAATGGCAGATCCCAACTTTTCCCCCCCAGACCCACAATCTCACTCATGTGCAGGGCAGCTCCCACAAGCCACCAACACCCACTTATGGTGTGATCCAAACTCCTCCGCCCCTGCAATCTCACAGTAGGGCAAGGTCTGTGTGCTCAGCAAATGTTTGCAGCCCTCTGCTGGGAAAGTTATCGCAGGCCATCGGAACGGGGCAGGTCTGGCCCACCCAGGGGTCAGCGTGGGCGTTTTGTCCTCAGGGTGGGGGAGGGAGCAACTCACCTGGTGTCCATTGTTATAATATTTTTCCTGCTTCTTGGACACCACCCCTGCTTGTACTCAGTGATTACATTTTATACTTAGCCCTGGCCGATTCGGCTCAGTGGAGAGAGCGTCGGCCTGCGGACCAAAGGGTCCCAGGTTCAGTTCGGTCAAGGGCTCAGACCTCCCTTGCAGGCTCCTCCCGAGCCCTGGTCAGGGCTCATGCAGGAGGCAACCAATCGATGGGCTTCTCTCACATGGATGTTTCTGTCTTTCCCTCGCTCTTCCACTCTCTGGAAAAATCAATGGGGGAAAATGCCCTCGGGCGAGGATTTTAAACAAAATTTTAGACTGAATTAGAGATATTTTAAAGACTCGGACACTAGGCCCTGTCGAACTTCTCGGTTACCAAATATGGGCACACGGAAGAAAGGGTGATTCAAGGTGGGCCGGGAAGAGTTGGGAACGTCCACTGCCTTAGGGGAAACGGCTTTTGCTGACAACAATACTTTACCTGCATTCCGAGCTTCCTTTGTGCTGCGCACTGTGTTCAGTACATTATCGCGTTAGATACTTGATTCTCATCTTACTGACAAGGAAACTGAGGCTCAGAGAGATTAAGTAACTTGTCCTAGGTTACCTGGCTAGTATGTGTTAGAGCTGAAAACCTGCCTGATGTCCATCTGACTATTTCACAAGCCAGGGCCCCTAGCCACCAGGTTGTAAGGACCAGGCTTACAGGTCTGGAAAGGAAAGATGGATGACCTCTGTCCCAGTATTCTTTTTTTTAAAATATTTTTTATTAAAAAAAAAATTTTTTTTATTGACTTTAGACAGGAAGAGAGGGAGAGATAGAAATATCAATGATGAGAGAGAATCATTGATCAGCTACCTCCTGCACGGCCTACACTGGGGATGGAGCCCGCAACCCAGGCATGTGCCCCTGACGGGAGTCGAATCCGGGGCCCTTCTGTCCACTGAGCCAAACCAGCTAGGGCGGTCCCAGTATTCTTAGAAGCAAACATCATTCTACTTCCTCCTCCACTCCCAACGCTTTTTTCTTCTCAGATCCCCTTTATTCACCAAACCAGAGTTCGGTCTATATTTTATCCAACTGGCTCTTAGGACCACATAAATCCCGGCATTTTTCATGAAAAAAAAAAAATTGTGAGAATAGAAAAGGTACAACTTGTAGACTTTCCCCACATGTATATCAGATGTACAAAGTAAACTATAAATAAAAGAGAGGGTTCCCTTTTTTAATGTTGAGAATCTCTAGGCCGTTCTCAGGAAATCCAGTCTCTTTTGAGCCAGGTGATACAAAAAAACTCACAACATCTGCTAAAAGCAAGGGGGAAAGCTCTGGCTGGTGTGTTCAATGGTTAGAGCGTCAGCTTGTACACCAGAGGGTCTCAGGTTCGATTCCCAGTCAAGGGCACATACCTGGTTTGCAAGTTTGATCCCCACCCCCAAATCAGGGCGAGTGTGGGAGGCAACAATCCATGTATCTGTCACATCGAAGTTTCTCTCTCCTCTCTCTTCCCTTCCCTACCCCTTCCACTCTCTCTAAAAATCAATGGAGCCCTAACAGGTTTGGCTCAGTGGAAAGAGCGTCTGCCTGCGGACTGAAAGGTCCTAGGTTCGATTCCTTGGTTGTGGGCACATCCCCAGTAGGAGGTGTGCAGGAGGCAGCTGATTGACGTTTCTCTCTATCTCTTTCCCTACCTCTCTGTAAAAAATCAGTAAAATATATTTAAAAATAAATAAATAAATAAATAAATAAATAATAAATAAAAATCAATGGAACAGCATGGATGGAACTGGAGAGCATTATGCTAAGCGAAATAAGCCAGTTGGAGAAAGATAAGTATCACATGATCTCACTCATATATGGGATATAACGATCAACATAATTTGATGAACAAAAATAGACCCAGAGACAAATGGCAGGGGAGGTGGAGGGGGGGGTGGTTAGAGAGCAACCAAAGGACTTGTATGCATGCATATTAGCATAACCAATGGACACAGACACTGGGGCGGTGGGGGCTTGCTTGGGGTGGGAATGGCTCAGGGGAGGGGTCAATCGGGGGAGGGGGAAAAGGAGACATGTGTAAAACTTTAGACAATAAAAAAAAAAAAAAAGAGCCCTGGCTGGTTTGGCTCACTGGATAGAGCGTCAGCCTGGGAATTGAAAGGTCCCAGGTTTGATTCTGGTCAAGGGCGAATGCCTGGGTTGTGGGCTCGATCCCCAGTGGGGGACTTGCAGGAGGCAGCCGATCCATGATTCTCTCTCATCACGGATGTTTCTATCTCTCTCTCCCTCTTCCTTCCTCTCTGAAATCAATGGAAAAAATATCCTTACTGCTAGAGTGAGGATTAAAAAACACCAATGGGAAAATATCCTCGGGTGAGGATTAACAAAAATATAATAATAATAAAAATAAAAGCAATGGGGAAAGAATTCAGTTGTTATTTTGGAGTCAACGCTTCAGAGTATGTACGTGCCTGGGAAGGTTCCACTTGAGTAAATTCAGCTCTTCAAATAAATATTATTTACTGAAGTTAGTAAAAAACCATTTTGCAACAGCACAGGTACCCTACAGGAGCAAAACCAAGGCAGGATCCTGGAACAGACCACAGACATTCAGGGGAAAACTGGTGAAATCCCAATAAAGTCTAGAATTAGTTAATCGTCGTAATGTGTCCGTGTTGGTTTCTTAGTTTTGGGGAATGTCCTATTGGCAATGTCAGTGGATACCATGAGGGGAAACGGAACTGGGTGGGGATATATAAGGGAATCCTCTGTCCTGCCTGGCTAACTCCTCTGTAAATCTAAAATTACACCAAAATAAAACATATATTAAAAATTTTTTTTCAAAACCAGTGAACTGAGATTCATTCTAGTACAAATGAAGGGGGCCCGCTGCTCAAAAACTGCTTTCAGGTAAGACAAAACTTGCTTCTCTTGCCGCTTTTGAACCTGCGTGTCCACAAAGGCACCCACAATGGGGAGTTTGTGCTTTCTTTCAAGAGACAAGACCACATGCGGAGCGGATAGCTTCACGCTGTTCAGTCTGAGCTTTTCCTTTTGCTGTCGTGCCCTGTTCGGCTCGGTTTAACTTACTGGACGAAGGAACTGTCGCTGTTTTGCAGAAGCCAAAGGGGTGCTGAGTTTCTCAGAACCCGAATCCTCACAGATGAGCTTCAGGAAGTGTCGCAACTCCTCTCCCCAGGATCGAAGGAAACATTCGTCAACGGGGCCAGGAGGATTTCCTGCTCAGTGTCTCAACTTCACTCCAACGGTTCATAAATGTCCTCCTTTAAAAACACACACCACACGCCGATCATAAAATTAAAAGCACCGGGATCCTGAGTCCTAGCAAACCTAAAAAATTCATCCATTTCCCAGAGGGTAACGAAGCCCTGTGAATCCAGACTGGTTTCTTAGTTGTGTCAAATGACATCGGGAGGGAAATGGGACCTGGGCGAGGAGTGTACGTAGCACTTTCTAGAAGATTCAGATGAAGCGTGGGTTCCATTAGGGAAACAAAAATATTATACAGAACTTTGCTCTTCACTTTTTCTGTATCCTTTGAGGGGTTTTCCTTGTGAGAATATGAAAAGTTGTTTGCTTTTCTTTCCCATTTTTAATTGGTGTTTAGAAAAAGGAGCAATGCAGTGCCTTCCTGCTAGGATCTGCCTCTTGACTACAGCATGGAAGTTTATAAAATATAATAACCAAGAAACGGCATGGGACACGTGAATCTTTAACAGTGTCAAAATCATAGCACGGGGGAGCAAGAATTCCTGAGTTCTAGTCCCATTCTTCTCCTGAACTATTTTGAAATCTGTTTAGTCAATAAACAGAGGGCCCTAGCCGGTTTGGCTCGGTGGATTGAGCATCGGCCTGTGGACTCAAGGGTCCCAGGTTCCCCTCTGGTCAAGGGCACAGGTCCGGGTTGGGGGCTCGATCCCCAGTAGGGGGTGTGCAGAAGGCAGCCAATCAGTGATTCTCTGTCATCGTTGATATGTCTCTCTCTCCCTCTCCCTTCCTCTCTGAAATCAATAAAAATGTATTTTAAAAAATAAAATAAAAATAAACAAACAGAAGGATACAAAAATGAGTCAGACGCAGTCCCTGCCTTCAAGGAGCTTACAGTCTGATATGGGAGATCCAGGCAGGTGCGCTCCTACCGCCAAGCGTCACAGGTGTTTTGCTGGAAGTCTGTGGAGGACAGCATGGGAACCGAGCAGGTGCAGAGTGGGATGTTGTTTGACATGAGTTTAGAGAAGTGGTTCTCAACTCGGGGAGACCTTGGCTCCCAGGGAACATTTGGAAGTCGAGATCATTTTGGTTGTCATAACTGGGGGAGCGCGGGGACTAGGTGCTGCTTATTGGCATCTAGTGGGTAGAAACCAGGAATGCTACTAAAACCCTACCGTGCACAGGACAGCCCCCCACAACAAAGAATGGTCCAGCCCCAAGAGTCCATAATGCTGAGGGTGGAAAACGGTGGTGGTTTAGACAGAGCGATGAGCAGGGGTTTGCCAGGCAAACTTGGGGGAAAAGAATATGCCAAGAAAATGATAGGACTGGAGTGTGGGAGAGACAGATAAGCTGGAAAAGTAATCTACAGCCTTAAGCTCATTATTGCTTCCCGTTGAACTCAGTTAGTTATATGTCACTTAATAGTGATGTTATAATGTTATAGGACTATCTTTCTTCCTGGTGTCAGAAGGAAGTGCCACTGATAAAAATTATGACCCCGGGTCACACCTACTCCCAGTGGCTCTACTCGAGCATACTTGTTCCTCAGCAGTGCCGGAGCCCATTCACAAGAAAAAACAAAGACGGTGTCTGAGAAACCTAACTTAGGGCCAGGGGGTAGGTAAAGTGCCTATGAAAGTGAGGACTGTGCCCTGGCTGGTTTGGCTCAGTGGATAGAGTGTTGGCCTGCGGACTGAAAGGTCCCAGGTTCGGTTCCGGTCAGGGGCATGTACCTTGGTTGCGGGCACATCCCCGGTAGGAGGTGTGTAGGAGGCAGCTGATTGATGTTTCTCTCTCATTGATGTTTCTAACTCTCTATCCCTCTCCCTTCCTCTCTGTAAAAAAATCAATAAAATATATATTTTTTAAAAAAGTGAGGACTGTGTTGTATGGCTTGTGACAAGAACCCGGCCACCACGGTATTAATATTCCTCATGTAAGTTGGGATCTGGAAGTGGGCAGTCTGAAGTTGGTCAGGGCTAGAGGGCCACTGCCTGGTGCCACCAGGAACCCAGACTTCTTGTTGTCTTTCCCCCTCTGATATCCTTAGCATGTGGCTTCCCTGCTCAGACTTGCAAGATGGCTGGTGAACTTTCTCAATCTTTTGACCTTTCGTTAGCATTCCAGGTAAGAAAGATTTAGAGGAAAAGGGCAACAGGCAGAAGATGAAGGCTTTCTAATTGAGTCTCTTCCATTTAACAATCTTTCCTGGAATCCTCTCTGCCTGGAACTTCCACTTATACATGTGGCCTGAACTATGTTACCCGGCTCTCTGCAGCTCCCCGGGAACCTGGAGGCTGTCTTCTGCAGAACACTCTGAACTAAAAAGATATTTCTAGCCCGGCCAGGTGGCTCAGTGGTTGAGCATCCACCTATAAACCAGGAGGTCATGGTTTGATTCCCGGTCAGGGCACATGCCCAGGGTTCGGGTTTGATCCCCGGTGTGGGGCATGCAGGAGGCAGCTGATCCATGATACTCTCTTATCATTGATGTTTTTATCTCTCTCTCCTTCTCCCTTCCTCTCTGAAATGAATAAAAATATATTTAAAATACATATATCCCATATATATATATATATATATATATATATATATATATATACATAAATATATTTCCAAGTTCTCTTCACTGAGAGAATTTAAGAAGCAAAGATACCCCAGTAGCCATGAACATACCTAGTGCCCAGATCTTTGTCACTAAATATGATTCTTCACTAAAAGGAGCCAGAGCTCCTTGGAGAAATGACTGATTCCAGGGCTGGCCTGGGAAAGAATAGGTGAAGTGGCAATATCCTGTTCTGCCAGAACAGAAGGACGTGTTCAAAGAATGATTGGGACATGTCAGAAAGGACACATGTCAAAAAGGGGCTCCCATACATACTACACGAATAACCTCGAAGATACTATCTTATGTGAAATAAATCAGACACGAAGGGACAAATACTGTATGACTTCACTTATACGCGGCAAGTAGCATAAGCAAATTAATAAAGACAGAAGGTAGAAGAGAGGTAACGAGGGGCTGGGGGAAGGGAGGAATGGAGAGTTATTGCTTAATGGGTACAGAGTTTCTATTTGGGGTGATGAAAAAGTTCTGGAAGTAGTGGTGATAGTTATACAACTATGTGAATGTACTTAATGCTCTGAGAATCAAAATAAATAATGTAGTAATAGATTTTTAACCCATAAAGTACAATAGGACCTTGTGGGTTAGAATAAGAATCTGCAATTTTATTTCACTTCTTTTTCCTTTAAGTTTTATTGCCATTCTACTTTCTCTACAGACTTTTATTCCAATGTAATATAGTTTTATGCTTAAAAGTTTATTTTGATTATCTAATAGGCTACCCTGCAAAAAAGTAAATATATACATATATTTTAAAACTTTCTTCTTGCCATAAAAGTAATTCTGCATAAAGCAGAATTAAAATAGTTAAAATAAGATAGTTTATTATAGTTTATCAAAACTATATTCCAAATTGTTATAAATAATTATTAAACATAGAAAGTAGAATTATATTGGAAATATATGTTTGGATTAATGGATTAATAGTACTTATTGCTATAATGAGACAGGATTTGGCATCAAATTTTATTTTATGTTTCATTTTAAAAAATGTAAGTGCCCCAAACCACTGTTCATAAAGCTAAGTGAATGGGAACGGAAGGCTTTTTATTTTAACAATGTCCTTCAATTGTTGGACCATCTTTCGAGTTAGAAGCCAAGTCACATACCGATCCATCACTAAAAATTATTGTATTAAACTCACAGCTGACAACCTAATTTTGTCTTCCATCAATTTTACTGAAAAGAAGAATGAGAACCAATGGAGTTGGAAAGGGATTTGATACTCAGTGATGAGGGTCATTTTCCCCCTCACTGCCATCACCAGTAGCTTGCCTGGCCTATTTGTTTGGAACCCCGGAGGTTTGTCAACATCAGGGCAATGCACCTTGGAAAGAATAAGCGTGAGTGGAAAGAGGGTCTCCCCTCTGCAGGGTATAGGAGTGTGCCTGTGCAGAGAGAGGTGGGAAAAACGAGCTACTGGAGAGGCACCGTTCTCAGGCATGGGGATCTTGGAAAAGAGGTTTTACCCATGTACCCACACCTGTGGCTTGGAAAGTCTTTGTGTGTCCTTAGGGGTACATGCACATTAATTCTAAAATCACTATCAACACGCCTATGTATCCCAACAGTGTCCAGGATCAGTCATTACGCATACCTTTTCCCTAAAGGAGGCAGGAACCTTAGTGCGCTTTTATTTCCCTTCTTTCTCTTTATCTGTGCCATCTCCCTCACCCAAATGTAATCTCTACCAGGGTTATCCAATAGAAAAAGAATGCAAGCCACTTGTGTACTTTAAAAAATGTTAGCAGCCAATTTAAAAAAAAGAAACGGGCAAAAAAACACACAAAAACCAACCAACCAAAACAAAACAAACACCCCACAAAAAATAGTTTAACTCAAAATATCAAACATACCATCATTCCAACATATAATCAACATAACAATGATTCATGAGGTATTTTTTATACTAAGTCTTCAAATCCAGGGTGTATTTTCATGTTTGCAGTACATTCTAATTCAGAGTAGTCACATTTCAAGTGCTCAATAGCCAGATTTTAGTGATTAGTGACTACCATATTACAGCAGCAGTTCTCGAATGTTGGTTTCATTTTGTTACTGGGTTTTATTTTGTTTTGTTACACTGGCACTTATTTAGACTTAACGATCTACTGCTTCTCATCACTGTTTTCTTACATTTCACAAAGACTAAGAACTTTGTATTTTATCTATTTTTATAGCTCTTATCACAAATGCCTAGTAAATGTTTTAACGTACTAATGGCATCTGATGCAAGAATTATCAGATTCATCTTACATAGAGGATATGAAACTGTTCAAAGGTTTGCACTTGGGCGTTGGAGACTTCATGGATAGCAATCTGCACTGTCTGTCAAATTACTGCGTTTCAGCAGGATTTTAAATTTTATCAAAAAGATAAAAGCCTTGAAAACAAAACTGGGGGAGTCCATTCCAACCTTCCTTTTCTACCCCACTCACCAAAATGCAATCCATCCACCTTTTCTCCTCCTCTGCGCCAGCATCCCGTGCCTTCTCCACCAGGTTCCTCATTGCACTGTAGAGGCCTCATGCATTTTCTTCTTATGCCTTAAATGATTTAAATTTCTTAGTTTTTCTTGGCCTTCACAAATGTTAACTTAATAAATAAAAGGTTGCATGACCGCCCTAGCCGGTTTGGCTCAGTGGATAGAGCATTGACCTGAGGACTGACGTGTCCCGGGTTCGATTCCGGTCAAGGGCATATGCCCGGGTTGCGGGCTCAATCCCCAGTAGGGAGCGTGCAGGTGGCAGCTGATCAGTGATTCTCTCTCATCATTGATGTTTCTATCTCTCTCTTCCTCTCCCTTCCTCTCTGAAATCACTAAAATATATATATATTTTAAAAAAGGTTGCATGACAATGACATGACTTTTCTCAGAACGTCGTACAGCTTTCCAAGGTCCTTGAACCTATAGGTGCAGTTCTCAACCTGAAGGAACTCCAAAAACTTCTCCCAAAAGGCCTGGGAGACCAGAAGCCACGCTCAGGCACAGGAGGGCCCATGCAGCTCATGGCTGATGGAAGCTAAGGCGGCAGGCTTCTTTGTCCAGTGGTGTCTGGGACTGCGGCCACCTCTTTTCAGCCGAGACAAGCAGAGTGTGCTCGGGACACTGTGAGCTGAACCAGCTCACTTTAAGTAAACGGTCACCGATTTCACTCTGCCAATTTGGAGGAAAAAAATACCCGTTAGGAGACTCAGGGGGCAGTTGGGGGAAAACCAGGAACTGTGTCCCTTTAAAGAGCCTGCAGAGCAGGAGACTGAATTGTTTTAGCTCCTTCTTCCCATCCTGTTCCCTCCCCACCAAAATGTAATTGAAGAGCTAATCTGACATATATTTTTTAAAATGTTTCATTGATTTTTTTACAGAGAGGAAGGGAGAGGGATAGAGAGCTAGAAACATCGATGAGAGAGAAACATCCATCAGCCGCCTCCTGCACACCTCCTACTGGGGATGTGCCCACATCCAAGGCACAAGCCCTTGACCGGAATCGAACCCGGGACCCCCCAGTCTGCAGGCCGATGCTCCACCCACTGAGCCAAACCGGCCAGGGCTAATCTGACATAGTAACACCCTAGAATCACCAAGACCCAGTCCATCTTTTCCCTTTTTGCATATATTCCAATCCCTGGCTACGAGTGTTACTCACCGCTGCACACACACACACACACACACACACACACCCATTGATCCGCAGCCGTCCGGCAGGAGCCTTGGATTTCCCTTCGTTTTTACACGTGAAATACTTTTCTTGTTAAAAAAGAATTATAATATAACGCTTAGACTAGAGAGCTTAGAAATGCAAATAAAAATTAAATGACACGCATTCCCACACCTATCGTTTCATGAAAGCGCGTCAAGTGCGCAATCTCATCTTCTCAAGGCTCGTATTTCGCGGAATTTCTTTATAGGGTTTTTTTTTCCAGCACAAGGCCCGATTCCCGTCCACTCCCGGAGGGAGAGGCACACGAGGTAAAGTCCTGCCGGCCAGAGATAAAAATCTGTTGGTCTCGGGGAAAAAAGTCGTCCGTCTGGAAATACCTCGGTTTGGAATGAAATTCTGTCATTCGGAGTAAAAATGCGTCAGCCTAGGGGGGAAGGGGGGTGAGTTTGTTAAGGAAACTCCGCCGGGCCCCGACCCTTTCTCTGTAGCCTGGGGGTCCCCAGGTCTTGGGGTCCCCGCCCCGCCCCCGCCCAGGGCTGGGTCTCTCCGGACGCCCCCGCGGAAAATGCCCCCGCACACCCTGCCGGGAAAAGCCGCCGCCGCCACGCTGGACGCCTTGGCCCCGCCTCCGCCGGGTCCTCTGGACCAATGGGAGACGAGGGCCTCTATGCGTCACGCGGCACTGGCCAATCGCGGGAGGCCACGATCGTAGAAAGGCTGGGCGCGGCCGGTCCCGGCGGCTGGGCGGCGGCGGCGCGCACTCGCGGACACACTCTCGGGCCATGGTGGTGGTGGCGTCCGCGCAGAGCCCGGCGGCCGGGGCCCCCAAAGTGCTGCTTCTGTCCGGCCAGCCCGCCGCCGCCGCCGCCGCCGCCGCCGGAGCCCCGGCCGGCCGGAATGTGCCACTCATGCTGCCGGGCCAGCGAGGGGCCAGCTCGGAGGCGGAGAGCGGGGGGCCACCCCTGGCGCGAAAGCGACAGCGCCTCACACACCTGAGTCCCGAGGAGAAGGCGCTGCGGAGGTGGGCGAGGGGCCCGGGTCTGAGATCGGGTCCGAAACCGGGCCAAGGGGCCCTGGGTCTGGATCGGGCAGCGCTCGGGCGCCGTCGGCCCGGCGGGTGCGATGCCAGCGTGGCGCGGGGCGGGGCGGGGCAGGAAGTCGGGACTGGCCGCATCCACCGCGCTGCGTGGAGTCCGGGCTGCTGAAGCCTTTTTTATTTCCTTCTTTTCTGTCTCATGAGGGAGGATGCCTAGAGCTGGGGGTGTGGAGTGACCACAGTCCAAGTCGTTCAGCTTTGTTGAACTTGGGAGTCGATGATCCTCTCGGTTTACCTACTTTATTTGGAGGGGCAGCTGAAATGACAGTTGTTTGAAAGGACTCTGAGGTCACCGCAGCCTTAAAATGGCCTTTGCTTCCTGACGTAGTTGGGGCGAGGGGGAAAGGAAATGCTGGTGACTTAGTCCTCTGTAGGGTTATTTCCCTTCTGATCGGTGTGCACTTGGTGATTAAGTGCCTCCTGGAGCAGACGGGGCTCCAGCCCCGGGGTCTGCCCGGGATCTCAGCCTTAGAGCGAAAGGCATCAGGGGGAGAGGGCTGATGGCTGGCAGCCTTCGCTAGAGTGGATCAGTCCTGGTTGGATCCTGTTGGAGGGAATTGGGAGTCAGGAAGCAGGGGGGAGTGGAAAGGGGAGGAAGAAAGTTCTTCTGTTGCAAGATGAATATTTGTGTGTCCAGCCCCCGTGCTGTGGCCGGAATGAGACCGAAGTGGATGATGCAACATGGGAGAGAATCAAGCAACACGAGAGAGAATAAAGCAGGTCTTCAGGACAGGCTGAAAGAAGGCTGTGTTTTTGTTTGGATTGGTTTGGTTTTATTGAGGGGAAGAGCCTGGATCGTATTTTACCACTCGTCTACCGGATACTGTACATTTATGTGAAAGCACCAGCTGGCCGAGTTTTCAAATAAAGATATAAATAAGGCTGGAGATGACTCAGTTGTGGTATGTCCCCTTCTGTTCTCAGGAAACTGAAAAACAGAGTAGCAGCCCAGACTGCCAGAGACCGCAAGAAAGCTCGAATGAGCGAGCTGGAGCAACAAGTGGTAGACTTGGAAGAAGAGGTAAAAAATACTTAAGGCTGAACTCCTCTCTCTGTTGTATATCCTTCCTTGGCAAATGTTCTGATCCTTGCTGCCCATCCCAAGTTGTTTTGGTCCCTTTAGAATAAAATGGAACATGTGATTAAAAGTTAAGTCTAAGTTAGGGTAGGCAGGTTGTTGGTTAAAGGACCCACCCTCAGGCATGTGGTACTAGATCTGTTTCAAAGTTGGCGGATTACGACAATGTTTATCAAGGGTAGTACTAAGAAATTAAGAGCAGATTAGGAAAGAAATCATTGCTTAAACTTGAGTCCCTTCCTGGCGTGGCCAAAGTCCAATAACGGTTTCCAAACTGTTGCCATTGACACATCCTAAATTATGATTATTTATATTATTTTTTTTACATATTTTGATTTTATGGTCCAATTTTGTTATTACTTGCCAGTTCAAGATAGGATTATTTTTTTTTAAACATCATATCTAAACTGAAGCTACAAGTCACCCTTTGCTGAGATCTATATTAGTTGGAGGCATTGTGTTATTTGTGACCCCATGAACTGACACTTCTTATTAAATAGCTTATTTTTAGTAATTATGACCTGGGGCCTTTTAATACCTAGTGTGAACTGAATAAGCATAGTTTTCCCAAAGGAGAAGGAAGGGAAATTAATTGAAATGAAACGCCATCAGGTGTATTAAGTGAAAGAATTAGATGTTTTAACAGACTCTTATGAACTTTCTTCCAGAACCAGAAACTTTTGCTGGAAAATCAACTTTTACGAGAGAAAACTCATGGCCTTGTGGTGGAGAACCAGGAGTTAAGACAGCGCCTGGGCATGGATGCCCTGGCTACAGAAGAGGAGGAAGAGACCAAGGTAAGGATCTCCTTTATCTGGTGACGTATGTCAGACCTGTTTCTAAGTGGCATGACATGACCTCTTTAATGGCACTTACTTATTTTCAAGTGTGCATTGAATAGTACAAGCTCTAATATTTAATAAGTTACATGGTGCTCCAAGAGCAAGTACTAACAAATGCCGATAGCCCCTAAGATGTGCCAGCGTTAGGGAGAACCAGCGTAAGAGAGCCAGTCAAATCTGACTTTGAATGCTACTAAAATTATGGAAGCTTTTTGATGAATATGAATAAGTAAGGAAAGGACTCATTTTGATAGTGACACTTCTCTGATAGAAGATTTATGGCTTTTAATTTATGGATTATGTCAAATCAGTGACAATGTTTAAGTGGTCTAAGATTGACAGGAGTGCCGTTCTACTCTGTGGAGGTAATGTTCAGGACAAACTTTAAAATAATTGCTATCCGAAAAGATTCTGGGCCTGAATTTACTACTTTATTACTTAGGAATGTTATTCTTACAGAGATTATCACTAGGATATTATTTAAGAATATCAGTACTACTTGAGCCTTTGGGGAGTGAAAATGTTTCATGGCATGCAAAACCACAATGAAAAGTTAGTTTTGCCTGGCCCATGTGGCTCAGTGGTTGAATATCGGAACCACTAGGTCACAGTTTGATTCCTGGTCAGGGAGGCAGCTAATCAATAATTCTCTCTCATTCATCATTGATGTTTCTATCTCTCCCTCCCTCTCCCTTCCTCTTTGAAATCAATAAAAATATATTTTTTAAAAAAGCTAGTCTTACTCCCTTTTCTTGAGGACTCAAGAAAATGGAAATAACAGAGGTCAGGGAAACATTTCAGCTCTAAAGATTAGTTTTCTAAATTTATTGGAAGTTGCGAATCACAGCTGCCTGGTGAGCATTTCCTTGGGGATTCTCAGCCGTTCATTCACTTTCGTTTTTCCTCCCAGGGGAATGGAGCGAGGCCAGTGGCCGGGTCTGCTGAGTCCGCAGCACTCAGACTACGTGCACCTCTGCAGCAGGTGCAGGCCCAGTTGTCACCCCTCCAGAACATCTCCCCATGGATTCTGACAGTGTTGACTCTTCAGACTCTGAGGTAGGGGTTGTTTGGATTTACTGAAGGGGTGTATCACTAGTTAATTCCATGTTTGATGCCCGATATTCCTACCTGCCAGATTAGGACAGAAGTTGGTTTGGGTTGGTATAGGGTTGAACATCAACTATCTTCCTGTTTCCAGGTGATTCAGGACATGGAGTGAAGTGTAGATAAATGGGTCTGGTGGGTTCCGGAGGTTATCGTATAGCCGTGGTCGGCAAACTGTGGCTTGAGAGCCACATGCGGCTCTTTGGCCCCTTGAGTGTGGCTCTTCCACAAAATGCCACAGCCTGAGCGAGTCTATTTTGAAGAAGTGGCGTTAGAAGAAGTTTAAGTTTAAAAAATTTGGCTCTCAAAAGAAATTTCAATCGTTGTACTGTTGATATTTGGCTCTGTTGACTAATGAGTTTGCCGACCACTGTCCTATAGCATAATGATTCATTTATATTACAGGACCTGGTACTTCGTGTTCTAGGTAGATTCTCAGGTGCATTCTAATTTTTGCCTCTTGCAGTCTGATATCCTGTTGGGCATCCTGTTCAACTTGGACCCAGTCATGTTCCTCAGATGTCCTTCTCCAGACTCGACCAGCCTGGAGCAGCTCCCAGAGGTCTACCCAGAAGGACCCAGTTCCTTACCAGCCTCCCCTTCTCCATCACTGGGGACGTCATCAGCCAAGCTGGAAGCCATTAATGAACTGATTCGTTTTGACCACGTATATACCAAGCCCCTGGTCTTAGAGATGCCCTCTGAGACAGAGAGCCAAGCTGATGTGGTAGTGAAAATTGAGGAAGCACCTTCCAGCCCCTCAGAGAAAGATCACCCTGAATTCGCCGTCTCAGTGAAGGAAGAACTTGTAGATGACTTCATTCCAGAGCTGGGGATCCCAGATCTGCTTTCCTCCAGCCACTGCCTGAAGCCATCTTCCTGCCTCCTGGATGCGTATAGTGACTGTACATATGAGGGCTCCCCTTCCCCTTTCAGCGACATGTCCTCTCTGCTTGGTGTAGACCATTCCTGGGAGGACACTTTTGCCAATGAACTCTTTCCCCAGCTGATAAGTGTCTAAAGAATGACCCAACATGGCCCTTTTCCTTGATTTTTACACTGCCTGGAAGATAGCAGAGAAGCCTGTCTGTGCTTCATTCAAAAAGCCAAAGTAGAAGATGCACAGCAAAGTATTTGTTAAACCTCACAGGTCACCCCAAGTATTGTCTTTTGAGACATTCAGCAGTCCAAGGTACTCAGATATAGTACTATATCCAGAATTACAGCTTTTGAGGTTGTATCTTAAGGGCAGTAGTTTGCTCTAAAGTACTTACAAAGGGACATCAGACAGGGAATTTATGAACGGCCCTTTATCATGTCTCTTCTCAGCATCCTAGACCTGCCTCTGATTTGTAGGTACTGTAGTTTGCTTCTGCAAGCAGAGAGAAACCTAGCTGAGGGGCCTCCTTTCCCTCATGTACAGTTCAAGTAAAGATCAAGAATCTTTGTAAAGTTATAGAAATTTACTATGTAAATGCTTGACGGAATCTTTCCCTGCTAGTGTAACTTTTGGAAGGTGCTTTCTTCATTTATTTAAAACTACCCATGCAATTAAAAAAGTGCAATGCAGTCTTTGTTCTGTGATTCCTTCTTGGATCTTATCATGTTCTCCCCAGGTGTTTCATTGTTTGCTGTGATAGTGATTTATCCAACTTCAGTAAGCATGCCCCTTATAAAGTGCCTGAAGGTTTTTCCCCCTGTAATTACTGGTTGCTAAAATTCCTGAAGGCCATAAGTGATATAATCTACTCTTTGAGCAGTTACTGTATTTCAGATCATTTCTTCAGCCTAACAGACCATTAGCTAGTAAGTGGCAGAGCTAGAACCCTTAACCACTGTTTTGCTATACCGTCTCCTGTGAGAGAAGGGCATGCCATTCAATATCAAGATTTTCTTGCCATTATTGAAGGGTTTAAGAGCACTTTCTAGAATCAGACTCCCTGGGTTCAACTCTGCCACTGGTTAGCTGGGTAATCCTGAACGTACCACTTATTTCCTCATCTGTAAAGGGGCATAATAGTATCTCTACCAGTTGCTAAAGGATTCAGAGATGGTGTATTATAAGCACTTAGGATATTCTAGGCACCATCCCAAGCACTAAAATATTAGCTATTCTCTCCTAATCCAATTTGGGTTTTAATTACAGAATTAGATATACATACTCTAGAACTTGTTTCATAAAACAATGAACCAGTTCTAGAGACTTGATGGCCTCCTCATCCTTTTGGGAATCCTTTTACGAGATAGTAAAGGGTTTCCCTCACTGACATTTCACCTATGCCAGCATTCTATGCCAATGTTAAGGCAACCTCTGGGGAGGTCAAACTGAATGAGTAGACAAAGATAGGATTCAGTCCCAAGCAGCAAGGCACAACAGGCTATAGTTTCAACCCAGTACAAGGGAACGCTTTCAGTGTGATTGGAGGCATGTCCACAAGCACACTTGAAGGCAAGACAGCCTAAGATCCCTGGTCACTGAAGCCAGAGCCCGATCCTGGTGTGTGGCATGCAAGCTTGCTTAGACTGAGTTTCTGTATCGTAAATGTAGGGACAGTCTCCAGCTGTCCTCATGACTAAAAACTTGATCACCTGATTTTCTAGAACTGAAAACTTAAGAGCTGAGAATCTATTTAGAGATTGTGTAGGCAGATGTAATTACAGATGCATTTTAAGCTTCCATCAAAATAGCAGAAGCATCTGGAAATTGAGGCTCAAGTAATTTACATTCAATGACATCACATGAAAGAGGCAGCTGTACTAACAGTAATCACACACAGGACATACATAACCTGTGTAGGTTATCAGGGTTTTCATTTCCTGCACAGATGGGTGAAAATTACTAAACACTCCTCAGTCTTGAGAAAACACCTGGTATTCAAGACGTCTTCATATTGAAACACTAAATGGGATGGTTAGAAATAAAAATCAAGACCTTTACCTATAAAACCAAAACACTATTTCTATTAAGTGCAGAGGGCTGTCCATAATGAGAGATTAAAAGAATCAGGTGACATGCCTGCACACCTTTTCCCTGGGCCTTGTAACACCAATCTGTGTGTGCTTCCTTGCTTTTCTAGGAATACTATTAGAGCAAACACAACGTAGGCACAGAACTGTAGACAGAAGGTAATACTGCGTACTCCAGGAATATTTTATGGCATAGGTTAAAGTCTAACAGTCTAAGAATTAAATCTTTACCCTTTGACCCAATGTTCATTAAGGGACAGGAAGACTGGCTTACTTACCCACTAATTAGTTGTTGAAAGACGACATCCCTATCTTGCTGGAGTTGTCATATCTACAATGCCACTGGTAAAATATTTGAACCAAATGGATACACACAAAACTAAATTTCCCCTCAAGGAATTAAATGTTTGTTTCTAATTGATTTTAGAGAGGGGGAAGGAGAGAGAAAATGATCGATTAGCTGCCTCCTGCACACCCCCCTCGCTGGGGATCAAACCTACAACCTGGGCATGTGCCTTCACCAGGAATTGAACCAGTGACCCTTCAATGCACAAAACAACTCTCAACCGAGCCACAATGACCAGGGCTCCCCCTCAAGGAATTAAATGTTACACTGCCTAAACCACATTTTATCAATAAAACCAACGGACATTTTAGGTATTGCTGCAAAAAGACTGTAAAACCACTGGTGAAGTCTGAACACTGCACTTAGTGAATTGGATTATAATACTATCTTGTCACTAAGGTTTTTTAGTTTTTAAACCTGTGAAAGAACTTTTAAAAGTAACTTTTAGCCGTGATTTTCAAGTTTTGGTGAAAAACAAAACAAGATCCTGAGTTTTCTGTAACTGTAACCCAAACTTAACCTGCCCATAAATAGGGATCCACATTTATCAAACAATGGTTGAAAATATGCAGGCAATACTGCCACCCAGTGACCTGTCAACTCAAGAAAGGAATGATCATGTAATTGAACATTCTGGAATTTTCTTATTCCTTATTTTTAAAGGTCCCAAACCTATAAAAACAACTGTGAACTCTATATACCCTTTTCAACTCCATATTTGAACATTTTGAAGACTCAGTCACCACTGCCATCTGAATACTGGCAATCAATCACCATTACCAATCAATGCTGTTCATACAACAGTAGTGAACTGCTAAGAAGAGTGGAAAGCATTCTAGGGGTTTTAGGAATGGCAAGACATAGTATGCCTGTTTTGTAAAGAGCTAATTCATTTATGAAACTTACCTTTAACCCAACATAATCATCTCTTCAGAATATATTTAAGCCCCTCACTGATATGAATGCTACTTCAAATACAATTTAGAAGAAAGCAAAGAAGTGATTGTTATATTTACTTAAGTACAGGAATACAAATATCTTAAAAAGTCCAAAACACTTATGAAGTTTTATTGAAAACAATAAAATACAGAAACACCAGATTCTTGTTTTAAAGCAAAATTGACAGCATTTTCCAGAACTTTCCTAGTACTGCACCATTCTTATCACTATTAAAAAACAAAACCAAGTTCCAAATCTAATATAATTAATGAACTTGCTGGTAAACATTCTTCTCATGGTTCTAGTTCCTTTCCTAAATTTTACATTTGCACCTTTTCAAGAATGAGGGTTTTTTTTTTATTTGACTGATTAATATTTGTGAGAACTGGACTTTCTTCATATTAATGTTTTTTTTTTTTTAAATCCACACACCCTATTCAAACTCAGAAAAAATATACATTTGTTCATTAAAGCTCACCTGCTTTAGATAATTTTTCCTCTTCATACATTAGCATAGAAAGCCAATGTTTGATCCATGCTGCAAAAGCTGTACAAAATGAAAAGACGTTATTCCCCTAGGGAAACCTTAAGGCAAAAGCAAAAGTCTTACGCTATAAAACGAAAAAACAAAACAGAAGCATGGGGGCTGTGGAGACGGCTCAGATGAATAAGCACCACAAGGATGAAGACAATTTTAGTACAAACGTATGCAAGAAGTTTAAAAAGGAGCATTAAACATCCATTTTCCTGCAGAAATAACTGTCATGTCAGATAGCTTGACTCCTGAAACAAGTTCTGTTTAGATTTTAATAAACAGAATCTTAATTCTCTCCTGTATTTGCCTATGGTATCGGAGCCCTGTTTGGGGGCTCTTCTTTCCTCCTTTTCATTACACAGACCTTTGATCCAAGGCCTGCCCGACAATTCCTATAGAAGACAACCGTGTGTTGGGTGCTCCTTGGGAAAGCTGTCTCCTCCCCTTCCACCCTAACACTGGGACTAACTCCAAATTCCGGGAGTTGCTTCATGTTTTTGGGTTGTAACAGAACAAATTTTTTAACATGGAGATTTCTTTAAGGCTACAAACTTTACAAGTTGGTCCCACTGAACAATGACCTAAAGGCAGGAGTTTTTCAAATGGCATGAACCAGACACTTGCAGATTTCAACAGAATACAGTTTACATTCATCTCTAAATCTGAGATTAAGAAACTATTAGCTGGTTTCCAACTGGTTTAAATACTGGTTTGAAGTTTGAATAATTTTATTGTGTAGACATTAAATATTTTGTTTAAATATTAAACATTAAATCTTTTCCTGACTGTCCAGACAGAAATAGAGAGAGCAGGAACAAAAGGCAAGAGAAGAAACAGTCCAATAAACAGACTTGTGACTTCTACACCATCTGTAACAAGGGGAAAGATTTCAGCATGTGTTTCAAAATGCCTGGGAGCTAGTTCCTAAAAAGTTACCTCTATACTTGGTATAAATCTTTTTTTTTTTTTTCTATACAAGGTATCTGATTCCTACAAAGGGAGAAGAAAACCAGAAAACAAAAAGAACTAGGGTGGTCTCCTGTTATGTGAGGAAAGGGCCAATATTACACTATTACACTCATTTAATAAGTTATAGTGAATATTCTGTAGCATTAAAGGAATTGTCATTTCACTTTGCACTACTGAGTCCTTGCCACACAGTAAAGTTCTTCCTGAGAAATAAAACACTTCAACCTTGGTTATCCCCAAAGGACACCTTGAGCTGGTTTACGTCTGAAATCTGAACACTTCCTGCTCGCAGGAAGCTATTCTCTACCAACCTTTAGGCTCCTGCATAATAGCTGAAGCACCAGGCAAACTGGCTATTTCAGTAAATCTCAACATGGCCTGCCCGTATGTTCTCAGTTAATTATCCAGTCATTGTTTTCTAAATTAACATTTAAAACTCAACTTGCTCACACAGGTACAACCTTTTTTTAACTAGTGACGTTATCAATACTGGGCTTAGCTGACACAGCACTTCCTCAGGATTACCCAAGAGATGCTTCTCCCATAGCCAATTTGCACATGGGTTACCTCAAAACCTTTTCAATTATCAAAGCTAATTAAGTTGTAAACATTTCTGAATAGTTCCGTTTATCAATTATGCAAGGGAATCCAAGGAACTACAGTAACACAGAGCAAAAAAGCCTCAAAGGAAAAACCTTTTCTTTGTATTTTCATTGCATTTTCAGAGGCAGAGAGGTGAGCCACAATGCTACGGGCTATTTAATCAATTTAGCTACATTGAACTGACAACTACTGTACAAGTTTCAGAGCCTCTATTAAATTTCTTAGCAATAGGCTTAAGCTACTGCTTTCTTCCCTCCTTCTCCCCAATCATAGTCACCACTGTAAACAGAGTTCATATCTACAGATGAAGCTGGGATCCAACTGTCAGGGTTCAGTTGTAGTAGCAGTACCCTTCTTTCTTAATGCATCTTTTTTCAACTCAAGAGTCTCAGTATTCTCCAAGTTTCTGAACAATGTGACAGATGATTTAAGTCACCCTTCCACATGGAGTGTCTATACTTGCCTGTGCAGACTGTAACCTCACAAAAATAATACCTCTAGAAAATAGCTTTTCCCTGGAGGCAAGCTTCCTTGGCAAAGTTGAATTTAAGAAATGGCTACCCAAAATGAGAGTCCCACCCCAAACCACAGGTGGAGATATTCTTACACCCGTTTCACAACTTTCAAGTCCCTATACTATGTAAGTAGGCTCACGAATAAACACATGAGCCTTCTAAAATTTGACAACTTTAGTATAGAAACATATTTCTAGAGTTCCATCTCTTCTTCTGTGCAAGCGGCTGTCTCCAAACTATTGAAAATAGGCAGCGCTGTTTGCCGAGGTTCCAAGAACAGTTCAGTTCTCCTAGGGAAGGTGGTGTCAGTAGAGGCATGCTTAGCTTGGCTCTCTCTTGTGTAGCTCTTAGCATTAGAAGACGGCTTTGGCTTATCAGAAAGGAGTTCAGGGAGAGGTTTCCAGAGCACAAGCTCCATGGAAGGACGGCTCCTAAGAAATAAAATACAGATTTTTATTAAAAATTTTAAGACGTGAAAATAAAAGATATATGTTGAGAAGCTAGTCTACTTTCTAATATGTAGAATTGCACACTGAAAGCATCAAAAGAGATTTACTATAATAATGCAAAATAATTTTTAGAAAGGATATTCAAATACATAAAATTTACATTTCTGCATGCATTTTTAATCAAACCAACTGGCTGTACTGATGCTGTGATTAGAATATAAACATCCAATGTGAGAAATAGAGGCCCCTGATTTAATATAACTTTTTTTAGACAGAGTGAAAAGGAGAGGGGGGGGGGAGAGAAACATTGATATGAGAGAGACACACTGATGTGGACTACTATCTTGTACTAACCTATTACAAATGAAAACGAAGCACTGGACAAATACATTAAAAGTATCTCAGTATGCCCTTTGCTTAGTATAGCTATTAAGTATAATGTTGCCCGGCAGGTGTGGCTCAGCAGTTGAGTGTTAACCTATGAACCAGGAGGTCATGGTTCGATTCCTGCTCAGGGCACATGCCCAAGTTGCAGGCTTGATCCCCAGTTGGAGGCGGGCAGGAGGCAGCCAATCCAGTGATTCTCTCTCATTATTTATGTTTCTATCTCTCTCTCCCTCTCCTTTCCTCTCTGAAATCAATAAAAATATATTTTTTAAAAAGTGGAATTCTTTTTGCAGTAAGCCAAAATGATTATGTGCCCAATGCCTGTGTCTGCCCCCACCTAACCTCCTCCAGTCACTACTGGTTTGATGGTTTCTGGAGCCCAAAGGCAAGTAAAGCAAACTAAAACACAAACAATAAAGAATATCTCCAAAGGCTAGCTTCTGGAAAACTACCAAGAGCAGAAAGTGCTATGTTTTAGGCTGGAGAGCCACGTGACCTGCTTTCTCTTGGCTAAACTATTTACCCATCCTCAGGGTTGGGTAGTTAATTATAAGCTCAAGTTAGGGGCTGTGATCTAACATCAAGCAGCGCTGAACCCACTATGGCCAAAGGGAGTAATGCTTCATCTACCTAGCATCACTGGGACTGGTGCCCTGAGAGAATGGATCCGGTATATGCCACGTACCCTGATTATCAAGTCTCATCTAGGCAAACATAACTGGCACTCAGAACCTGCCTACAGCAGATGCCGAGGACTGGAGATCACCTAGGCTCAAGGATTACAAGAATTACCCAGCTATCATTAGCTCTTATGTTAATGAGCTCCAGGATGTTTTGCTTTTTAGGGTCTTCTGTTTGCTTTCCAGTTTCCTCTCTTGTCCTCACACTATACTTCCATTACTCACTACAAGTGTTTGTTCTCTCACTAGCTGTTTCTGTGTTTCTACTCTCATGATCTAGGAAACCAGAAAAATGAAACTGTCTAAATTAGGGGCATAATGGTGCTTACAGCTAAAGGCCTGAGAACTATACACACTATAAGACAAACATATCAGTTTTGATTTGTAACCTTTGTGATAACTCTCTTTTCGGACTGCTGGGAGACATTTTTGTTTGTTTCCTAGGTCTCGACAGTGTTCCTGGATAATTGCGAAGCCAGGTAAACAAGAGGTTTTGAAATGTGGATCCTATGTCCCATCATAAGAATTTAAGAGAATGGGCTCTTTCTTGCCAATCCTCCGATTCCCAAATAGGATACAGTGCATTTCAGGACTGTATTTAAAGAACCCAAGGGTTAAGCAGGCAAAGCAGCCACTCCTGCATTCTTCAAACTCTTTCTTGCAGAGCATTTTGCTCACTCCAATGAACTAAAAAGGTCTGCAACCTGGACTCAACACAAAACCTACTGTTCTTTCCCTTGGCTGGTGATCAGGAGGTGAAGAGATGGCTAGTATAGGATAAGCAATGTCTAGAGACACTGGGTTTTTAAGATCATATTTAAATGGAAACCAGGAACCAAAACTTACATGGACTCAATCATTTTCTTTGTAAAGACTTCATCAAATTCCCTCTTCAAACCTGTTTTCATAGCATCAGAAAGGACAAGACTGGGGAGATGGTTAATATTTCTGTCAGCTTCAACTTCTTCATCTTCGTCAATTATTCTAAATAAAGGCAGCAGAAGCAGAGCAAAAAATTATTTAGTCAAACTTGTATATATTCTAGTAATTGGAAAAAAAATTAAAATAAAAAGGATAAAAGTAACAGGTGCTATAGCAAAAGGTCAAGTAAAACATGAGGCTATACATGAGTGAAAAAAATTATATACAGAATAGTTACTCAACATTTCATTTAAGTTTTATATTAGATGCAAAGTTGAAGAATGTGTCCCTGGCCCCAGCTGGTTTTGCTCAGTGGATAGAGCGTCAGCCTGCGGACTGAAGGGTCCCAGGTTTGATTCCGGTCAAGGGCACATGCCCGGGTTGCAGGCTTGATCCCCAATAGGGGGTGTGCATGAGGGAGCCAATCAATGATTCTCTGTCATCATTGATGTTTCTCTCTCTCCCTCTCCCCTCCTCTCTGAAATCAATAAAAACATACATATATATATATAAAAGAATGTGTCCCTGAAACTCCCATAAACCAAAAATGAATATTCAGAGATAGTAAGTGAAAAAATTCTATACAGTTCTATGAGAAGAGCTTACTTCAATATTTAATATGCACATTTTGAGTTCCCTTATTTTTACAGTTTCTCTAAGAGGTTGAAGATCAAGGTATCATCAAATGATGAATTAGACTAGCTTAAAAGAGCAGAGACATTACAGAGGAACAACAACAAGCCCATTATATACGCTGCCCATTTACCTGTCCTCAATTTCCTGAAGCCTCCTTCTGGCAACTTCGCACTGCGGTTCTCCAGTTGTCTGATCCATTTCTTCACAAATAACATCTAACATGCCAGGTGCAGAAAGGCCACTAGTGCATGGATTTACTCCATGACCCTCTATATCCTGATGTGCACAAAGAATCCAGTCATTAGGACCAGCACAGAGCCCTGCTTCAGTTAGCCTTTTCTTTCTTACTGGGCAACTGGAAAAAAAATTTTTTTCAATGAAAATCCTGAATATAAATGAAATGTAGATCACCCCTATCTCTAATCCAATTCTTATATGAAAACACTCTAATAACTTGTGACAGTGTATGTTTACAAGATGGAAAATCACGCATTTTCTTTTCTGTCATTCTCACAGCCTCCTTGAAATATTTTCTTCTACTGCTCTCTCTGCCAAACTAAGCTGTACCTACAAGGTTTTGCTTTTATAAATTATAAGTGTTCAATGTGGAAACTTAAAGTCATTCCTATTTATTTGGCTCTGGATAGGTCAAGTGGGAGTAAGGAACCAAAAGTCACAAAGCAGCAATTCAGCACCAGCCATATTTTGTCACATTGCTGCTGCTCTATCAAACTGGTCACCTGAGAAGGCGGTCTGTAGGCATCCCATATTCCCTTATGGCAAAAACATATGCCTCATCAGGTCTGTTCCAAGTACTACAGGTGCTGATGCTGCTGCTGCTGATTTCTTGGTCCTCTCCAAAATGCCATACTGTCAGTTGGCTCTATGAGTTCTTAATTAATGACGTAAACTATTCCCCTACTTTCAAACATAAACTATCTTTACTTCCTTGAAAATTTTATATTTCATAGAGACCTTAGAGTTCATCAAATCCAAATTCTTTGTTTTGCACATTTGGAAACTAGGATCTAGGAAAACTTAAGTACTCCCTCCAAACGTCATATACGACAGAATTACATGTTGGGCACCAGACAGACCCACCCTAGAGCCCCTGAATCCTACTTCTGTGCCATTTTCACTAAAACTGCCAGCCTCCTTAGGAAAGTTTAACTGTTCAGACTCTTATCATGAAGTAGTATTTGCAAGCACTATGATATTACCAGTTTAGTTGAAAGCTGTATGGCAACTAGCCCTGTTCTATTTCAGTATTTAGGCCAAAAGTACTTGATGGTCTGGGCATCAGCAAGTGCAATCTCAAGACCAGAACATCTTGTATATGTTTCCTGATGTGCACATGTACATACTCGGGAGGGGAACTGGTGGGTTAAAAGGTACATGTGCCTTCAACTTAATAGATAATGCCAACCTGTTTCGCAAAGTGCTATACCAAGTTACACTCTCATCCATAGTGTCTGGGAGTTCCTGAGGCTCCATGACCACTCCTATATCATTGTGGCTTTAATATGCACTCCCCTAAAGACTGATGAGACTGAACATCTTTTCGTTTGGCTGGTCATCTGGATATCCTTTTATCCCGCCCACCCCACTGACTGCCTATCTATGAATACAATTTTTGCCTATTAGATCATAAAATTTAAAAATACAGATATGGTGAGAAGATGGAAAAACAGCCATTTCCACTGCTATAAAGAATATAAATTAACAACTCTGGTTCCGGCATGGCTCAGTGGTTGAGCGTGGACCTATGAACCAGGAGGTCACAGTTCGATTCCTGGTCAATTCCCAGTTGGGGCACATGCCCAGGTCGTGGGCTTGATCCCCAGTGTGGGGTGTGCAGGAGGCAGCTGATCAATGATTCTCTCTCATCATTGATATTTCTCTCTCTCCCCCTCTTCCTTCCTCTCTGAAACCAATTAAAAAATATATTTTTAAAAGTATTTTAAAATTCTTTAAAAAAAGAAATTTAAGACCCAGCAATTTCCTATCTAGGAAATCTAGTCCCCTACTTGCAAATATATACGAAGAATTTAAAAGGAATGGCCATGTGCTAAGCCCAATAAGCCAGTAAGAGAAAGACAAGTATCACACGATCTCACTCATATGTGGAATCTAATGAACAAAATAAGCTGATGAACAAAAATAGATCCAGAGACAGAGAAGCATGGAAGAGACTGGAATGTCAGAGGGAAGGCGGAAGTGGGTGGGAAGAGATCAACCAAAGGACTTGTATGCATATATGGATAATCCATGGACACAGACAATAGGGTGGTGAAGGCCTGGGGCAGGAGGGGTGGGGGGAGAGGACATACGTAATAATTCCAATAATAAAGTTTTAATTTAAAAAAAGTCATCTTAAAATTCAATCTTTCTTCACATGCAAAAAAAAAAAAGAAAAAGAAAAAAAATGCCCATGGCAGAATTGTTAGTAATAGCAAAAAATTAGAAATAATTATCTTCCAGAGGAGATACAGGAAACAGTTAACAGTGGTTGCCTCTGGGGAGAGCTGTGAGCTTGGAAGGTAAGACTTTTAAATAGTACCCTTTCACACATTTGGAATTCTCTCACTCTGTGTGTGTAATAATATTCACATGGTTCAAAATTCAAACTTTACAACCCATTAGAGAGTGAAAGGTTTCCAGACTCTGCCAGCCACACGGTTCCTTTCTCTAAAAGACAACCACCACCACCCAGGTCATTACTAGTCCCCGTGCCTCCTTTCATCTTTGCACTGGAAACAAATAATTAAGGGCATCAAATAGGGCAAATTCAATGACAAGCGGATAAAGGGCACCTGCAACTTACTCATCATCTTCCTGCTCCAGCTTGTGTTTCTTTTTGCAGGGGACGGACACACTGTCGAAACAAAACAAAACAAAACAAACAAGACATCAGTTTCCGGGGGGGAAAAATGCATCGAGCTTGCGCTTTCAGCGTCCACTCTTTCTTGCTCCAATGAGCTTCCCAGCCCGCACCGTACCCAGCTGTCAGTCCCCTTCCCGGCCCGGTGGGACGGACATGCAGGTCACAATGTCCATCAGGTAAATGTGGGGAAGCCCTGACCTCACTAGCGATGGAAATCTAAACTTCCACTCTGCCACGGTAATGGGAGATACACGGGGGCAGACCCAGGAAGGGAACAAGTCTGCGGGACAGGCACCGCGACGAGCACCTCTATTTCCAAGATCGCACTCGGAGGACCCATTTCTGCCCCACTTTGCAGAAGCAGCAGCTGACTGTCCGAGAGGCAATGAAAGTTGTTCGCCTCGGCGGCCGCGCCGGGTCTGAAAGCGGAGCGAGTCGGGGCCCCGCCGAGGGGACACCAGGCTCCAGATGGCCCGGACGCGAGCCCGGCCCGGCCCGGCCCGACCCGGTCGAGTTGGGGAAAGTCGTCTCACCTCCCGGAGGTGCAGGCGGGCCGAGGTCCCAACGCGACCCGCGGCGACTTACAGTCCCGGTCCCTGCAGATCAGTGTCCTCCTCTGTAACCTGGGGCTCAGCAGCCCCCCGCGGAGGGAGCGCCCGGCCCCACCACCCCGCGCCCGTCCGGCTCCTTACCGTCCGCGCGCCGGGCTCCCGCCCGGGCTATTCGGAGACACTCGGGGTCCCGGCCGCGGGGCCAACTCGGCACCGTCCGTCCCCGGCGGGAAGGCCCGGCCGGAGAAGGCTGGTGGCGGCGGCGGCTGCAGGAAGTCCGAGCCGCCGCTCAGGGGGAGGCCGCTGAAGGGCCGGCCGAGTGCGGCCATGGCCGGGGAGACGAGGAGGCAGCGTCCGCGGCCCAGGCCGCCCGCGTCCCTAGGCCCGGCAGCTGCAGCCACCGCGATTGTCGAGAGGTGCCCGCCTCTGAGCCCGCTCTTGACCTCACGTCACGCCTTCTAGAACCCTCCACCCCGGGCCGCCCAGGGGCACGCTGGGATTTGTTGTGTGTGGAGAGCGGCTGCCGCAGGGAATGCTGGGAATCGCAGTCCTTGGGACTACAAACAAGATGGCTGCCTTGGTGCAGCCGGCTAACGCTTGAGGACGGCTCTGTCAGGCTTTGGTATGACCTAGGTTCGAATCCTCACTTCACAAGGTATGCAATCCGTACCTCAGTTTTCTCATTAGTAAAACCCGATAATAATAGTGCCTATCTTCCTAGGGTTGATGGGAGAAGTAAATGAATTAAACATATAGAGCCTTTGGAACAGGCGTCCTCAAACTACGGCCCACGGGCCACATGCGGGTGTTTTTGCCGTTTTGTTTTTTACCTCAAAATAAGATATGTGCAGTGTGCATAGGAATTTGTTCATAGTTTTTTTTAAACTATAGTCTGGCCGAAACCGGTTTGGCTCAGTGGATAGAGCGTCGGTCTGCGGACTGAAGGGTCCCAGGTCAGGGGCATGTAAATTGGTTGCGGGCACATCCCCGGTGGGGGGTGTGCAGGAGGCAGCTGGTCGATGTTTCTCTCTCATCGGTGTTTCTAGCTCTCTATCCCTCTCCCTTCCTCTCTGTAAAAAAATCAATAAAATATATTTTTTAAAAAATAAAAAATAAATAAACTATAGTCCGGCCCTCCAACGGTCTGAGGAACAGTGAACTGGCCCCCTGTTTAAAAAGTTTGAGGACCCCTGCTTTGGAATCTCTTCTAGGCACATGGTACAGATTCATTAAATATCAGCCATTAATTCCTTCTATCCTATCTAATAAAAGACTAATATGCAGATTTCCCCCTTGACCAGGAATTCCATCGGGAGTTCGAACAGGGGGCGGGGCTGGCTGGCCAATCTCCTTCGCCCCTCCCCCCCCCACCGCCGGCCTGGTGGTGGGGAGGGGGGGGGGACCCATGCTGGACCCCACCCGTGCATGAATTCGTGCAACCGGTGTTTTAATATAAATGAAGTCGGTGATGCCTTAGACTCTAAGGCTTAGAGGGAGCAGCAGGGAGGGTCAGTAAAGACCTCAGAGCACTTGTGAAGTCTTCCAGCTTCTGCCTGGGGCATCCAGAGACAGGCTTGCCAAAGGGGCTAGCAGAGTTGGTCAACCCCAACCCTGATTATGTCCTACTTTTCCCATCTCAGGGAATGGCACCATCGTCCAGTCTGAGTTGTTTGTGCCAACGTCAATGCCCAGCAGCCAGAGACCACCAAGATCGTATCTATAATGGAACAAAGATGTGTTTATTGACTCCTTCTGGTGAGGGAGTCTCTCAGTAAGGGCAGCTTTTTATAGGATTTGGGTTGCCTAGGGTGATTTGGAGGAAGGTTCAAGAAAGCAGCGCTTTGCTCTGGAATTAATATTGTCAGGAAGCAGGGCTAATTCTAGTCCATCTTTTCTAGGAGGTGTGAGGAAAGAAGGTAGGCTAAACCTATAATTGATAAAGAAGCAAGTTCTTATTAGCCAGGATAGGGGGATATTGGCCAATTTGTGGTTTAAACAATGTGCACATTGTTGTGTGTATTCAGATATGATTATGAAGTACTCTTGTTTTTATCTTGATCCATCAAAGTCGCATCTCAGACCTTGTTTGATGTTGACATTCTGAGAAGCTGTTTAACAGGAAGACACCAAGTCCTACCTTATAGCACCAGGCCAGTATCAGCTGTCAGCAGATGCTTCTCTCCTTCTAACCAAAAATCTAAGTATCATCGGTGCCCCTTTTGTATTCTCCCCTGTATGTAATCAGTTAGCAAGTCCTATCGGCTTTATTTGTGAAATGCTTCCAGGTTACCGTTCTCCATTCCCATTGCTCTCATAATGGTCTAAGGAAAAAAATGAATGAACCTCTTTTGTCTAATGTAAATAATGGATTAGGTTTAAATTTTCTTAGTGGCATTTATAATCCAGTTTTGCCTCCCTTAGTTAACATCCTATTTATCTCAACTGGATTTAAAAGGTAGTCTCCTGGCCGTCTGGCATGGCTCCGTGGTTGAGTGCCTACCTATGAACCAGGAGGTCACGGTTCAATTCCTGGTCAGGGCACATACCCAGGTGGCGTGCAGGAGGCAATAGATGATTCTCTGTCATCATTGCTGTTTTTCTCTCTCTCTCCCTCTCCCTTCCTCTCTGAAACCAATAAAAATGTATTTTTAAAAAAGGGAGTCCCCTGGGGGTCATTTCTACAAATGGCCACCTCATTCCTCACTTAAAAAAATACCCTGCTAGATGATATTATATACACATATAAATATGTATTTGTAAAAAGGGAGTCCTACTCTCTATATATTCTGAAACTTTTTCCTATTATTTATTGAATGCCTATCCAGATTCATTCTTTCATTCAGAATTCTATACCAGGCTGTATACCCCTTATCAGGCAATGTATTTGAATTATTAATTTATTAGGTACTTTCTATTTGTAAGTGCTTTTTGCTCAGAAAAAGTCAAGTATTTCTCACAGTAACTCTAAATCGGATGCTTTTATTACTCCCATTTTACAGATGAGGAAATTGAGGCAAGTTATGGTTCCCAATTCCCTCAGCTGTAAGTAAAGGAATTTAACCCCAAATTCCAGGCAAAAGTACGGGGTTATTATGGCTACTAGTTTGAAGAAGAAAAAGTGTGTATATGAGAACAAAAAGGAGGATGTAATATGTAAACAGGAAATGTTGTGTTAAGGCATGGGAGTTTTTCATTATTATTTTAAAGCGTATTTTATTTATAAATGCATTAGTGCTTATCTCTATGAATACTTTTCCAAAAAACATAATTACAATGCTATTATCATGCCTAACAAAATTAGTAATAATACTTCAAAATCATCTATTCAGTATTCATATTTTTCCAAGTGCCCCCAAATGTCTTTTTATAGTTGGGTTGATGGCATCACGATTCAACATTGCATTAGATTTGCCTATCTCTTGAGTCTCCTTTACCCCCTGTCTGCTTTCTTCCTTGTTAATTATTTGTTGACTCACTAGGTCATCTGGACATTGTCGTTGTCGTCATGAGTGCTGATGGTGGCGATGAGGCATCTTCGCATGACTTCTCAGGTCCAAGGGAGCCTGGAGTAGCAGAGAAAGGACATGGCAGATACTACCACCTGCTTGGTAAGCACAGACCCAGTGGCTGGTAGCTTCCTCTTGTAAGCAAGTAGGACTCTGCAGAAGGACTAGGGTTATCAGTATTACCATGACCCAATTCATTATCTCTTGCCTGCTGGAGCCTCCTAGCTGTTCTCTTTGTTCAACACTTGCCCCTCCAGCCCAATAGCCACAATATAGTCAGACATATTTGTCCACCATGCAACTCAATGTGCTCCTCCCCTGCTTTAAACCCTTCCCTAACTCCCTATTACCCTTGGGAGAAGGTCCAGCCTCCTTCGGCCTCCACATTCCTTCAAGATCCCTCACCTTCCCACCTCCCCAGCTTTATATCTTCCCACTTCCCACCTGATTATCTGCATCTAGCAATTTGGATTTTCTTCAGTTTTCTATTGAATTTCTCTCTTTTCCTCTCTCTTACCTGGAAACTTGGATACATTTATCCTTCTCCCTGCTAACAACTGCCATCTTTTACATCCAAACAGACCTTTCCAGTCTATCAAATGTTTGTGGTGCTTTTGGAGCCAGAAGAAAGGAACTGTTGTCGATTGCAGACAATGACAAGTGGTCCTATTTTCAAGTCTTGGAGTACCTTCTGCCAAGAGCAGGCTTGAAAATAGAAAATTAGGGATTTTCACACGGCTCTTTGGGGTTAACAGCAATGAGAATGCCCACAGTGTTCCTTGGTTTCCTCGGTGCCCGTGACGGGGGCAGAATAAATGGGCAATTAGACGGAGCAGTGAACCCTCTCCCTTGTTTCCACGTTGTCCTGAGGAACAATGGCAGGGGCTCCTGTACACATTCTTGGCTATTTATTATACTTTGTTCTCGCAGCTCTCACATGTGCTTAAAAAGATCAAACCGGCCCTGACCGGTTTGACTCAGTGGATAGCGCGGCGGCCTGTGGACTCAGGGGTCCCAGGTTCGATTCCGGTCAAGGGCATGTACCTTGGTTGAGGGCACATCCCCAGTGGGGGGTGTGCAGGAGGCAGCTGATTGATGTTTCTCTCTCATGGATGTTTCTAACTCTCTCTCCCTCTCTCTCTGTAAAAAAAAATCAATAAAATATATTAAAAAAATAAAAAGATAGCCCTGGCCGGTTTGGCTCAGTGGATAGAGCATCGGCCTGTGGACTCAAGGGTCCCGGGTTCGATTCTGGTCAGGGGTGTGTGCCTTGGTTGCGGGCACATACCCCGTGGGGAGTGTGCAGGAGGCAGCTGATCGATGTTTCTCTCTCATCGATGTTTCTGGCTCTTTATCCCTCTCCCTTCCTCTCTGTGGAAAATCAATGAAATATATATTTTTTAAAAAAGATAAAACTGTACTTATTAATCAGAATTTGCCCCTGCATTACACTGAGATGTGGCCTACAATTTTCTTTATAATATTTCTGCACGCAGAGTGTGATAGAATGTGTATGTTGGCATTGATCCACTCCAGGGCAGGTATGTTCCTCCTTAACCACAATGTCGAGGAAATGTCATCATAGGCAGCTCCTACAAGTGCGGTAGCTATCTCCCGTCTTCTGGACTCTAGTAGTTTCTGCTCATTAACATTAGCAATGTTACAATGAGTTTTTTCTGGGTAACATGAGTGGTATTTAAGATTTTACATATCTATCTATCTATCTATCTATCTATCTATCTATCTATAATAATAAAAGTATAATATGCTAATTAGACAGGACGTCCTTCTGGACTACCTTCCAAAAGAAGCCGGCAGCGGGAGGGAAGCCGGTGCTGGCAGCCGGGGGAAGGAAGGCCTACTCTTGCACGAATTTCATGCATCGGGCCTCTAGTATATATATTGTATATAGGGTTGTGGACTCGATCCCCAGTAACATACATATATGTTAGAATTCTAGAGATGTTTCCATCCTGACATTAATAAGACATAGAAATCCAGTGAGCTCTTCCATTTCCCACACTCAAGATGGCAACCCCAGGTTTGATTCTTAAGTGGTTCTGTGCCCCATACTGGTGGGGAGAGTTCTTGGTCATATCCTGCCACTAGAACACTTTCTCATTTGCCTCAGATGAAACATATGTTTGGAAAAACAAAGAGGAACAGAGCTGGAACTTGATTATTTCTAGAATATGTGGTTTGGCTGTTTCATTCCTACTTGCTAAATGTCCTTTAGTAGAGGCAGATTTTTTTGTGAAACTTGCTTTCATTAAAACCTGGTAGAACCAAAGGGTGAAAGAGGAAATCACAGGGGAGATTAGAAAATGCTTTGGGATGAATGAAAATGAAAATGCAACCTACCGAAATGTAGGGGATTCAGTAAAAGCAATGCCTAGGGGAATTTACAGTTATAAATGCCTATTTTAGAAAAGATCTCAAATCAATAATCTAAAACTTCCACCAAACTAAACCCAAAGCAAGCTGAAGGGAGGAAAGAATAAAGATTAGAGCAGAAATAAATGAAATAGAGAATAGAAAAAATAGAGAAAAATCAATGAAATAAAAAAGTTGGTTCTTTGACAAAATGAACACAATTGACAAACCTTTAGCTGCTGGATTGACTAAAGCAAACAGAAAGCAAAGACTCAAATTACTAAAATTAGGAATGAAAGAGGGAATTATAAGTGAATACCTTGTACAAATATATGCCAACAAATTAGATAACTTAGATTAAATGGATAAATTCCTATCCCAGCTGGTGTGGCTCAGTGGTTGAGTGTTGACCTATGAACCAGGAGATCACGGTTCAATTTCTGGTCGGGGCATATGCTAGGGTTGTGGACTTGATCCCCAGTAAGGGGTGTGCAGGAGGCAGTCGATCCATGATTCTCTTTCGTCATTGATGTTTCTCTCTCTCCTTCTCCCATCCTCTCTGAAATCAATTAAAAAATATTTTAAAAAAATGGATAAATACCCAGAAAAACACAAAACTGATTCAAGAAGAAATGTTCACAACAGCTCTGAGATACGTACTGTTATTATCATTATTTTAAAGAAGAAACGAAGCTTAGCAAAACGATGGACAGCAAATGAGTGGCAGAGCTAGGATGGAAACCCAGGTGTATTGGTCAGCTCAGGCTACCATAACAAAATACCATGACTAGACAGCTTAAATAGCAGAAATTAATTTTCTCAGGGTCTGGATGCTGGAAGTCCAGGATAAAGGTGCCACTTCCGGGGAGTTTCCGTTTCCCGGGAGGAGTCTCTTCCTGACTTGTACATGGCAGCCTTCTTTCTGGCTTTTTTTTTTAAAAATATATTTTATTGATTTTTCACAGAGAGGAAGGGAGAGGGATAGAGAGCTAGAAACATCGATGAGAGAGAGACATCGACCGGCTGCCTCCTGCACACCCCCCACCGGGGGATGTGCCCGCAACCAATGTACATGCCCTTGACCGGAATCGAACCTGGGACCTTCCAGTCCGCAGACCGACGCTCTATCCACTGAGCCAAACCGGTTTCGGCTCTTTCTGGCTTTTTCACAGGGCCTTTCACAAGCACAGGAATGTGGGTAGAGTGAACAGGGAGCTCTCTGGTTTCTTTCTAAGGACACTGAACCTGTCAAATTATAACTCTATTATAACTCTATGCCCTGGTCCATAACACTATGCCTGCCTGACATTGGAGCAGATAGTCTCAAATTAGTCAAGACCTCTGATTTGTTCTGACACTGTATTAGGAATGATGTGGCGGTGGGAGGTGGGTGCTTTCATTTGCTTCACTGAGCCAGAACCTTTAATCCAAACCGGGCTGCTAACCTCTCAGATGTCTAGAAGCATAGCACCCATAGGGCTTTGTCAGGGACCACATGAAAGTGTTCCTGGCTTTAGAAGTCCAGCTAAACGGAAGAGTTTAGAATAAAAGGGAAAGATTTTGGAAGGGGGCAGGGGGGAGTAATCCCACTGACTCAGAAGCCATGACTCAGAAATAAAGTCTTTTTTATTTATTCCCCAAGTCAGAAATGATTTGCTGCAAAGCCCAGTGACCTTTCCAGTGGATGGTAATAGGTAAGGGAAGTTTCTTTGAAGTTCCTCCAGAGATGTCATTTGAGGCAATATTTATCTGATTTCTTTTTGTGGTCAGATTGTTTTGGTCCTGATCATTGTTCTGAACAAGGAATAAAGATTGTCGATGAAAGTATATCAAACACTCCTTTCATCTCCTTTACAGAAGAACCCGATTTAACCAGGACATTTGCTTGCATTGTAATTATTTACTTAAAGGAGACAAGTAACTCATTCTCCTTGTAAATTGTGAGGGGTTAGAGATTGTACTGATATCCCCCAAGTACCATTAAGCAGACAGCTGTTGTGGTCCATTTTCCTTCAGATCCATAAATCCTCAAATGTTCCTGGGTATAACTGGATCAGGATTCAGAAGATACGAATTCTTAGACAAGGACGAGGGAGGACGTGAAGGAGCTGCGGTGTTAAGCTCTGGTAGTATGGAAACCATGGTTCAGAACCCTGAATTTTTAGTTATAAACAAGCAATTCTCTCCAAGAGTTTGAATATTGTTTCCTGGAATTTTAAAATCAGAATTTTCAATTTTAATCTTCTTTGATCCAGAGACTTAAAAAATACTTTGTTGTTGTTGTTGTTTTGGAAATGAATCAAGTACTAAAACTGCATTTCCAAAGATCCAAAAGGGGAAGTGGAGTTGCTTCAGGCTGGGTTAGAAGAACATGGAAATCATGACAAGAGATTGTCAACTGTCCAGAGAAATTAAAAGTGCTTTACCTCAAGGTGGAGCTGAAAACGTGGGTAGTGTTTAATACCAGGCTGATTCTTGATAATATTAACTACATTTTGAAAGGTAGGCCAGAGACCCTTAGGCAGCTTTGCAGGTTACCAAACAATGCCCTGAAGGCCATGCTAACAAGAGGACCATCACCACCAAAACCGGTTTGGCTCAGTGGATAGAGCGTCAGCCTGTGGACTGAAGGGTCCCAGGTTCGATTCCGGTCAAGGGCACGTACCTTGGTTGTGGGCACATCCCCAGTAGGAGGTGTGCAGGAGGCAGCTGATTGATGTTTCTCTCTCATTGATGTTTCTAACACTCTCTACCTCTCCCTTCCTCTCTGTAAAAAATCAATAAAATATATTTTAAAAAGAAGAAGAAGAAGAAGAAGAGAGGACCATCACCAAAGGTCTAGCCATTAGGAAGATGTGGCTCTAGGGCAAAGATTGGCAAGCCCTCGGGCAAATCTAGTCCAAAGCCTGTTGTGTAAAAAAAGTGCTACAATGCAAGTTGAGTAGTTACAACAGAGGCAGTACAGCTGGCTAAGCCTAAAATATGTACTTCCTCTCCTTTTGCAGAACAAGTTTGCCAAACCCTCCTCTAGGGCCTCAAGTCGGCCCCATCCCAACCTCCTCATCTATTGGTCTAGTTAGGGGCATGGTGTGTCAGCATCACATGAAACATTGACCACTCAAACTCTGGCTAGGCTGTTTCTGCTGGCATGACAAACTCTGCCATCCATTAATGCTTGAGCCACGTGTTTAATTAAGATGATATACGTAGTTAAAGTATATCTAGCAGAAGCCAGAAAAGAAATAAATAAGAACTTTATTTTTTTTTTAAAAATCAGCAACAATTAGAGGGGAACCATCTTTAACTTGATCTTTTCTTCTACATTTGAAAAGTATCTCATCTTTGTTAAAATTTCCTTGGCTTTTTCAAAATCATCTGAAATAAACAGAGACATTAATGTGAGACTTCATTTCAAGCAAGAATAAAACTAAGTCTATTGATTACAGAGCTGGATTAAAGTTGAGCCCCCACCTCTGGAGAGCTGGGCAAGTTCATCCATGTTGTAGCATGTGTCAGAACATCCTGCCTTTTTAAGGCTGAATAATATTCCATTGTATGGATATGTCATATTTTGTTTATCTATTCAATTATTGATGGACACTTGTTAGCTATTGTGAAAAATCCTATGAACATGGGTATCGACAAGAATTAATGTCCTTGACCAAAGTCTAGCCAGACCCTCTGAACTCTCTTCTCAACTAGGCCTCAACCTTGACCTATACTAACATATGATAACATAGCTTCTAGTAAGTCAAGGCCACATCCCTAGGATAATCCTAGACCCTCTTAAAATGCCTGCCCGAGTAAATTCAAGGCTGCCAAAAGAATTTACTATTTATTGCAGCCAATACGCAAAGCTAGGGTCCCTGTTTCCCAGGGAGGGCAGGAGCTTAACTTCAATAAGTGCCAGTTAGCAAGCCCAGATGGGTTTCACATTGACCAATTCCACCTGCCCCCCCCCCCCCCCCAACTTCCTGCCTTGGAATTTTTCACTTCCCAGATCCTACTGACCTCCTGTGCACCACCATCACATTTCCTCATTCTCCCTTTAAAGTGCCAGTCACAAATTGTAGTTGAGGTTAGTTCCCAGTGGACTCTTTTCCCTACTGCAATAGTTATCACTGATTCAAATCTGTGCTTAGCACTTTAACTAGTGTCTGGCTTTGTTTATTGTTGACAATTATCCAGCACCGTGACTCGGATCTGGATTGGAAACACCATCGAACCCTTGGTTGTAACAGCCAGACCTTTCAGCATGCAGAGGCCCTTGCCTAATCTCTCGTCTGATGCTTATTTGGGTACTTGGTGGTGAGTACAACTCCAATTCTCGCGACAAATGTCCGAAGCACAGTGAAGACAGATTTTGATTCTTACAATTCCGAGTAGGCTCTCTGAAGCTGGGTTAGCGTCCCAGGCTTCTTTTGAAAGGTATCCCCTAGATTCTGGGCTAGAATCCTTCCCGGCTCCTTGTTTCCAGCAAGGATTGGCTCCCAGGCTGGAATTTTTTTTTCCTGGCTCCTTATGAGGCCTCTTTGTTCTCTCTGTTTGAGTCAGCTCCTCCATGAGAACTTCTCAGTCGACTGAAACCTCCCTTCTCGAACTCCTGCTGACTGTACGTCACCATGGTGCTGTGTCCATTTTGTAGATCGTCTGACTTTCCTTAGGAAATTTTGTGGCTCTTTGGGAACCTTAAGATCTCCTCAAACTATCTCCTTCAAGACCTCTCCTTCCCATCACCCCCTCTCCTCTTTCCTCCTTTACCACCCGCCACCTTCCCTTTAGCTCCCTTACATCCTCCAATATGTCGATGAAAAGATACTTAATTTTCCCTAGGTTATATTTGTATGGTAAAATGTTATTATTTCAAAAATTGTATACTTCATAGAAATTTATCAATGCCACCACTATCCATAATATGTCTTGGTGAAATGTTAGTAATCAAGTTATTATTTTAAAAATGTGTATGTCACAGAAACAACCAAATTTCCTTGTCAATTGTGTTCTTTTTAGAATGAACTTTCATCGGATCTTTAACTGTGGTCACTTTAATTAAACCTTTTGCTATCCACAGGTAGTTGTTGTTTTACTCTGATGCTTTCCTAAAAGATTCTGCAACCAGCTACAGGCCGGACCACTTGTGTTTTAACAAAAAGGGACCGTCTTGAAGATTCATGAGAAAGGACTGTGCCAAGTACTGTACTCAGGAATCTAGGCTTCTGATGGCATTGCTTAAGAACTTTGAAATCAAACCAATGAACTAAATCAGAATTTCTAAAAGCCAATGGGTTCATAAAACTGCTGACCCAAGATTAAGTAGAATAAAATTAATTACATGGGATTGAGTAAACTGATAAAGAATGACTATAACTTTTTATATATTTTGTTTGAAATTTTGCTGGCTCTTAAATGCTCTGTTTTCCAGATGTAAGAAAATCCCGTTCTGTTTTCTCTTCAGCTATCTATGACTCATAAAATCTAGCAAATTTTACTTTTCTAAACAAAGTTAAAACATTTATCTTTTGCTCCCTGCCTAATCCCTTAAAAAACTGGAAACTATTATGGAGTATTCTTATTTTCATAGCAATATAGTTATTTGTTCATTGTTTTTGAGGTTTTGTTCAATAAGAATCTGTCCTCTTTGTCATAGATCATAATTGAAAACACCAGTTATGTTATGAATGCTTTGTCTGGAATGTCATATTTGGAAATGATGCATAAAATCAGATATGACCAGACAATTTCAATGAACTACGGTTGACTCTTTGGAGCCACTGCTTACAAAAGCCCTCTTGAAAAAACTGGCCTCGTATCTGGCTTAGAGTTCACAGACTTAGGTAAGTAAGGGAACTTCCTGGACAGGCCAGGAAGCTCAGGATATTTTGAGAAGAGAGGAGTTCACCCACTGAAGATGAAGCCTGATGGAGGCGTCTTGGCTTGACTCCCTAGCACACAGATGCTTTACTAGTAGCTAGTCCTCAATAAACAAAAGGTGATTAAATGAGAAATGGATTTACACTGTTCTGAGGAGAGAAGGTATCTCTTCTTGCTGTCTTTCTTATTGTCTGTTCCAGCCAACACCTGAAGATAGGGCACTGTCTCCCAGGCTCTGTGGGAGGGTAGGACCTAACTTTGATTAGTGCAGTGAGCAAACCCAGGTTGGTTTCACATGGACCAACTCTCCCCTTCCCACTTTTTGGAATTTTTCACTTCCCTGACTCTACTGAGCCCCTGTGCAGTCCCTCCCTATTTCCTCATTCTCCCTTTAAAATGCCTAGTCACAAATGGAAGTTGAGTTTAGTTCATGCTAGACTCTTTCCCTATCTCGATAGTTATTACTGATTCAAATCCATCCTTACCACTTTAACTGGTATCTGGCTTTATCTTTGACAGTGCACAAATCTCTCTTTGAGTCCCTGCTGTTAATTTGTTAGATATATATCCAGAAGTGGATATTGCTGGATTGTATGGTAATTCTATTTTTAACTTTTTAGGAAATGCCATTTTGTTTTCTATAGTGGCTGCACTATTTTACAGTGCACAGGAGTTCCATTTTCTCCACATTCTTGCCAAAATGTTTTATTTTCTGTTTTTTTTTTTTTTTTTTTTTTTACAGTAGCCATCCTAATGTGTATGAAGTGGTATCTCATTGTGGTTTTGGTTTTCATTTTCTTCATGATTAGTGATGTTTGAGTACATTTTAATGTGCTTTTGGCCATCAATATATGTTGTTTGCATTTATATTTCTTAATCTGGGTGGTGAGGTCATAGATGTTGTTCTGTTATTATTTTTAAAATTGCACTTACACATTATTCTGTTTCAAAATTATATTTTATGATTAAAAAAAATGAAAGTACACAAAGGCATACCAGGAGCTGGGGGTGGGCCATGGTGGAACACAATCTGACCATCGTAGGCAGCACACGTATAAGCCTATCCCTTTGGCCCAGACTGACTGGACTGGACCGGACATCTGGGCCAATCAAATTCCCTCTCCCAGAATCTAGAGTTGGGTCTAGGGGACTCTAGTCAAATGGTGAAAGGCCTTGTTCTTGTAAGGTAATAGGCCAAGGAGGACTCAAGAGTCATCCCGGTGTAAAGGCCCCTTTGGGGCACCAGATCCCAGTAAGGAGGCAGACAGAAGTGGGTTTTAGAGAGGAGAAGAGGATGGAATGAACTGCCAGGGGCGCTGAGTCCAGACCACAGTCTTAGTTCCAGACTGCTTCCTGCTTCCCAAGTTCTATCCCCACAAAAGCTCTTATCACACTGTCCTATAATCATGACAGGGACTTTCTCTCTGGATTCTGGGAGGTAGCCCTGATTCCTTACAATAACTCCCCTTTATCTGGGCTCCCCTGAGTGGCTTTCTGCTTCTTGCATTCCAATGAACTCTAAGCTAAAAGGCCGCGATTCTCTTAGTTAAGGGGGGTGGCACCAGTCAGGAATGGATGGAAAGGTGGTTCTTGCTTAAAAACAGCTAGCAATGGGTAGAGTCCCTTCACTCTGAGAGCCAGGACAGTGGGGACGAGGATGAATATTGCACATGTGTGATGTGGGCAGAGCTCTGCCGTGGGTTTCTTCTCTTGGACCCTGCAGAAAGAGGGGTGTGCAGGCTTTGCCAAATGTTGAATGTGCAGCCTCGTCCTCAGAATCTCCCTGCGTTGGTTTCGGCCCACATCCCTCATCTTATCTTCTACTTGTTAAAAGGGGATGAAAGCACGTTCTCTCATCTGATCTTTCACTGGCAGATCACTGTTTCTGGCACGCAGCTTGTTTTTCCAGCAAGACTGTGCATTCTGAGGGCAAAAATGCACTCTCAGCTCTATTTAATACCTTCCCATTAAACCATCATTAACGGGTATATAATAGCTACTTGTTGAACGGACGTTTATATCTCAGTGCTTACAATTTCTTTCCATATTTGAGAAAGTGAAGAAATGGAGACAATACCTTGTTCAAAAGCTCTGCTCAAATTGTCAGTCAATTCTTTCTGTTTAGCTGCAAGAGAAAACCATGATCTTAATTTTTCTATTTAAACAGGCTCATGATATGAAGAGAGAGGGATGTTACAGGTCTAACCTCCAGACAAAATTGGTTTCAGTATACTCAAGAAAAAAAAAAAAAAATCCCTGAATCATTTATATTCATTTTTCACTTAACCCGGAAATGAAGTCAAAATAGCAATAAAATGCATTTGGTGGTATTTCATCTTTTACCTCTGACAATAGATTCAAACTCGTTAATGGCAGCTTCACTTTGAGCTTCTGCGAGTTTTTCATTGATATCCATTATTTCCATGAGGAATTGATTGTCCATTTTATAATCTGTTCCTTCAGGAATCTCCACTCCATGGAGCTTTAGCTATTGGGGCATAAAGCAGGCGAAATAAGTATTGTTCAAGAGACTATGGCCAACATCATAAATCCTGAACAGAACACCACTCAGGGGGAACTTGGACTTTCCTAGTAATGAAAGTGTGAGGGCAGCGTGTTGGAAACTTGGAGAAAGGAATGCTTGGATGGAATACTTGTCTGCTACTTAGAAGTGTGTGACCCTGGGGGAGTCACTCCTCCACTTGTGAGTTTGAACTAAATACTTGTAAAGATTCTATTAAATCCATGCCGAAACCGGTTTGGCTCAGTGGATAAAGCGTCGGCCTGCGGACTCAAGGGTCCCAGGTTCGATCCTGGTCAAGGGCATGTACCTTGGTTGTGGGCACATCCCCAGTAGGGGGTGTGCAAGAGGCAGCTGATCGATGTTTCTCTCTCATCAATGTTTCTAACTCTCTATCCCTCTCTCTTCCTCTCTGTAAAAAATCAATAAAATATATTAAAAAAAAAAAATCCTAAAATTCGAAGGTATTCACCTCTGCCCTTCCCTCAACACCCCCAAATTACTTTCCTAACAGCTATCATCATCCAATCCTTGAAATTTATAGAAAAAAAAATTTTTTTTAAAATGCAATTGGGCAAGTAAGATTTACAGGTAATATCCAGAGAAAACTATACTCCTGTAGTATCTTTGGGTCCCAGGACAGGCTCAGAGCTCAAGCACTCCTTTGACAAATACAGGGAGTAACTGCCCCTCAGTGCAATGAACACCGGGTAAGTCACACATCCAAGGGTTGGAACATCACCTTACAAGGTATAGTCCCCTGCTCAGGGGGGCCAGAAGGGTCTTGTAGGCGTCATTCACTAGGGTCGAATGCTTCTCCGAGAAGTCCTTTTCAGTCTATGAGTGGAGAATAAGGAAGTCTTATTATCATCCAAGTCAGCCATCTTACAAGAACAGACTGTTTCATAAAATACTGATGGGCAGGAACCTAAGGACATGGCCAAAGCAGAACTGCGGGATGAGCTATATTTATTTTCAACTGATGGGCTCTAATTCGGCAGAACAGGCCCAGGGCCTGGCTGGCTAGGGTCTGGCTGCCACAGGGTGGAGCCAGCTGTCCAGCTCTGTCCCTGATAATCAACCACCACAAGGCCACTGCCACCCACCCAGAATGCACACGTGTTTGGGTGTGATGAAGAGTGGCCCACAGACTACCTGAGACCTCTGGCCGAAGAAATCTGGGTGGACAAGACGCTGTAGTTGCTGGTACCTATGCTGGAGCTTGGCGGTATCAACATTGAAGGAACGTTTGCTGGAAGGAAATCGGGAGATGAAATTCAGGCGTCAAATATTAATAGACTTGTGTACTATGGGCCCAGTTCCTGTCCCCAGGGAGGAATAGGCAATAAACATGCAACAGGGATAATTTCCAAAAGTGGTAGGTTCTGCGAAGAGAAAACAGAACAGGGTCAGAGAGAGGGGTAGGCGTGGTGGACAGCGAGCTTCGACCTGAATGATGACGATGAGTAATCAGAGACCCTAGGAAAGGTTTCAACATTGCATTAGATTTGCCTATCTCTTGCGTCTCCTTTACTCCCTGTCTGTTTCCTTCCTTGTTAATTAAGGAAGAAAGCAGAGGAAACTTGCTAGTCTGGCACCGCTGAGGAACTTACAAAGGTTACTTTTGTTACTGCGGCCCATCGTAAGTGCTCAATGACTGGTTGGACGGATAATTATATCTCAGTGCTTACCATTTAACTGAGGCCCAGAGTTAAGGGGAAGGGGCATGGCCGGATCCCACCCTATCTTCCCAAGGCCACAGTCCCTTCATCTCAGTCACCCACCTTTTTTTTGAATGTTTTATTGATCTTTTACAGAGAGGAAAAGAGAGGGATAGAGAATTAGAAACATCGATGAGAGAGAAACATCGATCAGCTGCCTCTTGCACACCCTCCACCGGGGATGTACCTGCAATCAAGGTACATGCCCTAGACTAGAATCGAACCTGGGACCCTTTAGTCCACAGGCCAACGCTCTATCCACTGAGCCAAACCAGTTAGGGCACCCATCTTGTTTTAATCCAATCCCCTTTGCTTTCCATTCCCACATCCTGCCCTATAGTCAGTTTAGCTCTGCCCAAACTTCACCACCTCTCCCAGCTCCTCAACCTTCGGAAGAAAACAGGAAAAACACCCATTTCTCAGATCCTCTCCCTCTAATTCTCACTTTTCCCTTAGACTCCGCCCACAATATATTTTTTCCCCCCGGTTTTACTCCCTTATCTTAGATAACACCCCAGTTTCGTTCTGACCTCATCCCTCAAGTCTCCTTTCTGTAAGGCCCCTCAAGGAACCCTTCCCTCAGGCCCCGCCCCCCAAGTCTCCCTCCGGCACTCAATCTCCCCCTAACTGTATTCCCCACCCCTCCAGTGTTCCCTTCACCGATGTCTCCATCCCTTAAAGCCCTTTCCTCAGGCCTGCTCTTTAGTTTCCTCTTTTTCGGTCACACCCTACCCTCCATTTCCCCAGGCCCGATCACCCGGTCTCTAGGGTTCCGCCCACCTACCGAACCGGTCCCACCTTCTTCTCTAACCACGTCGGCCCTTCCCTCTCCCATGCCAGCTCCTGACGTCTCTCTCGCCCAGCGCGTTCCCCGAAACCGCCCCCCGTACCAGTCCATTAGGCTGAAGTGGTCTCGAGTGGGGTCAGGTGGCTGCAGCGCCCGGCACTGGGGGCAGAAGAACCCGTCCTCCCGCATGGGGCCCCCTGGGCCGCCGCAGTTCCAACATTGCGGGGAGCTGCTTCCTGCTAGCGACGGAGCATTGCAGCTCAGCGGTCTCCTTCCGAGGGCCCCGGTCGGCCACAACCCCCACACCCGGGGCAAGGCCCCGGCCCTCCCGCCCCACATCTGGCCCGCGGCGTAACCTGTCCGGGGTTAAACGGACGAGAGCCGCGGACAAGACTACGCTGCTGATTGGATGGAGAGCTGAAGGGGCAGGATCACTCGGGGAAAACTTGGATGCTTAGTCCCGCTCTACGTCTTAAACTACAACTCCCAGCAAGCAGCGAGGCCACGCTTGGGACGGCCACTTCCGCTGCTCCTCATTGGTCCGGCAGAGGCGGAGGGGTGTTTTGATTGGTTGAGGGTGGAGTTTGTATCTGTTTAGCGCCACGCCGCTAGCTGCAGCTGTAGTGAGTGTGTGGCTCCAGGTGGGCTCACGCGGTGAGTGTTCGTGGGGGAACGTCCCTTGTGCGCCTGGGGGTTCGAATCCCGTCCTTAGTGTCTTAATGCGAGCTGAGCTTCTGAGTGTCCTCTCTTTGAGCTCGGGCCGGGAGGCGGGGAGGAGGAGAGCAATGCGCGTGGGCGACTCTCTTCCCTTTTTGTAGATGAACTTTTCGATGAACTTCCAGGTGAAGTTCATTTCCCCTGCTTGCTTACAAGCTGGAATTGGCTCAGACTTGCAGCCTAAGCAGCAACCCAGCTGTGTTTTTCCTGTAAGTGTTAATAATTATTACCGTACTTTAGGTTCAATCTCGAAAATACCTGTTGAGAACCCACTCTTAGCTGCTAGGCATTGCAGGAACTGGAAACACAGTTCCTGTGTTGGAGGATTCCCTGCAAAGTGTCCATAAGGAAGGGTGTGGAATGGGGTGGGGAGGAAAGTGCGGGAGAGCACCAGTCCTCCTTGGGACTAGGTTTCTCTATTTGGAAAAGAAATTGTGTTGCACTTGTAAGGTGCTGTTGGATTCCTCAGGACTGGAATTCTGTTTTCCCAATAATCAAGGGTTGCTGGGGAGGAGCATTCATGCATCTTCTCATTTAATCCTCAGTATCTACTTCTAGCAGATAAGGTTCCTAGAGGTTGTGATCTACCGCAAGGTCATGCAAAGATCTGACTCAGGCATCTGACTCCAGACCTATTTGTCTCTAACTACTTCACTGTATTTTTTTAAAAATATATTTTATTGATTTTTTACAGAGAGGAAGGGAGAGGGATAGAGAGCTAGAAACATCGATGAGAGAGAAATATCGACCAGCTGCCTCCTGCACACCCCCCACCGGGGATGTGCCCGCAACCAAGGTACATGCCCTTGACCGAAATCGAACCTGGGACCCTTCAGTCCACAGACCGACGCTCTATCCACTGAGCCAAACCAGTTTCGGCTCACTGTATTTTTTTAAAATATATTTTATTCATTTTTACAGAGAGGAAGGAAGAGGGAGAGAGAGTTAGAAACATCAATCAGCTGCCTCCTGCACACCCCCCACTAGGCATGTGCCCACAACCAAGGTACATGCCCCTGACCGGAATCGAACCCGGGACCCCTCAGTCCGAAGGCCGGCACTCTATCCTCTGAGCCAAACCGGTTAGGGCTACTTCAGTGTATTTTCTCATGGCTGAGGCCAGTGTGGTTCCCACCTGATTTACCCTTATTTCTCATACTCGATGATGGCTACCTCTTGACACACTGTCTTTTTGCCAGTTTTCAGGGCGGAGAAGTTTTGCTCCAAAACTGCAGAAGGACTCAGCCTGATTGAGGTAGCCTTAGTGCAGCCCTAGTGGCAGACTCCGCTCTGGCATCGCCTTCCTGGTGTGCTTCACGGAAAACTCATGAGGACCTTTGTATCTGGAAAGCTGTGTAAATGCAGTCCGTGTGAGTCATGCTCACTATGTTCTCTGCCAGGAGTCTGAGTGTGGGGAATCAGGAGAGAAAAGTGTCTTTAAAAAAGAATCAGATTGGGGATTTCAAGTAAGGGGTTGAAAGTTCCTTTGACTATGTTGTAGGTTTGGTTATCAGAGTTTACCTGTCCATCAAGTTAATTCTAAAGCCAGGGTGGGGAACCTCGGCTAAGGTCTTCGGTGGCTCCAAGAATGGTTCCTGCAAGATTCTGAAGGGCTGGCAGGCCTTTAGGATGCTGAAAACAGGAGCCTCTGGTTACTTAGCATCACAAAAGGCTCGATGGGGTTGTTTATGGCAGGCTTCTTTGTGTTCTGCCTCATTCCGTGGCCCAGCGCTTAGCTGTTAAGGAATCTCTCCTCAACCAACAGAACTTGGTCCTTACCTTCCTGAGCTGGTTTGGGGGAGGGGGGCATCAGTGACCTTTTAAGTAAATATCCCCCCTGGAGTGGTACCGCAAATAACCGCAGTGTCTCTTTGCCCATCTTCGACCCCAAACCCACCAGACCCTTCCTTCTCCTTTCTCTTTCCAAACATACATGATATTTAAGTGTAGTGTTGTGTGAATGAATACATTTTAGGTTTCATTTCTAAATTTTAAAGATTGGGTGAATATCAGCTGTTATAAGTCTCTTCCCCCTCCTCAACTCAGTTTCATAGCTTTTTACTTATTTATGGCCTTCAAGTAATTTCTTTATTTCTTTCCTCTGTGGCTTGTGGCTATCAGACGAAACACTGATCTAGTGAAAGTGAGCTGAAGAAAAGCTCAACCCAGAAGCACGGTATGTCTAGACCCGTGGTCGGCAAACTCATTAGTCAACAGAGCCAAATATCAACAGTACAACGATTGAAATTTCTTTGGAGAGCCGAAAACCGACTTCTGCGCATGGGCCACGAAGTTTCAATCGCACTGTACGTGCGCGCCTGCACGTGGTATTTTGTGGAAGAGCCACACTCAAGGGGCCAAAGAGCCGCATGTGGCTCGCGAGCCACAGTTTGCCGACCACGGGTCTAGACTGTTAGAATTTTAATTTTTGCAGAGCATACTTGCCCTGGATTTTTTTATTTTTTACTTGTCATTGTAACTTGCTCATCCTTCACTTAAAAAAAAAAGTATTGATTGATTGACCTTAGAGGGGAGGAGCGGGGGGCAGGGGGAAGAGAGAGAACAAGAGGGATAGAAACTTGGATTTGTTGTGCCACTTATTTATCCATTCATTGATTGCTTCTTTTATGTGCTCTGACCTAGGATCGAACCTGCAATCTTGGCATCGGGATGATGCTCTAACAATCAACTGAGCTACCCTGCCAGGGCCTCATCCTTCACCCTTGAACTTTAAGTCTTGTTCCTTGAAACCCACCTTATTGTTGGACGCTTATTTTTGAGGTGGTGATGTCTCGGGAGGCGGAAGGGGAGCGTCAGCAGTCCCATGGCCCCTCCTCACAGTCCCAGGGCCCCTCCTCGCAGTCCCAGGGCCCCTCCTCACAGACACAAGGCCCATCCTCACAGTCCCAGGGCCCCTCCTCACAGACACAAGGCCCATCCTCACAGTCCCAGGGCCCCTCCTCACAGACGCCAGGCTCCTCCTCACAGATGCCAGGCTCCTCCTCACAGTCCCAGGGCCCCTCCTCACAGACGCCAGGCTCCTCCTCACAGTCCCAGGGCCCCTCCTCACAGACGCCAGGCTCCTCCTCACAGTCCCAGAGCTCATCCGGGTCCTCCACCAGCACAGTTCCAACGTCCAGCCAGTCCTCTCACTCCAGCTCGGGGACACTGAGCTCCTTGGACACAGTGTCCACTCAGGAACTGTATTCTATTCCTGAGGACCAAGAACCCGAGGAGCCGGTCCCTGCCCCTTGGGCTCGATTATGGGCCCTTCAGGATGGATTCTCCAATCTTGGTAAGACCCTTGGTTCTCTAGTGTAATGTTACTGTTGTGTTCGGAAAAAGCAACTACAGGTATTTGTGGCAGCAGAAAGCTCAAGACACTGCCGGCTGTGGGGCCTGTGCAAGTTGACCCGGGACTACAAGAACCTGTGCTAAGACCTGAACTTGTGTCCTCTTCCCTGCACAGAAACGGCTTCTACTCACCTGATGCTGGGTGGGGTGTTGGGACTCTCTTTTTTTAAAGTTCAAAGTAATCCTATGAGAGTCTTAATCCTTATCTCCGTTTTACAAAAGAACAAACTGAGGCTTAGAAAGAAGTTGATGAACTTGTTTACAGTCATGCAGCCAGGAGTTGGTAGGAGAATGATTTGAACCTACAACTTTTAAATATATTTTTTTAATTGATTTTTTTACAGAGAGGAGGGGAGAGGGATAGCGAGTTAGAAACATCTATGGGAGAGAAACATTGATCAGCTGCCTCCTGCACACCCCCTACTGGGGATGTGCCTGCAACCAAGGTACATGCCCTTGACCGGAATCGAACCTGGGACCTCTCAGTCCGCAGGCCGACGCTCTATCCACTGAGCCAAACCGGTTTCGGGTTAATCTTATAATCTATGTAATAAAAGCCTAAGTGACCTTTATGGCAGAACAACCAGAACGACTGGTAGTATGATGTGCACTGACCACTAGGGGGCAGATGCTCAACACAGGAGCTGCCCCCTGGTGGTCAGTGTGCTCCCACAGGGGGAGCACCCTCAGCTAGAAGATGGGCTCACAGCTGGCGAGCACAGTGGCCGTGGTGGGAGCCTCTAAGGAGCAGCAATCTGAGTGGTAAGGAGCAGCGAGCAGGAAAGCAGTAAGGAACAAGGGGTCCTGGACTGCAAGAGGGATATCCAACTGCCAACTTAGGCCTAATCCCTGGGAGCGGGCCTAAGCTGGCAGGTGGACATCCCCCGAGGGGTCCCAGACTGCTAGAGGGTGTGGGCTGGGCTGAGGGACCCCCCCCACCCAGTGCATGAATTTCATGCACCGAGCCTGTAGTATCTTGATAAACATCTATCATTTTGATTGCCTTCTTCGTCTGTTTTCCTACTCGTGGATTTTATGAGCAGTTTTTAAAGGTGTTTGATAAATGACACTCCACAGCCCCCTGGTGTGTGCTTCTGTGTTGCAGAGTGTGTTAATGACAGCTACTGGTTCGGGAGGGACAGGAGCTGTGAATACTGCTTTGATGAACCACTGCTGAAAAGAACGGATAAATACCGAACTTACAGCAAGAAGCACTTTCGGATTTTCAGGGTAGGTGACAAGGAGCCACATATGTGGGAGAGCTGGTGGTCTAGTCCTCACGGTTAAAACTTAAAAAACAACAACTTGGAAATAAAATGTTCTCCGTCTTAGGAAATGGGACCTAAAAACTCGTACATCGCATACATAGAAGATCACAGTGGGAACGGAACCTTTGTGAACAGGGACCTTGTAGGGAAGGGAAGACGCCTTCCTTTGAGTAACAATTCTGAAATTGCACTGTCAGTGTGGAGTAACAAAGGTAAACCATTATTTTATGGCTGTCGGGGTTTTTTTTCCCTCCCATATAAAAGGAAAATTGACATTGTGTTCTTTGCAGAAAGTGGTTTAGGTAAAAAAAAAAAAGGATGTAGGTTACCATTCAAGATTCTACTCAGTCCTTGTTGCATTTTTAAAAAATATATATTTTATTGATTTTTTTACAGAGAGGCGGGGAGAGGGATAGAGAGTTAGAAACATCGATGAGAGAGAAACATTGACCAGCTGCCTCCTGCACACCTCCCACTGGGGATGTGCCTGCAACCAAGGTACATGCCCTTGACCGGAATCGAACCTGGGACCTTCCAGTCCACAGGCCGACGCTCTATCCACTGAGCCAAACTGGTTAGGGCCCTTGTTGCATTTTTAAATTATGAAAAAGTTGCATCAAGTCAGGCTTCCTAAGGTTTAATTGGAATAAAATATTCATTTTATTTAAAGTCATATGCTGTCCATTAAGATAGTTCATAGTTTAGCCCTAGCTGGTTTGGCTCAGTGGATAGAGCATCCGGCCTGCGGACCAAAGGGTCCCAGGTTCAATTCTGGCCAAAGGCACATGCCAGGGTTGCGGGCTCAATCTTCCCCAGTAGGGGGTGTGCAGGAGGCAGCCAATCAATGATTCTCATCATTGGTGTTTCTATCTCTCTATCCCTCTCCCTTTCTCTCTGAAATCAATAAACATATATTTTAAAAAAAGATAGTTCATCGATTAATGCATTTTATACCACATCAGTCTTAGGTAGCTATGAGTTGTTTTAGGCCATTATTTCATCTCCCTCATTCTTCCCTTCATTCCTTCCATTCATTTGTTTCTACACATATTTATCGAACTCCTATTATATGCCAGGCATTGAGCTATGTTGTTTTTGTGTGTGTGGCAATTTTAATTTAGACCTTCCACCTTCTTAAATACCACTTGGTTATCCTCTGAAAGTGGAGGTGTGTATCTTCATCATCAGGTAGCATTTTGTAAGTATCCACACCTAAAACTTCATGTAAACTGGATAAATTGTCTTTCAACTCAGAATAATTGACAAAAACAACCTACAGAGTTAAACGAAGCTCACGGTGATTTTAAAACCTTGGACAACAGGAATACTCTTGTTTCTTTAGTAATAATACATTTGAAAGCCCCACAGAGGCCTGCCTGGGTGGGTCAGTTGGAGCATCGTCCTGTACACCAAAAGGTTGCAGGTTCGATGACGGATCAGGGCACCTACCTAGGTTGTAAGGTTAATCCCACGTCGGGGCACGTAAGGGAGGCAACCATCGATGTTTCTCCTCCCCTCCCCCCTTTCTCTCTCAAATCAATAAAAATATATCTTCGGGGTGAGGATTAGAAAAAACATACAAAGCCCTAACCGGTTTGGCTCAGTGGATAGAGCGTCGGCCTTCGGACTCAAGGGTCCCGGGTTCGATTCCGGTCAAGGGCATGTACCTTGGTTTTAGGCATATCCCCAGGGGGGGCGTGCAGGAGGCAGCTGATTGATGTTTCTCTCTCATTGATGTTTCTAACTCTCTCTCCCTTTCCCTTCCTCTCTGTAAAAAATCAATAAAATATACTTAAAAATAAAAAAACATACAAAAACTCACAGAACTTCCCAAAACGATCTGAGAGTTGAATGACTTGGAAGGGCATGGGGATTTAACACCCTGAAAATATAGATCCCCACAGGCACTATCCCACAGATTCTGATTCAGTCATTCCAGGGATTTAAAAAATCCTTTCCTGGGTGATTCTCATGCAGTCATTCTTCAGACTGGCATCTGAGAATATGGCTGTACTGAGCATCCTGAAATGCATTTGATGATTGACTTACTTTTTCCTGCTCATGACTCTTTGTTTGCTCTCTGACATGGTCAGGCAGCTGCATAGGGTTTTGCTGTTGGAGAGCACGTGTTTGAGGAGCAACTGGGTGTTGAAATTTGACTTTTCCTCCACTTGACAAGCTGTGTGCCACCTTTTCCCCTGGGTCTGTCCACAGGGCACCTTTTCTAATCTGAACAAAGGTGTTGTATAGACCAAGGTTGGCCCTGGTTCAAATAGATCAAACTGGTACTCTGCAGGCTGCTCATCTCTATTGACCACTTATTGGGCATTTGCTGATGTTTGTACTTGGACATAAAATTCTAGATTTCTTTGAAAAAGATGGTCACACTGAGCCTAATCCCACACTGAGCAGAGGCTGCCTCTTGGTTTTGTTTTATTTGACGGGGGCTGCCTCTTTTAGGTGGACGGTGTGTTTTCATGTTCAAGTCCCCGCTTGTCCCCCGTTGCCTTAAAAGCTCAACCCAGCCTCAACTGCGTGTATGACCTTCCTGGCTTGTGTGGACAACTGGGTTTGTAGCCTCCGAAGCAGACCTGGATATTTGTGAGAAATACATCTCCAGAGCCCCTCAAATTCCCAGGTTCTCAGATGCCATTGGGACATGTAGGTTCATACATGTCCTCAAGCAGAGAGAAACAGTTGTACCCTGGGTGGCCAGCAGGTCTCACTAAGCAAGGGTCAGCCTCACATAGGCCAGCCTGGAATGAAGCATCCTGAGGTGGCTCTGATTTGTGTCAAGAGACTTGATCTCTAGTTGATCCAGGGAGGTCAAAACCTGTCACCTCAAATCCGAGAAACGCAAGGGTCTTAACAAAGTTCACTTTTTAAAAAAATATATATATTTTATTGATTTTTTACAGAGATGAAGGGAGAGGGAGAGAGAGTTAGAAACATCGATGAGAGAGAAACATCAATCAGCTGCCTTCTGCACACCCCCTACTGGTGATGTGCCCCCCAACCAAGGTACATGCCCTTGATCGGAATCAAACATGGGACCCTTGAATCCACAGGCCGACACTCCATCCACTGAGCCAAACCGGTCAGGGTGAAAGTTCACTCTTTCAAGACACTATAGGCAGTTGCAAATTTATCATTGATGACTTACTAGGATTGAAGTGTTTGATAACTGATTGCAAGCTTGGCCCACATGGATGGCTAAAAATGAGTAGGGTGGTTTTTAATCTGTTTTCATTTCTGAAATACAGCACGAATAATGGAGAAATAAGGGGGAGTTTGGGGGAAATTGCTATTTATTTAACTTTACAAGTAGGTTCAAGATGCTTTGCATCAGAAAATACCAGCTACGTAAAGGTATAAATGGCTAAGAGAAGATAATTCTAGTATGATAACCTATGGCCTACTTTTTACTAGGCTGTTGATTTACTTGCCCAGAACAGTTTTTTTCTAGGCTCAAACTAATTGCTTTTAGGTTCTGGTCGCATGCTAATTGGCACAGGTATTTTATTTTATTTTAAATAATTTTTTTTAAAAAATATATTTTTATTGATTTCAGAGAGGAAGGGATAGGGAGAGAGAGCCAGAAACATCAGTGATGAGAGAGAATCATTGATTGGCTGCCTCCTGCATGTCCCCCACTGGGGATCGAGCCTGAAACCTGGGCATATGCCCTGACTGGGAATCAAACCGGTAACCTCTTGGTTCCTGGGTAGACGCTCAACCGCTGAGCTACACCCGGCTGGGCTATTTTAAATAATTTTTAAAAAATATATTTTTATTGATTTCAGAGAGAAAGGGAGAGGGAGCGAGAGATAGAAACATCAATGATGAAAGGGAATCATTGTCGGCTGCCTCCTGCACACCTGCTACTGGGGATCGAGCTGGCAACTCGGGCATGTGCCCTTGACTGTAATCAAATCTGGGACCCTTCAATCTGTCGGCCAACGCTCTATCCACTGAGCCAAACCAGCTAGGGCAGCACGGGTATTTTATATTAGTGCAATTGATTAAGAAATCCCGAGTTCAAGGAATAAAACTAGTATTTATGTATGGATTTTATGCACTACAGTTGTGAGAATGAAGCTGTGTATCTCCATTGAAGAATGACATTTGTCATCATTTTCCATGGGTTTCATGACATTTAGCCTAGCTAAATAGTTTCTTTGGGGTTAGATAGTAAATGTAATTAAAACAATTGCCTTATATTCCATATGTTTACTAAAATTTAGGACCATTTACCTTCTCTTTATCTAATGAATTAATGAGACCTATTTCTGCCCTTTTTTCCTTAGTTTTTGTATTTTTCGATCTGACTGTAGATGACCAATCAGTTTATCCCAAGGAATTAAGAGACCAATACATCATGTCAAAAACGCTTGGAAGGTAAATTTTCTTTTTCTTATGGAAATTGTACTTAATTTTTTCTAAACATTTGTTACCGCTTAGTTTATTGTTCCTGGTTTTATTTTATTATTATTTTTTTCACATGCTTAAAGAGAAGAAGGGAGGGAGAAAGAGAGAGAGAGAGAGTGGGGAGAAGGAGAGAGAGAAGTATCAATGTGAGAGAGAAACATCAATTGGTTGCCTTCTGTACATTTCCCAACTGGGGATCAAACCCACAACCCAGGAATGTGCCCTGACCAGAAATCGAACCAGCAACCTTCTAGTGCACAGGAAGGCGCTCAACCATCTGAGCCATTCCAGCCAGGCTTGTTCCTGGTTTTATAATATTCACTAGTGGCTCAATGCACGAAATTCATGCATGGGGGTTGGGGGAGGTCTCCCTCAGCCCGGTCTGCACCCTCTCCAATCTGGGACCCCTCGGTGGATGTCCGACTGCCGGTTTAGGCCCGATCCAGTTGGACATCCCTCTCACAATCCGGGACCGCTGGCTCCTAACTGCTCCCCTGCCGGCCTGATTGCCCCCAACTGCCCTCCCCTGCTGGCCTGATCACCCTCAAGGCTTTTATTAGTATAGATTATTTATTTCTAATATAATTGTAGGCCACTAATTTATAATACATGAGTGTGTTATTGGTTTACTTAGTAATGTCCGATTGAAATGAATATTTTTTCCTTATAAATTTTACCTGTAATAACTTCTTAAAAGCAGTTTTAGTGAGATATAATTCACATGCCATACACTTCATTTAAAGTACAATTTAGTGATTTTTTCTTTTTTTTTTTTTTTTTTTTTAAATATATTTTATTGATTTTTTAACAGAGAGGAAGAGAGAGGGATAGAGAGTTAGAGAGAAACATCAATCAGCTGCCTCCTGCACACCCCCCACTGGGGATGTGCCCGCAACCAAGGTACATGCCCTTGACCGGAATCGAACCTGGGACCCTTGAGTCCGCAGGCCGACGCCCTATCCACTGAGCCAAACCGGTTTCGGCACAATTTAGTGATTTTTGATATGTTCACAGAGTTGTGAAGCCTTTCACATAATCATAATCGATTTTAGAACATTTTATTACCTCCCAGAGAGAAATGTTCACTGCCTTTCGGTCCCCTCAGAATTGGTTACATCTTGGGAGGTGAAATGAAATTGACCATTGAATAGGGCAAAGCTCTCAAAATATTTGGTCTCAGGACCCCGTACAGCCTTAAAAATTACTGAGGACCCCAAAGGGCTTTTGTTCATGAGGCTTAAATCTCTATATTTTTGACCCTCAACCCGCGGAGTGAGTACATTTTTTCCATTGGTTTTTAGAGAGAGTAGAAGGGAAGGGAGAATGGGGGGAAGGAGGGAAAGAGAGAGAGAAACATGGATGAGAGAGAGACATATCTATTGGTTCCCTCCCACAAGTGCCCCAACCCGGGGTGGGTATCGAACCTGCAACCCAGGTAATGCCCTTGACTGGGAATGAACCTGTGGCCCACTGGTATGCAGGCTGGTGCTCTAACCTGTGAGCCATGCTGGCCAGGGCAAGGCTTAAATCTATTCATATTTACTATATCAGAAATTAAAATGGAGATATGTTAATATTTATCCTTTAAAGAAATAAACTCATGTATGTTAAGATAAATAACACTTTTAAATGAAAAAATGCTGATTTTCAAAAAGATGAATGAGAAGAAGGGCATTGTTTCACATCTTTCCTCATCTTTGCTAACTAGCTTACTAGAAGATGGCTAGATCCTGGTATTTTTCTTTATTTGGTCTGTTTTGATATCCTATGCCATGTACCCTCTGGAATGAGAATGAAAAAGGCAAATAATATCACATCTTAGCATTGTTCTGAAGATAATTTTGACTGTGGACATCTAGAAAGGGTCTTGGGTTCCTTTAGGGGTTCCCTGATCATACTTTGAGAACCGCCTCCTTAGGGAGGGTATTCAGGAAACCTTCACCACATGCCAGTGTCCTTCGCCCTACCACTCCTTCCCCAGTCCCCAAGACCTTTCTACCCGCTGCTATTTTACGAATATGAAAATGGAAAATAATAGGAGGAAATAATCAACCATATTCCTGCCACATAGAACCAAGCACAGCGTCCTCTATAGGACCACCTGTAGGAGATATTTCAGTTGATGGGCATTACAGTCAGTAAAACTCATCATGTTTTCACATTTGCATTGGCTGCTTGGAAGCTCATAGCCAAATTTGTGTCCACCCTTAAGAAATATGTGGGACTCTTATTTTTTTACCTAAGGGAGGATTCCATACAAATCCTCTAACGTGTGGCAGGAAACAGAAACTTAAATGAGTCCGTTAAGAAATTTATTGGCTCTTCTGGCCCTGGCCAGGTAGCTCAGTTGGTTAGAGCATTGTCTGTCCTGATATACCAAGGTTGTGGGTTCAATCCCAGGTCAGGGTAAATACAAGAATCAGCCAACGAATGCATACATAAGTGGAACAGCAAATTGATGTTTCTCTTTCTCTTTCTCCCTTCCTCTCTCTTAAAAAAAGAAAGAAAGAAATTTATTGGCTCTTGTAATTGGGAAATACAGGGGCACAGCAGACTTCAGGCATGGCTCGACCAGGAGGCCTTTGAGCTTTATGCCATTCTTTGAGCTCTGATTATCTACTTGGCTTTGTCTGCGGCCAGATCTAAGGGCTCCCACCGTGTTGCCAGGGCTCTGGCTCCATCCCTCGATTCAGCTGCTCTTTGTGGCCCTCCTATAGAACTACTTTCTCTGGGTGGCAGGAGAAATGGCTTCCAGGAATGCCACATTCCTGTTTTCCTTCTTCCAGAAACCACAGCAGAGAGAACTGTTTCTCCCCCAACATCAGCCTTTGATTCCAGGGCAAACCCCTGATTGGCTTAATTTTACATGTCGCACTCCCCCCCCCCCCCCGCCCCGCCCACATCGTTCTAGTAGTGCATGTTGTACTATTAGACATTCCACTGGACTCAGGGAAGATTTCTCAGGCAAAAGGTGGCTGTGAGCTGCAGCGGAAGGGGAATTGGAAAATGTTCAAGACATTTATTTATTTATTTTGTTAATCCCCATCCAAGGATATTTTACCATGGATGTTTAGAGAGTAGAAGGGAGGGAGGGTGAGAGAGAGAGAGAGAGAAACAGAAACATCAGTGTGAGAGATGCATCAATTGGTTGCCTAAATGTAAGAAGTAAAACTGTAAGAAGAAATCATGACCTTTGATTTGGCAGCGGTTATTGAAATGTGGAACCAAAGCACAAGCAACAACAGAAAAAATAGATAAATGAGACTTCCATCAGATTTAAAAACTTTTTGTGCATCAAAAGACATTGTCAGGAGAGTGAAGTGCAACTCCCAGAATGAGAGAAAATATTGACAAATCATATATCATAAGGATCTTGTATCCAGAATAGAGAACTCTTAACGACTCAGCAGCAAAAAGATAACCCAATTTAAAAATGGGCAAAGGAATGAAATCGACGTTTCTCGATATACAAATGAGCAAAAACCACATGAGAAGATGTGTAGCATCGCTAGTCATTAGGGAAATGCAAACCAAAACCACAATGAGATACCACCTCACACCCTAGGATGGTCATAGTAAAGGAACGGGAAATAGTGTTTGTGAGGATGTGGTGAAATTGGAATCCCCCCATACCCTGCTGGTGGGGATGTAAAATGGTGCAGCCACTGGGGGAAATAATTTGGTGGTTTCTCAAAATGTTAAGCAGAATTACCATATGACTCAGCAATTCCCTTTGTAGGTATATCCCCCCTCGATTGAAAACAGGTGTTCAAACAAAAACACATGCATGAATGTTCATGTCAGCTCTATTCACAATAGCCAAAAGGTGGAAACAACCCAAGTGTCCGTCAACAAGGGAATGGATAAACAAATGTGATATATCCAAACAATGAAATATTATCTATATATATATAAAAGCCTAAGCGACCGTTATGACCAGACGACCGGTCGGTAGCTATGACGCACACTGACCACCAGGGGGCAGATGCTCAACACAGGAGCTGCCCCTTGGTAATCAGTGCGCTCCCACAGCCAACCTCCCATGGCCGGCCAGCCTCCTGCGGTCCCTCCCCCCGGCCAGCCGGTCCTGATCGGGACTGGGCAAGATGGCCACGATCGGCCCCAATTGCAGGCCAGGCTGAGGGACCCCAACCATGCATGAATTCGTGCACCGGGCCACTAGTTTAGCTATAAAAAGGAATTAAATAATGATACATGCTATAGCATGGATGAATCTTGAAAACATGTTAGGTGAAAGAAGCCAGTCACAAAAAGCTATATATTGTATGATGTTATTGTTTATGAGATATTCGAATTAGGCAACTTCATAGACAAAAAGCAGATCCGTGGTTGCCAGGGGCTAGGGGCACGGTAGAATGGGAGAGTGAAAACTTAGTACATATGGGTTTCCATAGATAAGAGTGATGGTTGTACATTGTAGATGTACTTAATGCCACTGAATTAATACACTTTAAAATGATTACAATGGTAAATTTTATGATCCTATATAATAAAATATGCTAAGTATCTGTTTGTTAGACCAGTCGCTATGATGCGCACTGACCACAAGGGGGGCAGATGCTTCGATCGGTAGGTTAGCTTGCTGCTGAGGGTCTCCCTACCCCTCCCCGTGCCCCCCCCCTAGCCATCTGGACTGGGTGAGAAGGACTGGACACGCCCTGGAGCCCTCCTGCGATTCCTCCCTGGCCCCGATCGTGCAACGAACGGTTGGTTCCCTTGGCCTGGCCTGCACCCTCTCGCAATCCAGGACCCCCCAGGGGATGTCAGAGAGCCAGTTTTGGCCGATCCCCACAGGCCAGGCTGAGGGACCCCACTGGTGCTGTGCACCGGGCCTCTAGTATGTATATGTACAATATACAATAAAAAAGATGTCATGGAAAACACTTCACACCACCCTAAACCCATAATAGTTATGGTGGTTTACTTCATACGTTAATGAATGATTGGTACTTAAGGAGGCATGACCTTGGGCTGACCCCAAGCTTTGGCGAACAGAGCCTGTATCGAATTAACTATGTACTGGGTGGTATCCTAGGTTAGCGTTTTCTCCTCTATTAGAGTATCCCAATTAATTGCCAGTCTTTGCAAGCAGGTTATAATACTTCTGGTTTCTTAGGTATTGGGATTTTATTTAGGGTGCAGTTCATGGCATCAACTGCTTATGCACTTTCTTTGAAGACAAAAAATCAAGAAATGCATCGATGGAAGTAATTTGCAGACGTTGTCTGCTGTAGCTTGCTCAGGCCCTCATTTTTGCCGGGGTCTTTTTTTGTTTGCTGTTTGGTCTCCGAGATAAGTCAGTTCTCTCCGATTTGTTGTTAGTGTCTTTAGTAGACGTTTACCATCTGAAGTGACAGTACGACAAGTCTGTCTCTGCTCAAAAAAAGTGGGATTTGGAGCTGACCCGGTGTTGTTGGATGGTCCACATTTACCTATGCCCTTGACATGCTAGGTTGGTGAGGTTTCACCGTGTTCTCGATAAATAGGGACAATGGAAGGATTGTATATGGACTGCGTGCGAGAGAGAGAGAGAGAGAGAGAGAGAGAGAGAGGGGGGGGGAGGGTGAGGGGGAGGGAGAAAGAGAGAGTGTGAGAAAGAGGGAGCGATCTTGTGCAGGGCCCATTCTAACGTTCTCTGTTTTCCGATTTTTTAGCGTACGTGCTGGGGAAGCTAGCACTGGACCGCCTTTACCTTGTAATAGTTGAGGCCAACTTGGGCGTGGTGGGTCTCCTGATTAAAACCAGAGTCTGACAATCACTTTCTGTGTGTTTCCTTGTAGCGGTGCCTGTGGTGAGGTGAAGCTAGCCTTTGAGAGGAAGACATGCAAGAAAGTAGCCATAAAGATCATCAGCAAAAGGAAGTTTGCTATTGGCTCTGAGAAAGACGTAAGGACCTGTGTTTGGCTACTCAGCTGTTCTTTAACATTCTTAATTTCCCAGAATAGTTTTGGAATGGTCATGTTCCATGTCAGGAAGAATTTACTGCTCAGATATGTGAATTTGCATTGAAAGAACATTGAAAAATTTTGAGTGTATTCAACTACCCTAGAAACTTATAATTTGGTTCCAAAAGATAGTTGGTTGTACATAATGTACTAGCAGGAAGTTGATTTTTCCCCCCCTCCTTCTAAGTTGTCACAAGACTGTTTTTACAATAAATGAAAGGAAATTAGGGGGGGGGGGGGAAATCCAGCCATATCCCCACCACTGTAACTCCACAGCTGTTTTCAGTTTTCTTTTTCCTTTCTAGTCTTTGTTCATGTGAATTCGTGTTTTTAGATGGTTGAAATCACATTGTATATACAATTTTCTATCCTGCTTTTCCATACAAGCATTAAGGCATAAACTTTCCCCTAATAGATCCTTTTTGATGGTCAAGTCTCTATTTCATCGACTTCATCATAATGTCTTCAACCATTTCTCCGGCTGGTCGTTTAGATAATTTCTAATTCTTTGCTCTTCCCAGTCAATGTGGCAATGAGTATTTTTGTGTTTATAGATTTTAAAAAAAATCTTAATTATTTTCATAGTCTCTTTCTATACTAGCCATTTGTTTTGTGGGATACACTTTTACTGCGTGAGTGAAATGGCCAAATGTATTGGTCTTTCAACACATGATTCCACAAAGTAATGTAAAATGTGATCTGTAATCACGTTTCCTCTGTGGCCAGCTGTTTCTGGCTATTATACTTTAACATTCTTTAAAGATCAATCTCCCCCTCCCGTTCCCCCCCCCGCCCCCCCCGCCCCCCACACACACAATGCCATTCTCACATAGCAAGAGGAATTTCCTTTCTGTGTTCACTTTGTTATAGAGTTTTCCCCTGTGATTCTGGATTTGTTTCCCATTTGTGGAAGAAAATGCCTACCAGATTCTTAATGACTTGCAGCAAAATTTTAGTTCTTAATTTCATCTTTCAAATCATCGTGAACTCTTTTAGACCTCTCTGTCATCAGAGCACACCCTGACTTAGTAATGAGTTTAACGGCTTACAGGAAGGGGCAGGCTTTTAAAATTAAACATCTGGGTTTCTTAGCTGAAGTCCATTTTACATAAATATGTAATTCTATATCCTCTGCGCTGGTGGAGGGTGTAGCCCATGAGGTTGAGTAACTTGATTCATCCTTTCGGAGTTGTAAGGGAGAACAACTTCAGGATCCTGAACCTTCCTCTAGTTAAAAGTCTCAATAAATATGTCAGCCTGCAGTTGAAATTGAAACCTATGTCTGTTGTATTATGAGATATTTGACTTGATAGTTTCTTCATATAGCTTAATAAAATAACCTTTTTGTCAGCGGTGTTGTTCTATAATTTTTATGACTGCAAACAATTCCACAGCTAATGAGACAAGCAGAATTTACCAGGTAAGCATGGGAACAGTGGAAATACTTGTTTTTGGCTGTGGGAACTGGAGCAGTTGGCTTCCTTTCTCTGAGCCTCAGTTGCTCCATCTGTAAAATGGGGATAATTATGGAAACCAGTTCGCTTGGGGATTATGAGGCTTATGTGACATTATCCTTTTAAATAAAGAGCTTGGGATAAAGCCTGGTCATTTATTGAATGCTTCCTATTTGCCATGCACTTAACTAGTCTAGAATGATTTTAAGTGAGTTGTTTAAATGATTGATCTACAGGCCTTGATTTCTCTATATGAGTAGAGATGGGTTTGGAACTCAGGCAGCTGTTACTCCACTAAGTTTAACTGTAAACATTTTCTAAATATTGGCAATTATTATTAATAATAAACTCTAATGTTATTTTATTTATTAAAGGATCCAGCTCTCAATGTTGAAACAGAAATCGAAATTTTGAAAAAATTAAATCATGTAAGTACTTCTGTGAAATATGGCCCATTCTTAAAATCATTTATCTTAAAATAAGGGAGGAGTGCAAAGCATTTCAATATAATAAAGCTAGCATGAAATGTGAGTTCCTTAATCGTGTGTGTACATGTGTGTGCATGTGCACGCATATGTGTGTTTAGTTGTCATTTAGCTGGAAAGAGCTTTACCCTGAACTTTTGAAAGGACAATACTGTGTAAAGATTTCATGATTAAATAATTATGTGATATTTATACTGATTGAGTTCTTGAACAGAAGACACAGTAAATCTCTTACATTTCATTTATTTTTTAATCTTCACCAAGGATATTTTCCCATTGATGTTTAAGGAGAGTGGGAGAGAGAGGGAAAGACAGAGAGAAACATCGATGTGAGAGAAACACATCGATTGGTTGCCTCCTGCACATGCCCTGACCAGGGCCTGGGCTGGGCAGGAGCCTGCAACCAAGGTACATGCTCTTGACTGGAATCGAACCCGTGACCCTTTGGTTTGCAGGCCGACACTCTGTCCACTGAGCCAAACCGGCTAGGGCAAATCTCTTAACTTTCATATCTCCTTGAAAATGGGAGGATCTTGTAACATTCCCCTGTGGTTCCATTTGTGCAGAGCTGAATAGCCCGCCGTCCGGCAACATGACGGGCACCCACCTGACCTGCTTTCCATTCATGCTCCTTGTCAAGCTCCTCCCGGTTATGAGATGTCCTTGCGTATCTTGAAGCATAATAATCTCTATTTTGTAAAATGACTGTTTAAAATCCTCTGCTGTTTTTAAATGATCCCTCGTTCTATGTAGTCAACTCTGTTATTTTTTAGACATACAGAATAGTCTCTTATTCTGTAAATTAACGTTACTTTTTAGCTTAAATGAATAACAGGGAAAATAAAGTTAGCTGTCTGACCTTGCAGGCTAGCCATCTGACGTAAGGGGCTGATACTACTCCCTGTTAGTTATGTACTCAAGGTTATAAGCTGTCTGCAAAAAGAACTTAACACAAAGCTCTTTGTAAAGTCTGCAGAAGGTCCGGAACCCCCATATTTGGGAGACAAAGAACTGGAAGCATATAAATAGGGAACGCCTCCTCCATGTTTTTGCTCAGAATCTTGGGAGTCAGCTCCCTCTGGGCCCGCTGGCGTGAATCCAGACTCCTAATGAATTGGCTTGTTAAGGCGTCCTGTGTTCCGCTTGCTGATTTACGATACAACAATCTGTGCAATGAGGAGGGAACTGGGAGAAGACCGGCCTGCCTTCCTCGGTGCCATCCTTATGTGAAACGTGAACCAGTCCCTTGCTAACTTGGTGGGGTGGCGAGTTCCTTGTACGTCCTCACTGAGGAGCCACATTAATTCTGTTCTGCCCTCTCCCCTGCGTGAGCTTCAAAGTGTCCCAGGACGGGGCCCAATGCCTGGTCTTGGCCTCCCTGACTCTCTAGGCTCGATGTTCGGTAGGTTATGTTCATGAAATACATTTCGACTTAAGATATTTTCAGCTGATGGGTTTATCAGGATGTAAACCCATCGTAAGTCAAGGAGCATCTGTATTTCAGACCATAGCGTTTTCGAGACTAAGTCATCCCTCACTTCGACGAATTTGTTGACTTTGGGTATTTAGACAAACTTACAATATTGCTGGGAGTCCTGCTCTCGTGGTTTTTCCTCTTGGGAGCTTCTCACTACGTTCCCTCTTCTCCCTCTTTAGCCGTGTATCATCAAGATTAAAGACTTTTTTGATGCCGAAGATTTTTATATTGTTTTGGAATTGTAAGTAGTAAGCTTCTTGATCTGTTTCCATTTCAATGCTTATTGAAAGGCGAATGCTGGCTTGCATTTCTCGTCCTGGGGACCCGGGACAGATGCGTGTGGTGGGGTGGGGCCCACAGAGTGCTCGAGGGGTTTCCTACCGTATCCGCAACCCCTCCGTGTTTCCAAAGGCAGGTGGCTGCGAGGGCCCAGGCCCCGGATCTGAGGCCGGTGTCTGAGTCCCACTCTGCAGGTGACGAGCTGACTGCCCACTGTTAGACCGCTCACAGTCATTCTCCTGGTGTTAAATGGGGTGATCATGACACCCCATTTGATGAGAGAGAATCATGGGTCGGCCGCCTCCTGCACACCCCCGACTGGGGATGGAGCCCACAACCCGGGCCTGTGCCCTGAGTGGGAATCAAACCGTGACCTCCTGGTTCATAGGTCAGCACTCAACCACTGAGCCACACCAGCCGGCCTCTTCTCTCTGTTTTTAAGAGGCAGAAACAAGATCAGAGAGGTTATGCCCTGACCGGTTTGTCTCGGTGGATAGAGCGTTGGCCTCTGGACTGAAGGGTCCCGGGTTCGATTCCGGTCAAGGGCATGTACCTTGGTTGCGGGCACATCCCCAGTAGGAGGTGTGCAGGAGGCAGCTGATCGATGTTTCTCTCATTGATGTTTCTGGCTCTCTCTCCCTCTCCCTTCCTCTCTGTAAAAATCAATAAAATATATTAAAAAAAAAAAAAAAGATCAGAGAGGTTACAGAATTTGCCCAAAGCACCTTGGCTGGGAAGTTGTGGCGTTGGGCTTTAGTGCCCTGATGATCTGATCGTCTCCTCCTGCTTGCTGCTCTATGCCAGTCTCAGAGTCTAACTGGGAGTGTGATTAAAACGCAAACTCCGGGCCCTGCCTCGGATCCACGGAGTCAGATTTTTAAAAATATATATATTTTATTTTATTTTATTTTTTAAAATATATTTTATTCATTTTTTACAGAGAGGAAGGGAGAGGGAGAGAGAGTTAGAAACATCGATGAGAGAGAAACATCGATCAGCCGCCTCCTGCACACTCCCCACTGGGGATGTGCCCACAACCAAGGTACATGCCCTTGACCGGAATCGAACCTGGGACCCTTGAGTCCGCAGGCCAATGCTCTATCCACTGAGCCAAACCGGTTAGGGCAGGAGTCAAATTTTTTAAAGCCCTCCAAGTGTCTGCACTGCCCACTGCACCCTCCTCCCATCTTTCCTTGTTTCCTAGTATCCACTGGGGACATCTTCCTTGTGGAGGAAGCTTATTACCTCATTGCCTTGACAACGGGAGTCACGGGTGAATAAAAATGGCAGCCCTTTGCTTGTCTTCAGGAGTTTGTTCTGTTTGTGTTATTGTCCACCCAATGAGTTTCCCTCCAGGCGTGAACGCCCTGCTGTGCCCGTGTGTTTCAGGATGGAAGGGGGCGAGCTGTTTGACAGGGTGGTAGGCAACAGACGCCTGAAAGAAGCGACGTGCAAACTGTATTTTTACCAGATGCTCCTGGCTGTACAGGTAAGGAGCCCACGGTGCTTATGACCGCCTACTTTCTGGCCGGCGAATTACTCTCTGAGTGTGTCAGAAAGTGAGGGAGCTTGGAGGAAAACCTGGGGAACAGAGTGTGTGTGTGTGTGTGTGTGTGTGTGTGTGTGTGTGTGTGTGTTGTTTGTTCGGTTCTTGGCAAAAACATCTCCCCCTTTGACTCAGATGAGAAAGCGCTTGCTGTGAAGCTTAAGAGAGAGGAAGAAAGGGAGTTAAATAAACACGTGGTCCCCGAGTCTTCTCTTTAGCTTGGAGGTATTTGTGGCGGGGCATTGATTGCTACTTCTGCCTGATCCTTGTAGAATCTCCCCTTATCTCTCTTTAAAAAAACACACCAAAAGCTCTAGCTGGCTTGGCTCAATGGATAGAGCGTCAGCCTGCAGACTGAAGGGTCCCAGGTAGCTGGCTTGGCTCAATGGATAGAGCGTCAGCCTGCAGACTGAAGGGTCCCAGGTTCCATTCCAGCCAGGGGCACATGCCTGGGTTGTGGGTTCAATCCCCAGTGGGAGGCAGAAGGCAGGAGGCAGCCAATCAATGATTCCATCTCATCATTGATGTTTCTATCTCTCTCCTTCTCCCTTCCTCTCTGAAGTCAATAAAGAAAAAAAATAAAAATAAAAAACACACCAAAAAAACCCCATATTTATTGATTTCAGAGAGGAAGGGAGAGAGAGAAACATCAATGATGAGAGAGACTCATTGATTGGCTGCCTCCTGCACCCCGCCGCCGCCCCCTCTCCCCTCCCTTACTGGGGATCAGCCCACAACCCAGGGCATGTGCCCTGACTGGGAATCATACCCGGGTCCTCTTGGTCCATGGGACGATGCTCAATCCACTGAGTCACCACAGCCCGGCCCCCCTTACCTCTTGGTGGGGGCGGAGCAGGTATGAGGACAAGGCTGGCAAGTTGGGGTGATTGTGACATCCTGGTCGCTCCCCGTGGCTGGTGCTAGGCGTTCCTTCATAGCCAGCATGTTCCCTGCAGCGCCAGGCTGGCGGGCTGCCTTCTCCTCACTCCACGGAAGAGCTGCGTGGAGGGACAGCTGGTGGCATTCTGCCTGCTTTGAGGAACACCCTTTCTCAAACCAGAATTTGGTCGTGGCGCTTCTCAGCCAAGGTCTCTTCCCTTGCAGACCCACTCTGTGCAGGAAAGGCGGTGTTGAGATGATTTTGCCCAACGGAGCACATTTAAGGTAGCTAGGCTAGGCTCGCTGTTCGGTAGGTTATGTTCATTAAATGCATTTCGACTTGAGATGTTTTCAGCTTATGGGTTTATCAGGATGTAACCCCATCGTAAGTCAAGGAGCATCTGTATTTCAGAGCATAGCGTTTTCGAAGACGAAGGAATTCCTCACTTCGGCGAATTTGTTAACTTTGGGTATTTAAACAAACTTACAATATGCACTTCACAGATTCCCTTGAAGGATATTATTCTCAGGGTTGGAATAACCAAATGTATCATCCTGGTGGGACTTTTATGGTTTATTGTATAATGTGGTCTTCAAAATATTTTATGTCACCCATTTATATTTTTCTTTTTGAAATTGACACCTCACGTCTCTGCCAACCTGAAGGTTTATTACCTTGAAAAGTGAAGTAAAAGGCCCACCTGCTGTCCTAAGTTGCCTTTTTCATTTCTGAACTTTTTAAAGACTTTCTTGAAAACAAATTTGTAAACCCTCACCCCTTTACCCAGGAGTTTTTCTGTGATTTGGGGAAATATATTTGTGAGTAATGTGGCTTACCGTTTCACCCCGATGTAAGACGTACGTGCTGTGTGTGTGTTGTCTCTACTCACATGCATACTCCTTAAATTAAGCACCATGCCTCCCTTTCTGTGTAGTACCTTCATGAAAATGGTATTATACATCGGGATTTAAAGCCAGAGAATGTTCTACTCTCATCTCAAAAAGAGGACTGTCTGATAAAGGTAAGAAATGTATGTTCTGTATGTGGCCATTCCAGTAGATTTCTGTTCAGAAACTGTTAGGTTTATCAGGTAAAAAGTATGAGCATAAAAATGTTGAGACTTTGATCTTTCCACTTTTAGCAATTATTTTTACAGATCAGGTGGTATTTATTGTTTTTTTAAAAATTTAAAAAAAAATAGATTTCTTTATTGTTTCAGAGAGGAAAGGAGAAGGAGAGAGAGATAGAAACATCAATGATGAGAGAGAATCATTGATTGGCTGCCTCCTGCACACCTCCTACTGGGGATCAAGCCCGCAACCCAGGCATGTGCCCTTAGCGGGAATCGAACCTGGGACCCTTCAGTCTGCAGTCTGACACTCTATCCACTGAGCCAAGCCGGCGAGGGTGGTATTTATTGTTTTAATCCAGATTCTAATGAGCTCCATTGTGTACAAGCCACTTTTATGTTCAGAGGGAGGGAGAGTTACCTAAATGGAGGGTAAATTACATGCATCCCATCTCCTCCTTCCCTCTATCGGAGGCAGTGCTGCTAAAACCTGTCTTAGCTTTGGAATCTCTTAGTGATTAGAATGAATGAATAAAGGAATGAATGAATGAATAAGTACAATCATGTCGTCCAGGCTGCTCCTGTGGGTCTGTCTGTAAAGGTGGCACCCAGAGATACATTTTTCCCCCCAAGTTCTCAGATATGTGAGTGCGCAGCCAAGGCTGAGAAATCGGGGTCTAAGAGGAACCATGCATAACTAATCAGAATCCTGGAGGTCTGTGATAGGAGCTATAAACCTTTTGTAAGGTTACAGAGAACACAGATAAGTTGGCATAAAGCCTGGGCCTTGGAGATTTCTTGGCTCAGGAATTTAATATAAGCAAAATTAAATAACTTGAAAAAGCTCAGAATGGCCTTCAATTAGACACGAATTTGTAGATTCCAGATTAACAGCAGACATGAACTGTAGGGTGGAAACTGATCTAACCTGCCTGTCTTTGGGGGACTGGCAGACTATATTAATCTTTTTATTTTATGCTCTCATTAAAACTGATTCCTTTTTGTCTTTGATTTTTAGATTACTGATTTTGGGCAGTCCAAGATATTGGGGGAGACCTCTCTCATGAAAACCTTATGCGGTACCCCTACGTACTTGGCTCCTGAGGTTCTTAATTCCCTTGGGACTGCCGGATATAACCGTGCTGTGGACTGCTGGAGTTTAGGAGTTATTCTTTTTATTTGGTAAGAAACCATGGCTTCAGAGTCTGGTTGGAGTTCATTAGGTGAAATCAGAAACATGTCCAGGTAGAGGGGCTTGTGTTTAATTTAGGTCACTTTTTTTTTTTTTAACCATTGATTTATAGAACAATCGAATTTTTCATTATGCTGGGGGGAAGAAAGAAGTCTATCCGAATGCCACTGAGAATACCACTTGATTTCTTTTCCTTTCTCTCCCTACCACTACGAAGCCTTAGTGGGTATCCACCTTTCTCTGAGCATAAGACTCAAGTGTCCCTGAAGGACCAGATCACCAGCGGAAAATACAACTTCATTCCTGAAGTCTGGGCAGAGGTCTCCGAGCAGGGTATGGACACGGATGGGTTAAGAGTCGAAGGTTTGCTTACATGTGTGTGTGCTGTGGTGGGAGAGTTTCTTTTCGAATTCCATTATGTTTTCCTCTGCTGTCCATTCTGCTCTTACTTCCTGTTGTTTTGCACCATTTGAGAGGCAACAGGAGGTATGAGGAGCGCAGGCTCCAGAGCCAGGCAGCTCTAGACTCAAGTCCTGCCTGGGTCTGCTCTTTCTAGCTGTGTGACCTTAGGCAAGTGGCTTCAACTCTCTGAGTCTCCATTTTTTTCCCCTCTAAAATATTTCTTTATTGATTTCAGAGAGGAAGGGAGGAGAGAGAGAGAGAAACATCAGTGATGTGAGAGAATCATTGGTCGGCCGCCTCCTGCAAACCCCCCACTGGGGATCGAGCCCGAAACCCAGGCATGTGCCCTTGGCTGGAATCGAACCCTGGGACCCTTTAGTCCACAGGCTGACACTCTATCCACTGAGCCAATCCGACTAGGGCTCCTTTTTTTTTTTTTTTTTGTAAAGGGGTCACAATCAACCCCTACCTTAAAGGGTTTTTGGAAGGGTTAAGTACAACATACACAAGTGCTGGGTACCGATTTAAGTGTGCAAAATAAGTAACTTTTTATTTATTTTTTTAAGATGACAGTGGATTTATTTATTATTTTTAAAATTTATTTTATTGATTTTTTTTTTTTTTTACAGAGAGGTAGGGAGAGGCATAGAGAGTTAGAAACATCGATGAGAGAAAAACACCCATCAGCTGCCTCCTGCACACCTCCTACTGGGGATGTGCCCGCAACCGAGGTACATGCCCTTGATTGGAATCGAACTTGGGACCCTTCAGTCCGCAAGCCGACACTCTATCCACGGAGCAACACCGGCCAGGGCAACAAGTAACTTTTTAGTTACAGGGTTTCCTTTGAGTAAATAAGCATGTAAGAGTAAGTGTAACTAGTTACTTTGTGTTTAAGAATTTCACCGTGCAACTTTGTAATTCTCAAAAGAAAAAAGCAGAAAAGTAAAACTAAATGACAAATAACTGTAACAGAGTTGATAGTGTTAAATGTCAGTGTCTAAGGAATAATATTGTTGCAATACACAAGCCAGCCTCCACTTGTTGCTGGCCATCCAGGTTCCTGTCTGCCAAGCCTCTCGCAGTTCCAGGAGCCTCTCGCTGCCTGAGGAACTCTCACTATCAATCTGTGGGTCTCAGGGAGCGTGGGCTTGCTTCCTGGGTGTCTTAGAACTGGGTGTAAGTTCAGCTTTAATTAGTTTGAACTTGAATCCAGCCATGAGAGAAAGAGCAGAGAGGTAAGAGGTGGTGATGCCTGAGCAGGGAGCAATGGTCATTCCTGCTGTTCTCAGAGCACTCTGATGAATACAGAGAGTGAGGGAGGGTTAGGGGGCCCTGCCCACCACACCTGCTGACTCCTCGATGACCCCAGCCCCTCTCTCGTCTTTCTGGATGTTGGCCTGTGATTCTGGCATGCTGTTAATTTTTGCTGATTCAATGCATTTACCTTTCTCACTGGGGCTTATTGCTTTAGCTCTGGACCTCATCAAGAAGTTGTTGGTAGTGGATCCAAAGGCACGTTTTACGACAGAAGAAGCTTTGAAACACCCGTGGCTTCAGGTGGGTATGGGCGATGCCGCCTCGTAGCATAAAATACCTGGGCAGCCCTGAACTGTGCCTGAGAGATGAGGAAGAGGAGGGAAACACAGCGTTGGCTTTTTGGGTCTGTTTCCTGCAGCTGTTGTAGATGAAGCTTTAGGTGTGTGGGGTATGTAGATATGTGGGTGTGTCTTTGCGTGGTGTCTGGGTGCAATCTTTTTATTTTTATTTTATTTTAAAAATATATTTTATTGATTTTTTTACAGAGAGGAAGGGAGAGGGATAGAGAGTTAGAAACATCAATCAGCTGCCTCCTGCATATCCCCTACTGGGGATGTGCTTGCAAACAAGGTGCATGCCCTTGACCGGAATCGAACCTGGGACCCTTCAGTCCACAGGCCGACACTGAGCCAAACCGGTTAGGGCTGGGTGCAATCTTTTTAATCTTGATTCGTGGCTCTTGGATGGACAAGCTCACTTTATGGCCGGTCTTGGTTCCACTTGGCTTCCCGGGGCCCGCCGTTTGGCCGTGTGCCTTGGAGGAGTTGTTCTAACTCGGAATCTCATCCCCAGCTGGGCTCCCCTCTTCCCTCAAACCCTCTACCCCAAACAGGTGGGATGGGCTGCATTCCAGCCTCTTCCACTTTAAATCACGGGAGCAGGTGTTGGAGAGGAAGGGCAGCTTCCCTGGGGGGAGAATCTAACCATTTCTTAAGCCCAAGTGATTGGATGGAAAGGACCCCACTTGTTCGTGGAGAGGAAGCATGCCTTTCGTGCAGACTGCCTGTCACCTGCGCCTTCCAAGTGTGCATTACCTCTGCGTCCCTGCTGGGCGTCCAGCTGCCGTGGGGTTACGCGCTGAGCTCATCCCAGCTGCAGGAGTTGGAAGCCCTCTGTGGCTCTGCTGGGGTCATCCTTGGGTTAGGCATCAGCTGCAGCATGGGGCAGGTCTTCTGATGGATGTCAGGTCTTCTGTCAAGTGCAGTTCCATGCAGCACAGCCACCCCCCTTTCTAGGAACTTGCCTTTGGTCTCTCTGTTCCCTGTGGGGTGGAGACTGAACCATCCATCTCGGCACCGTGCTTCTGGGATTCTGGGAAGACCGTCGCCATTCTCTTCCTCTCCTAACCCTCCCCGCCTAACAGTTTGGCTCCGGTCAGCTCAGGTTGAGAGCAACCCATCCTTAACAGAAATTTTTAAAAAGTAGATATATGTGTTTGGGATGTTGACCTAGCAACAGCAGGCTCCTCACCGCCCCCCCCCCCCCCCCGTACCCCCGCCCAGCCAGAAACCTGTCAGATGATTTAGCACTTAATAGACCACACAGATCTGAAACCTCGGGGGCCCTGGAGAAAAGGAGTTTGGAAACAAAGGGTGCCTCTGCGTGTGGGATTTAATTTTGATGAGAAAGAAAAACATGGCTCTTTTCGTGTGCCCTAATAGGGAAACGCTTGGGGGCTAGATGTGGACGTAGAGGAGCTGTGTTAAGTCTTGAAAAAAAAAAAATGGAGCTGCCTAGTTAGGCCGTGGAACAGGTTGCATCTCCCCGGGATTTATGAACAAGAACAGCCTATTTTTCCTGTACTTTTTTGCCGCGAAAGAAAACCGCTATTAACAGCCAAGGCAAAGGCGAAGTTCAACCTGACGACGGGGGTCTCACTTGGATCCTCTTTTGTCTGCATTTTGTTTTGGCAGCAAAAGGTGGAGTGAACATCGAATGAGGACAAGGATGCAGAGTGCTCACACCTGCTAGTGACAGTTTAGGTTTTATGTTGGGAAACTGCAGTGTTCTTGAAGAAGCCAAGTGGTCTGGTGGGTCTGGCACTGGACTGAGCACTGGGAATATGGTCTGTTTTGTCATCAGCAGAGGATCCAGTTTGGGGAGCACCCCTTAGATCCACTTTTTGCCTCACTTCCTGAAATAGAGGATTCCTTCCTGCTTGCCTCCGAGGCACCTTACAGTTTGTATTTTTTAAAAATATATATATTTTATTGATATTTTACAGAGAGGGATAGAGAGTTTGAAACATCGATGAGAGAGAAACATCGATCAGCTGCCTCCTTCACACCCCCTCCTGGGGATGTGCCCCCAACCAAGGTACCTGCCCTTGACCGGGATCGAACCTGGGACCCTTGAGTCCGCAGGCCGACGCTCTATCCACTGAGCCACACCGGTTAGGGCTACAGTTTGTATTTTTGAATAGATGTGGACATCTCAAAGAAAGGGCACTTACAGATACACATTACTGCCTGTGCTATGTGAAGGTAAAGAGCTCCTTTTACATATTATTGCTAATGGATGACTTGTTTTAAATAACAGGCCTAAGGAGGCTTGAGGTCAGCTCTGTTTGGCTGCATTGAAGAGCTGCCATCTGAGGAACATTCTAGTGTGGTTTCATTTCTTCATGCATTTAGTTTTAGTTTTTTATTTTATTTATATAATTGATTTCAGAGAGGAAGGGACGGGGGGGGGGGAGAGAGAGATAGAAACATCATTGATGAGAGAGAATCATTGATCAGCTGCCTCCCGCATGCCCCACACTGGGGACTGAGCCCGCAACCCGGGCATGTGCCCTGACCGGGAGTCGAACCGTGACCACCTGGTTCATAGGTTGACCCTTCTCATTGGACCCACGCTCCAGATATTGTGGGCTTGAAGTCCTTCTGGCGATTTGTACAGCACTTGCTGGGTGGGTTTCCCGAGGGTGCTGGGTGGCTTTGTGAGGATGGCCCCAGGAACTGGCCGCATGTTGGCAGGGAGCGGGGTGGGGGGTGGGGGGTGGGGGGCGACCTCCTGTTAAGACTGAGCAGCTGCACGGAGTCAGCCCCAGCCTCTGGCCTCCTGCTTGCCAGCGCAGCCAGGACCTGGGATGCTGGTTCTGAAAGTCTTTTGACTGCTTAGGTCTGTGGTTCTCTCTGACCCGCCAAGAGCTCTTGAGCATGTGGTTTTGATTCAGCCGGTGCTGATTGAGCGCTGCCTGCTGATTGGACTACTCGGGGAAGGCACGCGGTCCTCTCCTCCCAGAGCTTCAGCAAGCGCATGCCACTCAACTGGCAGACTCGGCGTCTTTGCCCACTTCTCGGTTTCCAGGGGCTTCCTGGCCCCATCCTCCGAGGAGCTGTCCCTCAAACACAGGCTGCTTATGTTTTCCATTTCTTTACAGGATGAGGACATGAAGACAAAATTTCAAAATTTGCTTTTTGAAGAAAATAAGTCAACGGCTCTACCCCAGTTCCCCGCCCAGGTATTCCAGATGATGGTCGTTAAATGCAGGCTACGTTTAAAGAGCCAGTGAGCAAGGATGATGAGTTTGAATAGTCTAATAAAAATTGCTTTACACACACACACACACACACACACACACACACTTAGGAATGATGTAGTAGATACTTTGTTTCAGCTTGATCTACTCCAGCACCCTTAGAAGATTTAATAATGAGCAGTATGCTTAATGCACTAGAGAAACACAGCTAGGGACTGTCATTGGAGAAGTCTCCTGCAAGGCAAGATGAAAAGACTCTGTTCGAGGCGCAAATAGAAATTAGTTGAAAATTTAAAAATGTGGGTGAGTGATGGGTGATTTATTGATTATAATTTTATTCCTCCATTGTTCTTTGTAAGTATAAGGTAATATCTGTTCATTCCGGTCCCACCTTCTTTTGGTGACTGATACCATCCTCTTCCCACTCCCCCCTTGCAATTCTATTTTATATATATTTATTTATTTATTTTTTTTTATTGATTTTTTTTTTTTACAGAGAGGAAGGGAGAGGGATAGAGAGCTAGAAACATCGATGAGAGAGAATCATCGACCAGCTGCCTCCTGCACACCCCCTACCAGGGATGTGCCCGCAGCCAATGTACATGCCCTTGACCGGAATCGAACCTGGGACCTTTCAGTCCACAGACCGACGCTCTATCCATTGAGCCAAACCGGTTTTGGCCCCTCTTGCAATTCTATAAACTGGAAAACAAAGACACAAAAAAGACTTGTCTTTCCACAAAAGAGCAAGATTTGGGGCTCCCAGTGAAAGGCATTGTCATCTCTTTAAATTTCATGATTTAGGAGAAGATGACCAAGAGGAGGCTGTGAATGCTGCTTACTGTCAATATATATCATTGAGCCCAGCCATTGTGGCTTATGGATTGAGCATGGACCCATGTACCAGGAGGTACCAGTTTGATTCCTGGTCAGGGCACATGCCGGGGTTGTGGGCTCCATCCCGAGTAGGGGGCGTGCAGGAGCAGCCGGTCAATGATTCTTTCTCATCATTGATGTTTCTTTCTCTCTCCCCCTTTCCCTTCCTCTCTGCAATCAATAAAAATACATTTAAAATATATATGAATATAAATCATTGAATGATCGGGAAGTCACAGGGAGAGAACTGTCATTTTGATGAGCATGTCTGAGTCCGGTGGAATGTGATGGGGATTCAGATGTCAGTGAGGAAAACCAGTCATTGTTGGTGCTAGACATTTCACGTGAAAGTCTCCCAATGTACAGGGAGCAGAGTGGGAAACCTGGATCATCTTTAAAAAGCCGGTGGTCTTCTTTGACCATGTCTCCCTTTTCCTCTCTTTCCAGCCTTCTACGAGTCGAAAGCGGCTCCGTGAAGGGGAGCCGGACGATGCTGGCACCACAAAGCGCCTGGCTGTCTGTGCTGCTGTCTCCTGAACACTGGCCGACTGGGAGAGACAAGTACCTTCTTGAACCCTGCTGCTCTTTTCTTTATATTTGTTTTTGTTTGTTTGTTTGTTTGTTTTTAGACTTTGTGCTTTAATTATGGGGACAGCTGCTCTTCCAGAGGCATCCGTACACCATTAGAGACCTAATGGAGCCTGGGCGGTGTGCTTTGGCTTGATGACCAGCTCCTTTAGGTGCAGGCCTTTTTGTGTGTGTTTTTGAAATCATGTGCTTTTTATCTGGAGCTCTACCGTGGCCGTCACCAGCCAGGTTTCTCAGGAAATGTCCTTGGTCTCAGCCTAGGTGAGAGGCATGCAAATTCTAAAGGATCTTCAGACAGTTGCAGGGAGCGAGGTCAGGGTGGAGTGTGTAGAGAGTGACTGGTTGCCACAGTCCTCCGGAGGCAGTAGGTAGCCAGGTGCAAATACCATGGGCCTATTTTATTTTATTTTTATTTTTCCACGGGCCTATTTTAAATTCTCATCCTCACCCTCTATAATAAAGATGCAGGTCCACAGTTATGCTCAGGGAAATAAGCCAAATAGTGTATGATTCCACTTAGCTGAGGTACCTAGAGGAGTCAGACTCTCAGAGACAGAAATTGGAATAGTGGTTGCCAGGAGCTGGGGGAAGGGCAGTGAGGAAGGGGGAGTTATTGTTTAATGGATTATAGAGTTTCCATTTTTGCAAGATGAAAAGAGTTCTGGAGATGGATGGTGGTAATGATTGTACAACACTGTGAATACTTAATCCCACTCAGCTGTGTACTTAAAAAATGGCTAAGACGTTAAATGTTATGTGTATTTTACCACAATAAAAAAAGAAGGCCCTGGTTGGTGTGTTCAGTGTTTAAGCGTCGGAGGCAACCAGTTGATGTGTCTCTCTCACATCAATGTTTCTCTCTCTGTCTTCCTCTTCTTTCCCCCCTCCCACTCTCAGTAAAGCAATGGGAAAATATCCTCAGGTGGGGATTAACAACAAATAAACATAGAGGGCCACAGTCCCTGAAACCTTGGGGCCAGATAATTTGTAAAATTCAATATTTTCCTGATTTTAGGAAGGGGACATGGCACATCAGCTTTATTATGTGTAATGCCCAGCAGAGTCCTGTAACCAAGCATTAATATTTCTGCACAGCAGACATGCACAGTATAGGGCCGTGGTCGGCAAACTGCGGCTCACGAGCCACATGCGGCTCTTTGGCCCCTTGAGTGTGGCTCTTCCACAAAATACCACGGCCTGGGGCGAGTCTATTTTGAAGAAGTGGCATTAGAAGAAGTTTAAGTTTAAAAAATGTGGCTCTCAAAAGAAATTTCAATTGTTGTACTATTGATATTTGGCTCTGTTGACTAATGAGTTTGCCCACCACGGGTATAGGGGATCGAGAAGACTAAGGCATAGCAGTTCATTCTTTCCTGTCTAGAAATGCAGATAAGGCCTGAGAGTGTGTCCTGTTGACCCAGTAATGACCAGAGAGGCCCTATGTAAGGCGACTTGTCCAACTCTTACTTTTTTGGGGGGGTCCCTCTACCCCATGAAATCATGGGGTGGGGTGGGGGGCGAGGGAGATGGTAAAGCTAAGTGCCTGCCTGACCCCCACTATGGAAGCTGAAGGTACTAGAGGCTCCTTCCCTGGTAGAGCTCTTCCCACTGGCCACCCAGCTAGAGATGATCACAGGACTTTGAAAACTGAGCAGATGGCAATGAAGCCAATGTTTGAGGACACTGGTGGTAGGAGCAATATTGTGCTAATCTGAGCTTTCTGCCTTTCCTGACTTTGGCGTTAGGCAAGTTTCTTCAAAATGCGTTGCAATAAGAGAACCAACCTCAAGAGTCTCAACCCCGAGACTTTGGAGGGAACTTTTGGGGATCAACTCCTGCTTTCCTGGTCCGATATGAGGTAGGAGCTGCAAGGGATACTATGGGAAGAGAACTGTATGAGAATGAAGCCATCAGAGAGGGAAGCGGAGCTGAGGTTGGAGAAAGACAGGTTATTGTGTGAGCACCTGGATCTAACTATGCCCATAATGAGGTACCACCCCAAGACTTTTTAATACTTTTCCTTCTTTACTTCAGGTTGAGGTTTTGTTTTTTTTTGTATCTGGAAAAGACCGGACTAATAAATTCAACCATTTATAAACTCCAAGAGACCCCTGTAAACTTTTTTTTTTCCCTCCTACTAGGGAAAACATTCTCTGCTTCTGTTTTGTTTTCTGCCAAGTTTAGGGTCTTCAGAGACGTTTGGGGCAGAGAATGCAAAGCAAAGATGTGGGAAAGAACAGACCTTCCAGCTCCCAGGTGGAGTTAACCCCTCGCAGCTAATTCTACCACAGGGTTTGGGAGCCGAGCCTTTTCATTAACCTTGGAAGGACGCGGCCGGAGCTATACAGGGAAGCTTGGAGAGCCTGGTGTGTGCCAGGCCTGGTGCTCAGGCGCATACATGCATCATCTTCTGAAAGCTCATGTCAACTTTGCGGGATAGGACTGCCGCTCCCACTTTCGCAGATTTACAAATCAAGGCTCTCTGGCTCAGTCAAGTGTCCTCCTATTCCAGTTACCCCAGTTTGTAACAGGTGGAGGCAATACTGGAACCAACAGGTGTAGGCAATACTTGAACCGAGATCTCCCTTCTCCAGAGTCCGTGGTTTTTAGCCAGTAAACAAACCTACTTGAGAGGTCTTGACATCTGATTACCACCTGGTAGGCCTTAGGCCCGGTGTTGACACTTTATCTCGATTATTTCTTGAGTCCTCCCATCATGCCTTAGTTGTCGGACCTTCCTCATTAAGGAGAAGCAGACCCGGATACCTCACCTTAATCTCGCAAAGGTTAGTGGAGATTTGGGACTGTAACTCCAGGGTCTCCATGGAGTCTGGCTCTCCCAGAGACAAGGGCTTTCCCTGTGCCGCTTGCTCGCGCACGTGCTTGTACCCTTCCCCGCCGGGCATCTCATCAGAGAGACATCCTTCGCCCGGCACTTGGTGGGGGTAAGTCCCTCCTGGTCCAGACCCTCGCCCCGAGCCCTGTGCAACGGGTGAAGCAAAGGGAGCAGGGCCGGGAAGGAGCCGAGGAATCCGGCCTGGGGTGGTCCGCTGTGCGGCAGGCGGCGGCGCTGAACTCAGAACGGCGAACGCTCCAGCCCGGCCGGACGGGCGCGGAGGGGGTGGGCGCGACGCCGGGAACAGCGGCCGGCTCCGGGGCGCGAGGCGGGGCTCGCGGGGAGGGGGCGCGGCGAGTGCGCGCGTGCGCGGCGGCGGGCGGCGGTGGTGGGCTTCGCGGCGGCGCGCGTGCGCGTGCGCGGGGAGGGGGGTGGTGGGGGTTGCCGCGGCGGCGCGCGGCACGGCGGGAACATGGCGCGCGGAGCCGGCGCGCGCTCCTAGCTGGCGGGACCGTTAGCTCGAGGCGGACGCGGCCCGGGCCCCGTGGGGATGGAGCAGTCGCCGCCGCCGGCGCTCGAGCCAACCCCGGGGCCGACTCCGGCGCGGAGCCGGAGGCGGCGGGAGCCTGAATCGCCGCCGGCGCCGGTGAGTGCGTGAGGGGCGCGGGCCGGGAGACTTTCTTTGTGAAACTCCGTCGGTGGGAGCCCGGCCGGGCCTCGGCGGCTGACGAGCGCCCGCGAGGCGGAACCCGGCCCGCCGGACGGGTTCGAGCCCCGCCTTGCATCCTTGGGCGGCGGGGACTGGCCTGTCGCCTGTCGCCTGTCCGCCTCAGTTTTCGCGGGAGTACGTGCGCGCGCGCGCGCCGGGGTTGGGGCAGCGGTATACAGTCGGCGCCTAATGCGCGCGGCGCCTCCGCCTTACCTCCGTTCTTTTGGGGCGGCGGGCCCCTAAACTACGCCCGCCCACCGGAGAGGTAGACGGCAGCCGCTGGGAGACAGGTGTCCGCGCAGTCGCGGGAGGCTCAGGTGCAGACAGCCGCGGGTGGGCTCTCCGGAGAGTGAGCTGTCCGTCCCAGGAAGGAAGCAAGTCTGTCGGTGGCTTAGGTCGAAGCGATTCGGGAATGCCTCCCTTCCGCCCCAGCTTCGTGGTGTGTTTGGGATATTGGTTTGGGTGAAGGATGCTTAGTGAAATGGACTTGGGAGGTGTGGCATCTTGCTGGATGGGGTGGGATGGCCCTGAGCCTTGGGTTCTCAAAACACCCGGGGGTCTAGGAGCGCTTGATGAAAATACAGGCGTCGCGGCGACTCACCCCAGGCCCGAGGTCTCTCCAAGGCTTAGGAGCAGATTTTGACTTTGATTTTTTTACAGAGAGGAAGAGAGAGGGATAGAGAGTTAGAAACATCGATGAGAGAGAACATCGATCAGCTGCCTCCTGCACACCCCCCACTGGGGATGTGCCCGCAACCAAGTCACATGCCCTTGACCGGAATCGAACCTGGGACCCTTGAGTCCCCAGGCCGACGCTCTATCCACTGAGCCAAACCGGCCAGGGCCAGACTTTGACTTTTAAACAAGCTCCCAAGTTGTCCTCATCAGGCTCCTTGGACAAGCACTTGGCTTCCTGTGAGCAGAGAGACCTGTTCTGTTGATGGGTCACCGTGGCATCCTGGTTACCAGGGGCAGTGCCTGGCACATGGGAGATGGTCAGTAAATATTTGTAGCGAGACTAAAGGACTTGGGGAGTTTCCAAAAAATAGTTCTTGAGACATTTTGAGGTTAATGGCTGTCAGGTTACTGTATAACGTGACTTTTATCGTGTACAAACGTAACTTTTTTGACTGTTTATAATGCCTTTGTTTTTAAGTATGTTGTAGGCAAAGCAGGGTATGCGTTGCTTAGTATAAGCCATCAACTATGAGTACCCTAGCTAGGTTAACACTAATTTTGAAACAAAATTCTGAATAGAAAAAAAAAATGCATGGTTCTTTCTCTCCATCATTTGGGAACACTAGACTTATAAGGATTTTGTTTTCTTTGAGGCAGGTAAATATTTACATTTTCATCAAAGCAAATCTGAATGACTGTTTATTCAGAACAGTTGGAAATTTGCTTAAACCTCTGAGTATTTGTCCTCTGTATGTGATATTTTGAAATTGAGACATGTTTAGTTCAGAGTCAATGCTAAAATAGAATTGTTTGAGTGAAAGTGATTTGATATTTCAGGGGCTGTTTTTTCATGTTTTTAAAATTTCAGTAGTTGATTTCATTTTATTAGTTTATTTTTATACATTGACAAACTATGAATGTATAGGATGACAAGACTTTAGGAGTTGAGATTGTATCTGAATAGTATTGAAAATTAGGTGCTTTATTGTCTCAGTGGCATTTTTGTAGTTTCTTTGGGTGTTATTTTTCAATTTTTAAAATTGAGATATTATTGAAGATAACAGTTTCAGGTTTACAACATAATAATTTGTTATTTGTATATGTTACAAAAAGATCACCACAATAAGTCTAGTAAACGTCATCACATAGTTACATATTTTTTTCCTGTGTTGAGAACTTTTAAGATGTACTCTCTTAAATACCTTATATATAATACAGTTACCATGTGGTACATCACATCCCCATGACTGACTTTAAAAAAAAGTGTCTTTAAAAAAACCTAGCTTTCTTGAGATGTAATTCACTTACAATAAGATTACTCTCTTATTGTACAATTCCTGGTTTATGGTATACTCACTATGTGTCCAACATCACCATTATCTACTTCTAGAGCATTTTCATCACCCCACAAAGAAATCCTGTACCCATTAACATTCCTTGCCTTTCTCTCAGCCTCTGGCAATAACTAACCTACTTTCTGCCTCTGAATTTAACTATTGTGGACATTTTACATAATGTAACTTATAATATGTTTCTTTTGTGACGAGCTTCTTTTACTTAGCATAGTGTTTGTTTTTTTGAGGCTGTGCAACATGTATTAGTACCCTATTCCTTTTTATTGCTGAATAATATTTCGTTAAAAGTATATACCACATTTTGTTTATCTATTCATCTGTTGATAGACATGTGAATTTTTTCTACTTTTTGGTTACACTTGCCTTTTGGTATCTGGGGGGGTTTGGTTCCAGAACCACCCCCAGATAACAAGATCCCAGGATGCTCAAGTCCCTTATATAAAGTGGTATAGTATTTGCATATAACCTGTATACATTAAATCATCTGTAAATTACTTATAATGCCAACACAATGTAAATGCTATATAAATAATTGTTACACTGTGTTGTTTAGGAAATAATGACAAGAAAAATACAGTCTGTATATGTTCAGAGGTAAGCATCCTAGGATTAACTACATGGTACACATTAGCAACAATGTAACTTTTTTATCTGAACATTTTCAATCCCGGATGTGGAACCTGTGGATACAGAGGGCCTACTGTATTATGAATAATGCCGCTATAAACATTTATGTACAAGTTTTAGTGTGGACATATGTTTTAATTTCTTTTGGGTATATCCCAATTGGTGGGTCACATGATAACTCTTTTAACCATTTGAGGAGCTGACAAACTTTATTTTTTTAAGGCACTGCATCATTTTACATTCCCACTAGGAATGTGTGAGGGTTTCAGTTTCTTTACCTTCTTGCCAATACTTGTTATTTTCTGTCTTTTTACCTTTAGCTAACCTAGTAGGTGTAAAATGGCATTTCATTGCATCTTTGACTTGCATTTCCCTGATGACTAATGATGCTAGGCATAATTTTTTGTGTTTATTGGCCACTTACGTATTTTTTTGGAGAAATGTCTATTCAAATCCCTGTCCATTTTGGGGGGCTGGGAGTCCTTTTTAAAAAAAATCCTTACCTGAGGATGTTTTTTTATTAATTTTTAGAGAGTGGAAGAGAGAGGGGAAGACAGAAACATCAGTGTGAGAGAGAGACATTGATTGGTTGCCTCCTGCACCTGGGGAGGAGCCTGCACCCGAGGTACGTGCCCTTGTTGACCAGAATCAAACCCGGGACCCTTTGCTCTGAAGGCCAACACTCTATCCACTGAGCCAAACCGACTAGGGTGGTGGTGGGGGGGAGAGTCCATTTAAAAAAAACCCATATTTTTATTGATTTCAGAGAGGGAAAGAGAGAGAGAGAAACATTGATGATGAGAATCATTGATTGGCTGCCTCCTGCACACCCCCTATTGGGGATCAAACCGGCAACCTAGGCATGTAACCTTGACTGGAATCGAACCCGGGACCCTTCAGTCCGCAGGCTGATGGCTCTATCCACTGAGCCAAATCGGCTAGGACCGTGGTCGGCAAACTGCGGCTCCTGAGCCACATGTGGCTCTTTGGCCCCTTGAGTGTGGCTCTTCCACAAAATACCACGTGTGGGTGCACACGTACAGTGCGATTGAAACTTCGTGGCCCATGCACCGAAGTCGGTTTTCGGCTCTCAAAAGAAACGTCAATCGTTGTACTGTTGATATTTGGCTCTGTTGACTAATGAGTTTGCCAACCACTGAGCTTGGGCAAGGGAGTCCATTTTTTTTTTGAGTTACTTGTCGTTTTTGTTATTGAGTTGTAGGAATTTAAAAAATATTCTGTATACTAACTCCTAATCAGATATATCATTTGCAAATGTTTTCTCCCATTTTGTAGGTTGTCTTTTTTACTTTTTTGATAATGTTCTTTGTTGCAAAAGAAGTTTTGCCATGAAGTCCATTTATCTATTTTTTTCTTTTGTTCTTATGCTTTTGGTGTCATATCTTAGAATCCATTGTCAAATCCAAGATCACGAAGGTTTACCCCTATGCTTCCTTCTAAGAGTTTTAACTTCTAGCTGTTATGCTTAGGTTGTTGATCCACTTTGAGTTAATTTTTGTGTAAGGTAGTAGTCCAGATTCATTCTTTTGCATATGGTAATCCAGTTGGCCCAGCATTATATATTGAAAAAAAAGAAATTTCTCACTGAATGGTCTTTGCACCCTTATTGAAAATCAACTGTCTATATGTTACGTTTATTTCTGGACTCTTCATTCTATTCTCTTATTAATTCTTATGCCAGCTTTATAATATTTGATTACAGTAGCTTTTTAATAGATTTTGAAATTAATTGTAAGTTCTGTAATTTTGTTCTTTTTCAAGACTGTTTTGGCTTGTCTGAGTCCCTGGGTTTTAAGACCAATTTATCAATTTCTGCCAAAAAACACTTGGGATTTTTATAGGCATTGTTTAATCTGTCCTTTAAAACAAATTATTGATGAGAGATTGAGAGAGAGAGAGAAACATCAATTTTTATTGTTCTACCCATTCATGCATTCATTGGTTGACTCTTGTGCCCTGACTAGGAATTGAACCTGCACCTTGGTCCATAGGGACGATGCTCCAACCAACTGAGCTACCCAGCCAGGGCCTAATCTGTCTGATGTTTTGTAGTTGTCCAGTCCCAATTCTTGCACTTTTTTTTTGCACTTCTTTCAAAAATTTATTTCTAAGTATTTTATTGTTTGATGCTATTGTATATGGACTTTAAATTTTTAAAAAAATTTTGTATTGTTAATTTTTCATCACTAGTTCATTGCTAGTGTATAAAAGAAATACAATTTAGTTTGGGATATATCTTTTAACTTCATCATTTAATGGTACACTGATCCAATTTTCTGTTTCAAATCTTTACCTAAAATAGTGAGGAATGGTCTTTGAAAGCTTAAGTATGGATGCAGATTTAGATTCACATCTCCAAGTTTGGCTCTGCTTCTTACTAGTCTGTATGTGTTTTGACAAATTTTAACTGTTATATATCTTAGTGTTTTCTTTTTTTTTAAAATATATTTTATTGATGTTTTCACAGAGAGGAAGGGAGAGGGACAGAGAGCTAGAAACATCGATGAGAGAGAAACATCAATCAGCTGCCTCCTGCACACCCCCTACTGGGGATGTGCCCGCAACCAAGGTACATGCCCTTGACCGGAATCGAACCTGGGACCCTTCAGTCCACAGGCGGATGCTCTATCCACTGAGCCAAACCGGTTTCGGCTTAGTGTTTTCATATATGTAATGGGATAGTAATACCTATCCCATATAATTGATAAATAAAAGAATGTAAGTAGGTATTCAGAACAATGCCTTGCATGTGGTAGGGATTTGGTATTTGTTGTTTATCTTCTTGTGTTAATGAGCTGCATTTAAAAGCATGCCAAAAAACAAAAAGCAAACAAAGCACCAAACCAAAACAAAAATAACCAAAAAAAACCATCCCTAAAACAAATCTAAAACCACAGACCCACACATACATTAAAAAAAACCAAAAAACCACAAAGGAAAAAACCACAAACAAAAACCTCAAACCTCTTCCTGTCCCTATCACTTTTCTGTGACCCAAGAAAACTCTATGAGTGCTTGAGGAATAATGAAAACATCTCGCACCACACTGTTGCATTGTAAAAGCTTGGTAAATCTAAGCTGCTTATAGGGTGTTTGACAATGTATTTGTAATTATTATTAAAAATAGTAAGTATAACTCAAAGCTGTTTGTTTTTATCCCAAAATTCTTATATACTGTCCTGTTCTTTCACTGCTTATTTCTTCTAAAAGCAGAAGCAATATGTTTTAAAATAAAAATTGATGATTACCATTGTTTCTTTTGGATGATTGCTATTAAAAAAAAAAAAGCTCTGTTAGAGACAAAGGTTGATGTTGAACTTAAATTTAATAGTGTTTTTGTAGGTAGGGTAGATTGCTATTTTGCATGGGAGGGAATCAGAGACACAATTTAACCCAAATATGAACGTATGTATTGTGTTCATTGACTGTGTGTTCACTATGAATCAAAGAAAATAATTATTTCCACTGGAAATACTATTTTATCAATAACACCTTACCTCCCATATCACAACTATGATTAAATTTACACTGTAATTGGAAAATAAAAAAGTATAACCTGTAAAACCACAGATTGGTAACTCACAGAAATTTCTATAAGAAACTTTAAAATCAAAGTTCATCTTTATTTTAACAAAACTCCCTTTTATGATCATGAAAGGTGAATGTGTGTATTGTATAAAATTAGAAAATATAAGACAAGCAGGAACAAAACCAAACCCCATAATCTTACTCATACAGCAATTGCTACTTTCAATACTTTACACATTTTTTCCCCTGGAACTTTTTCTGTGCATCTTTCTAACAATAGATAGACACATTCACAGAAATACATATAGGCATTTTAACTCAAATAAGATAAAACTGCACAAAATGTCTTTTTATTTTACTTGGAATAATTTTGATTTAGGTAAAATTTACCATAAAATTTACCCTTAAAAGTATATATTTTTATTGATTTCAGAGAGGAAGGGGGAGAGAGAGAGAGAAACATCAGTGATGAGAGAGTTATTGATTGGCTGCCTCCTGCATGCTCCCTACTGGGGGATCGAGCCCCCAACTGAACATGTGCCCTTGACCAGAATCAAACCTGAACCCTTCAGTCCCTAGGACGACGCTCTATCCACAGAGCTATACCTGTTAGGGCTAAAATTTACCAATTTTAAAGTATATAGTTTTCTGACTTCAGAAAAGTATATACAGTTATGTTATTACCACCAGAGTCAGTAGAAGTAATAGAAAGTTGTTCCTTTTTTTGCCCAGGCTGGATAGGCTCAGTGAATAGAGCATCCACTTGTGGACCAAAGGGTCCCAGGTTTGATTCTGGTCAAGGGCATGTACCTCGGTTGCAGGCTCCTCGCCGCCCTGGCCCTGGTCAGGGTGCGTGCAGGAGGCAACCAATCAATGTGTTTCTCTGACATCAATATTTCTTTCCCTCTCCCACTCTCTCTAAAAATCAATGGAAAAATATCCTCGGTTGAGGATTAAAACAAAAACAAACGATGAAAGTGAGAGTTAGAGTTAAACTATAATCCTGTTTTAAGTCTCACGGAACACTTGTCTGGTTATCAAGGATCATTTTTGCCAACCATGACTCTTACATAGGATTAAAATGTAGGTTTTGTAAAAGTATTGGTGACCGTGAAGTTCAGAATTCTGTACTTCTGTGCTTTGACCTAGATTTCACTCTCTCTGACCAATGTGAATGCACAGAGTATTATATTTACACTAATTTTGAATTTCTAGGTTCCTGCTGAGAGTGTGTTTTGCTGTAGCATCTCTTTCTTCTAATTATCTCATGATAGGCTTCTTTTGATTCTATTTCAATAAAAGATAGTTTCTTTTCCCTTCACTTTGGGACTGTTGGGAAAAACTGTAAAATACTTGAAATGGACTTTGAAAAGATTACTGGGTATCTTTAATGGAAAACGAGCTTGTCTGGAATGCAGTGTACCTTTCTGAGTTATCTGAGTCTATGAAGTTTGTACCTTTCATTGTCTTTGCACTACTTTATAGCCCTGTACATTGTCCTGGACATCTAGGATATGATATCCCTGTAAGTGAGGAAAAATAGTGGTTGCCTGTGTGAGAGATTGGATCTGCCTTTCTTTCTCTTCTCGGTCGAATTTGTTCTTTTTAATGCAAATATTTCTGTGAGGAGTCTGTTGCTTTTGTACAGGGTGGTGTGTTACATATTAGATCTGCCCTCTTTTGAATTGAGGGACTGGACTTAATCTTCAGGAAGACATGGGGAAGAAAATTACACTTTTTTGTTTTAATTTCAGTTCGGGCAAGCCTGCTTAGACATGCAAACTGTCTCTCTTGATATTGCTGTCTTAAGTTTCTTCCGTTAGGACTCTAATGCAGTTCATAATTTTCATGTTTTAAAAATGAATAACATTTGACTGAGTCACTCCCTTTGGTTTTAAGGTCACTGCTATAAAGTCATAGAAAACTTAGTGAATTGGAAAAGTCAACATCAAAATAAGGTCTTAAGTTGCCAAGATATAATTTCTAGCAGATATTTTTTTCTTTTTAGTGATCTCCAAAAACTGGTGTTTCTCTTAGAAATTCCATGGTAGTAGCCAAATTACAGTTACCAAATTTGCCAATTTAAAAAGATTCATTGGTACTTTAAAATTTTATTTTTATTTTAAAACATATGCTCATTTTC